>NC_059080.1:87399395-88028145 GCF_020497125.1 Mauremys mutica
ACGTTGCCCTCTTGCAGCGTGCCCACAGAAAAGATGACTTATACTACTATAATTAGCTGAAGTAAAAGCCTGTGGTTTTGGAGAGGAGAGAGTAGGTTTCTAATCCTGGCTCCCCATATAGTGCATGGGTTGAGTTGGATAGGGGATTAATAGTGTCAGTCGCCCACAGATTCTTTATGCACTCCTTCACGCCAAGGCTAGGCACAATCTAATTAGCCCTTATAAGCACTCACATCCAGTGAGCCTGTGCAATCAAAGGTTTTCATGCCATACCTAGAGGTGCCATCTCAGGAGTACCTTCCCCCCCGCACCTTCTGACCTGGTTATACAGTGTATCGCTTATCCAGAGAGAGAATGTGCATCATCCAAAAACATTAGAAATTGGAACTGTGAATTGAATCGGAGAGGTGATACAGTCTGCTCCGTTCTATCCCACTCTGGGCACTTCCATTGCAAAGAGTGCCAATTACAGCATAAGAAGCATTATATTTAATTAGAGGTGATGCTTTACTGAACTAAGCAAGTGACCTCTAAAAATTCAGATGAGACCAAACATTTTTTATTGCAACCTGGAATCCAGGTAAAAAACACTATTCTTAATTTCCAGGCCTATCCTTTCCTAATTAGGTCCAGAAAAAGTTCAAAATAAGTTCTCTTTTATTGTTTTTAAAATAAACTAGGGACAAACTTTTCATACATCAGTGTTTAATGTCAGGTAGTTAACTTCTTATTTAGGTACCTCAATGAGTAGCCTGATTTACATAGGCCCTGACCATCAGAAATGGTATGGAGCAAGTCAGACTATGTGGGTGCCTAAATGCAGATTTAGGCACCTAACACTATCTATATAGTCGATCATTTTGGCCCAGTTCTTTTCTTACTTTGATCATCCCTTGATCCAAATTATCAGTGTTCCATGCTCTGCTTGTTAATTATGTATAGCTCCAATATCCATTCCACAGCTTTTGATCCATGTGCAAATTCAGCGTGTTCTAGCTAAGCAATAAAATACCTAAGTCTGATCAGAATCTGGCAAAACAAAGAAAGCTTAATCTAGGACTGCAGCACATATCCATTCAAGCGGTCCCTCAGAGCCGAAGATATCTGACAAGAACACATAAATAGACATGGGTTGCAGGAATACAGGATGCTGGAAGGTGCAGGTATCTGCAATACTAGAAGTCTTTCTGAAGCAGCAAGGGCTTGTTAGAAGATCATTCCCTAGAAGGGAGACTTCTGAGAGGCAGCATCCCTGGGAGTAAAGTGGCAGCCAACTGTAGTCTTCTGAATCTGACAGGGAATTCATCTAATTTAATTGGGAGAATATGAACTAAGGAGGGTTACTCAGGCTGGGAAAGGGGTTACTTTTGCAAACACAAACAAGGCTTCCCCAAATGTATGCAGGGATTTCCTCCTCTCACAGATGGAATGGGAGATGGCAGTGGGGATTCAGTTAGTCTCACAGGACGCTGTCAATTCCTGTGTTTCTCCCTCAAGATTCCAACCCCTCTGTTCAACTGATGGCAACAAAAACAGAAGCCTGGTAATCTACTTGCTTTATTCAATAGTTACAGAAATAAAACATGTATGTTTTAAGTGATCCCAGCTCTCTCTCTTTTGGTAGTATTTAGAAAATATAAAGTAATACAGCCAGGTACATTTATGCTGGGTCCCTTATGGACCTGACTACAAGGTTAGACCCAGGGGGTGGGGGGCGAAGTCTCATGATTGACTTGAACAGGATTATTCAGCATGCAAAACACGATACAAATAAATATAATATTTCCTTACCTGGGACACACTAAGAACATTCTTGTGTGTTCAATAGCCATCAAACTTACTGTTTCCCATGCTGTAGATGGCAGTGTAATTTGGAATTGCTATGCTGGGGTCTAATACAAAATAGGATATTTGCCATCACGCAATAGTCTTAAGAGCAAACATAGGCTACTACTCAAATACTGAGGTTTGCCATATTTTTTTTTTGACTAGTGTGCAGGCCAGAGGGCTCCTAAGTGAGTCAGAAACAATGCAGACACTCAAACAGAGCCGGGCAAGCAGAAAAACAAAACAAACAAAACTGTTCAGCAAACATTTCATCAAATTCAAGAGATGTCACATTCTTTATTCACTTTCCACAAACAATTGTGTAAATGTAGATTCGCGTACATGATTGAGGGAAGCTTGCGTTTGTGCAGATACTCCCATGTGACACTCATGGTACTCCTGGGAGCTTCCAAAATTCTATTTGTTGGGTTGGGAGGGAAGGTGGTCAGAGGTGGGAAATGAGCAGAGAAAGCTAATAATTTAAAAAAAAAAAAAAGAAAGAAAGAAAGAAAGAAACAAGAACCTATCATTAGTGTTTTGTTTTTACAATAGTCACCACCCAGCACCATAGACACTGTAGCCAATGATTTTAGCTTAGTATCCATTTATTGTGTGATGTTATGATTAATCAATATGTTATACCATATATATTCATTGCATGTTAAGCAGAGTTAATTTGTAGGACTATAAAAGTATAAGATTGATCAGTATTTAGAAGAACTATGTAGTAGACATAAGTGAGACAAGCTGAAATGCAAGAACCTGTAGGTTGAGGCCTGCAAGACTTTAGCTTAGCTATTTTAGGCCTCAGAGAGGAGAAACGATGGTGTAAGTCAATGACCGAGAAATAACCAGAAAGATTATGGGAAAAGAGGTACCAAGTAGTAATATTGCAAAAGTATAGCTGGGACGATTAAATTTAAATTATAAAATGCTGTAACAAGTAATATTGTCTCCAGCATGTTCCTTAACTGCAAGATAAAGGTGGTACATCAATATTAACGAGAACCTACACAGCCTATAGGGTCCCTTGTGTTTCTAGGGGTGTAGAGATGTGGGACTCACCCCTGCAGTGCCTTCTGCTGGTTGTCTCAGGAATTAGCTTGTTTCCAGCCTTAGATTGCCCTCTACAGGCTGATGTCCCGCTGCTGTTTGGCCCCCGTGTCCCTCCTGGACCTGGTGCCCCGTAATCTGAGGTGCTGCCCCTTGGCAGTAACCCTTTTGTCTCAGGGTCTCCCCTCCCCAGGGAGCCCCCACCCACTATCCCCACCTCACCTCAGTATAAGGCTGCTGCCAGTCATCAAACAAAAAAAAACCCACACAGGTGTAGGATATTTCTTATTATTTTGTGTAAACCCCAAAGAGCTGTGCTTTCCCTAGGGGACTGAAGGTAGAGTGAAACTGACTAAGCTCACAGACTTACAGTAGTTAATTTCACACTGTGAGCAGAACTGCAAATGAGGAACATGATCTGAGTCCAGCAGTACTTGCCATCACTTTCCTCTTTTGAAGACAGTGTTGCTGAGTTCAAAGGAAAGGAAAAAAGAAGAGAGCTGGAAAGGAAAGCGCTAAGGGAGGTGGGCAGCGGGAGGGAAGAGGCAGAAACATATACAGAATGATGGCTAACATTGCAGATAGGCTATCTGGTATAGATGAAATAAAAACACCCACAAACGTACCTCAAATACTTAAAGAGCTGTGTATTGCATAACTGCTGCATTTGCCACACTTTGCAATTCTGGAATCTTTCCAAGACAAAAGCAGAAGTAGTGATGAATTCTTCTTGTAAAGTTTCCTGCCCAACTGTATCTACCCAAGAGGCTTGGATCTTTCAATTAGCTCAGGGTAAACTGCTGAATTGTGAGTGCTTAGCTGTGTCTAACTTGAAGTCTGAGTCTCAGGTTCACAAATCAATACTTAAGATGTTGATCACTAAAGTGGATGGATGAATTATATACATACTAGGGCTAGGGGAAGAGGTTTCAGTGCCTCTCAAGATCTGAAACCAAATTTTGGTCTCAGTCCTGCAAATCTTTATTCACATGAGTAGCCTAATTCAGCAAGGAGGTCTGACCTCACTGACACCAGGTTAAAATCAGGAATAACTCCACTGAAGTCAGAGTTGCACTGGTCTAAGATCAGAATCAGGTCAATTAACTTCAAAGGGGCTACTGGTTTATGGTCTATATGTAAGGTCCGTTTAGTAGTGGCACCTTACCCTACTGGTCCTTCCAGGTGAGCTGTTTCTTATCAAAATGGACAGGCTTCCTGTGGAAGGACCAGTTAACATTGCTACCTTTTCATTTTTAATGCCTCCAAGGACGGGTCTAGACTGCAATCACACGGCACGATTGAGCAGATGTACCCAAGCCTGCTCAGGTACCAGAGCTATGAAGCCACAGCAGCATGCACTTCAGCCTGGGCTACCCCTGACAGTAATGTCCTAGGGCTCCTGGTGGGCTTGTACAGCTCACACAGAAGTGTACGATGTGACAGTTTCACAGCTTTAGTACTCAAGCTAATGTTAATCTAACTAGGTCGTGTAGGTCTACTCAAGCTGCAATCTTTCCCAGTGTTTGCAGTGTAGAAATACCCTAAGCCACACAAAGGATGAGGGAAGGAACAGGTTGGGAAAAAGTGCAACAAGCAGAGAGGATAAAATAAGATGAGCCAGGGGCCCTGGAATTCATAAAGCTGCCTTTGCTTCATGGTCTTCAATTCAGCTATCAACAGATTTATTAGTGCCTTGTTATTGTTTTTTTTCCTATTGCCATGGTAACTGTTAGGCAGACAAAAGGAAGGAAACACCAAAAGAAAGGAAATCAGGCACAGAACAGATGGCTTATTTTTATTTAACAAGCCAACTTATTGTCCAGATAAAAATTCATTGGCTCAAATGAAATAAAAAATTAGGAAGATTTGAGGTAATTCGTAATGAAACTGAAATATTGACTTACTGTACAGGGATGATTTTACTGCGTGAGGGATCAGTTAGAGGTTAGTTCTGAACTCCAAGCCAGGGGTAGCCTGTTGCTGCACCGGAACGAATCAGAAGGCACATGGTGACTGTCAGTCACCAGGTCCCCCTGCCCCACTCTGCAGGAGGAAGTACTCTCTCAGACACAGCCCACTCCCCGTAGGCTGCTGGCAAGCTGTGCTCTACCCACTCACTGCCCGGACCTGCACATTCCCAACACACATGCATGAGAGGGGCATGGCAGCCCTACGGGGTGGGCATCCTCCCACTCTGCTACCTGCAATCTAGATGGCCAGAGCAAGGAAGTAAGGTTCCTTTTCAAGCACTGATATTGTTAAAACTGAACAATTATTTTTAATATAATGGATTTTAAAAAAACAAACAAAGATGCTTTTTGATCCTGTAGAGCCCCAACTCTCTGGATTCCAGTTAACTGAAGCGGTTATCCCAAGATCAAATATGTCTTCTGAAATCTGTAGCTTGGGTTAGCCAGGGTGGGGAAAAATAAAGGGAAGTTGCTGTACTGGCTGGATTTCCCCAATGCCAGATATTTGACAAGGAAGAGAAGTCTTTGCATGTAAAGAGATTTCAATGCATGAAGTCATACCTGGCTTGATTTTTATGTGGCTAAATACTCCATTGACCCAACAGCTTCCCCAGTCCATGAAATTCTGGATTCCTGATGTTTCAAATGTCTTCCAAGATACTTAGATAATCAAGTTTTTACTGTATCTTAATACCTGGGATAATACCTAACAAGTATACAAATGGGTTAAATACATTTTCCCCAGTACTCAACCCAAGTGGCAGAAAGTCCACCATTTGAGTCTCAATAATGCAGTGTTAAGATCAAGCCTGCATCTTCAGGGAAAGGAACAAGATCTTTTCTGGAACTCATTTCTCTGAAACTATGACTCAGCTGTGCTAGTCTGACCATCATCATTTTTATTTGGATAATTCCAAATCCTTCCTCCTCACCTCCATCCCACAAAGTTCTTCCCCCAGTTCTCCCAAGCTGTTTAAAAAAAATCTAATAGTAAATATGACTGGATAACAGGGTAGCTATCCAGTAACGTGTTAAATATACTGACTCAAAAAGTGGATTACTGGGTGAGAACAATCACGATACCCATGGTATAAGACATCCTGGCATGACTCAGAATTGTTTGGCTACTATTACTTCCTGTTCCAAACACACACACACACACACTACTCCCATTATAGTGCTTCTGGGATGGAGGGGGAAATAATTTTAAATAAAGTTAGTTCTTTTCTCTTTTTGCACTTGTCTTTGCTGAAGTTAAAAATAATTGAAAAGTAACACTTCTTCCTATAAAGAGTCATCATTTCTCCTTTCATGTTACAATTCCTGAAGTTCTGATGACCTTCTCAGGGTCACACTGCCTATCGCACTATACATACCTAAGGTAGCTCAGAAATTGTATTATAGTGAAAGCAACTGAAAGGAATTAGGATGCATTTTTGCTTCAGTGGCTGCAATAGACATAAAGGGAATCTTCTGAATGCTGTGTACTTCATACGTTCCAGGCTTTGATTTGTTTCACATCTTAGACTTTCTACAGAGAAGTCAGCCAAAATAAAAATGACAGTTCTTAAATTTTACATTACAGTTCTGTTAGATTTAAGGTTTGTCCTTTATTTTTGTGGCAGGAAAATAAAAGGGATAACATACAGGAGAATTCTCTATATTATCAGGAGTATACTTGTGAGCTGGTTTTTATAGCACTGGGCTCAATGGCTGTTATATTCATCCCTCGAAGCAGAGCACACTAAATTCCATAATGAGAGAAACTGCTGTTTTAAATTGTTTTAAGGTCACTGAATGGAAACCTACTGGCTGCAAATTTTGCTCAAAAATCTCATCCTGGCAATATCATGCAGCAGTGATGGCATGTGTTATTTGATATGGATGCCTGAAGTGACTAAGACATAGCACACCTTCAGTATTGTTTAGATGCCAACCACAGCTTTAATGGCTTAAAAAAGCAGCAATAACTGTAAAGAGTTAGAGCATAAGCACCTAATACCCAGCAGTATCCCAGTCCAGGGCTTATGCATCATTGGCCTTATAGAGCCACCAAACAAGGGGAAATGTCCTTAGCCCTACCAGTCCCGACCTTGGGATTCAGACAATTGCCAGAGCCCCCAATCCACTCTGACCTTGTGGAAGAGATGAGGGTAAAGATGCAAGTTGTTTCAGTCTATACCAAGCCTTGAAGTCAACACCATGCCCTGCATGAAGTCCCAAACAAAGATTTTTTTTTCCTGTTCTGGGGTTTGGTGACACGCTGGCCTCTGCTATTACAAAAATTTCCCCTCAATACTCATAATATATCAATATAGAAATAAAACACCACATCAAATCTCCAAGGTGCCGTAGGGAAAGCAAAAAAATCTCTGTGCATGACAATCTACTGTGGGTTCAATTCTTCCCAGTTTGAACAGGAGATCAGTTGATAGTCCTTGAGTGCTTTGGCTCACATTCAACAAAACCAGTGACCATGAACAAGCCACATCAATTAAATAGACAGGGGGAGCAACTGGGAAGAAAAACACAGAGCCAACCTGAGTGCCCTGCCATAGTGCCTGCACAAACAATGTATCCTCTTGGGAGTAGGGGTGAGGATCAATAGTAGTCCAGTTGCACCAGGCCACAAAAGATCGTGGTTAAAGTTGTCCTATTATGACTCCTTCCTCCCTGAAGGGGAAAGGAATGCAGAGAGAAGCGTTCCCTTCCTCTTGACACCAAGGACATCTATTCCCCTGTCAGTCTCATTAAAGCCCCACCTCTATGGGCAATAGAATATTACCAAGTTATCCCTTCCAGTCAGTCAACAGAATGACATTTGATTGATGCTAACAAACCTAAAACTGTCTGCAAAAAGAGCTAAACATGTAAAACTGCAAGCAATATGCTAATAACTAAATCAAGATATCAAATATTAAATGTATACTAGTACAGATCATGAAAAACAGGCAAGATTCTTTTCTTAGAAACTTGAATGTTTTCTCATTCAAAATACAGATTAATGCCACCAATGTCAATGGAGTTGTTCCTGAATTTATCCTTGTGTAACAGAGCAGGATTTAGCCCTGTTTTTAATTATTTACAGCAGTGTTTCCCAAACTTGGGATGCCGCTTGTGTAGGGAAAGCCCCTGGCGGGCCGGGCCAGTTTGTTCACCTGCCGCGTTCACAGGCCCAGCCGATCGCAGCTCCTACTGGGCGTGGTTCGCTGCTCCAGGCCAATGGGAGCTGCTGGAAGCCTTTCAGTGAACCTCAAAAGTGAAACAAAAACCACAGCAAAAGCAACTGCTGCCCATCTCCCTCATTCCTGAACTTTTAATCCATCCTGGGTCATCCCCAGCACTCCATTCCCCATAAAACACGGATTCTAGTCTTGCCCTTAGTTTGGAGTCTCAACCCTATCTACCCTGTTTGTTTGTGGGCTGGCTTTCTCTCAGGCCCACTTCAGGAGTCTCCTTACCTCTGCTACCTCTCAACAGGGCCATGAGATAAACTTCCTTCTCTGTTCTCTACTATCAAGGGAGGAACTACAGAGTTCCTTCTCTTCCCACAGACTCCTTCTAATTTGTGCCTGCTTTCTTTATAGAAATCACCCAGTGCCTTCTCTAACTAAGTTTCATCTTTAATTAAGCCTGGCTCACCATCCAGGTGCAGACATCTAGCATAATTGGTCTCAGGCTGACCTTAACCCTTTCAATGGCATCATGTCATATAAAAAGCAAACATTTTCTGTCCACATGACTTTAGTTTGGATTAAGAGAAAACCACAAAATAAGAAATAAAAGGAGATACTCCAGGAGAGAGCATAGTGTGTCCGTCCCCCCCTTTGAAACATACTGCACCAGAACAGAAAGCAAGATGCCAGCTATCTAATTCCAGAAATGTAAAAGGGGCTATCCACAGAAAACTGTAATAAATTATATAGCTACAGTACACACAATATCCAGAAGAGGAAGGACAGAATGAAATTATCAACCATCTAGATGCCCAGGAGTATCATCTTCAGCATGTCCTTAACTATTTGAGAAATATGTAATGCAGTAGGAACATTGAACAGAGAGTATATGGGCAGAATCACCAGTAAATTGCTGATATTCCAAGGGAATATTAACATTGGAGGAGAATAGCTCCGCATTCCACCATCAAATGGGATACTCTGCTCATCAGTGCACTATGATTGTTTAGAATCATGCATGTTATAAGTTAAATGAATAAAAAATAGGTCAAATCCACTCTAGTGTCTTGTCTTTGAGTAGAAATATCAATACCACCTACTCATCCTTGCTGGAAGGCAATATTACTATGGAAAATGTTCCAGAATAGTGGAGGCCATGTATAGGTTGTAAGTACAATGATGCTTTGAAGACTGGTTGTTGTTGGCAAGAACTCTTAGTAAACTGCTGTTTGCATTGGGAAAAGCTGTCACAATGACCAGTTTAACTCACAGTTAGGACAGTTATTGACAGAAAATAGTGCTAGCATCACATGACATCACTGTTCACAGTGGGTATGAAAAAAATTGTTGCCCAGATATTTTAAGTTATGTAGGTGTTGGTCTGGTCAGCATAGCAAAGGTAAAGTGCCATATTTTCAAAGTATCTAAGCATGTGGAAAAGAAGATAGGCACCTAGTGGGATTTTAAAATATGCCTAGGCACTTTTGAAAATCCCATTAGGTGTCTATCCATATTTTTAGGTACCCAAATACCTTTGAAAAATCTGTCCCTATGTGATTTAGATTAACAAGATCCATTTGCAAAAGTGACATAGGCACATAGGAGACTAAGTCAATGGGAGTTAGGCACCTAAAAACCAAGAGAGTTTTAAAGGTTAGGTTAGGTGTTGCAACACTGAGCGGAGAAACACCAAAATACCTTTATAAATCTAGGTCCCGATGACTGCACAATCCTGTGTTACAGCCATCCCAAACATTTTCTTGCTAATTAATGATGATTTCACCAATTTTAGATTATGGATCCCTGAAAGAAATCGAGAAGGAAGTGGACTGGAGGAGAGAGAGTATCTACAAAAATAACTTGGTTAGTGGCAATGGTGGAAAAGGAGTTACAGAACAAGAGCTGTACGTGATTGTTCAATGGAGTTTAAATAAAATAAAAGGTTTGCTTGAGTTTGCCAGCAGTTTTTTTGAATATTACTAAATCTAACAAGAGCATCCTGAAACCTAGTGATAAATGAAAGACACTGAAGTGACAGGCTGAATTATTCATAATTAGTTCTTTAACTAACAAATTTGGCCCATTTTAGCTGGTCACAAAAACACCTGTACCAAGGTCATGTCTTAGAATTTATTCACTATTCATAACTGTTATGACATCAAATCCTTCCCCATTATTGCTTCCTGCAATGTGCAATATGATTCACTATTTAAGCTGTTTGATTGTCACCTAATTCACATGGCATTGTTTCTGCACCATGACTGGAAAATTGTTTCAGAAAGAGGGGTCATGTGTGGAAAAAATACCTTTTGGTCTTTGATTTTCAGAGGGAGAAAGTGAACTGCAGAAAAAAGCCCTTTGAGCAGGAGGGGAAAGGAGAGAATGAAAATGAACAAGAAAAAAAAATGTGTGTACATTGTGCCAGAACATAACCAGACCTATGACACTGTAGGACACTTTAAACTCATTCTGTTCTTCTTTACACAATAAAGAAGATATTTGACTCTATATGGATCTCAGAATAAATACCTGAAGTGAGAAAGCCAGAAGTTACTTTTATTCCCCGTCTAGTAGAATTTATATTTAAGTTTTCCTTTCTGATAGTTGGAGACTGTTATTTTGACACCAAATAATTGCTTGTGTAGGTACCTGGATAATGCTATTTAAAAGGTTCTGGCTAGCTCCTTTTTCTGGCTCATTTAATTGTCTGAAGTCTTAGGCTAGGAAGATTTGGGGAGCCATGTAAAACTACCTTGTTTCATATAATCTGCTAGGGCTGTCAATTAATTGCAATTAATTCAAGTGATTAACACAAAACAAATTAGATTAAAAAAACAGTCACAATTAATCAGTTTTAAATCACACTATAAAGAATAATAGAATACCACTGTAAATTTATTATAAATATTTTTGGATGTTTTTCTACATTTTCAAATATATTTCAATTACAACACAGAATACAAAGTATACAGTGCTCACTTAACAGTGCAATTAAAACTGCAATGAATTGCGACTTTTTAAAAATTATTTGACAGCCCTAATATCAGTGGAGTACATTGACTGACTCCTTTGGTTTCCATTTTTCTTTTGTCATACTGTAATTCAGTATGGGCATTACTACACATGCTCAGTGCTCACAAATCCTTGTCTGTCTCATTTTATTTACTGCATTAGTGCCAGGTCTTTTGCACAGGAATTTAGAGAACCCATGCCTTACAGCTGGACTGTTACATCCCACCTATGCATGCTCATCTGTAATTCATATGTCTGCCAAATGCATCTTATCTCATGCAGCCATTCACAAACTATTCACCACAGTCAGTAATGGTATTTATATTACTCCCATATGAACGTTACATGAACTAATGTGCATGGTCACCCTCATACCATGGGGGAGGGACCTACACAGGAAGGGCCGGCTCCAGGGGTTTTGTCACCCCAAGTGGCGGTGGCGGGGGAGGGGGAGGAGCCGCGATCGTGATTGGCTGCAGCTCCACCACGCTGCTTCATTCTTCGGTGGCAGGTCCTTCCCTCTGAGAGGGACTAAGGGACCCGCTGCCGAAGAGCCCGATGTGCCACCCCTGCCCCTTGGCTGTCCCAAACACCTGCTTGCCCTGTATGCAGGGATCTCTAGGAGCTAGAGTGAAGGGGTCAGGGGCACCAGTTGTGTTCTAGTGCATCCTCTCCATTGAGACCCAGGAAGGGACACATGCCTCCTGGAAATGAACATACGGCTGCACAGATAGTGGAGATGGGAGGGCTTCAGATTTTTCAACCATATGATCTGTTTCAGGAAGACGGTCTTCTGGGAAGAGATGGGGAGGACCAGATAACATCCCTTAATATAGTTGAAGACTGTCATAAAGACAACAATGAGGAATTCTCCATGTCCGTTGAAGGTAGGACAAGAAATAATGAGCTTAATCTGCAGCAAGGGAGAGTTAGAAAGTTTTTTCTAATATCTATCCTAACTCTGTGAGGTTAAGCTCTGGAACAGGTTTCCAAGGCAGGTTGTAAAATCTCCATCCTTGGAGGTTTTTAAGAATAGGTTGGAAAATAACACCTGTCAGGGTGGTCTAGGTGTCACGGGCAGGTAATGGGCAGCCAGACCTAATGGTCAGAGTCCACAAACCAGAATCAGACTGGTCGGGATACCATGGGGTCAGAGGCAAGAGACAAGCTGGAGATCAGGAACTATGAGTCAGTTGCTAGGAGTCAAGCCAGACTGGAATGCCAGGAAATCAGTTTGAGGACCCACAAGGCACATACAGACCAGAACAGCATGAAGCCCAGCTGATGATAATCTTTAATGGGTGATGCTCAAATTTCACCCATCATGAACTAGATTCAGCCAGCCTAGACCCTAGTGTAAAGCAATAGTGACAGAAAGTCTACTTGTACAGGAGATATGGCAACAACAAATATCCACATCTTTCCCTCTTCTGATCCCAGAAGGGCCCGGGGAGCTCAGCAGATGGGTGGCACTAGCCTCAAACCTGTTGTGGACAGAGAATCCATGGATGTTCAATGCATTCCCATCAGAATCCTCCATTACCTCCTACAGCACCCCAGCAGTAACTATAGTGTCTTCTCTACAGAAAATCCCAAAGGCAACGTTAGCAGAGTGCTCCCTTGGGGTGAATTGTCCATGTAATTCAGTATTCTGTCTCCGATAGTGGCCAGGACCAGATACTCCAGAGGGAGAAGTTGCAAGAAACTCCAAAGTAGGCAGATGTAGATTAATTTCCCACCCATAAAAGGTTTCACTTAACACTTAGAAATTGGTTAAAGCCCTGAAGCATGAGGGTTTTATAACTCGTCCAAAATTCTAGTTACAATATTCAGTCTTACAACTCTGGATATTCCTATTATCCACATAAAGATCCTGATTGAGAGGTGCGGCAACTGGTAGAGTGGATTGCAAAAAAGATGCTCAATGCTGGCCTTGTTCTTCTCCCATTAAATGCAGTGGTAAAACTCCCATTGATTTCAGAGGAGGCAGAGTTAGGTTAATGCCGCGTGCTTTGGAAAATCCCACCTGCAATTTAAATCTCTTGTTGTGAGCTTTGATGGATCATGCCCCAATCACTGCAGCTTTGCAGTCCTATTAAGATGCTGTACTTTAGATGCTGGTGTATTTTAGCTAAGCAGCAGACACATACATGCTTAAATGGACTTTAAACTGGATGGTATGTATTCATATTTTCAAATGAAAGTTGTGAAAGAAACACTTTTGCAGATAGTTATGTTCTAATATTGTTCTATTGTAGGCTTCTGAGCATTATGCTTAGTCTTAGGGATTTACTGTAAGAAACAATATTGTCAATTATATATATCCTACATAATACAAGAGGAATTAGCCAGTGAATCTCTGTAAATGCCATATTTAAAAACTATTCTTGTCTTATACGGAGGCAAATGTTCAGCAGACATTAACAGATTTATCATAGTCGTTTCAGAGGTCCCTGAAAAGGCCAGTGAAAGTTATATCCTTAAAATGATTAATGTAGCCCTTCAGATTTTCATCAGAGTTTACTTTGCTATAGCTAGATTCAAAACCCTTTTTGTATATTACCAGACCACATACCAGCATAGTAACAAGACTAGATAAATACAGGGTTGTTTTGTTGCCACTTTACTAAAAACAAATTATAAACAAGAATTTTACATTTAGATGATCTGTTTTCAGCATGGACAAATTCATTATCTTCACAATATGCTCCAAATTTAAGTGCATTCACCAGCGATTAAAAGAAAAGCAAGCACTCACTGCCAAAGAAGTGTTTGTTTTTTGTCTTCATTATGTTTACAATGTAAGACACTTGTTCACATTGAGAGATGCAAGATCAAGGGCAAAGCTCTTTTCCCCCTTGTGGGGTGATTCATTCGTATTCTCTGCCATGATAATTGATGTTAAGACCTACAAAATGTTCCTTGCGTTTGCAAAGTGAACATATGTAAAGAAATTTTCATCTGTGTTTAGCAATCTAAAGTGAGATAAAATTATATGCTATCTCTGTGGACTTTTGAGCTATGGTGGCATATAAGCAGAGTGATTATCAGTGTTCCAAAGTAAAACCGATGCTGTAAGTTATGCCAATATTTGATGGAAAAAGAAATATACTTTGAAGATAAAGAGTCCCTTTTCCAATTCAGCCTTCCATTGTGTGCTTAGTTGTGCCCCATTAGGGCCGGATCCAGACAGGTGCTTCAGTTTCCCTTTGGGTTCAAAGGGCACTGAGGGCACACAGCTAGAGCAAACACTTGTTAGTTAGTGGTACAGGCAGGAATAAGGAGCAGAATGCCACGTGTGGTTCCAGTGAGGTAAGTGCTTTATTAAAGACTCCCTGGAAGTGACCCAGAGAGTCAGCAGCTATTTTGGGGTTTAGAAAGGCCTGCAACTACCCTTAGCACATCTAACAGGAAGCTTAGACCCAAAGAGAGAACTCAGCTTTTGAACACATGGACCAAAGTGTCTGCTCCAGAAGAAAATTTGTATACGGGTCATTTGAAAATATTTGGTATTTTACTGAAATTCAGAGACTGATCTAAAAACAACCACCCCCGTTTTTTGCTATTCTGTTTCTAGCAGATGCAGAGAACAATATCATTCATGGATAGTAAAATTCAGGTCCCAGTCAGCATATATACATTGAACGAATGCTAACTTCTGTCAGGTCCAATGGTCCTGGAAAGCATTGGCTGTATGAAGATAACAAAACCTGGAGTGATTGGAATGGTTTTAAATCAAGAAACCTGAAGAAGATGACTTTGTTCTGAATGAGAGAAGTTCTCTCCTAAGAGGCTTGTTTTCATGGCTTATTTTACATAGGAAGCACAAGGATCCCAGTTTTGATTTCTTCCTACAAAACATTTTTGGTTCCCTGAAATAGAGCATCTGAAATAAAAATTAAACATCAGAGAGATCACGACATTTTATAAGTGCTTTCCTTTGGGATAGAGGCTTCAGTGCAAAGAATTGCAAACAGAAAAAACCCACATGCACAGTATTTTCTATTATGCTTTTTTATAATTTTTTTTTTTGGAGGGTGGGAGCGATCATATTAAATGCAACTTGCAGGTATGGTTTCCTCACTTCCTAGAGAAAAAGAATTCAACAGCAACCTCATTCTACAGTCTTTGAATGGCCACAGCTCAATTTTAAATTATTTAGTGTATCCCATGTACAAGGAATATGACTGACAGTGTGGGGAATTGTATAGCCCAGTGACTGATGTACAGCACCTTTCACCGCTAAGATCATGAATTCAAAACCACCCAGGTTGGTGGTGACAGAGCAATCGCCATTTGATGTCTGTTTGGTGATCTGTCTGACAAGAGTCAGAAATTGGACTCCAGTTCCTTCCTAGTGTCTAAATAGGGAAAAAGCACCATTGCATAAATGGTGTCATGTCTACAGAAAGATCCAAGTTGCACTCCTGGATCTCCACCATTGTTAATTAGGGACAAGATTCTGGGCTGCATCTAAGCTACACATCATGGGAAAAGGGGACATTAAGATATCTTTATTCTCCACCCCCAAAAAATGTTGGTGCTCTCCAATCCTGGGGACTGTGCACACCACCACAAGCTAAGCATCCTCTAAACTGCACTATTTTATGCCCAGGTGCTTATGAACCCAAGGGCCAGTGTGGCAGTTATAGGTTGCCAGGGAATAGATGCTCCAGCCATTGCACTTTTCCTTCAAATATTCCTACTGAGCCGGAGGCTAGTAGAAGGTGGTGTAGGACTCACTGAAGTGGCCTTATACTCACAGAAAATCCTTGTATACTGGGAGAGATCCTCTTCTTCCTGGTTAAGCAGGCTTTAAGGATGCCAGAGTAATAAGTTATTTAACAAACCATGGATCTTAGTTCTCCCAGGTTCCCCTTCTTGAATTTTGAGGGCAGTAGAAAGAGTGATTTATTGTAAGAAAACCCACTGAAAGAGGTAAGTTTTGAGGAAGGACCTGAAAAGGGGAGAGAAGCTGCATAACACACAGGGTCATGAAGAATTTTCCAGGCCTACAGAGAAGCACAAGAGAAGGCCAGGAGAGAGGAACGGAAGTAGGAAAGAAAGGAGGACAACACAGTAGACATGAATAGCAGCAGAGCTGCAGAGGCACAGTGCATGGACAGGAGGAAAGCAGTGGTAATAGTCCTCTTTCTTATTATTCAAGGCACAAATATGTACCATGGGGCTTTTTAGTTAAAACCTGATCTACCCCTTACCCTCCCTACTCTTCCTGTTTTGGTTGAAGCACATCTAACAAAGGCCAGTTCTGAATACAGGTTGCCCAAGGAGGATGGTCTTTGGTTTTTCAAGCTTTGTCTTCTGTAAATTCCAGAAAAGGAAAAGGAGCAAGAGGGCAGGTAGGATTGCATCATATCTTGGTTGTGTTGGAGGCGAGCGATGTGTGGATAGAAGGTTTTTAGTTTTCATCTTATTTCTATTATGGTGAAAATGGTGTGGGCTAATTTTGCTTTTGCAGAGGTTACTGTCAGAGTTCGGGGTAGAGGGTCTCAGGTTAAAGAGTTCTCTTTTGAACCATCTCTATTTTTAAGCCGAGAAAAGGATGTTTTTTTGTTTATTTGGAGATTAACAAACCCGAACAGTCATCTCCCCTCACATAATGCATTTCAGTGCTCCATGAATGCCAAACCTTCCTCTTTGCACCATTAGCAGACCCATCTGTTGGGCTTCAGTATCATTCTCCTATTAAAATGTTTCATGTCCATCTCCCTGGATAACACTGTCATCTCTATATTTTTATAGCTAGCTAACACAAAGATTCAATTATACAATGAATGTGCTATTAAATTAGCATTCTGTATGCTAGTTTCCTTAGCATGAGATTCCAGCGTGGCAGCTGTTCACATTTCCTTTAGTACTGCTTACCAGTGAACATAACTGTGGTGGAAGAGATAGCCACTTACTGAACTTCACCATCAGTAGAGCCCTGCAAATCTGTGGGTATCCGTTGATATCCACTGAACATTTTTGTGGATCACAGCTGGGATGCAGATACAAATTTTGTATCCACACAGGGCTCTACAGCGCACACTCACCCAAACGGAGCAGCTGTCACCCAGCCTGCAGGCTCCAGCTTGGCTCTCTGAATCATGAAGCAGCAGGCTGGGTGTTCTGGGAGTTGCTTGGTGGGAAGAGACAAGCAAGTCCCAGAAGGGAGTGAGCCAAGCGCCATTTTGAAGGTGTGGTTGTTCTTTAAAATGAGCAGAAAGCAACAGCTGCCTGCATTAGAGCCACCGCAACTGCTTAAGGGCCCCGAATTGTAGACTCCCTGCCCTGAGTGGGGAAGAAGGTATGGCTGGGGTGGAGTGGGTGGCGGGGCAGGTCGTCTCTGGGGAGAAGTGGGGTTGGGGGAGTGGTTGAGGGCTTGCCAAATCCCTCCGTCACTCCTGCACAGTAGCCTGTTGAGCTGTTTAGAACCCTGCAAATCCACAAATAGTTGCGGATAGCTGCAGACAATTTTTACGGATCGTGAATCGAATGCGGAGATACCTTTTTGTATCCATGCAGGGCTCTAACCATCCCTCTAGGCTGCTGTCCTCTTATCATGAGTAATAAGTCACCACACTCCTCTTATTCCAAAACTCATTCTTTGCACTAGCTGTTTAAGGAATAGACAACGTTTGAAACATGTTACCCTATGGTTCGTGTATAACAGTAACAAAGCTTTCCTTCTAAATTTAGTGCAACGTAATGGCAAATTGTAAAAGCAGCAAAGAATCCTGTGGCACCTTATAGACTAACAGACGTATTGGAGCATGAGCTTTCGTGGGTGAATACCCACTTCGTCAGATGTGAACATGCATCTGACGAAGTGGGTATTCACCCATGAAAGCTCATGCTCCAATATGTCTGTTAGTCTATAAGGTGCCACAGGACTCTTTGCTGCTTTTACAGATCCAGACTAACACGGCTACCCCTCTGATAATGGCAAATTGAGACCATAAGACTATAGTAGTATTAAAGATGGTTCCTACATCTGGCTTTAAAATTGCTGCGAACAAGTATCTGCTGTATAGGCAACACCTTGTAAGAGCAACCACTCACAAGTAACATTTCCTCTGGGTACCCTTTCTCTACTGCGAATTGTCGACACTCCCCATAACAGCAACAGCCATTTAGGAGCAACATAGCAAAAGGGAACGGATATGTTGCTACTAATGAACCTCTACTGCATATAATTAGAAACATCCTTATTACAGGATCAGGTAAGGCTATCCAGAAGCATTTCACTGTTTTCAAAAAGGACATAAGTTGGTCTCTAATGTGATCATTGCCTCCTAGCAAGAAAAATAAATGCTCTTCCCCTTTGTTATAAATAAATTATAATAACAATTACATCACTATCAATTATGTTGCATTTTCCATTGCTGTGAGCCTTCAGCAAGTAGTTTTCTATATGTAGATCATTCAGATATGAACAGCTAATGGATTTAATCACCTGCTGATCTTCTAAAACACTACTTCATTGTGTACCTTGCAGAGTACTCAGGAACAGAAAAGGTGCCATTAAAACTTGGGAGAAACTAATCTGAAAATCAGAATAATCCAAAAGTAGTATCTCACATCAGTGCAAATTAGAAAAAGTAAAAGCTATATGGGTCTTGCTCAGATTGTAATTGAAATAAAGAAAGACACCAGCTGTAGGTCAGCAACAAACTTTTTATTATTATTATTAATAGAAGCAGTCTGCTTCCATCTCATACTTCTTATAGAAGATTTATGGTGGACTATTCTTCCTGTCCAAATCCACACAGGATATCACCATGACAAAATACTACAAGCAGAGGATGCTCCCACCAAGTATTGCTTGCAATGAGGGGCAGTTGGGAGGTACGTTGTTGTCATGGCCAATAAATGGATTATTCTTGAGAAGGACAGTCCAGTGATTATGGCACTGGCTTAGGCTTTGGGAAACTTGGATTCAAGACCCTGTTCTGCCACAGCCTTGCAGTGTAACTTCGAACAAGTCACTTAGTCTCTGTCTCAGTTCTCCGTCTCAGTTCTCCCTCTGTAAAACGGGGGTGATAGCACTTCCCTACCTGAGAAGGTGGTTGTGAGAATGAATATGGGAAAGACTGGAAGGTACTTGGATACCTTGATAATGGGGGCAATATAAGTACCTACGATAAATTTTGGGTTTATTTATGCAGATAGGATTGAAGCACACACACTTCACTGCGGAAGCTCTATGAAGACAAGATGAAAGTCCTGTCTGAACCTTTTCTGCACAAGAGCTGATTGGATTAACAATGCTCCTGCCTCACAGAAACAGATAAAAGTGTATAATTTGAAAGGTACAGAGAAAGGCAAGTCAAGGAAAGACAGTACAGGATCAGTGCAAAGGTGTGCAGTGAAAACTACATGCCAGCTGTCAGCATTTCTACATTTTACTTCTTTGATTGAGAAAGAAGTACTTGCCACCTCTGTAAAAGATTTAAAAGTTATCATTGCAATTGGCAGCATGGGTTTGAACTGCAAATGAACCTAACTGATAAGATACTAGCTCCCATACAGAGAGATCAACCTACATCACTTCACTGAATACTAAATAATCAAAGCAAAGTGTCGAGCCTTGTAATAAGACAGCCCAGCCAAAAGACAGAGAAAAGTATTGCCCACCGGCCTATAATTCTCTGTCTAACCTCAGTATGCATTAGGAATACAATTTTAAAAAGCCCTAAGTCAGTTAGGGCTGAAAGTCAATAGGACTTAGGCTGCTAAGTGCCTAAGGTTCAGAACTTGCCTAAACACTTCTGAAGACTGAAAGCAAAGGGAATTAAGCAGATACCTTTGAGGATCTGGACCAAAAAACCATCACTTTTGAAAATGGGACTTTGATTAAAATTTTCAAAAGCATCCATGTCTCCCTAAGTTTGGTTGATAGGGAAATGTCCACTGGAATGGTTTTCCTTTGGAAAATACTGATTTGGAAAAACTGGACTCTTCCATGCCTCATTTCCTACCAGCTCACCCACTTCCCTGGCTCCCCAGGGAGTCTTGGGAGGTGGGACTGGCACTTTTCAAAAAAAAAATCCTTCTGAAATAATTTTTTTAGGAAGTGTTCCTCATGTGGACAATTTTGAAATTTAAAAAAAAATCCAGTTTAGAATCTTGGGGGATGGGAATTTGCCATGGAGGAAAATTCTGGTTCTCATACAGTTCTACACCTAAATCATTTAGTTGACTTTGAAAATGCTGCCCTATATCCACAATTTAAAATAGCTCTCAAACTACAAAGCCCAGTTATCTTTTTGCTTTATGTTTTTACATTGCCTCGTACAATAGGTGTTGCATTTGCCACAACAATTAAAAATATGACACTAACCAATAAAATGTGCAAAATGGACACAAATGAGGAACAAAACCAAATGGGAAGGGAGAGAGAGAAATGTTGAAGGATTATTTAATATAAGATTTCTAAATAACCCATAAAAATATATCCATAAAGGTTATTATAATCTCATTACCATGATGAATTCAAACTGGAACATGTGCAGGGAAGGGCTACTAGGCTGATCAGGGAATGGAAGGCCTATCTTATGAGAGAAGGCTGGAGGAGCTTGGCTTGTTTATCTGGGGGGCGGGGGGAGGAAGAAGGCAGGAGCTGAGTGGGGAATATGACTTCTCTCTATAAATACACCAAGGAGGGTGAAGAGCTGTTTCAGCTAAAGGACAATGCTGGCACAAGAACAAAATGAGTATAAGCTGGCCATGAACAACTTAAGACTGGAAATTTGGAGAAAAAAAAATAAGATAGCCACCAGAAGAGTGAAATTTTAGAACTGCCTCACACTAGGAGTTGTAGGGACCAACAACTTAATTTGTTTTGAGAGAGAGCTGGACAAACTTATGAGTGCAATTGTATAACAGGGTTCCTTGAGAACTGGGGCTCACTTCTGTTTTTTGTCTCTTCCACCATTATAGCGCTGTTCACACAAGCACGTATGTCACTCCAGGGAGTGGTTTATTCACACCCCTGAGTGACATAAGTTATGCTAACACAGGCTGTAATGTAGACAGCCTTAGGCTTGGCAAAATTTCATTTTTTTTTACTATAAGTTTGATGAATAATATCAATATTTTAAGCATTTTTCCTATTTTTATCTATATAAATTTTCATAGATGTGTAAAATTATGGGTTTTCAGTTTTTATTGATTTAAAATTTCATAATTGTGGGAAATTTAGCAGGTCAGACAATTTCTTAATGACAATGCTGTGATCCAAAAAGTTACAATTTTTATAATCATTAAAATACAAATTGTAACCACATCAAAATATACAAAGTAAATATCCTCAAAGCCAAATCTTATCAATTTCCAAACATAGCTTTTCTTACTTTTCCTATTTGTAGAATTTTAATTACTGATGAAAATATTGTTTTATAGGTTTATGTGGGTGCAGGGAAGTCAACATTTGTTGACATTTACTGATAAAAATGTAATCCTTCTACATCTAAATCTGATGCAGTGTTGAAATTGCCAGTACGATATTTACTGAGCTAAAGATTTGCACCCAATTGATTTTTCTTGGGTAAACTTTATAATGGCTTGCTGACTTGGGTCAATGTCTCAAGAGAACACAACATGTTTGTATTCATCTACAGTGTAAGACTTCAATGAGGCATCTTTATTTTCATTGTTTCTGGGTAAAATTGAACTGGAAACACATGGAAGCGTCTCTTGGAAAAAAAGTCTAGCATTAGAAATTATTCTTCATTTATGCTGTTGACATCTTCCTCAGATTCAGGTACATTCATCCCTGGTTTTAGTCATCCCTAGGCTTATTCCAGGGAAGAATTTGGTTGGTTTTCTTTTAAACAAGCTTTATTCAATGCATCATTCTGAAGATCAAGAAAAGAAAATACTTTGTTATGAAATATAGGGTCACACTGCGGAACTCACTGAGACAGGATATTGATGTAATCCTTGCAGTAGCACTGGCAAGGAAATAACAGCTATCAAGTCATATGCTTTAGGGGATAAATGCCTTTCCATCTGGGGTGAAAAAATTTCTTCTACAATATAGTGTTTTATTGCTCATTTTTATGTGCCTATAGGTAGAGAAGAGCCCAACAAAGCAAAGTCTGAATACAAATCTAAAAAGTTTGGTTAGAGCCATCTCTAGCCTAATTTCATGCCTCTCTGAAGCTTCTAGACTCTGCCATGTTCAGAGACAGAATATTAAATTGATCAGAACTGTGAGTCAGTTCAATGTACCAATTATATCCTTCTAAAATATCCTGAAGAATAAAATTAGTAGTTTAAATTATAGACAAATACCAGAAGTTCTATGTTCTTTAATGAGATTTTTGCTGAAATTTGTCAAATTTAAAGATTTTATTTTTTATTTATTTATTTTAAGAGCAGATGGAAAAAAACAGAATCCTGTTTCTGGCTATAAATCCCACTTTACAGTACTCTGTTAATTTCTCATTGCATATTTACAGATAAATGATAAGGGTAAGATTCCAAAAAGCTATATTAATAAATGAGTTCTGGGCAATATTTTTATTCTGATAGTAAACTACCAAGGCACTACATGCAACAGCACAGTTAGTGGGTGAATTGCAGTTATATCCATTCTAAGACATTTAAACTGTTACATGTTCACACAGTTGCAATTAAAGATAATTTAGGTGCACACTTTAAAATACATCCGCCTATATTACTTATATATGACATGGAGTGCTCTAGTAAATATTGTTGCTATAAAAGATACTCTTTATAGATACTCTAATTAGTTCTTTCAGCACAGTCCTCTGCAACACTGCTTCACTTACTGAATTCCATTTAAGACATTGGGCCAAAAAGATGCCTTGGGGCATCAGTAGATGTAGTTCCACCCATTTGCACCAGAGAGGAATTTGGCCATCTGCATCCCCTTTGGTTTAAGATTCATTTCTTATGTGTGTCTTTTATGAGTCACTTAAAAGATGATTCCCATTGAAGGTCATCTTCATCTCTATCCAGTGAATGGGCTGTTAGGTGAAATATCGTTTTTATTTCTGAAATAATTTGGCAAGATCTAAAAATAAATTAGCACTTCACTGAAGCCTTGGAATACATTAGGTTACATAATGTGTCATCAGAAGATGTTCAGATACAAGTTACACATTCAAGCTCTAACGCCAGCTTCAATTTGGGAGGTAGGGAAGGCCTGATACTGTATAGTGCATTGATCCTTTGTTCTTTCATCTTATCTCAGTGCTGTACTTTTCACATTAACGCCAATAATATTTGCATTTCAAATTGGTTTTTAAATCAGTGACCTTTATAGAAACTCCCCCTCCTCCCATCCCAAATCTTCGTGTTAAGATTTGGCCACTAGCTTCAGTTGCTCTAATGGTAACTTGAATGCGCGCACGCGCACAACACCCCACCAATAATTGTAGCACATGGACATAAACAAAGAACCTTGCCTTAAGTAGCACCTACAGAACTCCTTACCACAAAGTTCCTAGGTTTATTAAGTTTCCTGCTGCAACCTATCTGGTAGCTGTGGAGGACCAAGAATTCAATAACCTCTCCACATTTCCCTTTCTTTATGATAAAGGATTACAACTTAAAATTAAAAACCAAATGTATATAAAAACAATTCAAAATAAACTTAAAATGCTGTAAAACTACTTACACTGTTATGTCCCCTTATCAATTGCATTTAAATAGCCCCAAGCAGTATTATAAAATACAGTCTTTGATGGGTCTGAACAGTCTTCCAGATCATGTTCACACTTGTGTGGAATTTGTGCATGAATTCCCTGTAGAGCGGACTCACTTAAGAGCATAAGAATGGCCATACTGGGTCAGACCGAAGGTCCATCTAACCCAGTATCCTGTCATCTGACAGTGGCCAATGCCAGGTGCCCCAGAGGGAATGAACAGAACAGGTAATCAAGTGATCCATCCCGTCGCCCATTCCCAGCTTCTGGCAAACAGAGGCTAGGGACACCATCCCCACTCATCCTGACTAATAGCTATTGATGGACCTATCCTCCATTAATTTAACTGGGTTCAAAAAAGAACTAGATATAGTTTTGCCAGAGGATGTTGTGAAGGCCAAGGAGTTCCACAGGTCGATTGTGCGCTGTGTGGAGAAATACTTCCTTTTGTTTGTTTTACACCTGGCTGCCTAGTAATTTCTTTTGGTGGCCCCAAGTCCTTATATTATGAAAAGGTAATATTATTTACTTATCTACTTTCTCCACACCAATCATAATTTTATAGACCTCCATCATATCCCCCCTTAGTCATCTCTTTTCCCAAGATATAAAGTCCTAGTGTTATTAATCTCTCCTCATGCACCAGCCATTCCATACTCTAAATATTTTTTGTTGCCCTTTTCTGAACCTTTTCCAATATATCTTTTTTGAGATGGGGCATCCACATCTGCACACAGTATCCAAGATGTGGGCATACCATGGATTTATATAGAGGCAACATGATATTTTCTGTCCTATTATCTATCCCTTTCTTAATGATTCCCAACATTCTGTTCAGTTTTTTGACTGCCACTGCACATTGAGTGGATGTTTTCAGATATCTTGGATTCATTATGGATAGTTCTCTTTCTTGAGTGGTAACAGCTAATATGAAATGATGGGGGGCGGAGGTCTATATGTATAGTTGGGACTGTTTTTCCCCAGTGTGCATTACTTTGCATTTATCAACACTGAATTTCATCTGCCATTTTGTTACCAATTCATCCAGTTTTGAGAGATTTTTGCAGCTCTTCGCAGTCTGGCTGGGACTTAACTATCTTGAGTAGTTTTGTATCATCTGCAAATGTTGCCATCTCACTGGTTACCACTTTTTCCCAGATTGTTTATGAATGTTAAATAGGACTGGGCCCAGTACAGACCCCTGGCCTGGGGGGGGACACCATTATTTACCTCTCTCCATTCTGAAAATGGACCATTTATTCCTACCCTTTGTTTCCTATCTTTTAACCAGTTACCAGTCCATGAGAGAACCTTCCCCTCTTATCCCATGACTGCTTACTTTGCTTAAGAGCCTTTGGTGAGCCTTTGGTGAGGGACCTTGTCAATGTCTTTCTGAAAAATCTAAATACACTATTTCCACTGGATCCCCTTTGTCCACATGTTTGTTGGCCCCCTCAAAAGAATTCTACTAAATTGTAAGGGAAATCATGCCTCACAAAAAACATGTTGACTCTTCCCTAGATACATTTAAGTGTCTGACAATTTTGGGTTGTTTACTATACTGTCAACCTGTTTGCCCAGTACTGAAGTCAGGCTTGCTAGCCTATAATTGCCAGGGTCACCTCTGGAGCCCTTTTTAAAAATTGGCATCACATTAGCTATCCTCCAGTCATTTGGTAAAGATTTAAACGATAGGTTACAGACTACAATTAGTAGTCCTGCAATTTCACATTTGAGTTCCTTCAGAAATCTTGGGTGAATATCATCTGGTCCTAGTGACTTATTACTGTTTAGTTTATCAATTTGTTCCAAAACCTCCTTTAATGACACCTCAATCTGGGACAGTTCCTCAGATTTGTCACAAGACCAACAAAAAAAAAAAAAGGAGGGAGGAGAAAGAGGGGTCAGGTTTAGGAATCTCCCTCACATCCTCACCTGTGAAGGCTGATACAAAGAATTCATTTAGTTTCTCCACACTGGCCTTATCGTCCTTGAGTGCTCCTTTAGCATCTTGATCATCCAGAGGCCCTACTGGTTGTTTAGCAGGCTTCCTGCTTCTGATGTACTTTAAAAAAATTGCTATTACTTTGAGTCTTTGACTAGATGTTCAAATTCTTTTTTGGCTTCCTAAGTATATTTTTTACACTTCATTTATCAGAGAGTTTATGCTCCTTTCTATTTTCCTCACTAGGATTTAACTTCCACTTTTTAAAGGATGCCTTTTTTGCCTCTCACTGCTTCTTTTACTTTGTTGTTTAGCCATGGTGGCTCCTTTTTTGATTCTCTAGGTTTTTTAGTTTGAGGTATACATTTAAGTTAAGCCTCTGTTATGGTGTCTTTAAAAAGTTTCTATGCCACTTGCAGTGATTTTACTTCTGATGCTGTACCTTTTAATTTCTGTTTAACTAACTTCCTCATTTTTGTGTAGTTCCCCTTTCTGAAATTAAATGCTACAGTGTTGGGCTGCTGTGGTGTTTTCCCCACCACAGGGATGTTCTAATTAAATTATATTATGGTCACTATTACCAAGCGGTTCAGCTATATTCACCTCTTGGACCTGATCCTGTGCTCCATTTAGGAGTAAATCAAGAATTGCCTCTCCTCTTGTGGGTTCCAGGACTAGCTGCTCCAAGAAGCAGTTGTTTAAGTTGTCAAGAAACTCTCTCTCTCTGCATCCCATCCTGAGGTGACACATACCCAGTCAATATGGGGATAGTTGAAATCCCCCATTATTATTGGGTTTATTTTAAATAGCCTCGCTAATCTCTGAGCATTTTGCTGCAAGTTTACTCCTTTGACCCCATCCTGGTTGGCAGAATTGAGTTAGCTTCTGGCAAGTCTCATCTTTTAGTTATTAGACTTAAGCAAATTAGAGATATTTGGCAAATGCTGGAATTGCTGCCAGAACAAGGCCAGTGTAGACTCTGATATCTTTCTCTAAAGTCTTTTCTTCCATTGGTGGCTGCTTAACTGAGGCTCTAGATAGATCCTCTGCTGCTCTGAGTACTTTATAATAGGTGTTCAATGCTGAAAGAAAAAAAATTGCATAATATTCAAAGATTTCAGCTATGGTTTAAGTGAAAGATCATCCAGGGCTTTTGAACCCAATAATGCCATTAAGGGCTTGTGGTGTGTTTCTGTGATAAAACTCAAGCCAAACAAAAGGGCCTGTGAAAGGCTCAAAGCATAAGTGATTGTTAGAGCTTCCTTTTCTACATACAGCTATTTGGTTTTTGTGAGGCTTCTTGATATAAACGCCACGTCTCATCTGCTTCTAGCAACTTTTGAAGACATATCCACTGCTACTGTTGTTGGTTTGATTACCTAATATTATGCCAAAATAGGTGGAGATGTCAGTAGTTCTTTTGTTTTATTAAATATATTTGTGTGTTCCTCCGGATCCACATATTGTGACCAGTCAGAGATCTCTTAAGGGTTTTGTTAGATGAGCCAAATTTGGTAAGAATTTTCCAGAATGGTTTGTCATGCCCAGGAATCTTCTCACAGGAGAAATATCTTTGGCTAAGGTATGTAAAACCTTCAGTATATCAGAATCTTAAATTCCCTGTTTGGAATTATGTCTTACAAATTTTATCTGCTCCTTTCCAAATTCTTATTTAGAATGAGACCAGCTTATTGGATGTGTCTCAAAAATCACATGCAGTTGCTGGTGTTCATTTTTATGCCTGACATTTACCAAAAAATCACCTGCATGGCAAAGGATACTAGGCAAACCTGACAATCTGATAGATCCATATGGCACATCTTCAGCAACAGAATATTCCAAAAGAAATACCATTGAAACAGTAAAATTCAAGCTGGCTGATGGATTTAGTTAATGGTACAGATTCTTTAGCAAGGGAGATTTGCCAGAAGCATGCTGTAAAATCAGGGCTGGCTCCAGGCACCAGCGCAGCCAACTGGTGCTTGTGGTGGCCCATGGAAGGGGGCAGCATGTCCAGGTCTTCAGCGGTGGGTCCCCCAGCCCCTCTTGGAGGGAAGGACCCGCTGCAGAATTGCTGCCGAAGAATGAAGCAGCGTGGGAGAGCAGCTACCCAAGTGCCACCAATCGTGGCCTTCCCCCCCACACCTCTCTTCGCTGCTTGGGGCAGCAAAGAAGCTGGAGCCAGCCCTGTGTAGAATCTAATTTTGAGAAAACTGGTTTCTGATCATTGATAGAATGTTTGGTCAACTGCAGGAAGCATTTTTTTCCTGCACACACTTTAAGTTGTTTCAGGTTCACACAAATCTTAACTTGCTATTGGACTTTGATCCTACAACCAACCCTGCACAGTCAGTGATTTTTTTTTTAAATCTTCCATTGTCTTTAGTTCTTCTTTGACTTTCCCTAGCAAGAGTATAGCAATGTGGCATGAGGCTGTGAGAGCAAAGAGATGCTGCTGGCACTGGTTTTATTTTGGTTTTCCCTGACTGTTTTCTTAGTCCTGTGAAGATGTGTGGCTACATCTCCTGTATAGTTTGCTTTTTGCCATTAATGCATTCCAGGTTCTCTACTAACTGTAGTCCTCATCTTGCTGGCAATCCTAGATAGGGTATTGTCAGTCCTTGAATTACATATATTAATGTAATTGTCGAAGAATTTTCCATGCTTTCTCTAATTTACCCAAGAAACTGACTACTAACATCCAACATAGTGTTACTAAGCCCACTAAGCAGAAACGTTTTTGAATTGTGGTGACTGCTAACCCAGTATCCTCTTTAAATTTAAGGTTTTGACCATAGATTTATGCGTGTGTATCCAGGTGTTCTCTGTTCCACTGAAGATATAGTGTCTAGAAGTATGGTCTCATTGCCATCTGATAACTCTGCCTCTTGGACTGTTTCCACTGCTCTTGATGGCTTGCATGCTATCACAAGATGTTCCATTTTATGGAATCTATTACATTCCACATTTTTTGCTGATCACACGCTGTTGCCAGCTGTGGCTAGGTTTCTTGCCAAATTTTCTTCAGCTTTTCCATGCTTCCCTCCTATTTAGGTTCTTTGGTGTCCCACTCTGTAGCTGTGCACTGTTCTTACGTTGTAAGTTTGATCCAATTGCCATTTCATATTTGCATCTTCTTTACTGGGTCAATATCACCTGATTCAATTATAAGCTAGGTTTCTTCTATGTAAGTCACATACTGTTTCTTTCTCACCTTCTGCGAGTGAGTGAGAGATCTGGGTCTAACTAAACATGTGTCAATAAATTATCCTGTCTCATATTAGTTCTTTAATATTCCATATTTGTATATTCAGAAAGACTATAAACTGCAGTAATAGTCTCAGCTGTTTCCCTTGTTCCTGGCATTTCCTATTCAATTTTGGCTATTTCATATTTAATATTATGTTTACTGATGAAATTGGCATCAGAAGCCTCTTTCACTTTGGTGTATTCTTGCTTTTCCTCCAATGAGGGGTAGGGTACATAGGAGGTCATCAGCAGAATTACCATGGCAAATATCAGGGCATTTATCTGTATTCCAGTGCTTTCTCTTTTAAACCAGAAGCCATCCAGAATCTCTCAGATCAATGGATCCAGCAAGACCAGCTGCCTACAATTCAACTTCTCACAGCACAAATGGTTCTGTTAAAGTGCCATTCCTCTATAGAGGCAGGGCTCTGCCTCCTTCCTACTGCAGCTTTCACAGGCCACTTCCCTGATTTTCCAGTTTCTCTCCACCCTGGCAGTCTGAGCACAAAATAAAAAAGTTGCTGCAGCTATTTCACCATCACCCAGACCCAAGAGAGAGAACGAAAATGGAGTGGAGGGGAGAGAAAGAGATAGCATCTGTGGTACACTACCAGCAGCTCTACAGATGTACCACATCTGCAAATATAAAGAGCGTTGAATAAAACTATTGATTTCTTTGAGGTTTAACATTACAGAACTTGCATACTTCTCTATTTTAACTGCATAAACCAGATTGTATCCACTTGTTATACTGCAGCTTAGCATACAGAGTCAAAGCGAAATACCTGAGCATAGTAAACAGTACATAAGGAGTAAGAAAACTAAGATACGGGTGGGCTATAAAGGTCTGCACATATTATACATCTACCATATCTGATTTATTCAGTCGATTAACTATCAATAAACCTAAGTGAGCAATGGGACATTTTATTTTTCATTCTGCTGTTGCTGAAGTGTACATTTCACATTGGATAAATAGTGATTATGAGTAATGACTTTTAAAAAATAAATACCCTCAAAAGATAGTATCAGGGGGTACCTGTGTTAGTCTCAAAAGATAGTCAGTGAGGTAATTTTCATATCTTCTGTTTAGAATATAGTAGCATAAAAGGTAATAATTCTGCAAGGTGCCTACTCCACTGCATGTTGAAAACAGGAGTTATGGCTCCCAGCAACTCAATAATGGTGTATAACCCCAAGCAAAGACCCATTCCAAAGCCCACTGAAGTCAATTAAAATCTTTCCATTAACATCAATTACTTCAGTCATGAGTCATTGACATGTTCTCACTATCAAGTTAAGAAAACACCAATGATCCATTTTCAATTAGTGCAGTCCATCATGGGAATTGAGATAGAGTTGTAATTGATTCAACTTCTGAAGCAGGTAACAAACCTCAGAGTGGCTATCTGGAGTACCTGCCATGCTAATATAGGTTGAGGGAGAGAGTCTGGCCAATAAGTGAGAATATGATTACAAAGATGTTATGATGCTCCTTTGCCACGTTGGTCTGCAATTTTATGTAGTCTATTTATCTATAAGGATGCACGTACTGAATCATGTCCAAGATAAGACTACCACAGGATGCTATTGTTCAAACTGCCACTAATGTCATGGCTAGCACCCTGGCATGGAATGTATATTAATGTATTTGTTACTGAAAATATGATGGCAAAAATCTGATACTAAAAGCATTAGAGTAGTAACAAATGAGTGGGTTTGTCGTCATGGGTGATATTGTTTCCTGCAGCATGAGATAAGGAAGCAGTTTCTATTATTCTGCAGCAGGTTAGCAGCATCTTGGTGATAGTACAGATAAAAATCCTTTAAAGATATTCACTTACAATGAGTAAGTTGCAGTGAAGGTCAAGTGTAACAGGGTTTTAGTTCTGTTCCTTGCAGTTGACATTTTCATTATGATATTTTCACTAGTTCCCTAAAACTGATTATTCTGATGGCCATGCCATGGTATGTGCTTGTTTGTTTTGGGGGTGGGGGGAGAAATAAGTGAACACAATACACTCCAAAATTAGGCAGTATTGGAGAATATCAGCGATTGAAGTACGAAGTTTTTCCACTGGCTTCAACACCTGCTCAAGTAGAAATCTGATCTTTGTGCTACAGACAGAGCATATCTTTGTGACCTTTTGTTCATTTATGCAATGGATCACTTGGGAAGCAATCAAAAATTAATCATTTCACCAGCCATGGAAAACTTGCCTTTTCTTGACCATTTGTATCCTGCTGTGCAAAGTTTAATTTCTTCAGTGAAAAAGAAACCATGTCCAGTTAGTGTGATCCATTACAATAGTGTTTCCCATAGAAGGACATCAATACTGTGTGTATATATTTAAAAAGGACCAAACTAACATTGAGTCATTTCCACAAGACCTTGTGTACCATGTTCCAGGCTGCAATTGTGGCATTTAGGTGAGCTGGATATATGCAGCTGAATGTATTTCTATTTCTATCTAGGTATTTACAGGGACACTGTCACCACAGTATCTGAGCACTTCAAATATTAAATAACTTGCCCTCACAACAGCCCTGTGAAGAAGGGAAGAGCTATTATCCCCATTTTAGAAATTAAGGGGTAGATTTTTTCTGTGCCTTTGGAAGTATCCCCTCTGGAACTTAGTCAAGGTGTCAGCCTCCATCCCATGCACCCAAAGACATAGTCTAGTAAACTGGTACTGCTATCCAAAGACAATATTGATATGAATATCACAGTATTGTGTCCAAGACCTCCATTCTGCTCGGCAGTGCAGAAACACCAGCTCCAATCCTGTGATGAGTCCCACCTACATGGAGTCCCCATTGATTTCAACAGGGCTTCGGGTTGCCGCAACTGTCTATCTGGCACTCATTGCAGGATTAGGGCAACAGAACAAAAGAACAATCCGTGGCCAATAAAGTAAGCTGAGATACAACAGTGGATTGAAAAACAATTGATGCAGGTGAAAGGAAAGAGTGAACACCACAGTAATAAGAACATGTGAACTTACACCAACTATGTGCATAACTTGGTGGATCTGAGTTGAGATTAGGTTAGATTTTTAGTTACAAGATATAAATAACTCACATGAGAGAGATTTTGTAGATTTGGGCTTTGCTAGGTTGCAGGTAAGTGTAAAATGGCTCTCAGGTGTACAGGACTGAACTGACACCCCCTCAAATGGCTCACTTTTTCTTACAGTACAGACTTTGTTGATTAAAACATAAATGCTATTTTCAGAGAGGCTACAATTCAGTTATTATCCAGTTACTTCTGATAATAAACTTACTTCCCAAGGGCTAGATTGAGATATTTGAACACTGCCCATGGGGATGTACTTTTACAAGGTCATCAGATACCACCGTGATAGGTTCAATAAAAGAACCAGAAGAGGATAGAAGTTTGATTAGGTATGGCTAAACTGCAGGGAATTTGAGGTTTTGTAAACTTGTCAGACTACTAGTGTGGGGGGGAGGGTTTCTTTTTTGTTTTTTACACACAAAAAATGACTGTAGTTTGTTTTACAAGACTCATTTAAATGAACATTTAACATGAATCAAGAAAAAAAAATATAACAAGACATGTTTCTAATTGTGGTGGGGCCCCTTGTTAAAATTTTGCCAGCACACTTAAGGAGCATTGGGATGATTTCTGTGCCTCTGATAGAACTCCTCCTTCTATATTGTTTTCTCCGAACCTGCTCCCCCATGCTTGGGAGAGGCGCCCCAGAAACATGCGCAAAACTTATGCATTATCCTATTTCAAAGCTTCCTTCAAACTCTCCTCTTCCACGATGCCTACAAAACACTTGAAAATGGTTGGACAGCTAGTGTATCAAGACTAATGCTCATCATGCTGACCAATATTGTCTCATTTTTATACTCTCACATCAGTCTTGTCTACTCTAAAGAGTTTACAGTCTAAGAAGATACCATATTTTAGGCTCTGTACAAACAGAACAAGCGCAAGGGGGTCCTGGTCCCTGACAGGGGCTCCTGGGTGCTATGGTAAAAACACAAATAATTTCTATACCCACCATCCCTACCAGATATCCCCAGGACTCTAAAATATTTCTGAAGAGCAAACTGTCTGTCTTTTGAGAGAACCAGATTGCACTGTCAGCTGTTTACAAAAACTGTTCCCATGTCTCCAAATTATACAGTCTGTACCATGTTATCAGTGTATGCTCAATATAATTTTCTTGTATAAAGTCACAGCATTTGCTGCAAATGCTTTTAATAACTTTTTTGGCAATTGATGCCCTATATTGTTCATGGTCATGAAAAAAAAAAACTTCATTTAGAAGAGGAAGCAAAAGATCAGATTTCTCAGACCTTAGCACCTCCTCACTGTAAGCACACCCACTCATGGTACATGGAATTGTTACAGAATTATGGAGAGATTTTTTTTAAGCCAACTGGCCCTGTAATTTTCTCACAACTTCTTTATACCCAATAACTATCAAACTAGTATTTAATAAAAAAAAAACCACAAGTACAAGGTTTTGGATCTGGTGATCCTGATTTTCTCCTCATTTATACTGCTATGAAACAGGAATAACTCCTGACAAATCACTCTAGATCTGATTTTAATAGTACCTTAAAACTAGAGCCTTGTGCCTATTGTACTCAGATTTATGTAATGATCCTGTATAGGATAAGTAGTTCAGGAAACTCAGGCTATTAATTGTTGCAGGAGTATAAATTCAAGAGCAGACCAAATATTAGCTAAACAACAGGGAAAGAGAGCTACAGAAAAATATGGGGGATGGGCTCCTGTCACAAAGTTTAGATAGATCCAGGCTTACCCAGCAGACCTTGTTCAAGCCTACAGTTTTGATTTAGCCTATCTGAACTGAATTCTAATAGAGACAATTGCATGGAAACAAGATAATTGTATTTAAGAGTTCATCTGGTTCTTGTGCTTATTCCTCTCTCAAGTCAATTTTATTTTGTGACATTCCCAATGGTGACTACAGAAATTATCACAATGTCACATACAAGCGAGGAGTAAGCAACAGGATCAGGGTAATGTCTAAGGAACGAGGGCTCCATTTATATGCAAATAACCTTAGTAATTAAAATAAGGAAAGGGAAAACATGACAAAGTAAATGATTCCTATAGAATCAAAGCAACAACAATTAAGACAATGACTTTGAGTACCTGATTTCTGGAGTGAGGACTGCATGTCACCAGTGCAAGATTTTTGACATTGATGACACTAGCATCTCTTGAGAGTGGTCCTGAGTAGAGGATTAAGAGCCAAATACTTCCACTGGATCAATATCTTTTTAGTCTAGTACAGAGAATGAGATGCTTGATGTTTACTAGATTTATGAGCTCAGTTGACTACCATCTTTGGATATAATCTACAGCCCTCTAAACAATTGTTATGGCAAAGTCTAAACTAGATTCCATGGCTAGCAATAAACTTTGTGACGTTTGCTCTGGTTCAGCAATTAACTGCTCACATATGCATGGTACAACTGTTTTTCCTCATTCCCCTAGAATTATCCGATTGGAACATTCTGATCACTATAGTGAATCAGGTTCCCATAGCATGGCCATGTATTAGTAGCTGAATTCACCTTTTTTTGGTGTATATTGACGACATTTATATCTGCTACTTCTTGGACTTTAGCCCAATAAGCTGAAATTGTACTAGTATTTTCTGCTCATCAGGAGTTAGAATACATTTCAGATATTTTCTGATCTTCAGTAGCCAGGCAGCAAAGTGGCTTCCTTGCACCTGGGAAATTATAAACCATTAACACCTAGAATCTAATTTTCAAACATATAATTTACAAAAAGCATCACAAGTTCTGCAGGCCAGGGGAAACAGAGCAGTGAAGCAAGCCATGGGACCTTCATGTATGGAACAGTTGGATGGCAGCTTTATCATTGTCAACTTTTATTTTAATAATTTTGTAAAACCTTTTATATATAAAACTAAGCTTTTAATAAAATTGTGCAAGAATAACCCCTTTTGCTCCCCGTTACTGCTTCACCTCTCACTGTGGGGAGCACTACTAGCCATCTAGAGCCAATTTTTAGGAAAGGGGAAGCCTGATCCATTAACACGGTTCCCTCCTGAGCCCCCAAAAGGCAGTTTGCAACACCCAAAACACAAAAAACTGACAGCTTTCTAAATTCCATATAGGGAGTCAATTTTTTTGACTAAGTATATTAATGCTCCTTGACTATCACCTCAACAGGAAATCCATTCTGCCTATTAACATCAATGTGTGTATAAAATAACTTCAAACACGTGATAGAAGTCATTTGTATTGCCAAAACAATGAGGACACAGAAATGGTCAAATACTCTCTCCCACCCTCCCCTGAAGAGTTTCTAACCAACAAGGATTGTATTCTGAACAGTCATGGTAGCAGAGCAAGTTCTTAGTCAGATGGCACTAATTCATACTAAATCCCACAGTGAGAGTTAAAATACCAAATTTAGATCAAATGTCAGAAGAACTCAATTCAGATCCAGGGTTTGGGATTGACACATTGTAAAAATAAAAAAAAGGAACCATTTGCAAAACAAATGTAATCCCAGTCTTATTTCTACCTCAAAAGTTTGGGTATGTTTGGATCCAGTACTTTGCACCCACTTCTACAGCCCAAGGTAACTCTCATCACTACTGGTGCAGGCTTTTTCCAAACAATATTTCAGCACTTTTGCCTCCAACCAGAAACCAGACATGCAGAGAAATGTGTAGCGCGCATGTGTGTGTGTGTGTGTGTGTACACACACACAGTAACTCCTCATTTTACTACATTATGTTCCTGAAAAATGCAACTTTAAGTGAAACTATGTTAAGCGAATCCAATTTCCCCATAAGAATGAATGTAAATGAGAGAGGGGTTAGGTTCTAGGGAATTATTTTTTTTTGCCACACAGTACAGTACTATTGTTGGGAGGTGCCCCTGCCTTTCCCCACACAGGCACAGCTCACTGGTACTGGAGACAATGAGGCAGGCAAGGAGGCTGAAGGTGCTGTGTGCAACATGCTTCTCCTAGCCTACAGCAGCTCCCCCTACTCCACAAGCACCAGGGGTGAGGGGCTCAACCCTCGGCCCACCACTCCACTCCTTCTCCCAAGCCCCCACCCTTAACCTACCTCTTCTTCCGCCTGTCCTTCCCCCCCCCATTACTCCGCACGCTCCTCACTCCTCCCCCCCTTCCTCCCCTGCCTCCTGCCTGTGGCAATCAGCTGGTTTGCAGAGTTCAGGAGGCAGGGAAGGGATGGGGAGCCTGTGCGCCAAGTCCTCACTCCTCCCTCCTGAAAATCACAAGCCAGCTGATTTCTGTGGGCAGGAGGGCGGGGGGAAGGGAGAGAAGGAGGGAGAGGGGGGGAGGCGCTGATCCATGGGGTCTGCCAGTGGGCAGGAGGCGCTGTTGGGGGGGGCATAGGAAGCTCGTAGGGGGGCTGCCAGCTGTGGAGAAAGCAGGCAGCCAAAAGGACGTTATAGCGAAGCATTTCACAAAAAACTTTAAATGGAGTACGTTCTATAGTTGAGCAGGGACACAAGATCAAAACATTAAGCGAGAGGATGTTAAATGGGGAGTTACTGTATATAAAAATACACACACAGACACACTGAACCTTTAAATGTCTATGACCCTGTTCTCTGCAGAGGCATCTGCCATTCTGTGAGGTAACATAAATGTATTTTGTGAGTGAGGAGATACAAACTATTCGCTCCTGGAATCTTCACTTTTGTTATCTCTTGTTTTGTTGTGTCATTTAACCCAGAACGTCATTCAGACTGAACAGGTATGCTTGCTTTTTGTATCTAGAAAAAAGAATGGAAAAAAAAAAACACACACACACACACACACACCCCAAGACAAAGCAAACCATCTATATGTAAACATCCAAAATAGGTACAAGTAGATTTGGGAGGAAGAGTTCATGTGGGGAGTTCTTAATTTATGTGAGCTAATTCACTCATCTCTATTACCATCACAAGCATTTCAAAAAGGGACATTTGAACAAGTCCAGAAGTGCTGAACCTGCATTCTACCCCAAAACAAAGAACATCATACTCATTTATCATTTAGGGCAACATAATGAGAGCAGCTGGGAATGCCATTCTGGCAATTTGCTTAGGATGATGTACTGCAAAATAAGAGTCATACCTAGGATACATTACCCTTATAAGAATGCACGAAGACCAAGGGTTAGCTGGTGTATAAGTCATTTACGATGACATATGGATTACAGTGCTGGTTACCAAGTAGATGGTTTGGTTGCATTAGCTTTCTGATGAAAAATAACTCTTACAGAATAGGCTGTTCATTTGTGAGATCCATAGAGAAATGCGACATTTGCCAAAGCAATTAGTTTGCATTAAAAAATGTGTCAATTACTAGGCAGACATTTATGTGGCAATGACTAGAGCTGGCTAAATTATTCTTTGTGAATAATTTATCCACTGAATTTAGCACTTTTTTCCTGTTTGTGAATTATCCATGAACAAACTGGGTTTTGTAGATCTATTTGTTATTGGTAATTGTCTGCTGAACAATTCATGTAAATATATTTCAGCTTATGGGCTGCCCACAAGCTGTTCACTTCTGCTGTTTACTACTTGTAGCATGTGAATGGTCACCTCCAGTAAGTCACGTTATTCTTTCTGCTCCCTGACTAAGTGAAATAGGAGAGTAATGAATAACAAGGAAGTAATAAATGAATTCTTGTCCGTGTACAAATACCCTTTTTTTGCATGCAAAAGTGGGCATTCACACAGAAAGCAGCTATTGCCCTAACAGTTCACTTGTGGGTTTATGAATAGAGAATAAAATGGGTCAAGAATACTAGCTGTTTGGAGTCTGAACAAATTACTGCATCTTATTTTACATCTGTATTTCACAGCCAAAAGCATGGTAGGCCCCTCACAGTGCCCATAAAAATACAGTCTATGCCAGAAAAGTTTACAGTCTAGCTTGATCTGACACAGAGGAGGGGGAGCAAAATGACAAGGATGAGGCTAAGAAGAGCTGCAGGAGTCAGCTGGTGTGCACCCAAGGAGGGCAGAGGATTTATTTTCTTCATACAAAAAAAGTCAATCTCAGGTGTCCCTTCCATGTAGGTGTCATGGCAAAAGTGGCTCTTGGGGAAGAGCTTGAATGGGGAGACACCTGATGCATTTCCTGAGCTCATGTACTTCCTAAGCAGGAGGCAGCAGGGAAAAAAGTTCAGAGACCATTATGGGAGAAGCACACAACTGGAGTTCCATCACTGGCGGAGGGGATGGAACAGCAGGCAATACAGTAATGCTACACCTGCACTACATACCAATGGTGGAGGAGTGTCGTGTACGTGTAGCTAGACATGCCTGTGAGAAGCACACCACAACCACACTGCCATGTGTAGCTACATGTGTCAGTGAAACACTCTTGGAGAGGGGAGGCACTGGGGAAAAAGCTTCATCATCTCTCCACTGCTGGAGCCTTCCACTGTGGCAATGAACAGCTCTGGAAGAGGGAAGGCACCCATGACAGGCTGAGACTGCCAGAGCCTTTTCCTGCTGCAGGGAAAGGCTCTGGCAGTAGGACATTTCAGTGTACTTAAGGAGGCACAGAATGGGTGAGTAGAGAGCACATAGGGGGATGTACTCAAGTACATCTTTACTCCACTTTCCTAAGCAGGGTCTCACCATTTACACTGCTATGTTTTACCTATGCAATGGGGAGTGTTCCTGTATCTACTTTACACGGTGCTGAAAGAAGGGTGCAGTGTAAACACACCCTAAGACAGGATGGGATGAGGGAGAGTAGAAAGAGGCGAAGTTATGTGAGGGCTTGAAAGCAAAGACAAGAAGTTGAAATGTAATGATGAGGAAGCCAATAGAGGGACTGACAAAGAGGGAGGAAGGACTGAAAACAGTATTTGCCCAGCTCGGATAATGATAATGCAGGGAGAGAGGGTGTGGCAAAACCTCATTGTCCCAGAGCACCCCTTTATGACACAGTGAGGTACTGCAGCAGCTTTGCCTCAGGGTCCCCTGGTTTTGTCACAACTCTGACCAGCCACCAACACCTTACAGGATCCTTCAATTACTTAGCCCTCTGGCTAAGTCACATTTAGCCTCACCTCCTTCCAGGGTATCGAAAGCCAAAGTAAACAAAGCCAGATCTTTGCCCCAGTCTGAAACTGAGCCCAGCCCCTTCTTCCCCAGGGGCCTGTCTTCTCTCCTGTAATTCAAGCGTTCCTCTGTCCACCTACTGGGCTCAGCTTTTACCTTTCCATCTCTCCCCTCAGTCCCTCCTGAGCTCCTTTTGTTGCTCCTTGCTCTTTCCTGAGCAGCTATTCCAAGGCCTTCCTAGCTGGAGCCCTCCAAATGCCCTTGCCTACCTTGTGCTCTCCCTCAGCTCCTCACAGGTACCACACTATGGGGCTGAACCCACACTATTGAAACCAATGGGATTTTTATTACTGACTCCAATAGGAGCAAGAGCAGGCTCTGTATACATTGTCTCATTGGTTAGATGGTGATACTACCAATAGTTTCTACCAATGAGCCTAATAACCAGAAGACTGGTGTTGTTTAGCCCTGTATCACATAAAATAAGTAGTAATTGAATTGCCTAAAAGAGAGACTGTCTTTTTACCACCTTTGTAGCCTACAAAGGCTTAATCAAGGAAAGGCCCTTTTTCCAAGACAATTTGCATTCAGAGTGACAATTTGTATGCCAAGTTTCAGCATGATGCAAATTAAGTGGACTGAATTATGAACTCCTGAATAACTGGATATACAGTGGAAATGGCAATGAATACTTAGTTACAGCATCATAAAAATGATTCTATAAATACCAGACATTGAAAATGTAAAAAAAAAAAAAAATAGAATGAGTCGGATATGGTCTATAACTTTGGTTTGCTATAATGTCACCATACTTCATTAAGGGGTGACTTTAAAAAACAAACAAAAAACCAACATAAGTATAATGCTGCCCTAACTGCTTTTACAATTGCTAGCTAACTTGAGAGTACAAATCATTATGATGATCAGGAAAGGGAGCATTGCTTAATGGTCTTAATCACCTGGCTCCTAGACAAGGCAAGCCATACTTGTGCCTTGTTCTAGTGACGTTATGGGATTGTACTGAAAACAAGTTGACAAGATTTGTGGCAATGTAGCTCTACAATGGCAATGTAATGTGACTGGGAGCTTTACAGAATGGCCTGAAAATTAAAGAGTCATTAAGTATCAGTTCTTTCCAAATCCAAGGTTTAGTTCTTGCCTTAGTCATTGAGCACCTTCACTTCTTCCAGAGGTTATTCATTCTTTACCTGTAAAATGCAAACTATTTTTGTCTTCCCCATGTTTAAAAATAACTTCTCTTAACAGGGTAACAGAATGCATCAGATATGGATTCTTGGCACAAATAAAGATAATTCGTCTCTCACATAGATCTATATGCTGCAACATTCTTTTTCCTTCAGATAAGAGAATACGTAGAACCCTCTGTTAATTGTCTTTGGTTCCTTAGTAATATTCTCTTAAAAAAAAAAAAACAACTTGAATTGTTAGCTAAATTCAGGGCCTTGAGGGTTGTTTCAGTAGGAGGAGGAGGAGAAGATGATGGACTCAGTTATCTTTGATACGATTCGATTTATTGACAGAGAATGCATAAACCTGTTTCCCTGAACACAGCAGGAATCTAACAGGAGACTGTTTCTTTGCTCACAGTTCCAAGCCCCTTTTTTGTTAGCTTTTTCTCAGGGCTGGGCTATCAGTTCTTCAGTAGTTTCCTGCCTCTTCTTCATAGGAACCCCTTTGCCACATGTGCCTGTGTTTTGGTCAGTGACATATGCTTGTGTTTGGGGTGGAGTTTGCTATTGTTTCAGTTATCTGTGTCTATAAAGGAAATTAATCATTTCCTACATGTATCCCAAGTGAAAGCTATCTGTTATACTCCCTGGTTTCAATGGAGTTAAACACAACTCATAATATTTAGCACATGGTTTTGATTAGTTATTTTCCATTATTTGAGTCTGTTTTGGAAAAAAAAAACCCACCAGTTAGTCAGCCTGTATCAATAAACATTTATAAGTGTGCCACATGCTAATGTGTTCAGGGTCATTCTCATGTATTCTGTGTTTCATTATTGTAACTTAGTGTAGGGCCCTAAGGGAAACAGCCTAGAGCAGGGGTTCTCATTTTTCTTTTTTAACCCCTCCCCCAACATGCTATAAAAACTCCATGGCCCACTTGTGCCCAAGAACTGGTTTTCTGCATATACAAAAAACAGGGCCAGCATTAAGGGGTAGCAAGCAGGGCAATTGCCTGGGGCCTCACACCACAGGGGGCCCCGCAAAGCTAGGCTTATGCTGCAGCCCCAGGGGTTTCAGTCCCATGCAGTGGGGCTTAGACTCGCTGGGCCCAGGGCAGAAAGCTAAATGCTGATCCTGCTTGGCAGCCCCCCACCCAAAACCTGCTTGCAGCCTCTGAGGGGGCCCTGGTTGAGAACCACTGGCCTAGAGTATCATTAAATGCTCCAGAAACATATGTCAGGAATGCCACTTGGTTTAGAATTTGGTTCAGTCTTTAGGAGGAGACGTGACAGCCATTTGAGTTAAATGCCAAGGTCACACAATGAGTGGCAGAGCCAGGTCTAGAATCTAGGTTTTCTGAAATCCACTTTCCCCTCCGAAAGTTTCCCTCCAACCATCTTCCTTCCCATGATGTGTTTGCTCAATTGCAGAATAGGCCACCTCAGAACCAGTAGAATTCTGGCCTTCATATTGGCTTTGGGGCCCTTTCCATTCCGAAAAATGCTGCTCCATTCCAAGGATTCCTCCAGCTACTGCTGCCTACAGGAATCCCTACTATTGCCTTCAGAGGGTTCCTCAATGAGGAATGTATCCAGATATTGCATCAACTAATTGTCTGGCAATTTTTCCATTGGTGTCTCATGAAAAGGGTGGTAATCATACCCTGCCCCAATCCATCCACTCTCCAGCTTCTCATCTTAGCCCCTAAAGCCCCACCACACACACACACACAGGGAGAGGTCCCCTAGAGCCATTGCTAATATTGGGGAAATAAGGATCTTGGAATTTACCTTGCTGACAAGAAGATAAAAAAATGCAGCTTTCAAATTACTCATCTCGGATCTGCAAGTCACTTCTGTGCACTTAACATTAACCTAAATCACATCTCTGGGAAGATGATATCCTCCCATAGAACTATCGAAAGCCAAAGTATTATTCACTGCTGCGTTGTCCATCTCCTAGATATCAAACACATAAGAATCTCTAAGAGAAATTAAAAGAGCTTTGGGAAAATTCTAGTAACTGGAACCATACTGAAACAGACCCTGTAAAAACATCTGCTCTTAGTTTTCATGGTAACCAGTGGCAGGGTTTTTTAAATTGTTTTCTAGATCACTGCAGAGGACACCAGTGGTAGTAGCCAGTGTAATTTATCTAAATCTTTAATTCTCTGCTCAGGCACAGAAATAAATTAGCTTATTTTAAAAGAGTAAATGTGAAGAGAATTTAATATTCTAGGTTTATGATCAGGTATTGAGGCAACTGATGGATAGTCACACATTCACAATCACTGCCATTATTAAATGAAATGGCATCCTGCTGTGCAAAGGGACAAAATTCAGTTTCCAGTGTGCATAGAACTAATGTGAAAACTAGAAGCTGCGGTCACGTATGAAGACTCCTCTTGCAAGTCTTATTACTTATTAAATATGAAACAGAGCCAAAAAGACTTACCTTAAGCCTGCAAGGAGCACTTTATGTACTAGTGTTACCTCATTTATGCTGTAAGTGGCACTCAGTACAAGCTGAGATATGTAATCAGTATCAATGCCTTCATGATAATGAGGACCTCGTGAATGACGGAGTTCAAAGCTGTTTCACATAACTTCCAATTTAATATTTTTCAACTTTTCGTCCCAGTCTGGAATGCACACTTGGCCAGGGGTAAGCTGTCCCCTGGGTTTATGCTGTACCTTCTCCATTCTTCAAGCCCATGAGGAGACTGAGGGCCCATGATGAAGGAAACAAGTGAGGAAAGAGGGTGGAGCGGCAATAAAGTGGCTGAAGGTTTTCTTCACAGTGCTGATGGGAAAAAAAAAAAAAACACACATCCCCACCTCTGAGTCTAGAGCATTTTGGCTGCTTGGAGATTTTTTTCCCCCCAAAGCTAGCCTGAAGCTTAAGGGAAATTAAAACTCACCACAAGATGATGAAGAAGATTCCTGAAGTTGTTCTTCAAGTATTGTGTACCCATATGGCACCTAGGCTAACGTTTGAATGCCTTAAATTAGGTATCTAAGTTCATATCTATATAAATGGCCTTATTATCAGGGTTCCCAAGAACCCACTGTCATTGGAAACTGGCCAGATGGCTTATTGTCATCTATAGCACCTTCTACCAATCACATAGTAGTTGTATCTATAACATGCTTATAACATCTACTAATTTGTTAACCTTTATAAGCTATTTGTAAATGTACCTTTAACATGAAGTGTGACATTTTTCTGTGAACTTCATTTCAAGCCAAAACTTGCCACTTTTCCTTTTCACATGAGGCTCTTTGTAAAATACTTTCAAAATTTATCAGCTTTCTAAAACCACTGTCCACTTTCCCTATGTAATAGCTTTAACAGCTTTCTTTTTTAAAGAAAAACAATTTGAGACGTGAAATGAATTTAATACCAAATGGTGTGACCCTATGACCTATGTTCAAAGAAGCATAAAATTATCTGCATTTGAAGGTTGATTAGATTTCACTCTACTGCTGGTACTGTATGTTAAAATATTTTTCCCTCTGCAATGACATGATATATAGTGGAAAAAAGATGCCAGAAAAATGATGTTGTGCAATTATAAATGTTCACATTTTAGTTAATTATTCTTCCAATTTACCAATGACCTAAATAAGTCACTAATTAAATAGCTTACCCAGTTTCATTATTGGCATCATGCCTGTTTGTTATAGGGGGCTCGAAAACCATTAAGCACTTTTGCTTAAATGGGGGTTATGAAACTGGTGAAGATTACACTTCAGCCATGCACTGAAAGCCATAATAGAGCCCATAACTGGCTGCTCAGAGATGCTGAGCCCAATGCCACTTAGGGGAGGCTGGAATAAACTGTTACCCAAGAAGCCTGAGATTTTAACTTAGCCAGATAGCACTTCCTGTCCTGGGCAAGAGAAACAGACTGGGAACACAATCTTAATATATCAGCCAGAAGGAGTTTAGAACAGGAATATTTGCAATAGCACGAGACTGGACTTCAAGACATCCCTTCCAGTTTTAGGCTCATCGATTTTAGGTCAGAAGGGATCACCTAGTCTGACCTCCTTCACCCATTCACTCCTGTAATAGATCCTTAACCTCTGGCTGAGTTAAGAACGTCTTCAAAAGCATAGTTTAAAGATTTCAAGTTACAGAGAATTCACCCCTTACAATAGTTTACATCTGCAAGTGACCTGTGCCACTTTCTGCAGGGGCGGAGAGGAGAGGAAAAGCACCACATGGGGTTTCTGCCAATCTGATGGGGGGAGGGGAGCAGAATTCCTTCCCAATCCCAAATACAGTGATCAGTTGGATCCTGAGCATGTGGGCAAGACCCACCAGGCAGATACCTCAGAAAGAATTCTTTGTTAGTAACTCAGAGCCCTCCCTATCTAGTGTCCTGTCGCTGGCCATTGGGGATTTTTGCTACTGACAGTTGCTGATGAGCCACTTACCATTGTGGGCAATCCCATCATACCATTCCCTCCATAAACATATCAAGCTCAGGCCTTGTCTACACTACAAGACTATTTCGAATCTACTTAAGTCGAATTTGTGGATTCGACCTTATGAAGTCGAATTTGTGTATCCACAGTAAATACACTAATTCGAATTTCTGAGTCCACAGTAACGGGGCTGGCGTCGACTTTGGAAGCGGTGCACTGTGGGAAGCTATCCCACAGTTCCCGCAGTCCCCGCTGCCCATTGGAATGCTGGGTAGAGCTCCCAATGCCTCCTTGGGGAAAAATGTGTCGAGGGTGCTTTTGGGTAACTGTTGTCATTGAACCGTCAATCACGCCCTCCCTCCCTGAAAGCTCCGGCGGGAAATCTCTTCGCGCCCTTCTCTTGTCAGTTACAGCGCGTACGCCACAGCACTGCGAGCATGGAGCCCGCTGCGATCATCGCTGCACTTATGGCCGTTGTCAACTCCTCGCACCTTATCGTCCACCTCTTCCACAGTCAGCTGCTGAGAAATCGGGCGAGGAGGCTCCGGCAGCGCGGTGAGGACAGGAATTCACAGAGTGGCGCAGACCTCTCACAAAGCAGGTTACGCCGCGCCGTGGAGATCATGGTGGCAATGGGTCAAGTTCATGGTGTGGAACGGCGATTCTGGGCCCGGGAAACAAGCACGGACTGGTGGGACCGCATAGTGCTGCAGGTCTAGGATGAATCACAGTGGCTGCGAAACTTCAGGATGCGTAAGGGCACTTTCCTTGAACTCTGTGACTTGCTGTCCCCTGCCCTGAAGTGCCAGGACACCCGGATGCGAGCAGCCCTGAGTGTGCAGAAGCGAGTGGCCATAGCCCTCTGGAAACTTGCAACGCCAGACAGCTACCAGTCAGTAGCAAACCACTTTGGCGTGGGCAAAACTACCGTGGGGGTTGCTGTGATTCAAGTAGCCCACGCAATCGTTGAGCAACTTCTCTCAAAGGTAGTGACTCTCGGAAACGTCCAGGACATCATAGATGGCTTCGCCGCGATGGGATTCCCAAACTGCGGTGGGGCTATAGATGGGACTCACATCCCTATCCTGGCACCGGCCCACCAGGCCAGCGAGTACATTAACTGAAAGGGCTACTTTTCAATGGTGCTGCAAGCACTGGTGGACCATAGGGGACGTTTTACCAACATCTTCGTTGGGTGGGCGGGCAAGGTTCATGACGCGCGTGTGTTCAGGAACTCTGGTCTGTTTAAACGCCTCCAGGCAGGTACTTTCTTCCCGGACCACAAAATAACGGTTGGGGGATGTGCAGATGCCTACAGTGATCCTCGGGGACCCAGCCTACCCGCTAATGCCCTGGCTCATGAAGCCCTATACAGGCGCCTTGGACAGAGAGAAGGAACTCTTCAACTACCGGCTGAGTAAGTGCAGAATGGTGGTGGAGTGTGCTTTCGGACGTCTCAAGGGGAGATGGCGGAGCTTACTGACTCGCTCAGACATCAGTGAAAAGAATATCCCCGTAGTTATTGCTGCTTGCTGTGTGCTACACAATCTCTGTGAGAGCAAGGGCGAGACCTTTTTGTCCGGATGGGAGGTTGAGGCAAATCGCCTGGCTGCAGTTTACGCTCAGCCAGACACCCGTGCCGAGAGAATATCCCAGCGGGAAGCGCTGTGTATCCGGGAGGCTTTGAAAGCAAGTTTCCTCGGAGAGCAGGTAACCTATGACTCTCCACTTGCTTTCAAGAGAAACTGACCCTGGGCCTGTGTCTGTATGTGTCGATTTCGATCTGCGGTTCCATACCCCGTTCTCCAAGTTTCCCCCACTTCCAAAGCACGTTTTAAAACAAATTAATTGTAACACTCATTATTAATAATAAATCTTTGTTTTACTTTGCATTTTCTGTTCAGGTGTTGAAACATGGACGCATACTGTGCTGGGCACGGTGTGCACTGATGTACAGACCGCTTGTTCCATAGAGGAATGACATCCTCCTGCTCCTACATAGGTCTCTGGGGTGGGGGACGGTTGCAAGTGGTTGTGCATGAAGGGGAGGGTTTGCAGGAAGGGTGGGTTTGCAGGAAGGGGCGAGTGGTGCCTTCTTTGGATAGGGTTTGGATGACGGCAGTGGGCTGCGGGTTTGGTCGCGTAGGAAGGGGTGAGGGGGAAGGGTGAGTATCTGTCCGTGGATGAGGGCTCTTGTTGGGGCTCAGGGCAGCGGAGAGGCTCGTTGCTATGGTGGAAGTGCATGGTAAGGGCAGCGTGCCTTAACATTAAGGGGGTGGCAGGCGCTAGGACCCTGGACAAGCATACACATCACAGAATGACCCGGGGCAGCATACACCACACAGAGTGACCCTGGTGCCTACTGACTGCAGTGTGTGTGTGCCCTGCAGTTGATCATGCCCCCAAGTCTGTACCCTGGTAATGTAGGCTATACCGTGCAATTATAAATCCCCTCCCCCCCCCATACACAAAAAAATCCTCTGACACGAAAGACGTAACCAAAACAGTGAATAACAGCAAACAGCTTTTAATAATCTAATACACAGTGGGGGGATGAAACTTGGATTTGGGACTGGGTGAGCCTGTAACGGAAGCACTTCTACAAATTTATAGCGTGAGAGGTGTGTGGTACATTAGCGCTATGCAGTGGTGCAGTGACAGTTCTCACGGCCCCTACCGCCCCTCCGTCTTGTACTTTTGGGTGGGGGGGGGCAGGACTTCTTGGCGGGGGAGGGCGGTTGCAGATACACTGCAGGGGGGCTCTGTCCTCCTGCCTGCGGTCCTGCAGAACATCAACAAGGCACCGGAGCGTGTCCGTTTGCTCCCTCATTAGCCCAAGCAGCGTTTGAGTCGTCTGCTGGTCTTCCTGCCGCCACCTATCCTCCCGTTCGATGTGTGTGCGATGCTGTTGACATAGGGTCTCCCTCCACTGTCTCTGCTCTGCCGCCTCGGCTCTGGAGCAGGCCATCAGTTCCGTGAACATCTCGTCCCTAGTCTTTTTCTTTCGCCGCCTAATCTGCGCCAGCCTCTGCGAGGGGGATGCTGGGGCAGTCCGGGAAAGAGCCAAAGCTGTGTGATGGGAAAAGTAAGTGATTTCCTTGAACAGATACATGTTTGCGAACAGTGAACACAGTCTAGTCAGTTTCTCTGAACAAGACCATACAGGGCAACAAGTCTCACGAGATCTCAGGACAAGTTCAAGATTTCGGAATACGCTCTCATTGGCTGCGGCATTGCACAGGAGAGCGGACAAGTGGGGAGAGACAGCTGAATCTGTCTAGCAGACAGTCCTGGTAAGCCTTACAGTACATTCTGCTTATCAGTTAATGGATAGCTGTGCCCTCCCGCTAAAGGCAATCTGGAAATCATATACTCTGACCCTTTTCCAGCCACTCCCACCAGTGCACGGGAAAGATCAATGTATGCTTTTCCTATGTGGCCTACAACACGTGGCTGTTAAGCGAGGGTCATTGTTATGCAAAAGTAAAAGTCAACCATTCACAACAGTAACAATACACTAATTGCCCTAATTAGATGCAGCATTTCATGAACGAGATCACCCTGAGGCGGGTCCCTCAGAGTCACAAAGAGCGGATGCTAAGGGAAGCCCTGCAGAGACCAGGACCATAGCGGCCATGCTTGTGGAGGCGATGATTCCCATGTACATAAGGATGTCCCCTGGCGTGGAAGAGTGTGCTTCCACGGAGCACCCAACAAGGCACCTCTCCCCAGGAACCTCCTGCGGAGGCTTTTTCGAGGACCTCTATGAGACCTTTGTTGAATTGTCCCTGGAGGATTATTGTTCAATCCCTATATGTGTGGACCTACTTTTCATATAGTTTTTCATTGAAAATTTTATATATAGTATTTCTATTTTTTTTATACCTGTTTTATAAAAAATAAATGTTTACATGTTTATAGCACTTACCGCCTGATCCTTCCCCTGATTCAGAGTCCGGGTTAACGGCCGGGGAGGGTTGGTAGGGGATCTCTGTGAGGGTGATGAAGAGATCCTGGCTGTCAGGGAAAGCGGTATTGTGTTCGCTGTCGCCTGTGCCGTCCTCCACAGACCCTTCCTCATCTTCCCCATCGGCGAACATCGAGGAGGAACTGTCCAGGTTTACTATGCCATCCACTGAGTCCACGGTCACTGGTGGGGCAGTGGTGGCAGACCCACCTAGAATGGCATGCAGTGCCTCGTAGAAGCGGCATGTCTGGGGCTGGGCTCCGGAGCGTCCGTTTGCCGCTCTGACTTTTTGGTAGCCTTATCTCAGGTCCTTGATTTTCACGCGGCACTGCATTGCATCCCGGCTGTATCCTTTCTCTATCATTGCTTTGGAGACCTTCTCGAAGGTCTTTGCATTCCGCTTGTTGGAGCGCAGCTCCGACAGCACAGACTCCTCGCCCCACACACCGATCAGATCCAGGACTTCCCGGTCTGTCCATGCTGGGGACCTCTTTCTATTCTTGGATTGGCCGGACTCCTCTGCTGGAGAGCTCTGCATCGTTGCAGGTGCTGCGGAGCTCGCCCCGATGTCCAGCCAGGATGTCAGATTCAAAGTGCCCAGACAGGAAAAGGAATTCAAATTTTCTCGGGTCATTTCCTGTGTGGCTGGTCAGAGAATCCAAGCTCGGACTGCTGTCCAGAGCGTCAACAGAGTGGTTCACTGTGGGATAGCTCCCGGAGCTACTAAGTTCGATTTGCATCCACACCTAGCCTAATTCGAGCTAGCCATGTCGAATTTAGCGTTACTCCACCTGTCGGGGTGGAGTACCGAATTCGAACTAAAGAGCCCTTTAGTTCGAATTAAATGGCTTCCTGGTGTGGACGGTTGAGCGGTTAGTTCGAATTAACGCTGCTAAATTCGATTTAAAGTCCTAGTGTAGACCAGGCCTCAGTCTTGAAGCCAGTAAATTTTTTTTGCCCCCACTGCTCCCCTTGGAAGGCTGCTCCGGAACTTCACTCCTCTGATGGTTAGAAACCTTCACCTAATTTTGACCATAAACTTGTTGGTCAGTTTATATCCGTTTGTTCTTGTGTCCATAGTGGCATTTAACTCCTCTCCCTCCCTGGTATTAGTCCCTCTGATGTATTCATAGAGAGCAATCATATCTCCCCTCAGCCGCCTTTTGGTTAGTTATGTTCCTATGGTTCACAGAAGCAATAACTGATTGCAACAGTTCTATCAAACATCCTTATTACTGAACAATTTGTGGTTTCTTTTCTCAAGGCAAAAATAAGTGTAAAGAGCAATTTACTTAGTTAGACCATTACTTATGTGAGAGAAACTCACAGCTGGCTGCCCACAGCCCTGATTAGAACACTCCCAGCATTACTTGGAAGGCACTTAAGTTACCTCACTTTCTATTGTCACATGCCCAGTTGATTCCACATTCAATTATCTTCTCTTACAGGGATTAAAAGGAAAAAAGGTCACTCGTGGCATAAGGTAAAGTCCAGAGGAAAAGCTCCCCCAGCCAAAACAAGAACAGACCTTAGCCCTCTTCTGGGGAATGTCACTCATCTCACTGCCACAATTCCTTATGTTCCACACAAACTTTTATTGTTGAAAATTATTTACAACATCATAGATGAGTTATAAACAAGAGGAAGGAAGCCCATAGCATTTTGATGTTCCAGTAATAATGATTGTGTGTGTCCCTTCTTTGGCTCTCACATGCCTACGCACTTGGGCTTTGGCAGGTGTGCTTCAAAGTCATTTTAAAAATTGTCCAATAAAAATCCCATTTTCAAAAACCTCACACTTATGAGGCAAGTTACAGCTTCAAGGAAATGCAACCTTCCTAGTTATGCCTCCCAGGGTGTGCGGTGTCCTGCTGTGAGGTGAGGGATAGAGTCATTGGGCCTACAGTCTTTCTATATATATGGTAATCTAAACAGGGGAACTATTGGTCACTGTACTCTCTCTCCATTTTCATTTATTTCATCTCTTCCTATTGAGCTATTATTGGGTCACCCGCTTCCTTCTGAAAGTCCTCTGACAGCTCCCACCAGGAGGCAAGTTATTGGCTAGGTAAGAGAGCCTGGAGGCCGTGCATCTGTTCAGGGACTGACAGGTTGGCACAGCGAGTTAAGAAGCCTATGAATCTGTAGCATTTGGCTTAGCCCAGACAAATAAAAAAAAAAATCACTACTTTGCCTTACATTTCACAGCACTGGGTTATGCTATGCTACCCATTACTCACAGTGAGTTGATCTTCATTCCTTGAGCAGCCTTCCTGATTTCAACAGGCATGCACACAGAGTAAGCCAGTACAGAGTGTAGCATAGTCTGACCCCAGAATAGTTTCAAAACCAATTCTGACTCTTTTACCCCTTCTCAGAAAAGGGTCTGATGGGGAAAACTGTAGGTGTTCAATTTTGTCCTGCAGGGATACATTACTTCCTAGTATTTCTATTGTCTCTGCCAATCAAAATTCATCCAATCCTGCAGCCTTTATTCACCTGAGCCCATGTTGTAGGATCAAACTCACTATTTTACTCACTCATGAGAATGTATTGGCTCCATGAGCCAGATCCTCAGCTGGTGTAAATCAATATCACTCAAAGCTTGAAGTCAATCATGCTACATCAGCTGGGGAATCTGGCCCCCATTAAAAAAAAAAAAGTCAAATCCCTTTACAAAAGAAATACATTAATGGCTGGAAATGCTATGGCATTGTATAGTGTTAGCACAGCATTTGCTTATGTTAAGAAAAATACATATTGTATACCATAGGATTTAAGCCAAATGGGGTATTTCATATCAAGAAAATATAGAATTTTACATCAGTGGCCATGTGCTGGAAAACAACGTGCAATGCAGCAGCAATGTACCAAAAAAAAAAAAACCCAAAGGATTTAATGCTTGGAAATAAAAAACCCCAAACTGAACAAAATGCAGCAAATTGTGAATATCCGTCAAAAAAGTACATTCACTTGACATCAGCATTCCAGTCTAGACTACTGCCTAGGACTACATCTAAATCTACAGCCTTACTGTTTGCATGGTAGGTGCAGAAAAGAAGCTCTTCATCTTCGCTTCCCACACCATGCATATTAGCAGAAAGCAAGACTTAATCCTTAATGTGCTAAGATTTAACATAAATCCGGTTCTGGTCACTGTGCTGGGATATCCATGTGAGTCTTCAGGAAACACTTCAAGGGGGTGGAATTAACCCACCCTGCTAACTGAAGCAAGCAAGGTTCTGGCCCACAAATTTTATAGATCACTAAGATCCCGGTCAATTTTGATCAGGGGTCTCAAACACACAGCCCACGGGCTGCATGCGGCCTGGAGTTATTTCTTGCAGCCACCAAGCTCCCTCACCCACTGTCCCCATTCCCCCCAGCGCACCCCATCCTCTCTCCTATATCTATCTCCAGGCACTTAGCACTTTCCAGGAGGGAGGGGGAGGAGCGGGGAGCTGCGCGCTCAGAGGAGGAGGCAGAGAAGAGGCAGGGCAAGGGTGGGGATTTGGGGAAGGGGTTGGAATGGGGGCAGGGCCTCATGGAAGGGTTGGAGTGGGGGTTCGGCCACAGAGGGGAGGGAGGGGACTTTTGTACCTTTATATGAAAAGGGGTTATTGATGCGGCCCTTGGGCCAAATGTACTAGTCCTCATGTGGCCCTCGTGGTGATACGAGTTTGAGAACCCTGATCTTGATCATCTGCTGGGAAGCACAGGGTCATCTGTATGCAAGTGTTTTGCCTTAACAGCTCTGACCTGACCCGCAGCAAATCTATCCCCACTCCTTAGCACCATTCCTCTTTTTTCCTACTGCTAATGAGAAGCACTTATCTATGTACATATGAATTATCCACAATAAAAGGGTTTCATTTTGCATCCAAAGAAATCAGATAGTCACATGATCATTTACATCTGTACAAGATTCTATGAAAATAGAAAAATTTTGGGTAGAAGTGTGAGGAAATCACTTAAACATATTTTTACCACAGGATATAAAAAGCTCTACATAGGAGAAATATAATGAAACATTTTGGCTATACTTCAACAGCTGCTAGTATTACAGAGATTGGGTATGTTATCTAAATTATATATGTTTAGATTAAGACTTCGAGCTCAAATGATATTAAGTTCTTTGTCAAGCAAACAAGCTAAACAAAATTTTAAAATCTACAGATTATAGAGCCCATCTCATTTAAAAAAAAACAAAAAAAGCACACCCAACCCTAGAAACTATGAAATCATACATCCTATAACTAACTACAGCTTTCTGAGTCAAGGCACATGAAAAACATTAAGATAATTATTCCAAAAATAAAACCAGAATTATGATTTGATTATTCTATTTACAGCTAAGATTTCAAAACAGCTATTCACCTTTTTTAAAATTTTATACAGCAAAAGTTTATTCACTGTTTACATTGCAGTATGATACATAGTCAGCCACCACACTATTTACTTAATCTGACTAGAAAGATACATGTCTATTTTCCATTATTCTCAGATGTTACAAATAATTCAGTTGATAATACTGATCCAGCGATTTTATAACCACCAATAAATAAGAAAAAAAAGAGACTAAGAACTTTGTTCAAAAGGAGAAAACAGTGAATATGAAGAACCTTGTCTCTTCAGTTTATTGAAGTGACTAGTGCAATGTGCTAGCAATATTGGACTATTTGCTGTTCTGTGCATGGTATTCAGCACAGAGCTCTTGAAATGAGCCTCAAAGACATTGTGAGTAAGCATTTTCTTATTTTGCCACTGAAGAAACCAATTACAACAGCTATAAGAAATATAATTGCATGAAATCTTATTAAATGAATATTAATACTCCAACAGAGCATAATAGAATTGTATTTCTAAGTTTTGCCACATTTTGTTGTTGGATGATCACTGCACAGCAATATATTATGTGAAATGTCCTGGAGAATTAAAAACCACTATAAGTCAAAATATTAATTAAAATATGCTGTACTTCATAAAAATGATACTGTACTGGAATGGTAGTTAACAGTAGAGGGAGCAGATATTGTGAAGAACACTGCTTGGATGTTTCCTTTCCTAGGGCTAAGAATTTAATGACAGGGAAGCAGCGGTCTACCCATGGTGTAGCTACAATTTGAAATTCTCCCCACAAACCTCAAATAACCAGTGCAATCTAAAAAATATCAAAACTGTGATGAAAATTTGTTGAAATTTCAACTTCTGACAAAAGAAGCAAAATATGAAATTTAAGTTATCTCCAAAAATAACTACGTTGCTGCTAAACTGATCAAAAGTTAAAAAAAAGCTTGTAATCTGGACATAATTTCAGAGTTAACATCCCATTGAGATGAATGCTGAACACGTCTCTTTCCATGTCTAAACGCTGACATTTTGTCTACATTAATGATTTTTTGTCCTCCCTAAATTCCTGATGTGGGTTATTTCTAGTTCAGATGGTCTAGTGGTTGCAATATTTGGATCCATAGTTTAGATCAATTATCTGCGTCATCAGCATTTAACACACTACATCACATCCTTCTCACAGCAGTCCCTATTGACACAAAGCTTAACGCACCAGTGACAGCCAAATAGTCCTCCTATGTTTTCCCAATATTGCTAACAATAATGGAGCTGAAATAGTATTAGCAGCGTTGGGAGCACAGTTGTAGACAAAGCTAGATGGCCGAACATGAATCCCAGTCTAGAGAATTATCTTCACAATGGTAAGGACTACCAATTTAACACTTAAGACAAAAGTCTTCCTGTAATTAAAAGTAGCAAGACTACCATACAAGTGTTGGATACCACTATAAATTGGGCCAATATGTCTCTTACATGGTCAGACTTTGCCAATAAAAGAAGGGCATTTTCAGGTGATTTATTTCCAAGCTCCCATATTCCCTTACCATCCCAGATGGTCCAGAAACTGAGCTACTACAGACCATTTTAAACAATGATGACATTTCTTTATTAAAACTGATAAATGAGTGGTGATAGTAATTTCCCCAATTGAAAACTAAATGTGGAAGAATTAAATGGCTCTAAGGCCTGGTCTACACTAGGCGTTTAAATCGGTTTTAGGAGCGTAAAACCGATTTAACGCCAAAGCCGTCCACACTAGGAGGCACCTTATATCGATTTTAATGGCTCTTTAAACCGGTTTCTGTACTCCTCCCTAACGAGAGGAGTAACGCTAGTATCGGTATTAACATATCGGATTAGGGTTAGTGTGGACGCTGATCGACGGTATTGGCCTCCGGGAGCTATCCCACAGTGCACCAGTGACCACTCTGGACCGCAATCTGAACTCGGATGCAGTGGTCAGGTAAACAGGAAAAGCCCCGCGAACTTTTGAATATTTCCTGTTTGCCCAGCGTGGAGCTCCGATCAGCACGGGTGGCGATGCAGTCCGAAATCAAAATACAAAAAGAGCTCCCGCATGGACCATGCGGATGTGATCGCTGTAAGGGCAGGCAAATCCGTTCTATCCGTTCTATCAGCGCTCCGTTACAGAAGATGAAATTCAGAATCCTTTTTTAAAAATCTCCAGACAGACGCCATAGCAGGGACTCAGCGCACTGCAGCGTAACGGAAAGCCAAAGAATCAAATGGATGCGCATGGACTGGAGGACTGAAGCTATCCCACAGTTCCTGCAGCCTCCTAAAATTATTTGCATTCTTGGCTGAGCTCCAAATGCTTCTAGGGTCAAACACAGTGTCCGCGGGTCAGGGCATAGCTTGGCAATCTACTCACCCACCCCCCACCCACCCCCAGAAGCGAAAGGTAAAACAATCCTCTGACTCTTTTACATGTCACCCTATCTTTACTGAATGCTGCAGATAGACGCGATAGTGCAGCACTCAACACCAACATCCTTGCTCCCCCCCCCCGCCATGGGCGGCTGATGGTACAAAAGGATGGAAATCCATCTTCATCATCAGCATAAGCTGATCATACAAAATGATGGAAATCCATCCTCATCATCAGCCTCAGCTGATGGTACAAAAGGACTGGTAACCGTCCTTGTCATCAGCCTATTGGCCCTAATTTTTTCTGGTGGATGGATGGTGCAATATGGCTGGTAACCATCCTCATCATAGCAACAGGGGGCTGAGCTCCATCAGCCCCCACCCTTCATGTGTAAAGAAAAGATTCAGTTGCCCCTGGACTAGCAGTGGGATGCTGGGCTTCTCGCCTACACACTGCTTAATGTCCTGTCTGGACTATCATAGCAGCTGGAGGCTGCCTTCCACTCATTTCTCACTAACAAGTCAGTGTGTCTTATTCCTGCATTCTTTATTAATTCATCACACAAGTGGGGGGACAATGCTACGGTAGCCAAGAAAGGCTGGGGGAAGAACGGAATCAACAGGTGGGGTTGTTACAGGAGCACCCCCTGTGAATAGCATACAGATAATAGTTTCTGCGGGCTCTGACACAGAGCAGGTGGTTCTCTAGCACACTTGCCTATATTAGGCAGTACTGATTCTATTTTTAGATACCAAAAAGGAGGAATTGACTCAGGGAGTCATTCCCAATTTTTGCTTTTGCGCCCCTGGCTGATCGGCCAGGGGCACTTATGACAGCAGCCAATGGTACAGGCTAGTAACCACTTTTGGCTTTTGTGCCCCTGGCTGATTGACCAGGGGCACTAGCAGCAAATGGTACAAAAGGACTGGTAGCCATGATCATCCTCAGTTCCAATTTATGGAAGGGTTTGGATGGTGCAATATGGCTAGTAACCATCTCTGCTGTCATGCAAAAGCAAAAGCATGCTTCTGTGTAGCGCTGCTGAATCGCCTCTGTGAGCGGCATCTAGTACACATACGGTGAGAGTCACAAATGGCAAAAAAAGCTCCATGATTGCCATGCTATGGCATCTGCCAGGGCAATCCAGGGGAAAAAGGCGCGAAATGCTTGTCTGCCGTTGCTTTCCCAGACGAAGGAGTGACTGACGACATTTACCCAGAACCACCCGCGACAATGATTTTTGCCCCATCAGGCACTGGGATCTCAACCCGGAAGTTCCAAGGGGCGGGGGAGGCTGCGGGAACTATGGGATAGCTAGGGAATAGCTACCCACAGTGCAACGCTCCAGAAATCGACGCTAGCCACGGACCATGGACGCACACCACCGATTTAATGTGCTTAGTATGGCCGCGCTCCACCCGATTTTATAAATTCTGTTTTACAAAACCGGTTTATGCAAATTCGGAATAATCCCGTAGTGTAGACGTACCCTAAGAAGCTCAGAATCAGAGTTCCTCCATTCTCACTGAGGTGATTAGCATCCTTAAGAGAAGGATGATTCATATCATAATTTAGGATGAACATAATAGCTCTACAATGGCACTGCAACACAGCATGGCCACTTACTGAGCACCTCCTTCCACTCCAAGGGCAGGGGTCACTTTACAGGCATCCTGCTCAATTTGTCTCCTCTTAAGCACTCCAGACTGCAATGGGAGATCATGGCTCTTCTGTGGCTGGTTTAATACCAAATAAAGTCCACTCAGACCTGAGAATTCTTAATCACAACATAATCACACAATCCTTGAGTCCCCAACATAAAATCCAAATCATAATTCAACAATTCATACTTAGCTCTTGTCCTTCAGCCATATACAGAGCTCATTCTGTCAGTCTGCTCCACCTGAAGCTGCTAGTTCCCAGACCTTTCAGGCTAGAACTCACTCCTCCAGCTCTGCTTCCTTCTTTTATCAGTGACTTTTAGTTCCTAAGCTACCCTCTCTTACTGCCAGGCTTGCTACCTTTAGTAATCACCACCATTCCCTCACCCCTTTCCATTTCAGCTGCATTGTATATGGATCACCTGATTCCTCTTATGTGAGGCTCATCCTGTAATCAGGGCTGGCTTAGCCCCAAGGCTCTGCAGCCCACAGGTAAGCCACCCTATGACAGGCACAACTGCACCACACATGTGAGAGTGGAGGAGAACACAAACCTGTCAATGTGATTTGGGGATTGGAGGGCAACACTGGAAGCAGGATGTCATTTAGACAGTATACTTCACTCTCCTCCTTACCTGCGGGAGGGAGGTAATAAACTTCCATTTGCATGAGGTTAATTTCTATTGCAACTAAGGGAATTTTACCCTTCTACTGTGGTCAAGAGAGTAAATAAATAAAGCGAATAACTTGTTTGGAATATCTGATATGACAACTGGACTTGTGGAATCCCTTTATCAGAGTTTGGGATCTATGGATCAAAAGGGGACAGGCTAATGTGGGAGAAGGAAGGACATGGGCAAAGGCTGCTCTCTATAGCATCATTCCCTTTCTGAAATACATAGAACAACCCAGGATCAATGAATGTGAACCAAAGATCCACCTCTGGGAATTTGGGTAACCATATAAGTCTAAAATTGCCTTTATACAAATGCACTCTAGGGAGAAAATACACCCCCCCCCCCGCAAAAAAATGTATTCTATGGAGCAAGTAGAAACAAATTTGGGTGGAGAAAAACAACTAGGTGCAGAATGAGAGAACTCTTCATCATATTGCCTCAAAAGAAAAAGCAGTGAAAATAAAATCACTCCTCAAATAGCATCTAACTCATTGCCTTCTAAAGAGCTTTCAGGCACTGTGTATGAAAGTGCTATGTAAAGTTAAATCCTATTCTCTTCTTGCAGTATAAATATTAGCGAGAGGGAAAGAGAGAATACATTAAAACATATTGGATAGTATTGACCTTTTGGTGTTTTGCCAGTTTGTGAATACAGCAAAAGCTTGCTAAGCTGTTCCTCCCTCTGTTCTTTAATTCCTTAGAATATCCCTCTTCCACTCATGGCAGTGAGAAGGAACCTTTTCACTGAAGATGCCTGTCCTTTTATTCAAGGGTTCTCAAACTCTTCCACAGAGTGGACCATAATTTCATATATATTCATATAGACCACATAAAAATAAATAAATAAATAGAGGGATACAAGGTTTTTGGTTTTTACCATGCTCACAGAATATAAAGAAAATATACCTGAGTGCTTTTGTGGGAACTTCTCCAAACATTTCATTGGTGGTCTGAGACCCAATGTAGAATCATAGATGGACTGCTATGATCATCTAGTCTGACCGCATATATAATTCAAGCCAAAGATTTCTGCATCAGGTCCATAACTTCCATTTGATATAGACAGACATGTACCTTTGAGAAATTGCAGCCTATAAAAAAGAGAAAATTCTGAGACAGCCATAAGGAAGGTTGAGAATGGAGCAACTACTTCACTCTATCCATGGCAGTTGTGAACACATATTCATATTTCAACTTATAAAACCCAGATGATATATATTCCCCAGAAGTTTAGGTGCTGATATAAGATACAATACCATTCTGATTCCATAAAATAGGCTGCCCATCTTGCCCCCTAAAGAAAGATACATGCCCTCCCATCACAGCTATTCATGTCACTAAACCCCTCCTAGCTACAGCCATGAAACGTTCAATCTGGGCCTTACCGCAATCTCATCAAAGTCAAAGGGAGTCTTTCTATCGATTTCAGTGGGCTTTGGATCTAGCCACTCTGTTTATTAGACTAAAGGTTTTCTGGTTTATTATTTCAGGGTAAAACATCACTGCATTATCTTGTAATAATCAAGCTATTAATGTGTGGCAAAATCTCAGCTTCCTGTGATTTTTTTGTGTATTGTTTTATTATAAGCAACATTATGTGTATTCAGCTTTAGTTTCTGAATTTACAACTGCCTCATAAAAACACCTGATTTATTAACATTGTTAGTAGCTGCAGCACACACTGCTCATACAGTGAATTTTGGACCCTTGTTCCTATATGGCAATTGCTGATTGCTAACGTTAGCCACAATGGCTTTTGAAGTGTATTCAGAAAGTTGGATAAAAACTATTATTATTTTCAGCCTACACCTGCAGTACTTAGCAGTGCACTCATGCCACCTATTGGCAAATTGCTTATGAGTCAGGAGCATTCCTGTTGGGCTGAGCAAAATGTTTTAGCTATGAAGAATTGTATGGTCTGTGTTCAAAATGGAGAATAATTGCGGGAGGGAGGTAATAAACTTCCATTTGCATGAGGTTAATTTCTATTGCAACTAAGGGAATTTTACCCTTCTACTGTGGTCAAGAGAGTAAATAAATAAAGTGAATAACTTGTTTGGAATATCTGATATGACAACTGGATGCAGTAACAGCTACTTCTGCTACACCCAATCCAGTATTGTTAACAAGTACTTGGGCAGAGTTACTTTTACAATCATTGCTATATTGTCAAACCTACTTTTATATATGGTGGGCAGGTATTCATGTAGGTAGTGGTACTCTGTCTGGCCAAATGAAGAAAAATGAGGAGTGCTTGGAAGATTTTGCCAGCTAGCTAAATGAGATCACGTGGAGTGACACCCTTAACACAAGGAATTCTTAGCACGTTTGAGGAGGAGTAAAACACTCAGACACAGCACTTTGGGAAACAGTGGGTCAAACTCTCATCTCAATTATATTACATGAGCATAAGGTCTGAAGGGGTTCACCATTAAAATATGCCAGATTCAATTGAGAGCAGAATCTTAGCTTTTGATTTTGAGGCAAGCAGAGAGTAAATACTAGCTAAAGGTTTGAACTAGAGCTGGCTGTCATTGAAAAAATCAAAATACAAAAAAATGTGGAAAATTTTAATTTTGACATATTTTTGGCTTATTGACTGGCTTTGGGGTGGTCAAAGTTTTCAGTTTTTGAAACTGTTCACTGAAATTTTTAAAAATATAAAGAAACGTTTTGCTGTTTTTCAACCAGTTCGGTTTTGAACACAGCTGCTTTCTGTACTCCTACAAGTTTTAATATTTGCTCTTGACAGTGTATTTTATGCTATTGCTTCCATTTAAATTGCTGTTCAAAAGTAAAAATACTTGTAAGTAAAATAAATTAGTACCTGCTTTACTCATTTTTCCCCAGATAAATGTCTACTCATACTTGGAGTCCATTCTTCCTCAGCCATCCAGAAACCATAAGACAGGTGAGAGCATTTGAGCTACTGCCAATGAAACTTGCATTTTTATTGTTGGTTTCCTGTGGAGTTGTGCTAATAAATAACACTTGGAGTATACACAGTGCCTTTCATCTGAAGAGAACAAAGTGTTTTACAATAGTTATTTGTTACCCTATGAGGCAGATATTAGTATTCTGATTTTACTTATGGGGAAAGCAAGTCAATGAGCAGGTTTTGTTTTTTCTCTTGTCACTGAGTCAGCCTGTCATCTCCCACTGAGGGACTGAGAATCCTGTCTCCTCATTGGCCCAGCAAATTATCTATATAAATCACTCCAGCCAAAGCTCCCTGTGGTTTTGCTAGGCATTTCTAGTCTAGTCTGTCCCCACTCCAGACCCTAAGCAGTCTGGGAAATGGTGTCTGGAGGTTCTGGAGCCATTGTTGCTGTATTCCAGAGGATAGGATCCCCAAAGGGTCAGTTCAGCATTCCAGGATCTGGCTCTCTTTGTTGTGAGCAATGTAATGGTTTATCACAGGAATACTCCTTGATATTCATCCCTGTGCTCTAACCAATAAACTCCAATTCCTTTCATAGCTGTATCTTTAAGATGAAAAAAAAAGAAGCACAGCAAGTGGTCAATGCTAATTGAAATGGGAGTCCAAACTCCGCCACTTGCCTGTAACTGGATGGATTGCAAAATGTCTGTTCCAGAAATTAGCAGAAGCCACTGAGAAGACAAATGTGCCACAGTATAGTCCAGTGTTACTAATGCACCACAGTCCTTCTCATTCCAATGCTAGTCTCTTTACTTCCTCATAAGTCAAAGGGTCAGAGAGCCCCAGCTGGTGTAAGTCAGTAGAGCTATGCTGGGCTTACATCCGCTGAGGATCTGGCCCAAAATACTTAAATTATTTCAGAAAGTTATTATGGAATCTGGTTGTTTAAAATTATTGTGATGAGTTTTTCAGGCTTAACAAGTTTTGTTCTCTGGATTCAGTAAGAGTGCCTTCTTACCATAGTTCCCCATAGAACAATCTGTATTGTATAGTCACCTTAGGGAGTGTTTCCATTCAAATGACCATAAACAAAGCTATAGGAGTTGTTTGTTGTAGATAGCAGAACATCTTCTAATTTTCATTACAAAATCTGACCACTGAGATGACAGGGACATCTTGTAATTCCCAGTCTTTAGTACACAGATGTGATGTACTCATAAGTGTGTCTTTTTTGAAGGTTTTCTGGTCAATAGCTCAGAGATGAGGGATGTGTCAAGTATTGCTTTGAGAGTGCTGTTGAAGTGTTCATTTCCATTGAAAACTGGAGCAATGTTGGCATAAACCCCATGGACGTAATTCCCTGTCAGTTCTTTTCTTTGCTGATGGAAACATTTCAACACCCCCTACTTGTCATAGTCACCCTTTAACTGCATCATAGTAGCAAAGGTTACTAGTAAAGGAAAGTTCAGCCTTTGGACTAAATCTCAGTGGAAATGTACAGATATAGCAAATGTAATGAGTACTGTCACACAAGAATCCTTTGTAAAATTTCCCACTCAACACTACCTTTCAGCATATCGGAAATGTCACATTCACAATGTCATCTGTGAGTCTGAAGATAAGAAGATACCGTTATTCAGGACCCACAGCAGTTTGCTGCTTGCCAGTAATTTAATCCACCACCTAACCAAATCTGGAGCAATGAGCTGTAGGACAGAGTTTTGAACTGTGGCAATTATGGCCCTCCAAGGTAGGAGCTCATTGCCGTTTGGTCCTTAATTTTGTACTGCCTTGTGAGCTTACTATTCTTTATTGAGCTAAAAGTGAAGAGAGAGGCAGAAATTGGCCCACTGACTAAGCGACCCAGATGTCATCATTCAAACTATTGGCAGTGTGAGAGCCCAATGGAGCTCTGAGACTATGTTCAGGGTGAAATTAGCATGGTTAAGATGTCATTCGGAGCAGAAATTCCTTTGGTAGCAAGTTAGTTGAAGGTCTGGCAAGTCAATAAGGGGAATTTGGACTTTTTATTTGATGAGATCATGGAAAGAAGAGTTCAGATTATAATTTTGGACAAAATTTTTAAATCCTTTTTTCCTCCTGGTAGATAGATGGGGAAGGGGAGAGCGAGAGCGAGAGCGAGAGCGTGTGTGTGTGTGTGTGTGTGTGTGTGTGTTAAACCAAATAAGGAACTACAAGACACTTATCTAAATATTATTAATTTTCAAAAGGAAAATGATCTTGCCACATTCCCCAACAGGGAAGTCCTTTATAACTTGACTAAAATCCTTTGGATACCTTCAAAAGTCCTTTCTAGGACCACCTGCTGTTGTCCATTGCAGCCACAGTCACCATCTTTCTCAGTGAGGAAACAAATGGAGAGGAATTTCTTCAGTATTTATTCAAGTTGCTCTAACCATTGGGTCAGATGTTCAGTGGTGTGAGGCATTTCCTGCTCTCAGGCCTGAATAAACTGCTTTTCCAGCCATCCTCCAAGGGAGCAGTAAATAGTGTTTGAGGATCCAACTTGTGAATTTATATTTATAAAGAACATGCCATCACAGGATAATGCCACTGTCACTTTTGTGACATCAGAGAGCATTACTGGTACCTGGCTGGCCCATGCATGCAAATGATAGTTTGTCTTTGTTTAGCTAGGAAATTAGATGCATTTAAGGTAAGTAAGATGTAGTGGATCTTTTCAGACACATCATGCTCCCTTTGGTCTCAGTAAAAGTGCTTGCTCAATACACAAAAATGTACTAATATTAATGTTTTGTACTTATATAGTGTATTAATCTGAGAATCTCAAAGAGCTTTACATGTAATCATTAAGTCTCACAACACCTTCTGTGAGAGAGGCAAGCATTTTATAAGTGGATAAAGTGACGTATTAAGATTACACTCAGAATGAGTGATTGAAGCAAAGTAGAATTAATTAATTCTTTGCTCCAATCAGTCAACATATATCTCTCCATTCTTGGACTGCCTTAGGGAAATGTATGTATCTATACACATACTCACCACACATTTTCTTTTTCTTTGCTACAGTATGTATCAAATTCAGTCTCATCTCCTCAGCCTGCTACCATAGTCTTTAGAACAAAGCTTCTTCTCAACCACAAGTAGATATCAAGAGCAACAACAGATGTGGACTTATGGGAGTGATATCTGCAATGTTAAAGCAGCAGCCAGTAAGAGCCCTCCTCTGATACCCAGGTGTAGGGGATGATGTAGAAAGACACACGCACTGTGAGATTTGTGACCATGGGCTGAAGGTCTGGATCAAGACTTTAGGGTGTTCACAAGAACTCATGTGTGACTGAATTAATGGAACTCACTAATGGCTGATTTGGAATGTGTAGGGCTTTGCACTCCTTTTCACAGGGTGAATATCACCCTTTATATGTATTGAATATAAACAATATCATAATAATGTTCCTAGCAGATTTCAAAATAGTTTCTTGGAGAACCTTAATTATTTAAAATCAAGGAGGCCCATATAAAATTGTCTCTGTGATAATTATCAGCAATTATTCATAATGCACTCCCTCATGCTAGCAAAGTCACTGATTTTGATCCCTTCATTGGGGTTGAGACATGTGATATTATAGTTGCTGTAAAGATACTGTACAGTACTTTACCATATTGATATGACTAGAACTTCGAGTTTATCATTGTACTTTTCCCTCAGTTGGAAAGAAAGGTACATGAATGAGATAGAAAATGTTCACTTATTTCCATTCCAGGGCAACGTGGAGAAGCATAGCTAACTACAGATCTGCTCACTCAAGCAATCATTGCCCCAGCAAGTTCATAAATCAAAGTTAATTAAGTTGAAGCATAATTTTTGATGGGACTGAAATTTGCACATATATATTTAATAACGAATAATTGTAGGTCATTGCTTTATCAGAAAAGACATGTACCATTCTTTTAATTAATTCTATTAATCTTTCTGGAAAATACTAAACTAAAGTTATACATGCCAATTAAAATTAATTTTGTATGGAGGATTTTAAACTGCAATAATTGTATCCTTTTAAAAGGTGACAGTAATCAAAGCTTTTATGTTTTTGATCAAATGCACACTGCATGGTGTTGTGTTCTGCCTTGGATAAAATGCTGTTTGTAGAAAATGGAAGTTTACTCTTTCTTGCAGTCACCAATGTTAATAACGTACTGAATTTCATCCATTTCTGTACTCTGAGATAGACTTGACTTAAAAAAAACCCATTAATGCTTAAGTCATATTGATTTTTACATGATTTAATGCAGTGTTTCCCTAACGGTGGATCATGGGAAGGGTCTAGATGGGTCATAGAGCCAGTGCAGAGGGTAGGACCTGGGGCAGAGGGTAGTGGCTGGAGACCCTGCCCAGCACTCACCCCACAGTGGCAGCTCCTGTCCCACAATGGTAGGCCTGGCTTCCTGCTCCAGGCATTGCAACCGGTGCACAGAGTTTGTCCCAGCCACCCCCTATTGTGTTGCAAAGCCGAGTGCAGGGATCCAGGCCCAGCACTGCAGGACAGCAGCTGCCCGTGCAAGGGCTCATTCTCACACTCACACCGTGCGGCCTCCCCTCTGCACTGGTCCAGGATTGGGATTGCAGTACTAGGTCTGAGGCTGCTGCTCTGGGTGGTTAGTGCCCCTCAGCAGGTCAAGGAGGAAGAAGCAATAGCAGAGGAGGAGAAAAATGCTAGCCCAGGGATCAGCAACCTTTGGCACGCGGCCCGTCAGTGAAATCCGCTGGCGGGCTGAGACGGTTTGTTTACCTGCAGCATCTACAGGTTTGGCCGATCGCAGCTCCCACTGGCCGCGGTTCATCGTTCCAGGCCAATGGGGGCTGCGGGAAGAAGAAACAGAATTTTATGTTCATATGAAGTGGACAGGGATGATACAAAAAGGATAGGAAGGTATAAGCAGAACCTTTTTAAAGGTTGCTGCTCTCCCTCTTAGACATTTTTTCAATAAATAAAATAAACAATAACAATAATAAATGTTACACTATATACACACACAAATAGATAATTGTCTTAATGGTCTAAGCTCAGTCCTGGAGTAATTCCATTTATTTCAGTGGATATACACTAGGGATAAATTTGACTTGGTATCTTTTAAAGCAATAGTAGAAAAAAACTATATGTAGTATGAAAATTGCCCAAATACACCTTAAAATGAATGCAGTGCAGTGTGGTTATGAAGGGGGCTTTTATCACACTCTTTATGAGTAGGTTCATATGATGTGCACCTGGCAACGTGCTTAGCTACACTATAGAGGATTCCCAGTTTCAAAACTACCTCTATATGTTTATATTAAGGAAAATCTCAGCTGAGGGAATGTAGCTATGTGCCTTAACTGTTTTGAAAGCCTGCTATAAAACCTGCTTATTCCACAAGTATCTAAGTAGAGTTTAAATGAAAGAGGAAAGAAATCCTTTGAGATAAATACAGACATACACTGCAGTCAAAGTTAAATATATTCTTGTAAGAGTTTGTCAGCCAACTCGCACCTTTGACCCATGGAAACCCTGGAGCATCTGATATCGGCTGTCTAAAAGACAGCAAATAGAGTGGTTGACTCCCCTCCATGTGATACCTGAGCTCTCCTGTTGGGGAGTCCAGGAGTCTATCAAAAGCTGGAGAGGACAATGGAGTTAAGAAATCAGAGGGCATCTGCAAGTTACAGGATAAATGATTTGAAGAAATGGAATTGGGGGCAAGGGAATGGAAGGGATCTGGCTGGTTAAGAGAAGGAAGATTTACACTGGGAAGTGAGGAAGAGAGGAAGGAGAAGCGAGATAACGGATAAGAATCCAAACCAAACTGAACCTCCAAATCTTCTGAAGCTTCCCATCCTTATTGTAAGTACCTGTCAGATGGAGCACACAGGGTAAGATAATATTTCAGAGCATAATCTCTAATCATGCTTAGACCCAAATTATGTCTCCATCTGTCATGAGACCATTCCATTTTTAGCAGCACATTCCTTCTGTCCCCAGAGAATATGAGGAAAAAGTAATTTCAAGTCATTCTGTTTGGAGAAGGAGCCCTCAACACAAGTTGGTATGTGCATAAGTCTTGGGTCGTATCCTGAGCAGTCTACAGCACTTACAAGTCTACAGCACTTACAGCCATTGACTTCCAGTAGGAATTGCATCTGCTCAGCACTTCTAATGATGTCATCCTTGATTTGCTAATGAATTAGGGCCAATTCCTGCAATCTTACACTTAGCTTTATTCACATGCTGAATGTATATAGAGGACTGTGCCCTTAATTAGCAGCATTCTAGGTAGAATATCATAATTTAATGTTGTTTAATTATTTGCACTTTAATAAAGCATTCAGACCACCTGTAAGAATTCTTTCATGAGGAGGCTTTTTATATAAAGAGCGCGGGGAAAGAGGGCAGACTGAATTTTAAAAGAAAAATAATCAGCTGGTGGGTATGAAATGTTGAATCTACGAACAATACTCTTCCTTACTCATGCCCGGGCTTTAGAGGGTTGTGAGCTGGAAAATGGTTCCTCCTGGGATTGGAATACTTTGCCTCAGGCTACTTTTGCATCTTATTTCATTCTCTAGCCCAGTGGTTCCCAAACTTGTTTCACTGCTTGTGCAGGGAAAGCCCCTGGCGGGCCGGGCCGGTTTGTTTACCTGCCGCGTCCACAGGTTCGGCCAATCGCGGCTCCCAATGGCCACAGTTCACCGCTCCAGGCCAGTGGGAGCTGCTGGAAGCGGCGCAGGCTGAGGGATATGCTGGCTGCCACTTCCAGCAGCTCCCATTGGCCTGGAGCAGCGAACCGTGGCCAGTGGAAGCCGCGATCGGCCAAACCTGCGGACGCGGAAGGTAAACAAACTGGCCCAGCCCGCCAGGGGCTTTCCCTGCACAAGTGGTGGAACAAGTTTGGGAACCACTGCTCTAACCTGATCTTGGGAAATTGGTGACTGCAGCAGGGATACAAACTAAGATCTGGCTGAAACTCCTTAGATTATCATGGATGTATTCCAGATTCCCATGGATTAAAATGAGCTTTGGATCAGGCCTCTTCTTCGGGCGGCTTTGGATAGTTTGATCTATACAATATAATGTGTGTTCTTATGCTGCAGTATGATAGGTCTTCACCCACTTTAAATTGGAAGAGCTGATTCTGTCTAACCTTGACTTCTCAAAAATAAATTCCTATGCCACAGAAAGACTCAAGTGTTCATGTCTATTCACCTGAACCCTTGGGGACATTTTATTTACATACATAGGCGGGAGTACTATCTGGTCCACAACCTGTTTGATTCTTCCTTCATTCTGCTAGTCTGGTTTGAACCCTGCAGACAGCTAATGCATGCTCAAGTGAAACTTAAAGCTATAAAATGGGAAGGGAGAGAATTCTAATAGACCTGTACGTACAAGCTATAAAGTATTGCCAATGACAAATGTATGTTCTAGAGCCCAGAAGGGACAATTCTAAATAGATGAGCTTCAATTTAATTTTAAAAGGGACAAGGATATCCATAAATTTTACAACTCTGAGGGGAAGTTCCACCATTAAGTGCCTGCCCCAAAATGTTTGAACTGTATGTTGTGGAATATGCAGAATTACCAATATTTACAGACCACTGCTTTTCCCATCTATTAAAAATCAAACTTTATCTCATTAATATTTATATTTTGGTAGTGCTTAGAGGCCCCTTTTAGGGATCAAAGCCCACTGTGCTAAGCACTGTACAAACAAAATGAAGATGATCCCCTCCTTACAAAATAAGTAGGACCAACAATAATATTTCAAACTGAGATTTTCAAAGAAGATTAAGAGAGTTAGGCACCCAATTCCCATTGAAATAAAATTCCAGCCTCATTCTTTAGATAACACATTTTTCAAAAATGTAATAGCCCTCAGTTGTTGTGATTCCACAGAAGGATGGTACATGCAAATAGATTTGCATATTTCTGGTATATCAGAGACATTTGTCAAGTTCAAAAGCTTTCAGACACAATATCAAAAACTGTACCACTACACAGATAACAGGTTGTAATACTTGTTTATTGCTTTCCACAAAGATCCTCATGAAAGTAAGATATCGCTCTCATTAGCTTAGCCTGCTGAGTCAAATTTGAAATAAACAAACATAAATAAACATGAAAAACAAAATGGAGGTTATGACTCAGCACAAAATGCAACATTCTAGACTAGATCTTCTTCTAATGTAACTCCATGGACTACTGATTATCTGACTTTATTATTATAAAATATGTATGTAAGACCGTAAATGTACACAGTACTTTACAGAACATAGGTCCAGGGCTGGATTAACGCAGGGGCTTTAGGGGCTCCAGCCCCGGGCCTCGGGCTAAAGGGGACCCTGCAAAAATAAATCCATGCTTATATACAATTCAGTGGTCACCAACTCATCGATCGCTATTGACTGGTCAATCCCAGTCGATCACGATCTCCAGGCTGCTAAAAGCCCAGCGCGCAGTACGGCTCAGGCAGGCTGCCTGCATGCCATGGCCCCATGCCACTCCCAGAACCAGCCGTCTGCTGGCACGTCTCTGCAGTCCCTGGTTGTGGGGGTAGGGAGGAAGGAGGCTCTGCATGCTGCCCCCACCCCCACCACCATCCCTGCAGCTCCCATTGGCTGGGAACCAGCCAATGGGAGCTGAGGGGGTGGCACTTGCGGGCATGGGCAGCACACAGAGACATGCTGTCCCCCTCCCCCCGGGGGCGTGCAGAGACATGCCAGCAGCCGGCCGCTTCTGGGACCGGCATAGGGCTGTGGCAGGCAGGCAGCCTGCCTGAGCCCTGCTGTGCCACCGGCCAGGAGCCGCCAGTGGTCAGCACCTCCCAGCCAGAGCCTGCACTCCACACTCCATCCTGCACCTCAACCCCCTGCCCCAGATCAGAATCCCCTCCTGTACCCAAACTCCCTCCCAGAGCCCACACCCCTCAACCTCTCCTGCACCCCAACACTCTGCTCCAGCCTGGAGCCCCCTCCTGCACCCCATGCCCTCCCAGAAAGAAACTCATATAGCAGCTGTTCTAAGGTAAGAAGTCAGCTATTTTGAATTAACTTAACTACATTCTACATGTTTTAAGACTGCCATGTAACCACAGAACGGCTTTATGTTAATTAAAAGGCAAGTTTAGTATAGCGTTAATAGCCTCAATGCCATTTTGTTTTACATTAGGAAAAAGACTTGTATACAAGGGCCCCACAAAATCTAATAGCCCCGGGCCCACAAGAGAGCTAATTTGGCCCTGCATAGGTCAGACATGTTTCTTGTCCCAGAGGTTTTACAGTCTAAGCATATTCTTGAATTGTTTGATTGTACAAAACAAGAATAAATTGTTGCAAAAAATAACCAAAATATTATCCCTGTGACTTCTAAACTTCTCCACAATGAAAAGTCTTGGAGATTGAATAATAAATTATAAATACTAATATCTTAACTTAGTATGAATGCATAAATAAAAAGCATACATAATTTAAATAGCATAGATCAGATCCTCAGCTGAAATCAAATTTCCTGATTCCTTGCCCCATTTTTCAGATCGTTATGGAGCGGGTTTTGAAAAAAAATCCCAGTCTTTGAAAAATGACTGCCAACTCCGATTCAACTCTCTCCTCTTGCTGGTGGGAGGAAGAGTGACTTTTCAGCCAAAAATTGTCAATTTATCCACCCACTCTCTTCTCATAACATTAAAGACTGCCTGGAAGGGAGGGGGGGGGAGGACAAGCTACAACCAAAGAGTATACAGTGATCACAAATAAACTGTACAGCAATAAATACATCAGAAATATTAACAAGATCCTTCTCTGGAAAATGAAAGAGCGTCACTGTTAAAGCTCTCTGATTTTCCTAGCCTTGAGCAGGAAGCTCACCAAGGAAGAAGATGGTCTCCAAAACTCCTTTATGGAAAAGACCTAGAGAAATTAATTAATAGAAAATGATAATCTTTCTATAGGTTTTTTAACCTTAGTATTAAAAATGAGTTAGATCCCAGTTATAGAATCTTGTAAAGTGATTCTCAAAAAACATAGAATATAGGTCTTCAAAGTAATTGGAGTAGAACCCTAGTGACTTCCTCCCCATTAAATCTGAGATGGTGTTTCCTTAAAGTTGAGAAAGACTTGGGAGAGAAACTTTTTAAAGTCCCTCATCCTCAGATCACCTGGCTGAATGGCAGTGGAGCTTATCTGACATTTGGGTCTGGAAGAAAAAGTTGCTACGCAAGAGAGTAATGTCTCTTCTATTGCATGCCAGTGCTTTGCAATAATGCACAGAACATTGATTCAAGTGAAAAGGAAGTTTATTTTTATCTTTATCGGTAAGTGTTTATTTTAGTGGAGATTAGTGCTTCCTTATCTTCTGCCTTTTATTAGATAATTAATTTTATGTGGCTACTTTACTGGAATTAAATGGTACATTTCTCATGCCACTATTACTTCCATTTCACTGAAACTACACCTCTCCTCTATAGCTTGAGCAGCCATTAATTCACCCCACCCGAAAGAACAATTGCAGGATTTTCTCCTTTCTTGTTGCCTACCATTAATTTCACTGAAATGTTTTGGTTTTGGCAGCCCACAGAGTCTTGCTCGGTGGTAACTGTATGGAGTCTAATTTGTTCATCACTTCTTTCCTCTTCAAATGCTGCTTCCTGCCTTTAGCATCTATTTTCAGTTCCTGATTTTAGTCCTCGATCCTTGATTTTTATTAATGATGCCTATAATTTCTGCATAAGAAGTGGAGGTTTGCTCAAATTATACCCCAGCAGTGCTTGCTGTTTCTTTCTCTCTTTTATTAATCTGGAAGATGTGTTCTTTCTGAACACATCCACGTATCATAGAAAGGATTACATGTACTATGGTTACAATGGCCTTAAAAGTATCTAGGGAAATAAATTACATAGATTACAGAGAGCGAAGTAGGTAGGATGGATGGATAATACCTTTCACTATGTAGATATTTTTCCAATTTAAAAATAGTTTGTTCTAATATGACAGTGTGTGAAGAGATCAATGATTCTCTCTGCTCTTCTGCTAAGCTTTTATTATTTACTACTATGAAATTATTCTTCAGTAGCCTTGTTTTATTGAGCTTTTGTATATAACTCAGTGAAGAGTCACAAATGTTTTGAATCAATTCCATAGCTATAATTTTACTTAGTATAGAATGGCACAATTTAAAAAAATAAAAACTATGGGGAAGATCCTCTGTATGTTTAATTGGCATTGCTCCACTGACACCTCTGGTGCTATGCTGATTTACATCAGGGGAGGCTTTGGTCCTACACACATAATTATGGCCCTGATTCAGGAAAACACGTAAGCATGTATTTAAGTTGATCTGTATTCAGGAAATCATTTAAGCATATGTGGAAGTGTTTCCTTGGATCAGGGTCTATTAACTATAAACTATATGGCAGATATAGTTGACAGAGCAAATAAAGTAATACCAAGAGGCTGGATCCTGCTCCTATTGCAGTCAAGGGTATTTAGAGAAGAGGAAATAATTGACTTTTTGGATTAGTGACTGTCCTGAAAAATTAAAAAATAAAAATAAAAATTTGGGTTAGCTCCAAAATGGAAATTTTTCAGTTTTCTCTCACCAAAATGAAAAAGTAAAAATGTTTTGTTTTGCATCAACTGAAAATGTTGTGGTCTGAAACAAAACATTTTGCTCAACCCAAAAAGAATGTTTTTGGGAATTGGGTTTTGTTTGGTTTCGGTTTTCTTTTCAATAAAACTACATAAATTTCTAAACAAAAAAAACTGCTTCAAAATGAAAAATTGAAATGCTGTTTTGAGAATATCGGGACAAAAGGATTTCACTTTCTTTTCCCCCATTTTTTTGGCCCAAAATTAACCAAATTCAACCCAAATTCATTAACAGTTTCAGTCAACCTAAAATTGCATTTTTGGGGAAAATAAACTATTTGTCTGAAAAATTTCTCCCAATTCTAATGGCAATGGAAATTTGCCATTGATTTAAAGGCCACAAGATACAACCTATATTTGCATGTTAATTTAACTGACAATGAATTGCAGTATTTCATATCCTTTCATTGAATTACAGAACATACATGATTATATGAATGAATAATAGTAATTAGCTTTCATATAGCACTTTCCATTCAAGGAACTCAAAGAACTTTGCAAAAGAAGGTAAGAATCAATACCATTCTTCAGTTAATTGAATGAATATTAAGTAAATTTTACTAATGTATATCCCCAGTTATTTGTGACTATAGAAGAGCAAATCTTTAGCACTCTCTAAGCTTGTACTCTCTAAAATCTTGGATTGGATGATGAGACATTTCACATTCCCTTTGAAGAAAATATAGAATTTGTTTAGTCTGAGTGCATAAAATCTGATGTCATACAAAGATAATAATATCCTTTTAATCTCAGTGGCATTTCTTTATTTTTTTCCCCACAAATGTGACTTAGAAACAAAACTGGCTTAAAAGCAAACTAAGACACATCTCAAAAATTACTTTGATAATGCTAATATGCCCTTTAAAATTGAGGCCAGCTGGGAAAATGAAAGGGTGACAAGTGGAACCAGCTTGTTATAGGCTGGCATGATACCAGTCATTGGCATGGCCTAAATGACAGTAACGGTATCTGGAAAGTGGTTGATAAGGAAATCCTGTTATAATGCTGTGCTAGTTTCTTTCTTAAATTACATCGTATATGATTTTATTTGTGCTGTTTCTTGATTTTCTGACAAATTGATTTTTTTACTGAAATGCTCTTGTGCTTAAACAAATGCATGAGAGGTGGCTTTCAGCAGTTCTTTGGGAAAAGGAAAATCTAATGTATACTGAATTAATTTGATCACTCAGGAGAGCTCTGTCAAGGGCCCCATTCAGTTCAGAAGACTAAAATTCATGATAACAATTTACAGTGGAATTTTCAAATGTGTTAAAGGAATTAAGAGCCTAAGACCAAGGTCCTAAAATATATTTAGTCACCTAGCTCTGCATTGGATCTGAATCTAAATCTCTTAGATGTCTTTGAAAATTCCACACTTAAGTGTAACCAGAGCAATCCCAGAAGAAGGATTCTGAAGAAGGGCTCAGTCTTCATAAGATTTCATAAGATAATGGAAAGGGAAGAGTTGCGGTAGCAAAAGGAGATGTTCAGTGCAGAATTACAGCTTTGCGATCCTACTCTTGCCTGCACATGATAAGCTAAAGATCAGCATGACTGAGAAATGGAAAAAAAGATTATTAAAAATATAGACTGAGCCATAGGTGCCGACGCTGTGGGTGCTTTGGGGCTCAGTCACTCACTGAAAAAAATAGGGTGTGCTCAGCACGTGCAGGACCAGATTAATCTTTTGTGGGCCCCAGTATCTGGACCGTGGCCCTGCCCCCTGCTCCGCTTATGCTCCCCCCTGAGGCTCCGCCCTCACTCAGCCTTTCCCTCCGCTCAGCCCTGCCCCCACTTGGCTTCTTCTCCCCAAGGCTCCACCTGGGCTCTGCCCTGAGGCACTGCCCCCACTCAGCCTCTTCTCTTTGAGGCCCCTCCCAGTGCTCGGGGGAGGAAGTGGAGAGGAGCACACACCGGCAAAAGCAAACGTCAGCGCCTGTGGACTGAGCTTAATTTTACTTCCTTGAGTAGTCTTATTGATTGCAAAACTGAAGATGACTTTGCATTTACATTTAAAAGACCCCCCCCTAGTTTCTACTTTAGGCGAACATTTTCATAGGTACCCATTATTTTTGAGTCCCTAGTGCCCAGCTTGAGAAAATAAACTGTCTATATAAAGCACATTGGGTTCCTGGTAAGGGAAATGCTATGCAGGAGCATAGTGAGGAATAAAGCCCCAGTCCAGCAAATCCCATCAATAGGACTACTCAAGTGCTTAGATCATGGACTAAGTCCACAGCCCAAGCAGAAGTGGGTATTCTTTGCACTTTTAGTTAATTCCCTTTTCTGTGTTTTCAAGTGGAAGACTGTCACCTTAATTTTTTTTCTCAACTACAAATTTTTCCTCTGACTTTAATTAAGCTGTCCTGTAGTTCAGACATTCATGAGCTTGGCATGGCTGTCACAACTCTGTCACAAGAGGGTCATAATATCCATCCTGTTGCTGGCATTTATATTCATGCTGAATAAATTCAGTCCCTGACATCTAAGATTTCCACAGGCTTTTTCTGCGGTAAAATCATCTTATTATGCTGTCAATAAAATGCTAAAGAAGAGATTACCTGAAAATGAATCCACAGCATTTGTCCCGTCTCACCAGTCAACATGTTAGCTAGTGGCAGCGTGAAAGAACCAGAAGAAGAACAAACAGAAATTAAATTGGTAAACCACGTCAAATACCCCATAATATATCTCCAGGAGCAACTCTCCGGTTTTTAATTCGCCTTAATGGTGCAATAAAGACTTGCAAGCTAGATGAGTTACTTTTATATAGATATATGCACACACACACACAAATATATGGCCTGAGATGTTGAGCTATTCAAATACTTCTATGGCCAACATTAAGTGGTATGTAAGCAGCCCACAATCATTCATGAATTTATCCTCACACAGCCCTGTAAAATAGTGAAATATTACCCCATTTTATAGAAGCACGTAACGATTAAGTGACTTTGCCATAGAAAACTCAGGAACTCTGTGGCAGTACCAAGAACTAAATCCAGTTTCTCTTGACTCATAGCCGGGTACTTAACCACAAGACCCTTCCTCAGGGCAAGGTTTGTTTCAGATATTAAAATGTTGTGGTCTTTAAAATGTATTTATTTTTTCTCCCTAAGAACTACATTTTCCTGATTCCTGCCCAAAATAATTTAATCTCTTTAATGTAGATAATCAAATATAACTTTAACTCTTTTTGTTAAACAAGAATACTAAATTATCTCAGGTCAGATTTTCTCTCCTTTATTGTTCTGAGTACTAAGAGAGAATGGATTCCATAATTATCAAGACTGAATTTTGCTGGATGACTTCGAAGCCAGAAGCACAAACAGGAATGATACTGGGGATGGTACAGTTTTAACTACATAATTATATGAGTTCTCCAGTAATAACTATGTGCTTGTAGTATGCCATACCTTCACATGCTTAAATCTGTAAATACCTTTTGTCGAGTGAATTCCAATTAAAGTTCTTTTTTAAAGAAGTTATTATGTCACAAGTTAATTCACTGTCACAGAAACTTGTAATACCTAAAAGAAAGCAGAAGAGTTATATTTATGTGCCAGTTGACTATTAAGACTGTACTTATTGATGTTTAGCAGCTTGTAATGGGAATGATATGACTCTATAAAATTGAAATTACAATCATATTTCAGGCACTCACTTTAAAGAATGGCCAAATAATCTCCCTAAGAGTTTTATGCATTACCTCAGGCACATCTTTGCCCCTCTAGATTTTATGCTGTCTTTGTTGAAATATTGGGAGCACAGCAACAGTTGTAATTCCATCTACAGGTCTCTTCTCCAAGGGTAACTGTTGGTCTTTTTCTCTATGTCAGCCTGTGAAAACAGATTGGCTGGGTATAGTATTTCCACTTTCCTGGAGTGTAATTTAACACCACATCATAATTCCTTAACCGTAACATCCTTCTTTGAATTTTCATGGGACAGTCATTCAAAATATTTGCATATATATAGCACAAACACGATTTCCATTCCCACTACTAAATCTTGTGCCATTTCCCATGAGATCATGTGATGAAATGAAATGCCATGAATCATTGTTGACACTACAAATAGTACCTTGCAGCCTGGATAAAGTAGGTTAATAGTGTTATACAATTATAAAAGCAACATTAACATGATTCATGCACCATGATATGGTTACTGGTAGAATTTCTTCTATGCATGTGAACAAAATTGCCACCAACCATTTTTCTTTCTGGACATTTCTCATCCCTACACTTACCATTACATATTGTCAGGAAACATCCTAATATTCCAGGCTAGTCCTTTTGGGTCCTCCAGGAGATGGCATTTCAGGCAGAAACTTTTTTTGAGTTCAGTGATTTTATTACACGTTTGTGCTGACACAAACCAGCCAAATCAACAAGCAACCCAGTAGAGCTATCCTCCTTCTCATTGGTGCTTAACATTCTTTTTTCAAAGCACCACACAAACATTAATTAACAAAAGGCCCTGGGGCCCGAGGTTTCCTTTCACTGAATGTCTCAGCATTCCTCTAGTCTGGAGGGCTCAGTAATAGGAAAGTCATTATTATTGTGTTTCTAGATTCAAATGATTGGGAGTTAGGACCCCGAGGGAAAGGAGCAAGGGAAGGGGAACCACTAATAGTGAGACTACAGGAATTGGGAGCTACATGTTCAAGGAGACCTGTAGTAAGTGCTTTTCAGAGAGCCATGTTCTATAGTTTACAGCACTATACAACCAGCAATTTTCCTGCATCTGAACAACAAATGACATGCTATTAAATTGGCTGTTACATTACAAATCCTAAACTGCATCCCTTCCATCTGCACTTAGTCTTCTTGAAGCCTTAAAGGCTACACTCCCTCCATACTGAAAAATAGAATCATAGAATCATAGAATCTCAGGGTTGGAAGGGACATCAGGAGGTCATCTAGTCCAACCCCCTGCTCAAAGCAGGACCAAACCCAACTAAATCATCCCAGCCAGGGCTTTGTCAAGCCTGACCTCTAGGTAACCCATTCCAGTTCTTCACCACCCTACTAGTGAAAAAGTTTTTCCTAATATCCAACCTAAACTTCTCCCTCTGCAACTTGAGACCATTACTCCTTGTTCTGTCATCTTCTACCACTGAGAACAGTCTAGATCCATCCTCTTTGGAACCCCCTTTCAGGTAGTTGAAAGCAGCTATCAAATCCCCCCTCGTTCTTCTCTTCTGCAGACTAAACAATCCCAGTTCCCTCAGCCTCTCCTCATAAGTCATGTGCTCCAGCCCCCTAATCATTTTTGTTGCCTCCGCTGGACTCTCTCCAATTTATCCACATCCTTCTTGTAGTGTGGGGCCCAAAACTGGACACAGTACTCCAAATGAGGCCTCACCAGTGCTGAGTAGAGGGGAATGATCACATCCCTTGATCTGCTGGAAATGCCCCTACTTATACAACCCAAAATGCCATTAGCCTTCTTGGCAACAAGGGCACACTGTTGACTCATATTCCGCTTTTCGTCCACTGTAACCCCTAGGTCCTTTTCTGCAGAATTGCTGCCCAGCCATTCAGTCCCTAGTCTGTAGCAGTGCATGGTTCTCCTGCTGCATTCAAATCTATGGCCCAGGTGTTCAAATAGGACTAGTGATTCTGAGTGCCTTACATTTTGCATCTCCAACTTAAAACACCTCGAAGGGACCTGATTTTCAGAAAGAGCTGAGCACCACGCTGTGCAAATTAGGCTCTTTAAAAGGCATCTTAAGTTTGACAACCAAGAATGGAGGCTTCCAAAACCGCTTGTCACTTTGGAAAACCTTGGCCTGTAGCTTTTCCTCAAGCCTTTCCATGTTACAGTGACTACTTTAAAAAAAAATTACTATATTTATCAAAAGCAGCATAAATCAAGTTACAGCTTAGCTCAACCTTCCCTGGACCCTCTCCTGGCTACTCTTTCCCAGAAAAGACCCATCCATTTCTTCTCCCCTGCTTTCCCATGGTGCTTCCCCAAGATCACATCACATGATATGAGTCTCAGACCTAGCTTCAATATTCTACTGGCATCCTTCATCCCAGGAGAAGATCTGATCTGATTCATCTCTCAACCTTATGCAATTAAGCCCCAGACAATGTTATTTCAGTGCTCTTCCAAAGTGAACCTCTTGAACTTTGAGGTTCACCATCCCCCTTATTATCTTCAAGGGTCATGCAGCTGACATTCTTCTTTCCCAAAAGCAAGATAGAAAGCTTATTTTTTCCTCAGGATTGTTTTCTGCTGTTCTCTCTAATTCTCCTGTTTAAAGTTTTATAATTTGAACAATAAAAAGTGGATAGAAAATGAGCATAATATGTTTGATAATGAACAACATTGTCAAGGGCTTAATTGCACAAGGTTTTATAGATGTCTAGAGCACAAAATACATGACATATTAAAACAAAATTGTGTTTAGTCTCTGTTAATGTAAGGTAAATTAGATATAATCTGAGAAAAAATGAATCAATTAGAATCAATTAGCAATTAGAATCATATTTAGCAAACCCACTCCTGCTTTATTTTTGTACTAATAAGGATTCATTGAACTGAACCTCAAAATTCAGACCCTGACGCTGAACTTTCCCAAGGATAGTGTTTATTCCACAGGGTCCCCTTGACTCCTTCTTGAAACTCTGAAAAGACCTTTCTGTTGGGCTTGAGATCCTTGCAGAGAAGTCAGGCCAGGGCCTTGAAGCTAGTGCAGAGGAACAGGGACATCCTATGCAATCATGGGATTTGGGTGCTGGATTCTCTGATTCTGCCACATGGTATAAACCCATCCACACAACAGAAGAATTCAGAGGAATCTGTGCAATAGGAACATGTTCACCTTCCATGGCTTTCTCCTGCAGATTTTTCCTCTGGGAGGGAATGAGTTATCTCCTTCTCCCTCTCCCGGAATAGCTATAGCTATGCATGTTAACATAAGGAAATCAAATCTCATGCTTCAGGGTTTAAGAGTTATATGTTGTTTGTATCAGGAAGGAAGTGTCCATCCCACACCCAAAGCATGCTGTGTACAATTGGCTATGGACGACACCTCGAACCCATAGAAGTCAGTGGCAAAACTCCCATTGCCTCCAGTGGGGAAGCATTTCACCCTATATGTATTATTTCAGTGTAGGGAAAGGGATTTGTCTTTCTTTGAAAGAAGATTTTGACCATTGGTAGAGGCAAGATACAGATCATATCTGGCACTGCATATCCTACATTCCTAACTATACTTGATAAGGCCCATGTTCTAACCCATGTCCCTAATTACTTGCTTGTCATTTAGAGCACCTGTGGTTTTGACTTTTTTGCTGATTTAACTTTAGTAACTTTTAAAGAATAAAATGAAATATTTGCATTCACTTATACTTCTGCTGCTTCAATCAGAGATGTAAACCTATTTGGTTTTATTTCTCTTACTTATATCTTGTAATTCAAAGGGATCCATCTCACAAAAAAACTTTTCTTAAAATTACAGTATTTGCCATTAAAAAATCAAGCTTTCAGGTTATCAAATGCCAGTGGGTGTTGTGTGGCATGGAGGGACAGATCCACTGAGCTCCAGAGCCATCAGCTAATATCCATTTCCATTCCAAGTCCAGGACCCCTGATTGACACTTCCCAATCAAGGAACAGATACCTCCAAATCTCTGGAGAGTCTTCAGACAAAGATTTGTCTACTGGAAGCTCTACAAGTAGCTGAAAAACCAAAGAGAAAGGAGGTCCTCTACCTCCTGAAAAAGATAGCTGCAACTGAGCGCACTGTGTCTATGATGGACTTGCTGGAGAAAGTTGCTGCACAGTCGCTATCAAGACCACAATGCAACTGACCGCTGCTTCCTCAATTAACTCTTCTCTGCAAGCACTGACAGGGTGGGTAAATGAAGCCAAAGGGAGAATATCATTGGTGGAATGTCAGATACAAGGGCTCTCTGCCCAGGTGCAGAGAAGCCTCACTGGCCTGCTTGTCTTAAATCTAAATTGGCAGACCTCTTCTGAGGGATGGTCTCTGCACAATAAACTGAGAATTAGAGAGTTCCTAAAGGAGCAGAGAAAGGCAGCCCACTAGAATTTGTTCCCCAGCTCCTTTCAGAACTGCTCAGCCTGCTGGATGATTCTAAATTTGATTTAGAGAGAGCAAATAGGTCCCTAGTGCCTAAGCCAGTCTCAAATGCCAAACTTCATGCACCGATTGTCAAATTTCTCAGATTTACTGTAGAAGAATAAATAATGAAGCTAGCTCATGGGAAAAATGTTTTGAGAGATGCCACAAAATAAGATAACAATTTTTCAAGATTTTGCAAAAGATGTGGTTGAACAGAGATCAGGCTTTAGCAGAGCAAGGGAATTTGCCAAGGAGCAAGGGCTCAGATATTTAATAAAGCTCCCAGCTAAGTTTCATGTCAAGGTTGGTCAGGAAGTGCATCTGTTCCTAAAGCCATAAAAAGCAGAATATTTTTAAATAGCCTACATTGATTGAGTACCTGTTCTATTTTATGACAAGTTTACTTCCCACTTGTCATGTCTGCCCTACCTGCATTTATGAACTTACCAAGTTACTGTGACTAACTAACATACTTATTTGGGTTACCTCTTCTGCTCCAGGCTTATCCCTTTATTTATTATTATTATTATTATTTAACTTTTGGGGCATGTATATCAAATGGCTGAATGGGAAACATCCCAGCAGAGGACCTCACTCCAAGCTGATCTCATGTGACTGTGGACAGGATTTATTTAAATTGTGTATTAGCAATACTAAGTATCCCTGCTCCTGTGTTTTTGCTCGGGAATTAATGAAACATTTGACAGCATCCCTAAAGGAACAGATCAGCATGAACCATTTCTTTGTGATTATTCAAGTACTGTGAGCTCAGCGCCTATGTACACCAAAGAGAACAGTAGGGGGCAGCATAGCTCCCTGTTGCTCTGTAGAAATGTGAGGGCTCCACTTTTTGGTACCAGTAGGAAATACCTTATTCCTGGGGGTTCTCAATGCCCAGCAGCTTAACATCCCATGTGCTGGAAGTGTGAGACAGCTCTCCTCCCTGCAAGACATCACAGAAAGCTTCATGGGAGCTGAACAATGTAGCCGTACCCACTATGACCAATGGAGCAGAAAAGAAGACCAATGTGAGTTGCTGAGCTACAAAGACAGTGATTTCTGCTCTCCCTATCACCTCCTGCTTGCTCCTTCTCACCCTGCCCCGCTTCTCCATTTCCCTCCATGTCTCCTGCACCTCTCTCCTAATGCCTTCCTCCTCCACCTGCTACTTCCCTAATATCTTTCCCCTTGTTTCCCCAACCCCTCTCACTCTGAATCCCCGCCTCAATCTCTGCAGTCCTTTCCCCCACCCTAACACCTTGTAAAAGCTCAAACCCCGAGTACACGAACATTAAGTTAATATAGAAGCATCACTTGTTCAGTTGAATTATTTGTTGTGTTCTTTGGTGCCATAATTTACAATTTGTGGAAACTGTTAGATTGCTCCTGTAAAAGCTTTATTTTTATTTAATATGGGGAAGGGGAAACTGAATGTTTGGTTGCAAACTAAAAATAGGAGGAACATGTGGCCCTGGGAGAATAGTTCCCATAAACACACGTCTCACTCAGTGCACCAAGCTGTATTACCAACTCTCTAGGGTTTGCTTTGGCACACTGAAAAAGCTTACCTATTAGGGGATAGTATACAGGCATATCTTTGACATCCCAAGTTAAGAAATATGATTGTGGAGTGTATGCATCCTTTCTGTCTCCTGCAATGTAGTTAATCCCTTGCAGTATGGCAAAAAAAAAGGTTAAATAATCATTTCAATCATGGATCATGGTGGAGCTCCTGACCTGGATAGTATGTCTCCCTAGCCCAACCATTGGGATTTGGTTTAGTTGGTTTAGTTTTGTTTAAAGCGTGAAGTGTTTGATAATTGTTTCCTTTTCTTTGTGATCTACTATGGTTGGTAAAATAAGTTGTATGTTTTTATATTTTTGCTGTAACTTGGCTTTTTGTGTTCTTCCCTTCCTCCTCTCCAGAGCCCTCTCCTCCCTATTCCCTGGAAGTCTGACAAGTGGAAAGCATCTTGCAGTGTAATCCAAAATCTGTGGAATAAATGTCTAAGACACTTCGTCTATAGACTCCCCCCTCCCCACATTGGTTTCTATGTGGGAAGCAGGACAATATGTAATAGAACAAATTGTACAAACACCTTCATTTGTAAGACTACACGTACAAAAATAATCCAAAGGGATCCTGAATCTTAATTTTATTCCCTGGAATGTAAAAGGGTCTCAACACTCCAATTAAAAGAAAAAAAAGTATACTTATTATTAATGAAACCAAAGGCAGATGTAGTGCTTTTGCAAGAGACACACTTGACCGCAAATGAGGCTGCTAAATTAGAACGTGACTCAATAGGAAAAGCAGGGTCTTGCTGTTTCTGATCCAAATCCAGAGGCGTAGCCATCCTCTTCCATAAAGCACTGGCAGTAACAGTCTGAGTCACTTTCAGATGATCAAGGCAGATTTTTAATCCTTAAAGTCACCAGACATTGATCTGAACAAATCATTGCTAATATGTATGAGCCTGACCTTGATGATCCTGAAACCTTTCATAGGTTTTTACTAAGTTATAGAGAGAGAGAGAACACCATATCCCTACTTGGTTTTAAATGAGGTGCTTGATCCTTCTGTGGACAAATCTTGGCCTCAGGCTCATAAGCCAACCAAACTAGAATGGCTCTGGAGCTGTACATTGAAGATCAGGGACTATGCGATAACTGTCATTTTATACATCCAATGGGTAAGGACTATTCTATAGGGTAGCCCCTGTTCCTCTAGAGAATTCTTTTTGATTCCCAGGGACTTGTATTAATGGAGGAGTCAATTACAGAATTAACTAACTGCCATCTCTGATCATGTGCCTATAACTCTTCAAATAGCAACAGACCGGGTCAGAAACAGCCATGTAGATGGAGATTTAATTCTTCACTTATTAGATCCCCATTTCAAAACTTTTCTTGAACAAGAAATTAGCCTGTGCCTGGAGACAAATGAACCCTCAACATCTTCTAACAGGTTACTGTGGGAGCCACTCAAAACCTATTTGAGGGATAGAATTATACATTTTGCATCTGTCAAGAAGAGGGAACATGGAAAAAATGATAGTCCTACAGATAAAAGTAAAAGAGCTCAATTTGTCTTATGCCACAGATCCATTTGCAGATTTGCTGCAACCTCTGATTAATTGTAGATATGAACTCAATAAGCTGCACTCAGTGCGGGCTGAATTTGCCCTGTTTCAACTCAGGTAGGACTTCTGGGAATTGTGTGAAAAAGCTGGAAAACCGCCTCAGACAAGGGACCTCTGCATGCAAAATCACGGTCATACATGATAAACATGGTAAATTATGTACATCACTAAAGATATTGAAGAGGACTTATTTAATGTGTATAAAGATCTGCACAAATTAGACACCTCCTCCATAGATGCTTTGGATCAATTTTTCAAAAATAATACATTGCCACAAATTATTGCCATCCAGCATAGAAACCTTGACGTGGTTTAATTCCACCACAAAGATTTTGTGTTTTGGTGGCTGCAAGGATTACCAAGTGGATGATTTTACACAAATGGAGGAGTAAGCTTATGTCCAGGAAAGAGCAGCGATATTCAGACGTGTCTGAGGGAGCAGTGAAAGAAAGAATAGCTTATCGACATAGACAGCAATTATATGAAAGAGAAGAAATCTGGATCCTATATCTCAATATATTTGGATAACGAATGCTGAGATAGCTTAAATAATGCCAGATTTCTGTTCCATCTGACCTCTCCCCTCCCTCTTTCTGCCCTCCATTCCCTCCTTCCCTATTTGTGTATTTTTTTAATCATTATTGTCACCCCCATCCTACCATGTTATGTCTCTGTAATTTTATTTGATTTTGTATTATCTTCTTTTGCAACACTGATAAGATTTAAAATTGTGTAATTGCACAATTTTATTGGATATCCTGCGAAATGTGCAGTATTTAGTAACAGACAACCTATACGTCATTTATCTTTTTAATTTTTCTTTATGAAAATTATTAAAAAAACAAAGTTGAGATTTCTCTGTGGTTACCATATCTAAGTTTGAAAAAACCACCCAAACTACAAAAGCTTTTGAAAATTTTCAACCAACAATTTTTCCTGCTAAAATCAAAGGGTGTAATTGAAAATGACTTTGGCTGAAAAATTCTTCTTGATGGGAAATTTTGAAATGAAATAAAAAATGTTTCATTTCATTTCAAATGTTTCTTGTTTTATTTCTCAAAACACAAAACATTTTAAAGTCTTCTTACAGGCTGGTCACTCTACCACTCTGTGTCTGTTCTAAAGTTGGAGACATTTTGAAAAGGTACAGAGTGGAAGAAGGGGGAAAACAGGGGGTGGGGAAATGTGTGGGGGTGGGGAAATCCAAGTCTGAGCACTATTAAGTGACAAGACAGGGGGAAGGGGAAAACAGAAAAATCAACAGAAGGGGGAACTAAAAGATCATGACTTATTTCATTTTTAATTGTTCATTTCAACCCCTACAAAATGGAAACAACTTTTTTTGAGGGAGCTGTACAAATAACTCTGATTTTCTCAGATACCAAGGTGTAGTAACTGTAGAGGAGATACTCTCTTTTCAATAGCAACTGCCAATCTGGGTACTCACTATTCTAGCTAATGCTCATGACATTCTCCCTTCACAGCAGATGGTGCCCAAATGTTGAAAAAATAGAGAACAGGATTTAAACTGTAGACAATCCAGGCCAAGATTTTAAAAAGTGACTAGTAGTTGTAGATGTCCATCCTGAGGCACTTTAAAGGACCTGATGTACTAGATAATTATCAAGACTTCTTTCATATCCAGGCCTTCAAAACCCAGTAGGCTTCTCTTCTGGAAGGAGGATAGAAGCGGTGTGCAATGGAGCTGCATCTGAAAATCTTTTCAGTTTAATGATCAAGTAGCTGGTTAAGAACATTTAGCTTTTCATTTAATGGTCCATGTTATCTTTAGCACTATTACATTAATATTGAACAATCTGAGAGTGATTCTAATAATTAATGATCGTAGAATCAGCATATAATGATTCTAATAGTTAAGATCGTAGACTCAGACTTTAAGGCCAGAAGAGACCATCCTGATCATCTAATCTGACTGCCTGCACATCACAGACCAAAGAACCTCACAATAAGAGGTGTGTCAAAATATGCACTGGAAAATCACAGGCATGAGTCCAAGATTTATCTCGCATATATTTTTGGTTACACAGTTTCTCTACCTACCTGGTCAGCTTCATGAGACTCCAAATGGCACATTCATTGTAGATTGACACACAAAGGATGTCATCTCCATAATAACAGCAGTCATAAAAACATGTTCAAAGGGTAGGTACTCAGCACGTTCTAACATCAGGTCCCTATAAGGTGTTTCAAGTTAGGAACCCAAAACTTGAGGCACCCAAAATCAATAGCTACCTTTTGAAAATCTTGACCCTCAAACTAAAATAAATACAGTAATCACCACCAGAGACAGCATGTGGGGAGGGAGCATGTGGGGTCATGTGCTCCCCCTTCCCCCCCCCAGATTTGCTGCTTTTGCTTTTACTGAGCATGCTCACATGGACTGAGCATGTTCAGTAACATCTGCTGAAGCCACTACCCTCACTCTGTCCCCCTGCCCACTATCAGCAGGTACAGATCATCTCTGACATCAGTAAGAAGCTTGAGAGCCAACTGGATCAAACTTTCAAATCTTCCTCACATTTTGATAAATCCTGTAATAAAAACCACCCTTTAAAAAAGGTCATCTGTTACCTTAATTCAGTGATTCTCAAACTTTTGTACTGGTGACCCCTTTCACATAGCAAGCCTCTGAGTGCGACCTCCCTTATGAATTAAAAAGACTTTTTTATATATTTAACACCGTTATAAATGCTGGAGGCAAAGCGGGGTTTGGGATGGAACATGACAGCTCGTGACCCCCCACATAATAATATCATGACCCCCAAGGGGTCCCAATCCCCAGTTTGAGAACGCCTGCCTTAATTCAAAATAAAATCCAAATCTCAATGATCTAGACTGTTGTCTTGCTAAAGACACATATAAATTTTGGTCTGCAAGAGGTAAACTTGCTTTAGTTCTCCATCAGAATAAAAACAAATAAATTAATTGTGTTTGTTTTACTGCTTTCATTTGTCAAGCTCTTAAATAAAAAGGGTCAAGGTGAACACACTACGTTTTCAGTGAACTCTCATTTTTGCCCTCCAAACCCTGTTGGATGTAGTTCTGCTGATGTTAATGTCAATGGAAATATCATGGAAACATGACTGCTTGTGATATTTCCAATGGAAATATCAACCAAAAGAAATATTCAAATATTATTTGTCTTGTAAATATCATAAGGATATTTACTGCTAAGAGCAAAGTAGGGGGAAGAAATGGAAAGCTGAGAGGACTGATGAGAATGAGAATGGAAGATGGAAAAACTCTTAATCATACTGTAGCGAGCAGGTTTGTAAAGATACAAACCCATAGAAGAAAAAATGTTCAGGAGATGGTCATCATACTGGATGTCGAAAGATTACTAGGATTTAGAAATGCAAAAAGACCAAGAGAAATGGAAACCAGTAGAGAAGAGTGAAAAATCTGAAGACAGAACAGTTTTGCAACAAAGTGCTGTTTAGGGAAGGGAAGTAATATATCAGAGGGAATACAGTGATGAATATATAAATAGTTCTACTATGTATGTATATTGATATCAACACATTAGTACATTGAGGTAAATCTTCTATAGAGAATTATTAAAATATAATTTGGTTAAATAAAATGTATATTGCTAGTGCCCATTTTTGGGAATTAACAGTAGCATGGATATGTTTCCTATTATTTAAAATACTGAAAACTCACTCAGCATGGTTCCCCTTCCTTAATCCGAACAAATAATTTCTACTGGCAAAGAAACTGATCTTCTTGCAGGTCATCCTTATGGAGGAGAGACTAAATGTACCCTGGTATAATTAGGCACAACAACGACTCGCTTGTTTAAATGAGAGTTGTGTCCACTTACTTGCTAAGTTTGGTCCCAAAACTGAGTGCCAGCAAAGTCATTGCACAATGATTGAGAAATAATGTGCACCTTAGAAAAAACATTATGTTGATTTTAAGAAGCCTAGTACTAGATAACTATGAGAATTCATTTATATCCAGGTTTTCAAAGTCCAGTAGGTTTCTGGAAAGAGTATAGCAGAGATGTGCAACTGAGCTGAATCAAACTATTTAGTATATTGGTCAGCAAGTAGCTGGTTAAGAACATTTAAGCTTTTCTTTTAATATTCCAGTTTATCTTTTGGAATTGGAAATGAATAAAGTCATCTACAAGTGATTCTAATTATTAATGATCAGTTAAGAGATCAGTAACATGTCTAACATATGCAATGGAAATTCATATATGTACAGTCCAAAAGTTTCTCTTTCATATTTTTGTGGTTACACAGTTCCTTTGCTCTGCCTTCCTGGTTAGCCTCCTGAGACAACAAAAGCTACATCTGAGACTCAAATGGTATGTCAGGGTTTTTTTCTCCCTTCCTGGACAGTTAACTGCACAGTTAATAGTGTTCGCTTAAACATAAGTGAAAGGAAATCAAACTCTTATTTTCACATTCTTCTAAATTAGCAGATAAAATCTTTATGCCTGTTCAAATGCATGCATAATATCTTCAAAAGGATTTTATTTATTATTCAGAGATGAAACTAAACTTTCTTGAATCATAATCTTCAGGGTTCTTTATTTTTTCAGGATACTTGTCTGAGTGGTTTGAGATAATATACCAGCTAGAAAACAGCTCAAAGATAAACCATCATCTTAAGGATTCATATGGCATAAGTGCTCTATTGATCCTTGTGTTATGAGATGCCATGTCATTCCATTCCCAAGCACATATTCTACTAGTTCAATAAATGTGTCCAAACTGTAATGATCAGACTGCATACATTATGGCAGTAGTTACTTTTCCCCATATACTTTGGGGATTGAGTTACATAATTTGTTGACTGAACTGTCTGGTTTGTTGATCCAGCCAAATTTTCAGATAAAATGGTTGTTTGCTTTGAAAATTGAATTGTGGAGTCTCATAATTGAGATATATAATTGACTAGGTTTGGGCATATTTTAATGATGACTATGAAGAACCCTGGCTATAATACTGCAGTGCCCAATTAGCATTTTGCGTTACATGTTCAACTATTTCCGTTTGTGCAATAGAAAGGTTAACTACATCCTTACTAGCATGCATTACTCGTGAGTTCCCAGCTCAGCATAACAAGACTGGGGTTAGTACTTAAATCCTCCTGGGGTGCGACTCTAGCAATAAACTGCTCCAGTTCAGTACATCTAGCATAAGGTTCTGTGTATTGCTCTGCAGGATATTACTGGACTGGAGTTCAGCTAAGCTCCTTTTGCAAGTCTTACACAAAGCTTATTCTTTGCTGCTTTCTATGAAGGGGAATACATTCTTGTCAAATCCTTGCTTATTGTTTCCCTGAACTGACTTTTCATATCTTTGTTGTGCCATAGGATTTCTAGAACTGGCATACTGTGGACTCGGTCAAGTTGTATGGACACCACCCTTTAGGCTGCAAAGGCACATCTTCAACTTTCACACATCCAGACACTGATATGGACATGCCCAGTCCTGTGAATTTCCTTCCCACATTTTGACCTTGCAGGACCAGTTATAGTAAGGAGTGCTATTAGGCATCAGAATTAATTGAACAAGTTGTTCTGATCTGAGTGTATCCAAGAAATCAGCTATCAATATATTCAGCTCTTACAAAAAGAATATACATGTAGGTCAACAAAGCAATGAACACAGAATTTGATTGGTAAAGATCTTCTAAGATGTGTAGCTGGTACAGGAAAACATAGCATGGACAGCAGAGTATGAAGATAACTGCTGAACTATGCAAAATGAACAACAAAATAGCTTGTTTATGAGTTGTGGATTTTATTAAATGTAATTACTTGGGGCTTTAAATCAAGAGTGGCATCAAAAACAAGTGTCTCTCGAATGTAATTACTTTACCCTGTGGCTTGCATGGTAAATGGAAATAGGGAGGCTGATGGTTAATAGGTAGTATTAAACTAGTATGGCTTCTATGAAGTCCTGTCTGGTCATGAGTGATTACTAGGGGGCAGTGGCTTTTAAATGAAAATATCCAGAATATAAAAACAATATTAAAGTTTACAGTTGAGTCAGCAAAGCAATACTGAATGGAAAATGTAACTAATATGTCTCACTTAAAATGCATAGTATATTTTTAAGTTGATCAAGAGGAATGGGTTATCAAAATTCAGATGCAGTTGTGGAAATCACAATGGAATTCTAAAGGTGAAGCTTTCCTTAAAACTAAGGCCACAGTATTCTGGAATAGCTGAGGATTGTCTGTGCAAACAACCCAGAAAGCTTAAAAACAATGTCTACGAATATGTGGTGCATGCTATGGAAGGTTTGAGAGAACTCATGAACTACAGCAGACAGCTTTCTGATTTGTGTAAAATAATGATAATAGAACATTACAGTTTTATTGACTGTATACACTCTTATTTCTTTCGATTTATATACATAAACATGCCTATCCCACACAGTAGGCATTGAGTCCCTGGAATCTCAAGTATTGTAAAGCAAAGCAGTTTGCTGGAAATAACTACTAAGAATTCCAGAAGATGGTATTGCAAGGCTCTGATTTGCTGGGTAGGTTATAATATGAGAGCAAGACAGGTTCTGGTAACTGTAAAGAAATTGTAACAAAGGGCCCCTTATTTCCAGAGCCTAGTGAAATAGAGAGTTTGAGGTTTGCTTTGATTCCTGAACTTGGCTCAAAGAGAACTCAATCAAGGCAGCCTCACCCACTGAAAAACTGGGTGAAAATGGAGCTTCTAACCTTTAGAATACTTGTCTCAGTCCTTCAGGAAACCAGAAGAAATACCATGTGAGACAATCCATACAACTACCATGAAGTGACAACTCAGCTTAAAACTAATCACCAAGAACTGTCTTAAAATTTCCCTGACATCCAAGTAGTGCAGAAAATGTTAGGCCATCTTCTGCCATCCTCTCTCACGTTGATTTCAGTGAGGCTATGCATGGTGCAAGGGACTTCTCAATGTGAGTAGGAGTGGCAGAATCTGTCGTACTGTCTTGCTTCAATGAAAGTATCATGGAGTGGTGGGGGAGCACACTCCACATTTCTAAAAAACCAGCCCAGTTTGTGGAAGCAGTTTTGATTCTGACTAATTCTGAGCCAAAGACTCTGTTCTGCTCTACTAAAACCCACTTGTATTGTCATCAAACAACAATACTGTCTAACTGAAATATGAAACTATAATCAAAGACTGGCTCCTGATGAGATGAATGGTTCAGAGTCAAGTCATAAACTCCAGGTGACTGAGCAGCTCAGCTCTCTCACATATTTATGTCTGGCTTTAAACATTTCATAAAAAAATACTAACTTTGGCTCTGTCAGCCATTCCAATATTTTTAAAAGTTCACCTTCCTCTGAAGTTTTTGACAAACTGATTCAGAGGTGCAGATTCTCTAGTAGTTAGAGGCTAGGACTGGGAGTTAGAGGACCTAGATTCTATTCCTGACTCAGGAACTGGTTTCAATGACACCAGAATCAGGGCCAAATGCAGCAGCTCTGAGAAGCTTTTCTCTCCCTTTTTGGAGAAGTCAGTTTGCTGTGCCCCAGTTTACCCCCCTGCAACATAGTAGTAAAAATACTCACCTGTCTGTCCAAATACTTTGAAATATTCAGAGGAAAAGCACAAAGGTTGAGCTTTTAAAAGTCAACCTGAGGATTTAACCACACAGCTCCCGATAAATAAAAATCAGTGGAATTTGTGGGGCTAAATCCACGAGCTAGTTTTAGAAATCTTAACTTATAGACCATGAATGCAAAGTGTTCTGTTCCTAAAGTTAACTTATTTCAAACATATGCACAATTTCAGTCAATACAGAAGTACACTAATCAATGCTGCGTATGTGTAACTAACATGATTTTGTAACACATTAGAGCAGTTTAGTTTTACAAAGAAATCCTGTTCACTTCTACATAATTCTCGTATTACTTGTGTAGAAGGCTTGGAATGGAAGGTGGAAATCCACACTTTTACCTACATAAAATATGATTTTCCAGTTAAATAATTTATCCGAGGGCTCTGTTAAGCCTATAAGGTCTAAGCACTTCCCACAGAAGGAGAAAAACAAAGAGACATTTCCAGTGATAACATGTAAAATATGGATAAGCAACATTGTTACAAAAAAATTGAATTGTCTAAGTAGGTTGCATAAGTCATGCACAGTCAAGTTACATGTAGCTTTGCTCTAAAATTAATTCAGTATTTAATAATTTAGCAATAAGAGATGAGAGGGCATGCACTGCAGTGTATTATAAAATGGTTCTGAAACCTCAGAGGTTTGAAAATGCAGTCAGGTGACCGTGTCAACACTCACTAATTTCAGCAACGTACCAAACCGTGTCACTGATTCCAGTACTAACCCAGGATTCTTACCTACTCCTCCAGTTCCTATCCGCAGGGTTTCTCCTGCTATATTATGTGGCAATTCAATGAACTGAATTCAGGGACACAGCTGCAAGCAGTAGTACTCTAAAAATAGGCATTGAAGTCAATGTGCATTTTCCTGAGTAAGGAGTGCAGAATCAGGCCTTATAGCGGTAATCAAAGAGTGAATCACCACTTGCAGTTTCGCTGCCTTCTTTCAATACTAGTTTCATTCCCTTTGTCAATGCATTTTGGGGGAAAGAGATGGCACTTTTGTGTTTTGGGGGAATTTTTACAGCACTTGACATGTTGTGGCACTACTGGAAATGAATAAATAAATAATGATTGTGAAAACTGTTCTGAGTGTCATCACAATGTATCTGTTGTGTTTCCCTGCTGCCTTCAGCAACCCTGCAGATGAACCAAATCGAAAACACACACACATATACAAGCAGTTAGAGAATCTCTTAAAAAGTACAATAAAAGGAAAGGGCGGGGATAGTGGGATGCAATATCAAGAGAGCCAATCCTGCTTTCCTTATAGATTCAGAATCCCTGCTGAAACCACTTGCACACTAATAACCCCATATTTTCCACAGTAATACAATTAACCTCAATAATAACTCATATAATTACCACCAAATTCTGCCCTGGGAAGAAGATAGAAGGTTGTATTCAATGTTCACAAGAATCTATGCCCCAGCTATTATATTGTTAAATTTTAAAACCAATAGCATTCCATATTAAAGTGACATTTTACAATTATTTTATGATGCATTCAGTCCTTCATCTGTATATAACCTAACTTAAGACCTGTGTGGGCAAACATTTAAGCAAACATGTGCTTACCTTTTCCCATGTGAGCAGATCCATTAATCCTACTGGGAATTAAGCAAAAACATATGCTTAAGTGTTCGTACGATCAGGGCCTGAGATTGGAAGCTTCTGAGGATATGGGCCAGGTCTTCTTTTATTCCTGTAAAGTTCCATATACATTTAAGTTGCTACAGAAATGATAATAAAAATAAAAAGTTGAACTGTGAAGAGATAATTTAGCTGAATAAGTCTCCTTTCTTAAATTAGTGAACGCTTCTTACAATATATAACACCAAAGCACATTTTCCTTAAGGAATTATAAACATTTTAGAGCTACTTACATTTTCTAAAAAGAAAGCAAAGAGGTCAATGAAACAGAAGGCAGGCAGCCAATTTGGCAATGAACTCCTGCTGTCTCTTAAGATGAAAAATACACACGGCACCAGCTAGACCATATTCAAAGTTTACAAAAGATCCCAAATTTACCTAAACAAATCAGTTTTCTTTAGATACATTAAAGGCTAAGCACAAAAGTATTTCTTTTATTAGAAAGTTTAGAGAGCTTTCCGTTTTATATGTTAGCAACTCTAAAGCCGCCAGAGTGTGCTCACTGAAGTTGCTGATAATAAGTGCTCTGAGTAAAGAGCACCAGAGAAGCTGAACAGCATGAACGACATTGTCAGGTCAAACTCGGCCCAAATTTAATCCGTGATCCTTCACATGGATCCACATAGACAGATTCACATGCGCACACAGAGCTCCATTAATCTTAATAGAATCTACATAGGTACAGGAGTCTTTACCCATGGGCAGTCAGACCTAGTGGTTGAACTAAGAATCCAGGAGCAAACCAAGGGTCAGTACTGGAGGCACAGAAGCCAAATGCCAGAGCCAGAGGGTCAGCCAGAGGCAGAGCCAGGAACTGAAGCCAGTAGCAGGACGGGAGCAGGGACTGAAACAAGGGCAAGTGCAGCTACAGGCATGGGACGCGTTGGGCAGCCACTGATCTACTGTGGCAGCCAGGCCTATAAGCCAGGCCGAGCAGCAAGTCAGGGGCTGTGGCTACGCCATCAGTTCCCAGGCAGTGCAGCTGCACTCATAGGCTGCCAAGCAGTGAAGTTACACGGGGAGCAGGCCAGCCGCTGGTCCTAGCTGATCTGGACCCTGACAGCCCCTACATGTGGGTTTGGTTTTATGGCCTTAGCTTTATAAAAGCCTTTATGAAACTTAAGACCAATGAAAATATTTCTGTGAACAGTATTTTTAACTTCCAATGAGACAATTTTTCCTTTTTTCATGAGGGAAATAGGAGATCTGGATCCACACTGGAACATTCCCAAAGTTAGGGAGTTTGTGACTTCAGGTTTTAGTTGGGGCCCATCTCTAGGGCTTTATTTTGTTTTATTAAGAAATAAGTATTCTCTTGTAGTTCTTGCAACCCAAACATTGCAACACTGTGCTCGGCCCTGATCTCGTTCCATCTAAGTTAATGGCAGAACTCCCACTGACCAAGACTGGAGCAGAATAAGGTCTCTAAGGACTGCTACAGACTAGGGACCGAATGGCTGGGCAGCAGTTCTGCAGAAAAGGACCTAGGGGTTACTATGCTGAATATGAGTCAACAGTGTGCCCTTGTTGCCAAGAAGGCTAATGGCATTTTGGGTTGTATAAGAAGGGGCATTTCCAGCAGTTTGAGGGATGTGATCATTCCCCTCTACTCAGCACTGGTGAGGCCTCATTTGGAGTACTGTGTCCAGTTTTGGGCCCCACACTACAAGAAGGATGTGGATAAATTGGAGAGAGTCCAGCGGAGGGCAACAAAAATGATTAGGGGGCTGGAGTACATGACTTATGAGAAGAGGCTGAGGGAACTGGGATTGTTTAGTCTGCAGAAGAGAAGAATGAGGGGGGATTTGATAGCTGCTTTCAACTACCTGAAAGGGGGTTCCAAAGAGGATGAATCTAGACTGTTCTCAGTGGTAGAAGATGACAGAACAAGGAGTAATGGTCTCAAGTTGCAGAGGGGGAGGTTTAGGTTGGACATTAGGAAAAACTTTTTCACTAGTAGGGTGGTGAAGAACTGGAATGGGTTACCTAGGGAGGTAGTAGAATCTCCTTCCTTAGAGGTTTTTAAGGTTAGGCTTGACAAAGCCCTGGCAGGGATGATTTAGTTGGGTTTGGTCCTGCTTTGAGCAGGGGGTTGGACTAGATGACCTCCTGAGGTCCCTTCCAACCCTGAGATTCTATGATTCTATGATTCTATGTCTACACTAGCATTCATGTTGGCAAAACTTTTGTCACTCGGTGGTCTGAAAGAACACACTCCTGAGAGACATAAGCTTTGCCAGCATAAGCACTTGTTTGCACGACACTATGTCGGTGGGAGACGTTCTCCCACCAACACAGCTACTGTGGCTCATTGAGTTGGTTTTATTATGTCAACAGGGCAGCTTTCTCCCATCAGCATAATGGGGCTACGCGAGCGATCTTACAGCTGTGCCGCTGCAAGCTTTAAGTGCAGACATGGCTAAATACAAAAGGAACTGACAGTGAAATTAACTAAATGAGTCCAAACATAAAGGAAACTAGTTAGTCCACTGTGTTTTGACATAGCTGACACCTGAGTAAAATCATCAACAAGCTAGAAATTCTCGCGTCTTGATTTCATTATCTTTCCATGCACTCACACTCCGCTCACACTTTGGCCTGTGCCTATACAGCTCAGACCTCAACTTACCATAGGGATAAGCATGATATAAATGGAAGAAAGAAAGAAAATACCTACTCTTATGCAAAGCAAATATAGCACATGAGCACCAGGAGAAAGTCAACTTGTAATAGTTCTTCCAGCACCATGATACAGGAAACTGTTCTCTTCACATCTGCCCTGGTTTTTGTCCTGGAATTCTGAAACATTTCAACGTAAAAGCCATTGTTTAATATTTGATTTAGTAACTCTCAAAGTGTCACGTTGCTACCCCAACTGCCACCTGGTTGTTCTGTATTGCCATGACTCCCAACAGTCGGCATGAGCAGCTGCCCTAGTCACAAGCCCAGATGTTGTGATGCAATAACAGTTGTCTCACACTACTGCTATGCTGGGTTCTATCACTACTCTTAAAGGAGACCAATTCACATTTGCCCATCAGCTCTGCTGATATAAAGTAGCCATAAAGCTGCCATAAAGGCCTCTTTGAGGAATTCCCCAATGTAGGGACCTCCCTAGCAGACACAGAGGCAGCGTAAATGGCTGCATGCCATCCCCTGCTGGAGTTCCAGAAGCTTGCAAGGGGCATTTCTGGGAGGGAGGGCTGCATGGCTGGGGCATTGCCATAGGAGATGTTGGTAGCTGAAGACAAGTTAGTGGCAGCTGCTCTACTCTGTGTCCCCGGCCAAACCAGCTACTGGCAGTCCCAGCATAGGGTAGGCAGAAAGATGGCCTAAGCTACCTTTACACCTCTCCCTCAGTCCCTATTCTGAGCTCAGCTCAGGTGCAGGAATGATATTTGTTGGGGTTCCTCTGAGACCTCTTCCGCTCTGTTCCTCAAGAACTCAGTTCAACTCCAGTTTTATCCCTCAGGTCCCTTTATTTGGCATACAACAAAGCTACACTGAGTTGATCAGATTCAAGCATGGTAGGTGGGTATAGGGTGTACCACACATCCAAAGTTACACAGCAAACCTCTTCCTTTGTGTACATTTACACAAGACATTGCATTTACTATACATCACATCACATGTTTTGGGCTTGGCTTAGTTTCTTTGTAGGAATCAATCCTCTGTCCACGCACTGGCTATGTACAGCTTGCTCTTTACATTTCTGACTTATCTTATCCGTTGTCCATTATAAATAGTTCCCTGAGTGTTCCCCTTTATCTTAGCTAGTTTGGACATTCTGTTTCAAGACTGCTAATTTATTTACCTCCCTAATCCGGTCTCCCAAAAAATAAAGCCTCACCCATGTCCAATTACTCATGTCAAGCCAGGCCTAAAATATTGGCCCAAAGTTTCTCTTTCAAGTGGCATTGGTTTTAACCAAATAAACTTCATTAATATATTTAAGCTGGATAGTCCATACTCTGAGGTCCAGTAACAATGGTTTGTAATGGCAGCATGGCTGAGATATGATCCAGAGTAATGCACTTGATAGCTACCATGGCTTCATGTGATGAAGGAAAAACAGATTCATTAGGCCAGGCAAGACCGCTAATGGACAGAAGGCATAAGGTCTGGCCGCAGTCTGTGAGATCCTGAGAATTAGATTCTGTATGCAAAGAGAATTTTTTCTTTACACCTGGAGGGATTCGGGTTCTTAAAGTTCCTATTGAAAGTTGAATTCTGGCAAGGCTGTTACCCACCACAGAGTCGCAGTCTTTTGATATCATTCCCAGCCATTCTTCATGCTAAATAAATAAATAAATATTAGTAAACACAGCAAGATATCAGAAACATGGGACCCAGGTAAAAGGAAGTATTTGTTGTACTGAACTACTCCAACATTTGTTTGCTGATGGGAGCTGTACCAAACCACAGATGGCACTGTATGTTTTCAAGATATAAATTCACAGAATTTGGCATTTGCATGTTTCACTCTTGGGAATCCTGAGAACAGCAACAAAATCAATAAATAAACAAATCAATAAATAAAAACACCTAGAGCTAATTGCTTTTCTCCAGTGTTGCATTTTTAGATCAGAAAGCGATATGGAGTCAGCCCTGAAAATATGCCATGAAAATTTACCAGCCCAGGCACAAAATCGACTTGCCCGTTCCCTTGACCATAATTATTGACAATAGTAAAAAAATAAATCCTATTATAGGACATTTTCAGGCCTGCCTAAGAGAAGAGAGGCTTCAGACTGCTACTCCAGTCCTCTCCTGTTGCTCTGGCTCTTAAGCTGGGGGAACCATGCACCCACTCCAGCATTTTAGTGGACTAGGAGGAGAGAGGCTCGGCTGGACTGTGCAGTTCCACTGTCTGGGGGAGAACAGATAGATGAGGGCAGTGCCCTGCAAATCCCTGTACCAAGTACTAGGCTGGATGGGGTCTTTTAGCAAAAAGTCGAGGGCTGTAGGGTCAGTGGCTATGGGATGTCCCTAAACAGTTGTCTGGACATACCTGGGATCTTAATGGCAAGGTAAGGTCATTAAGATCCCAAGGCCTGAGAGGCTTTCTTGAGCATTGGGCTAGAGATTTGGATTCTGGGTGCAGCTTAGAAGTGGGCTCTGCAGAGCTGCAAGTTTGCAGTCCTACATTTCCTGGGTGGCTATGGCCCCAGGCTGCCTATGGCCCCAGGCTGCCTGGATCCTGCCCAGGACGGAACCCTCAAGATATCTCTATGGCTCACTAAGAAAATGTGTGATTTTATTGCAATCAGCTGTGTACATCTTCACCTCCTACCCCTATCTGTTGGTGACTCTCACATGTCATATCCAGCTGATTTTGAACAGCCTGATCTGCAGTGCAGGAACTACAGGCAGGAATTTCAAAGGCACCTAAGTAATTTAGGAACATAAGAACGGCCAGACTAAAGGTCCATCAAGCCCAGTATCCTGACCTCTGATAATGGTCAATGGCAGATGCTGCAAAGGGAATGAACAGGCAGGTTATCATCAAGTGATCCATGCCCTGTCACCCAATCCCAGCTTCTGGCAAACAGAGGCTAGGGACACCATTCCTGCCCATCCTGGCTAATAGCCACTGATGGACCTATCTTCCATGAAACTATCCAGCTCTTTTTTGAACCCCATTATAGTATTGGCAAGAAGTTTCAGAGATTGACAGTGTGTTGCGTGAAAAAATATTTTCTTGTGTTTGTTTTAAACCTGCTACTTATTAATTTCATTTGGTGGCTCCTTATTCTTGTATTATGAGACAGAGTATTTACTTTACTTATTTACTTTCTCTATACCACACATGCTTTTATAGACCTCTATCATATCCCCCCTTAGTCACCTCTTTTCCGAGCTGAAAAATCCCAGTCTTATTAATCTCTCCTCATATGGAAGCCATTCTATACCCCTAATAATTTTTGTTGCCCTTTTCTGAACCTTTTCCAATTCCAATATATCTTTTTTGAGATGGGGCAACCACATCTGCACACAGTATTCAAGGTGTGGGCATACCATGGAGTTATATAGAGGCAATATGATATTTTCTGTCTTATTATCTATCCCTTTCTTTACGATTCCCAACATTCTGTGCGCTTTTTTGACTGCTGTTGCACATTGATTGGATGATTTCAGAGAACTATCCACAATGACTCCAAGATCTCTTTCTTGAGTGGTAACAGATAATTTAAACCCCATCATTGTATATGTATAGTTAGGATTATATTTTCCAATGTGCATTACTTTGCATTTATCAACATTAACTTTCATCTGCCATTTTGTTGTCAAGTCATCTAGTTTTGCGAGATCCTTTCGTAGCTCTTTGCAGTCTGCCTGGAACTTAACTATCTTGAGTAGTTTTGTATCATCTGCAAATTTTGCCACCTCACTGTTTATCCCTTTTTCCAGATTGTTTATGAATATGTTAAATAGGACTGGGCCCAATACAGTTCCTTGGAGGACACCACTATTTACCTCTCTCCATTTTGAAAACTGACCATTTATTCCTACCCTTTGTTTCTTATGCTCAAATAAATTTGTTAGTCTCTAAGGTGCCACAAGTACTCCTGTTCTTTTTGCAGATACAGACTAACACGGCTGCTGCTCTGAAACCTTTTAATCAGTTACCATTCCATGAGAGAACCTTCCCTCTTACCTCATGACTGCTTATTTTGCCTAACAGCCTTTGGTGATGGACCCTGTCAAAAGCTTTCTGAAAAATCTAAATACACTATATCCACTGGATCTCCTTTGTCCGCATGCTTGTTGACCCCCTCAAAGAATTCTAGTAGATTGGTGAGGCATGATTTCCCTTTACAAAAACCATGTTAACTCTTTCCCACCCGATTATGTACATCTATGTGTCTGACCATTTTGTTTTTTACGATAGTTTCAACCAATTTTCCTGGTACTGAAGTGAGGCTTATTGGCCTGTAGTTGCCAGGGTCACCTCTGGAGCCCTTTTTAAAAATTGGTGTCACATTAGCTATTCTCCAGTCATTTGGTACAGAAGTGGATTTAAATAATAGGTTACAGATGATAGTTAGTAGTCGTACAATTTCACATTTGAGTTCCTTCAGAACTCTTGGGTGAATACCATCAGGTCCTGGAGACATTACTGTTTAGTGTGTCAATTTGTTTCAAAACCTCCTCTAATGACACCTCAGTTTGGGACAGTTCCTCAGATCTGTCACTCAAAAAGAATGGCTCAGGTTTGGGAATCTCCCTCACTTCCTCAACAGTGAAGACTGATGCAAAGAATTCATTTAGTTTCTCCGCAACGGCCTTAATGTCTTTGAATGCTCCTTTAGCATCTTGATCATCCAGTGGCCCCACTGGTTGTTTAGCAGGCTTTCTGCTTCTGCTGTATTTAAAAAAAAATTGCTATTACTTTTGGAGTCTTTGTCTAGCTGTTCTTCATATTCTTTTTTGGTCTTTCTAATTATATTTTTACACGTCATTTGCCAGAGTTTATGCTCTTTTTTCTTTTCCTCACTAGGATTTAACTTCCACTTTTTAAAGGATGCCTTTTTGCCTCTCACTGCTTCTTTTACTTTGTTGTTTAACCATGGTGGCTCTTTTTTGGTTCTCTTACTATATTTTTTAAATTGGGGTATACATTTAAGTTGAGCCTCTATTATAGTGTCTTTATAAAGTTTCCACGGAGCTTGCAGGGATTTTACTTTTGGTCTGTACCTTTTAATTTTTGTTTCACTAACTTCCTCATTTTTGTGTAGGTCTTGTAGAAGTACAAGACCCATTGAAAGTCAGCAGGATTTGTGCTCCTAAATCACCTTGGAGCTTTTGAAAAATCACATCCCATGTCTTTATAGAGGGACACAGAACATTTCTGAGTACTAGTAAATAAATAAAAATAAAATCACCACATCCCGTTAGGAACTCATATTTATCTCTGAGACTAAAGTTAATGAACCTCATTCTCCTTCAGCTTGTATAGATATTCACGCCTGGGCAAAGTGATTGTAAAATGACATCACCAGTGCAAGTGAATGAGGAAATTCTGCTCTGGCAGCATTTTACACCCACATTGATGGGTTTCATTGGCTATACAAGGGCCAAGACAGTGAAGAATCAGACTTCATGTGCCCAATTCTCATTTACCCTAAGAAAATAATACCAATGGTCATACCAATGGTCCATCTAGCTCAGTATCATGTCTTCTGACAGATGCCAGATGCTTCAAATGAACAGAACAGGGCAATAATTAAGTGATCCATCCCCTAAGGACTATTATCACTGCTCTAGTAATGGTAATGGACCTAAAGTGAGCATAAAGATAACTGATGTAATGGTGACCTAGTGTAAATGAAAATCAGGCTTAATGTGCTAACAAGTGTGCATACCCTGTGCTAAGGTATTTGGTCAGTTAGAGATAAAAGTGCTAGTATGTAATCCCTAAACCCACTTCCTGCTGCACACTGTTTTTCCTTGGAGGCTTTTCGTCCCAGTACTGACCATGCCCAGACTACTTAATTTGCAAGATCTGATGTGATATGGTATATTTAAGGCCCTGTCTACATATAAATTTGTTTCTGCTTATTGAAACTAGTTTAAATTAAACTATTTCAAATGCCTGTGAGGACATTCTTACTCCATTTAAAAGTGGCTTATTTAGTTTAAACATGTTCATAATCAATTTTAACTAAACCATAACAACATGAAATAAGAGTGTAAACACAACCCTTCTGCACTGGTTTAACTACATTGATTTTAAATTGCAGCTTAAGTTAAACTGTTACAAATAGGCATGTATACACGTCCTAATGCCCCTAGATATCATGGTGATGGGTGCCTTAGAAATAAAGAGAGTGTACTAACAGGACTAGCTACTTTAGCACATGTTGCTTGACTGTACACCTCAACCTCTTAAGGCCCAGGACTCAGCATGGAACAAAGACCCATACGAGAGAGAATGAGGGGAAAAAAACAATGCAGGAAAAATGTGATTTGGGATTCATGTATTTTAGATAAGTGACACCTCTATAACCCTTGTGAACTCAGAATTTCAGCATTTCTCATGTCAGCTATTTACAGCAATAAAAGGAATATTACTTAGGTTTGTTACAGAAGGATATGAGGCAAAGCTATCAAACTCATCATGGTCCGCATGATTCTAATTATCAAGTTCCAACTGAGATACCATCAATTTTCTGTTAGCAAGCAGATAAAGAATAGAAACAAGAAACTCTAGTTATGTGTCGGCACTACTGCTGGAATTCTAAAATTGCATTTTTTTCTTAACTGTGATTGCTCCTTGCATGCAAGATTTAAAACTATGCTCAACTCAAAGGAGGAGTGGGAAGTACAATTATATGTGCTAAGAAAACAAATGTTAACATCTTTTACTTTTGTTCAGTTTACCTAAAAATACAGTATTAGGTTTCAAATGAGAGAGAAATGGTTATTACAAATTCTCATTTTTATATCTAGTTCATTATATTAAAATAAAGGGCAAATAAAAATAATAAGGAGAAAAATGATGGTATAAAACACTGTGTTGTACTGGAGAGAACAAAACTAGCCTTATCTTTCTTCTGCATATTCTGTTTTCCCATAACAGTGGGCTCACATATAATGTTAATGGTGTTTATAAATAAAACCTTCCATTTTGATAACTACTTAATATTCGCTGCTTAATATGTCATCCCCGTGACAGTCTCATGCTGCAAGATGCTGAGCACCCTGACCTCCCACTTCCTCAGGGGTTACAGGTGCTCTCAGTCATACACAGATCTGCACCTTGACTTTGTAATCCGCTGCCCTTTTCTTCTCTTTAGTTTGTGTATTCTCTTCTAGCATGGATGTGATGGGGGCTAGACTGGAGGGGTAGGGTTTACATGCCCTCCTCCAGGTGTGCAGAGCCAGTGGTTTACCTGAGTCCCACCAGCTCAGGTGATGCCTCCCCCTTCAGCCACTCCCTCCCAACTCTAAAGGGAAGGGGCCACTACTTAAGGAGCCACTACTTTTTTCTCCCACCAGTCCAGACAGAGCACTCCTCCCTTGAGGTTGTGGGGGTTGCATGGTTTCTCTGTGTTTTTTATGCTCTTTTTTCACAGTTGATTGCAATCTTTAATTAGTATTATTATTATTCTCATTCCATCTTTTTCTGCCTTTATTTTTCAGGCTCTCTCACTTTTTCATTTTTTTTTCCTCACCCCAATTATTTATATTTATAAACCAAAGTCTTTCCCTGGAAACTAAGTAATTACAGCCTGGGGTCAGTTCCATGTTTCAAATGCTACGGGGCAGATGCTTATGACTATGAGACGTAAGCAGTTACACCAGCTGAGGATCTGTCCCCTAGATACAAAACAAGAAAAAAAAAGTAGCAGATCATAATTGTCCTTATTACATTCATGCCTCCTCAGAAAATTAAGCTGCATTAAATTAATTTAATTCTGCTGTGCAAGGAATATCTTAATGTTAGATGTGCATTTCAGTGTATCAAAAATATCACAGTAAATATCCACTAAATTCAGGCCGCAGTTTTACTGTATATTCACCAAATACAGATAATTTGGATCAAAATTAGGTAACTCAGCAGGCAGAGGCTGTTTCATCTCAATTCCTTCAGAGGTGCTGAGCCACATATTATCAAACCCAATGTTGTTAGTGCTTTGATTTCTGTTCTGATGTCCTCTAGCTTTCCAGAAAAGATGGCACGACAGCACATACATTTTAAACCTCTGTTAGTGATGTCTATTAACAGGAAGGCTCCTACAAACTTGGAAATTTAGGCCTTGGCTACACTTGCGAGTTACAGTGCAATGAAGCAGCCCCAGGCACACTAGCTCACTACCCATCCACACTGGCAAGGCACGTAGAGCGCTCTGACTCCATGGCTACAGTGCTGCTGCTACTCCACCTCGGCGAGTGGAATAACGTTTGATGCACCCTCGCTGGAACGCTGTGGCACCAGTGTGGATGCCCTGGTCCTATAGTGCCCTCTGATCGGCCTCCAGAAGTGTCCTGCAATGCCTGTGCTAGCCACTCTGGTCATCACTTTGAACTCTACTGCTCTGCCCTCAGGTGACCAACTGTAAGACCCGCCCTTTAAATTCTCTGGGAATTTTGAAAAATCCCTTCCTGTTTCCTCAGCCAGGCGTGGAGTGCTGTCAGCGAATCTTTCCAGGTGACCATGCCTCCACGCGCCAGGCGAGCCCCAGTATGGAGCAATGGCGAGTTGCTGGACCTCATCAGTGTTCGGGAGGAGGAAGCTGTCCAGTCCCAGCTGTGCTCCAGCCGTAGGAATTACGATACCTTCGGGCAGATATCAAGGAACATGATGGAAAGGGGCCATGACTGGGACACACTGCAGTGCAGGATCAAAGTGAAGGAGCTGCGGAATGCCTACCACAAAGCAGGGCTATCTAAGTTATGTTGTGGGACTTCTGAGCCCCTATAGTAGCCCCAGATTTGGCAGGCACAAAGATGATTTAAAGCTTCCTTAACCCCATCTCCATGTGAGCTGTAAGTCCTGCAAGAGATGCAGCACAGAATCTCACCCCCAAACTTATAGACCTTCTTCCATCTTATGTAATACAGCCAATGGGAGTTCTGGTGTCAACACATTTTAAACGATTGCTATTCTCTATCAGAGCTGGTCAGACTATTCATTAGACAAACCAGTCTGAACACTGTGGATATGTACTTGGCACAGCTAGCCCATACTGTTGTTCGCTGCTCCCCATGTCAAGAGCACTGCTCATGGGATAAAGTACCACTTGGCATGAATGGGGTGGCAAAATGTAGACCTTGGAACAATATTTATTATGAAGTGAGCCCCTTCTTTTGGTTAGTAAATTGTTTACAAACCTGTCTTGACTTTCTTCAAGTTGAATTCATTATTTGTATTTGCAAAATAGTTCAGACCAATAATTTTCAGGCTATGAATGGATTGCAAACTGTTTGCTTTGACTATTCGGTATTAGTTATTCATTACTCCTGCGGTGGTGGTGTTCATTCAAGTTACATTGCATTGTTTCTGCTCCTTGCCCAAGTGACAAACATTTTAAAGAGGACAATAATTAGGGTAAAAAAGTAAACCATCTTCTTCCCAACCTGCTCTGTTTGAGCCAGTTTATTCAGTTAATATAAAGCCTGTTCCTGATTTTCTAAAAAAGCTGATGCCCTGTGTGATTTATCCTGAAGTAAATCCAACATGGTATAACACTGTGTCGGACGTTCTTTGAGCTCTAGCCAAGAAAACTGAAAGTAAGCTGAGAAGCTATAACAGCCCGACTGGATAATAACAACATTCACTCATTATTGCTCACAAGAAACATGAGTGAGCTGGAAAAAGAGGACAAACTATTGGCTATGTAACCTAACTTGGGCGGAGCTCAAAAATGCAACATTAAATCATTTCTGTCTGCATCCAAATTCACGAAGAAGTCTCTCCTATGGCTGTTGAACCAGCAAGCATTAAAGAGGAGTATTAAGACCAATGCTGCAACCATAGCCAAAAAAGTAACAAACTGTCGCAGAAACAACACAGCCAGGTAATAAAGCGAACCATGCTTTTTAACCACACTTGAGTATAAAGACCAACTATGACCTTCAAATGGTGTTCAAAGACTGAACTTTATCCTAGGGACCTGAAAGCTTATGCTCAAATAAATTTGTTAGTCTTTAAGGTGCCACAAGTACTCCTGTTCTTTTTTCAGATGATACTCCCATACAGAATTTACCATTTTTCCCCTTTTGTAACAGCATTATTGATTCATTCAACTTATCTGGTGTAACTTCCATATCACCCTCTACAGTTCTTTTACTGTCCAGCAGTACTCCTCTGCTAACGTCCCACTCCTGCAATCTGCGCTGCATGGAGAAACCCTTACACCCTCGGAAGCCCCTGTGATGAAAATGCGGGTTCTTTGGTCAAAATTGTGCATTTGATTTGATTTTTTCCTGCCATATATTAACTCAATTCTAGATGGTGATAGGTTCACCTAAGTAAAGGATTAGAGCATATTGGCAAAGCTTAGACATACTCATAACCATAACAATATAATCAATGATATAATTGAAAGATAATTTGTCTGAGTATTCCCATGTGCTACACCATGAAAATATACATTTTTAAGAGCAGCACAAATCCTATGCACTCCACACACAATTACAAATGTAGGCCTGATGCAAAGTCCATTGCAGTTGATGGGAGTCTTTCCCTGGATCAGGCCCTTGAAGTGTTTCTTACTAAAACATTTTTTAAATTCCCTCTAGATACCTATATGAATCTGTAGCCACCTAAATACTTTTTCATCTGGCCCACTATCCTCAAAAAACCTCATAAGATCATTTGAATACTTACAGTAGCATGAGCATCCCCCGAATGACTTCAGACGGGGGAAAAGAGGAACATCAGCAACTTTTGCTAAAGATGAATATTGCTCTTAACAACTGGTAAACAAACAGAGAGCACATTGGGTTTTTTTTTAGCTTACTGTGTAGCAACTGCAGTGCTGGATTTAGTTTTTGATTAATTATCATTTCCTTTTACACCAGTTAGTGAAATGTTTGATCATAAAGGAGTATTTTCCCCAGCTCAAAGTGTGCTTAAAAAAAAATAGAAAGGAAGGAAGAAGCAAAAGTGAAGGATAATGTTGTGTCTTGTATGAAATGTGTGAAATCAACATGCCATGCCTGGGTTGTTCTATGTGTTATGACAGAAGTAAAGATTAGACAGACAGACAGAGTAATGGTGCAATGAAATGTACAAAGATCAGAGTGGTTTTTGGACTGGTGTCTTTGGGCCAGAGCATGTCTTTTATCGTTGTGTCTCATACAAATCTGAGCATGCTAAAAAAGCTGGGACTTACAAAGGGGGCCTACGGGAATTAAGCATTCCACCCACACTGAGCTCGCTTTGAACAAATAATTAAATAAATAAAATAAACTAGTAATTATTAATAATAATAATAATGTTAGAACACATTTCTTCATCTTCATGAAAATGCCACTTTTTAATTCTGGAAACAATAGATAGGGCCAAACTGTGCATACCTTTCTAACTGCACAAATAATTAGTTCCATCTCACTTGTTTTGTCTTCACGAATAGTTTGTTATATAAAAATCTTACCTTATTTAAACTGATACCACAGTGATCTTTTTCATTTACATTTGTAGAGGCACTAGGGGGTCAAAAATTCACAAGACACCTTTTTTTTCGCTTATAAGAAAAGTTTGTTTGAATTTTGCATCATCATCACTTCTTGAAAGTATACACAGCAGAAGTACCAGGGTGGATTGTTTTTCTTGGTTCGCCAGTTGTTATATTACAGTGAGAAGTGTCAAACCATGTTCATTTTCATCTCCTACAAAATAAGAAAAATTATGTTGCATCAATAAATTACTTTGACATAAGGCCAGAATGCATTTGCATGTTTTAAAATGTTCACTTTTATTAAAAGTTGTTGCGCAGACTGAGAGCGAGGCTGCACTACAGTGCTATGTCAGCACAGCTGCACCAATGCAGCTGCAGTGCTGTAGCACATTTGGTGAAGATGCGCTATGCCAACGGGAGAGTGTTCTCCTATTGGCATAATTACTCCACCTCAGCGAGACCTGGAAGCTATGTCGGTGTGGACAGCACAAAACTTGAGTCGCTTGGAGGGAGGAGGGGGGCTTTTTCACACCTTTGAGTGACGTACCTTATATCAACTTAGGCTGTAGTGTAGACCAACAGAGCCAGAGAAATGTCATGTAAGCAAAAGGAAGCAAAAGCTGAAGAAAAAAAATCAGCACTACAGGCATCAACAAATGAGAAGCCCTAGAAGAGGTTAATAATAGATCTAGCTTATCTCATTCTTTGAGGCCCCAATCCTGCAACCTGTTCTGTACAGGTAGATCCCTGCCCCCTCGCAGAGCCCCAATGGGTATGCCTACACTGCATCCAGGAGTGAGCCTTGCAGCCCAGATTTCTGCTAGTGGGGCTTGTGCTAGTGCACAAAAATAGCTGTGTAGACATTGTTTTGACATTGCAACTTGGGCTGGGTCTCACACCCATTCCCTGCATCTCTGAGTCACAACAGAGCTCATTGTAGGCCTTCCAAGCCCACTGATGTCAATAGAAGGCCTCCTATGGACTTTAATAGGTTGGGCAGGAACCCAAAGGAGTAGGAATCTTATTGTGTATCTTCCAAACAGTAACAATCAAGAAAGACATCAGAAGGGCAATTACATCTGTATGAGTCTGACACTGCAACCATGTGAGCAGACCCTTGCACTGAAGCACAGTCCCATTAATTTCAAAGGAATTTTGTCCATAAGAGTCCCCTGCATGGATCTGATTATAGAATTGGGATCTAAAGCTATGGAAAAGTCTCAACAAAATTGATACCATACTTCAACATTTGTTGGCATTTACCTCATGTATCTTTTTCCAGACATTTCTATTAAATTGTCTATTTAGACTATATGCTTTTTCAAGACTGCTCCTCACCTTGGGCACTTATAGCCTGTCTACAAGTCCCTCCACTGGGAGAAGATATCTGATTTCAGAAGGCTTTTTAATCTAGCATGCGAGGGCATGGCAAGTTCAATGGCTTGAAGTTGAATTTAGAAAAATTCATACTGGAAACAGGATCCAATTTTTATCACTGAAAATAATTAACAAAGGAAGCAGCTTGCCAAGAGATGTGGTAAATTCTTAATCACTTGGAGTCTGTATATGGAGAAGGAATGTCTTTTTTAGCTATACACATTTGTTCCACCACAAGCTAGGGCTCAGCGCAGGAATTACTGGGAAAAGTTCTATGGTCTGTGTTCTGCAGGAGGTCAGACATAAAGCTGATTACTAGTCATGTGTTATCTGATCAATATATTCTCTATTCCAGCATAAGAAAGAACTTTGTTAAGATGAAGTTAAGGTGCAGACACATATCAGTGGTTTGATTACATGTTACCTTTCAAAAATGTTAGTATTAAAAAAATTAAAAGAATCTACAAACTAAGAAACCTAGGGGAAATTCTTCTCAAGCAAGGTTCCTCTAACTACTTAAACACTGTCCTTTAGAGGTCACTATTTTGGTGTCAATCCAGTAAGAAGCCTATCATCTTCCTAGCTTGGCATGTGGAATATTGAAAAGATGCATCACAGAATATCAGTTTTACCATTTGTTACTTACCATACAACCATTTGTTCGGTTCATGGAAAAATTATAATTTAATGATATAAATATATGAAATTTGTGTATGGCATTCATACTAGTTCACCCAAATTGTTCCAGCTGGGGCTCTTGAGCTCTCTAATTAGTGGTCACTGGTAGAATGACACTCTTTTGCTAGGATGGACAACGTTATATTAATTTCTGATTATCCCAGGGCAGAGAAAAGGCAGTCCTGGTGCCTTTTCTCAGAGATTGAATATTAGCGCTGCATTTCCAGAATTTCTTACCTTCGAGTATTATTTATTTTCCCACCCCACATTAAATTCAGAGCTGCAGTTCTATATGTTTGAACCACAGGAACCTGATGGAAAATTTTGACTTTTTGTCAAAAATCCTCAAACCAAACACCGAAATAATTATGGCTGAAAACTGCCAGAAATGGGAAAAAAATTGTTTTCAGATGAAAAATTTGGGTTTTCAGAATTTTAGTTTTCTGGTGAAAATTTGAAAGTTGTTAGTAAAAGCAGACCGTTTCTGTAAAAAATTATTATTTAATCAAAAACCCAATTTTCCGTCAAAAAAAGATTCAACAGAAAATTTTCAATGAGTCCTAGCAAACACCCCTTGGAAATGATATGGGTTTTAAGTCCCAAGACTTGCGGACCCCTGAGATCTGCACAGATGACTGGAACACCAGTGGAGGCAAGAGCCATCTGTGCAAAAGTGCTGTACCTCTGCAATGTTTCCTGCTGCAGAAAACATTATGAAAGGGACTCACCAACCAGCTGCTGCTGCCGGGAACTAAACTCTTGTTGGGGATGGGGAGAGGCATGAAAGAGTGCCAGGTTGGCCCATGGGTTTTGAGGGAACAGTGCTATGTAGAGCAGCTAGCCTGATATATGCTTGCAGATCCATGGAACTTGAATCCCGTAGACCGCCTACAGAGGGTCTTCCAAAGAAAGGGTGAGAATATGACAGAATCAGTCCTCTCTTTTTAATGCCTCCCTGATGTGCATGTGCAGGTTTGTGCTCTCATCTTCTTTCAGAAGTGGAAGAAAGCTCTTGTGTCCCAGTTACTACTTTCCTGATTATTACTTACTTATCTATCACTTGAGATTGAAAAGAGTAAGGTCACTTTCTTTTATAACTTCAGTTTTAGCTACTGATAATGATCTGTTCATGGAAATTTAAATATCAGTGTAGGGGACTATAAAGAGAACTTTTTAACCTGCACCATCTAACTGTGTAACACTTTTCTCTTCCCAAAGGTTTAACGGGGAACAAAAGTTACATTTGATTAGTTTAAAAATAGTTAATTTGCATGTGTTCTAGTTTCATCTTGAACAAGAAAAATATGTAGTTTCTGTGACTGTCAGGCCATTTTAATGAGTAAAAAAAGTGTTTTCTTATAAATTATTCATCCCCTCTCTCTCCTATTTTCTAGTTTCTTCCCTCCTTGGTATATTATATTAATACCCTATGTCTTATATTCCAAAATCCTTCATTCAAATCTACCATATTCTACTGTCCCATTAAATAAATATATTAAAGGGCTTCTTAGTATCCTTTCTGCCATTTGAATTGTATTCTATAAAATGCCATCTCTGGTCCTCTCTCCTCTCTTTCATTTTTTTTGGAGGGGGCAAGGAGATGATGGAGAGAACTTGCAGATTTCTAGAGATCCTGTAAGCTTGTCTCCAGTAGTGACCAATGCCAGATGCTACAGAGAAAAAAAGTGCAACACCCCCATAAAACATACAGCATTTGAGTATTGTGTGAATACTCAGTCTGTCTAATGACCTGTTTATGTCCTGAAGCCTGAGGTCTAATAGTTTATCTTAGCTAGTGAACAAGCAGACTCTGTTCTTATATTCATGATGAATGAATTTACCCCAGCCATTATTTAGCATCTTATTGGGACAAATAGAGATGAAGTAGTCCTACCCAACAATTAACAGATCTGTTACTTTTGGCTAAATAGAGCAGACTCTCAAAAACATGTCTTTTTCATATCCTATTTGTTATAGAGTCATTCAGAGATGGCTCAGTTTGGGTACAGAATAAGCAGTTGAACAATTTCTGTAAATATTAATGCCAATTATTAGTCTTTCAAAAATGTTCCTATCCATCAAATACATATTTTAGAAGCTTCACTTTACATGAGAGAGATTGCACAGCTCCCATAAAAGTGGATGCTGAGCTGAATTAATTTAGAAACATATATAGGTTCCCTGAAATTATCAGAAGGTGCCTCCAGGTAATGTTTCATGGGCAAAGAATCTTAGTACTTTGCCTCCAGTTTTGACACCTACACGTCTCACCCAGCATGAGGATTACTATGGCATATTATTGTTGGAAGACAGTGGAAGTATTTATGACCCCTTCTCCAGGCAGAAACAACTCTTCCATGAAGACACCAAGAGAGGTTGAGGGTAGGTACTGTGAGGAACCATGGAAATTGTCCCCACAGTACATTCCAAACACTTTGAAAGGTCTTCAAGACCCATAAGTGCCTAAACCAGAGACAAAAGGCAGGAAAGCATGGACTACTCCCGGATATGCCCCAGGGGCAAGTAAAAATAAGAGAATCCCAGAACTCAAGCAAATGAAGGCTCAGTAAAATCACACTAAGGATCCATGAGACCAGCAATCTGATCCCATTGGATGAGACTTATAGGGTGCCAACATCTGGATGCTCAAATAATGAAAGACTGGCCATATGGTTTCCTCATTTTGAGATTAAGATGAGATAAGAATAATGATGTCATTTATCAAGTGTTACTCCCTAAAGTGACTTGGAAGCAAATTATACAGCCTGCCTATACCATACCTTCCAATGTCCACCATAGAAATGGATAAAACCCTAGGAAGATTGCTCAGTGTAAGAAGGCTTCTGTGCCTCTTATTCAGTATGCCACATAGTGACTCCTAAAGAACTGCCCCAAGACATGGGACCTTTTTAAAGGATTGGAAAAGATCTCTTGGGTCATTAGAGAGAAGTCCTCAAGGACATACATTCACCAGAGTAGAGTAATGACAGACTATGCCACATGGTATCCTGAAGCTATCCCACTTTCGACAGTGCAAGCCATACCAAAGATACATTGACTAATAGGTTTACCCTCTTAACTTCTTATAGACCCGAGCACCAATTTCATCTCCCAGCTGCTGCATTAGGTATGTGACCTGCTATATATCAAGCCCATACAGATCATGCCCAGACCAATGGCTTAGTGAATCCATTTTCCTCTAGGATTAAATTTCCTGTTGATTTCTCTGTGAACACCTCATTAGAAAACAGATATAGCTTTCTGTCTTTCCTCAGATTTTGTGGCACATGCACAGCCTCTTGGCTCCTTACATCGCTTTCCCCAGTTTGCTAATCAGTGCCCAAATGCCTACGTGAGAAGAGCTCCCAAAGAGAGTCAGATAATCAAGGGTGTTCTATTTTCTTTTGATCTTTGCATAGTTTCTCTATTTAATTAACTTCAAGTGCTGTATTCTCCAAGGAGGTAAAGGGAGGATTTTATTAGGAGGTGTGCTGCACATTAGATAGTAATGTGAATAGAGTGAAAATGAGAAAGAGCTTATGTGAAATTACACACAATGTTCTTTAACATGTCTCTTGCTTAGGAGGCTAACTACCCAAGGTGGGGAGGGGCAAATTTCAAAGTTGAGTGCATAACTTTGTGTTTCTAAATGCACATTTAGACACCTGGGGCCAGATCTATAAAGTATTTAGGTGTCTAAAGATGGAGATAGTTGCCTAATCTGTTTAGGTGCCTATGTAAATCCCATGAGGCACCTAACTCCCATGGAAAGTCACAGAAGTTAGGCACCTAACCTGTTTGACAGACTTCTAGCAGGTTGAGTAACTGCTTAATGCTAAAGAGTTCAATTTGGACCGTTTTAGTGCAAGTGTGAAACAGCTCATCTTGTCCTCTCAGTACTGTCCCACACATTGCACTGGGGCTGTGTAGGACTTCTATAGCTCCTCTGCACTGCTGTGAATTTCACCCTGAGTGCTTCTAGTGAGCATGCTGAGTAACACGGGGAATATTTTAAGTGGCACATGCAAACGGAGTTGCATGTATAATCCACCATGTATGGTTCTGAAAGCCTGTCCCACCAAATTAATATACACTAATAATTTATTTCTCTCTCAGCAATCAGCTAAGTAGAAATATGTAAATTGTTGCAATATAAAATGTCAACACTTTTGAGTAAGTGGCAAATCTTTATTAATTGAATCAGCTTCAATTATATTAACAAGATTCATTTTGAACTGTTAGTATGAACACAGAGCATATGACTTGGGAAGCCTTTTTTTAATTGCTACATAATCATAATGGAAAAAATCTCTTATATATAGGTCCACCTTTTAGAAAGGATACATAAATAAATCTATAAAATAATTTATTCTCTTTGTTGCTTGGAAACCTTATTGTTGATATGACAACCATGGCCAAGTAAATCAGATCACCGCTTGTTTCCCATTTGCATGAGGGTTGAGTATTCTACATTTTCAATCTTCTATGTTATAGTGACACCTACAGAAAAAAAAAGTTAAAGATGGGGCTCACAGGGGAAAGAGACTGCATTTGAAGTCATTCTTAAATGTTGCCAAACCATGCTACTGTACATATGCAACATGTGTTGTTTTAAATGTCTCTAATAAGGAAACTTTTAAATACTCCACAGATCCCCTGGGGCCTAATTTATAAGATTTTTCACAGTTACCATGTCTGAAAATCTTGCTAATAGCAAATTTCCAAGCAAAGTTAGTTATTATAATTGCTGAATCTACTTTAACACTATTTCAGAGGCACTAAACATTATAGTTTTTAAAGGATCAGCATTTTTTTCTTGTGCTGCTGTTGAATTCACAAAAGGCACATCTTCCAGAAGCTCCTCATTGACTCTGTATTATTGTAGTGCTGGTGCATTGTGTGAGCTTCTGTGAAAATGAATTCTTGTTTTTACCCTTTTGGGGGGGGGGAAGTGCTCCTTGTTTTTACCCTAACCCCATTCTTCCAAACAAATAAAAATGAAATATCTTAGGAAGTAATACCTTATCTGACCCAGGTCAAAACTCTCTTAAATTCACCTTAATAGTCACATTCCTGGACTCAGAGGGGTAAATGTGTTTAAAGGCATAAATATCTGAAGCTATGTTCTCATTTTCATTTATTTTTAAATAAACAATTTGAGGAATGTTAAAACTAGATTTTTTTTCCAGGCCTTATGCTCCAGGAACCTAGAAACCTGCTCAGTCAATACCCCTTGAAACACATCCCTTTTCTTTTGTCTGCTATCTCCACTGGACACCACACCTTCACCTACTTCTAAATTAATGGGAAGTTAAATATCAGTACATCAAAGACTTCACATCATTGAAGAGGAATCCTGCTTCAAAGACTTCAGTGAAAACCCCTGAGTGAAGTGAAGGCACTTATCTCTTGGGATTTACTCCTCTCATATACCTATTTGGTGGGGAGGAAGGGCTTTGCTAGAGTATTTTAGTAACTCTGGTGTTATGCTTATACAAAGCACATGGGATCTTTTATAGGAGAAGGCAAAAACACTGTATTTATTGAAAATACAACAGTTAGCATATGCTTTTTAGTCACACACACACACACACACACACACGTCCTGCCAGTTGATGTTTATAGTTACCAGTCTGTTGTAGCTCGAGTCAATCTAATGGCCAGTTAGATTAAGCAAGAATGAGAAGCTGGGCTCTTGTTGGTTGCGATATGATGCTCCGAGGCTTTGCAGGACTGAACCCAGAGTTCCATGGCATAACACCCCAGCTTTATAGTTGTAAATTTCCATTTGAGTCCTTGCATTTTGCAATGTCATTTTGTAATTATTAGGCCTTAAGTGGTGTTATCATTTGATGGTTATTGTCAGGCTTCCCATTGTTATTTTTTATTTGTTGTTTCACCTTTGGGGGTGCCTGCCTCACCTGTGAGGTTGTCAATGCTGCTAACATGTTTAGCATTGGATACAATGGATATTTTTTGATTGTCTTCTGGTCTTTTTAAGTTTTTTTTCTTGACCATCTGCACATTTGTGATGGCTTTCACACTTTATTTTTTCCTGATGCATGCATTCCTCATGCACAATCTCTTACAGAAACCTTTAAAGGTTTACAGACAGTGTTTTATATTCAGCAGAATACATTGTAAATCAAGCCTTGCTAAATCTTATAACTAAAACAATTCACATTGGGGCTTCAGGCCGTCAATGTTCCTCTAATCTCCTTAACATAGACACAATACAAGATTCTGTCTTTTACTTACTAAAACCTTAAAACAAAGAAATGTATATTTAACTAGAGTGCCTAATTTGTAATACATATAGGAATCTCAGCTCTGTTTGTCTCTTGACCAGACAGTCTAAATAAATAACGCCCTTAGTTGTACCTCTTGTAAAAGCCCTTTCACACAGAGCCCTTAAATATTTTCCTGCCCTCACTTACAAGACCCTCCACCCTGGAGCTGTGACAGACCTAGCCACTCAGATAGCCTGAATGGGAGAGAAGTTCATACAAGCCTCTCCTGTATGGCCCTCCTTATTGTAGTATCTGAGCAACTCACAGTCATTAACGTGTTCATTCTCAAAACATCCCTGTGAGGTCTGGAGGTGTTATCCCCATTTTACAGATGGGAAATTGAGACACAGAAAGTTTCAGGCTGGGGGGGAGCACAGACTTGAATCCTGCTCTCCTGAGTCCCAGGCTAGCACACTAACCACTGAGCCATATTTCCTCATTCATGGAGGGAGACAGTCCTCCTGAGGCAGTAGCTGAGGCATTATTTGCATGGGCTGCCACAGCTTCTCTAACCAGTTTAGAAGCAGGTTCTCAGCTGCACTAAGTGGGAAAGGTCAGAGGAATGTGAATACAGGGAGGAGTGAGGAAAGCAGTTAAGGAGTAAATCCAACCCTACCCTCTACAACTTTGGAGATCTTCCTCATAGCTAAACCAATGGTGGGGGAGGAAGACTGGGGGGAGAGAAGGGGAGGGGGTGCAGCATTGTAGGGATATGCTAGAGGAGGTGTGGGAACAGAGAATCTACCGCTCCCCAGATCTCCCCCCAGTAGAGGTGCATTTGGGTTGTGAAGGGCTGTTTCTCCTTGTGGTTGGAAGTATTCCACTTTAAGCAGCTCCACAGCCCGAGTGGGGGGTTGCTATCTCAAAGCCCCCCCATTCACCACCATGGGTATATTCAGCACACAACTCACTGCACAAACATGTGATATTAGTATAAACTTGACAGCAAGCTGCTCAGACCTGTTCTTGTCTTATTTTTATATCTTCAGTGCACCATACGCACCATTAGAACTTCATAAGTAATCCCACAGTCTGACCTTGCCAGTGACAAAGCACCCTCAGCTCCCTTTAATTTCAGTGGGAGCTAAGAATGCTTAGTACCTTGCAGGATTGGTCCCTTAGATTAGGCTGGAGTTATATCTTCTCTCCTTGTCTGTTAGCTGAGTGCCTTTGTGAGGGTCTATATACATAATATTATGGAAGTGTTACCGGATAGTTGTCATCCTAAACCAGAGTGTCTGCCTGGTTGTTATTCATAGCAGTTGTCTGTGTATGCAAACTCATGCATGGTTTTTCTCTTACATTTGTAAAGAAAAAAGGGGGCAACAATAAAAAAGAAATGGTACAATGGGTCCTGTACATGTACAAAGGCACAATAACCCCACAACATGCAATGGAGAACAAGGAACAAACAATGACAAGGGGAGCCGAGATGAAAGAGCCCCTTATTAGTAAGAGCCAGATCCTGGGAAGTGCTGGGAGATCCCTAGGATATCAGTGGGGGTTGAGTACCATCAGCACCGAAGAGGTGCTCAGCACCTTGTAGATCAGGCCCAGACTCTCATATCAAAGAAACAGGAAAAAGCAAGTGGGAATTTGCACTGCCTCCCACTACACACATGCGGTACATAGCAATCAATATAGGCAAGTTCATTATCTCATTCTTCCAAAGCCCGTCATATCTTACCTGAGTTAAATTGGTCCCTGACTTAAGTAATCATCTCTTGCAACCCCCTAAGCAATACCACAGAGGGGGAGCTAGTGTAGGAGAAAGCTAAATATCAGCACCTATAGCAGCAGTGTTGGGAAAGCAGAGGTATTTCTGATATTAGTAAGCGTATAAAACATTCAGAGTTTAGAAGGGAAAGATTCCTTTTCCAAATCATTACAGACACTAGGGAGATGGAAGCTAAAATATTAAAAAACTGTATGCTGCCCTAGGCATCTTCTAGTTTGTTGTTCTGCACAGTTCGTTTTAGTGATTCACTTAGATGTTGAAAGCAAAACATTAAAAAAAAAGTTCACAGAAACTTGTTTTTTTGTGACATCCCCATAGCTCAGAACACTGAAAGTGACAGCTGCCAGTTGGCTTCATTGTTCTGGTTACCTTTGCACTTGCTTTTGGAAACAAATGCTTTCTTAGTGTGCACTTATTGAGGGTTTTAAACACTGTTGGCAGGGGGTGCCAACCTACGTGACAATCACATGTCAGTCAGCATTTGGTCTCTTTGTCACTACAGAAGTATTTTTAATTTACTTCTGTATCTACAAAGGGGTATGTGATGTTAGAAGATCAAAAGACACCATTTGGCCCCTGGCTGCTACTGTATAGTTCTTCCCTCATAAAAGTTATTGCAACTTTAGTTTCTGCTGTCCTTCCTCACTGCTTTAATTTTGTTCTGTACACTTCATGGTGGTGAACAATAAGTTATTAGGTTTCCACAAGGGGCTCCTCTCCTAATCCTCTCCTGTGTCCAGCAGAAGCAACTTCCATGATTTTTTAGTATTTTAAAGTAATATTATGCAGCAGTGATAAAACGAGAGGCGACACAGAACGAGAGGAAAGACACTTGTTTCCAGACCTCCTACCAAGTGTTCTAGCTGCTCCTCATAAATTGATCTCACCTGGGGTTTTGCTTATGGCAAATTCTTGCTTCCTGCTGCATTACAAGGTAAGCAATAAGTTACAGTACATCACCATCAGTGCTCAGTCTGCTTCAAGTCCTGAGGAAGAATCTTTCACTCCCTTTGGGTTTGGTGGTGGTGTTTTTTTAAGTCCTTTTATATGAAAACATGAAGTAGGACATTTTCATTGGGGCAACTGCATCGACTTCAGTGGATTTGCTGCTGATCTACAGTGATGCAACTATGATCAGAATCAGGAACTCACATTTCAACTTCTCCCTCCACTCTGGGTCCTCTTTATTTTTTATGTGAGAATGGAATTTCATCTGGTCCCCACCTTCTGTTTGACCCAGAGGGGCAGGTTGGAACTGCAATTCCTATGTCCTACAGGAGCTTGTACATGAAAATTATAATTTGTTTTACTTATATGCTTTAAAAAAAATTAAGTGTCTCAAGGCTCAATATAGAACATTTAATTTTCAAATAAAATACATAACTTAGTTTGGGGGAAAAAGATACAATCTTCCCCCCCCAAACCAGCTTCCAGAGGAAGTCTAAATAAAGGTAGTTTTCCCAGTTCAGGGCAACTGCACCTGTATTTCCCCCAATGGTTCAGTAGGGTAAGCAGGAAGTGTCGGCCAGCACATCCCTCGGCCCACGCCACTTCCCGCAGCCCCCATTGGCCTGGAGGGGTGAACCGCAGCCAGTGGGAGCTGCAATCTGCTGAACCTGTGGACACAGCAGGTAAACAAACTGGCCTGGCCCACCAGGGGCTTACGTTGGTGGGCTGAGGGCCAAAGGTTGCCAATCCCTACCCTAAGGATTGGGACTCTTCCTGGACCAGGGGTCCTGTCCATTTGCCAGATCAGGAAGAAGGCCCTGAGTTAGTCTACACTTGGGATTTTCATCCAGAAGTCTTCTCTTTGTCTTTGGGTCTCTGGAGAGTCCAGTTTGAAATAGTATATGCCTATCTCCCCATGAAGAGCTTCTAAGGCTGATAACTGAGAAAGGTCATTAGCATTGCTCCTCTCTACTAGAAAAGGTACATTACATTCCACAGTAACACATACACAATTGAATTTTGAATACAAGGTACCCCAAAGGTACAACCCTAATTCAGTAAGGTTTAACTTAATTGAGTACAGCTTATCTTAATTCAATATAGTTTGTTCAGTATATTACAGGATCCTGTTAGTCTGTCACAGACTAACCTCTTGGCCTGACCATAATATAAGCATTAAATAAGAATCCCAGTCATATTAGCAGCAAACTCAGCTCTGTCAAAACAATGGGGAACTGAGTTCCAGAGCTGAGGGTTCTGCTCTGAGAATACCCTGTCATCAGACCCATGCATTTAAAACTAATAAATCACTTAAGCACCTCAGCTCTTCTCAACTATCATATTGGAATATCGGGATCAGTATGTGTTCATAGGTAACTGAACCCAGACACTGACCCTCAATGGGATTGGTTCTCCAAACTCCCTGAGGTGCTTTTGAAAATCCCACCCTCAATACTCCAAAATCAACCCTTTGGATTGCATCTGGAAGCAAATAGGCATCAAGTGAAATTCACAAAGAATTAGTGCAATATATACCTTATGGCTCATGCACTGTGAGCAAGGGTACCTTCTGCATAGTCTTCAAAGGCAGCCCCACATACAATATATTGCAATAGTCTACTCTAGAAGCCATAAGATCACATGCATGCAGCGAGGTCTGAGTCTGAACAAAAACATCAAAAGTGCTTAGCCCAGACACAGAGACAGAATGCTTGTATGGCCACTGATGCCACCTGAGAGCATATGGAGACCAATAAAAATCCCTTCATTACAATCTTCTTGAACAAAGACTGAGCAATCCTCATCAATGGGGTGGGTGAGGAGAGAAGAAATCTCTATAATACCTTAAAGATCATCCCCCAATCCACTGCCATTACCTCTTTTATCTGGACCAAGTTTCAGCCAGCTTTCTGTTATCCAAGTCCCTACTTCCGCCAGGAACTGAGTGTGAACAACCTGAACGAAGTCACTGAACAACCTGAATCTGATGGAAATGGGAAACAGAGCTGTTTGACACCTGCATACTAAGGGCATCACAGCCCAAATTATCTGCCAGCTTCTAATGGATTCACACATCCATTAAACAGAGGGACAGAAATATGTGATCCCTACACAAGAAGAGCCCATATATCAGCATGTCAATAAAACCTCATGATTAGCACTACCAAAGACTACTGACACATCTAAAGGAATTCAGCTTTGGCACTTGGCCTTCACTCATCACCAGGAGAAGATAATCAATCAGATCATCCCTGTCCCCATGTCAGACCTAATGAAATAGGTCCTCCACCTGAAAGGAACGGGTGAGTGATGACCTCAGATTGAAAGAGACAATGGTCATTCCATGAAAAGAGTAATCTTCATTCACATATCACCAAAGACAAGATTCAGAGTAAACCAGAACCGTGTGAAGCCTGAGATAGTTCCATCGTTCTCACATTGAGCATGAGATCCTGAGACAGTCCAAAGCAGCCATTCTCTACATAGGCCTTTCACATAAACAATGAATCCACTCTGATGAATGATTAAATGCTTTCCGTACACTGGGAGCAGCAGGTTCTCTCTCTGTGTTTGCTTATAAAATCACAGAAAGGCAAATTTCTGAAAGATAAATAAAATCCTCATTTTTATTGTATGCATCACATTGTCAAATGCAATACAGCCTGGGGAGGCCATGTCGACAGTAAGCCACTTTTCAATCTTCTCATTTGCCTTTTCCAACAAATTAATTACAGGAAGGAATTCAGTTGCTCGTATACAATGTTAGGAAGCAATGGACACTAGCTGGGGGAGAAATAATTCAGCTTCCATATGGTCATGGGATAGCCTGAGTGGCCTCCCTCCGACCAGGAGAGCGAGGGAGCATTACATGGGACTTAAGTGATCTCTAGGGAGAGTTTGAGCTATTTATGTATTTACCCCGAGAGGACAAAGTGCATTACTTTGGGTGCCATTTTTTAAAAATCAGGCTTCCATTTTATTGTAGATACCTAAGTATCCAATTTGTGATGGAAATATGGGAGCTGCACATGCAAATTTAGTGAGAGCACCAGGTTAGGAGATAAATGAAAATATGGTCCTATGAGCAATCAATATTCCTCAAGCCTTGAATGATGCTTGTTTTCAGAAACTGCCAACATTAGGAGCCATGATAATTTAATCATATCTCTCCCCAGAATCAAAATAACATTTCTCTATAGCTAATTTTCTTAATTTTAAATTAATCTGGGTTATATCACATCAGTTTTTTAGAGTGTTAAAAAGCCCTCATTCACACAGCGCTAAAATGCTGTGCAAAAGTGTCCAATTTCATGGGTGGGGGAGACCCCTAAACTATAAAGTAAAAATGTCCAAAGAATTTTCCAGCTTCTAATAATGACAGTTTTGCTGTCTCTCAAACTTGGTATTTCATATGCTCATTACCTACTTGATACTTTGCTATGTAATAATCCTCCATAAGCATCTTTGATCAAAAGCATCCAAATGTTTGTTTTTCCTTCTAACTCTGCCAACTTTCAGATTTCTTAGCTATACAACAGATGAGAGATTTTATAATGAGCATTATATACTTGATCTTCATAGACAGGCATCTTCACAGACAGACTTAAATGTCATTCTCTGCTATGTGCAAAGCATATTGAAAACTCTAATAAACATTTCATATCTCAACAATATGCACATTCATAAGTTAATCATCTAGCATACCTTTAGACTGAACATAGCTGTAATTCAGTACATGGTGAAGCAGTTGTAGATAGTAGGGGAAACTTACCCATTTTAATGGAATTAAGTACATTAATTATGATCACTCCTTCAGCTGTGTGATGGGTTGGATCACAGAAACCCCTTGGGAACTGCCAACTGATGTGCCAAGACTAATTCTGCCCCTGCTTTCCCTGCCAGCCTGGGACTCCAGCACCCTGTCTTGTTGAGCCAGACATGCCAGTCTGCTCCAAGACAGACCCAGGGTCTGAAGCATGTGCTCCAAAGCTGCAAACTTAGCTGAAAGCAACTAACAGAAGTGTTCCTGTCTTTAACACTCGGATGCCCAACCCCCAATGGGGTCCAAACCCCAAATAAATCCGTTTTACCCTGTATAAAGCTTATACAGGGTAAACTCATAAATTGTTGGCCCTCTATAACGTTGATAGAGAGATATATACAGCTACCCCCCCCAAGGTATTAATGCATACTCTAGGTTAATTAATATGTAAAAAGTGATTGTATTAAATACAGAAAGTAGGATTTAAGTGGTTCTAAGTAGTAACAGACAGAAAAAAGTGAATTACCAAGTAAAATAAAATAAAACACGCAAATCTCAGTCTAATACAGTAATAAAATTGAATACAGATGAAATCTCACCCTCAGAGATGTTTCAATAAGTGTCTTTCACAGACTGGATGCCTTCCTAGTCTGGGCACAATCCTTTCCCCTGGTACAGTCCTTGTTCCTGCTCAGGTGGTAGCTAGGGGATTTCTCATGATGGCTCATCCTCTTTTCTCTGTTCCATCCACTTATATATTTTTTGCATAAGGCGGGAATCCTTTGTCTCTCTGGGTTCCCACCCCTTACCCCCCTTCTCAATGGAAAAGCACCAGGTTAAGGATGGATTCCAGTTCAGGTGACATAGTCACATGTCACTGTAAGACTTCATTACCCACTTGCCAGCACCCACGTATATGTCACAAGTAAAACAGAACCATCTACAGACAATTGTCCTGGTTGATGGGAGCCATCAAGATTCCAAACCACCATTAATGGCCCACACTTTGCATAATTACAATAGGCCCTCAGAGTTATATATTTCTAGTTTCAGATACAAGAGTGATACATTTATACAGATAGGATGACCACACTCAGTAGATTATAAGCTTTGTAATGAAACCTTACAAGAGACCTTTTGCATGAAGCATATTCCAGTTATATTATATTCATACTCAGCATACTTTCATAAAATCCTAGAGAGTGCAATGTCACAAGCTGATTTTCATCGCGAGTAGATAGAAGTCAAGAACTTTATCTTTATCCTATTTACAGAGTTTTAGGTCAATAGCTAGATTTCATACAAAATCTTGCAGCATAGCTAAAATAGTAGCTATCAGGAATTCAAAGAAGCGTGTAATCAGCACTGATATTTTCATCAATTCTGCTTTAATGGGAAAGATCCTTAGATACTATCAGGCACTCAGGGGCCTGATAGTAACAAAGGTTTCTAGGCATCTAAAAATATAAATAGGTGCCTAGTGATATTTTCTAAAGTGCCTAATTCCCATGGGAGCTTGGCATCTTTAGGCACCTAAATAGCTTTTAAAATCTTGCCCTAAGATATAACCAGGAAGGGTGCCAATAAACAATGCTAAATAGGAAGACAAAAGAGAATCCAGCAGTTTCCATCTCTTATTTGTCTTCTCTCTATCCTAAATAATTCTCATTTTCTAAATCTGTCCCCCATGTGGAGGTCTTTCCATGCCTTATTATTATTGTTGGTGTCTTTCTCAGCATCTTTTACATTTATGCTATGGCAGTTTTGAGACAGTGACCCAACCTGAACACAGCACTCATTCATTTATATATTGGCATTGTGATATTTTCAATATTACTCTCTATCCTTGCTATAATACAGGCAAGTTTTTTCTTTGTTTGCTTACCACTGCTGACCATTAATATTAAGTAGATTTTTCCTGAGCTATCTACAAGGTAGATCTCTTTCCTGAATAGCAACAAATACTTTAGAAACAGAATTATTTTTTCAGCAATTTATTCACTTTCACCGTCACATATAAATGGTCACCTTATCTGCTAAGAAGGGCAGACCTGTGTTACTACAAAGGTCAAATTAGCTGTACAAACTACATTAGGCCCAACATATTGAAATGTAATTTTCCCAGAAAAATTCAGTTCGGATGCAGCATCTGTTTTTTATCAGTTCTGGCTCTTTACCCATTTTCCCAGCTGGGTTGACTGATGCTCGAGACAGTCAAGTGATTTGACCAAGGTCACGCAGTGAGTCAATGGCTTTAAATTCCAGGATCCTGCTGGAAGATAATTTGCTTTAATCATTAGACAACACGTTCTGCCACTGTATATATACATTCAATGAGAACATACTCTGAAAGGATGCGCATATGTTGCATTGAGGGATGTAAATATACTGTTCTTCCAGAGATGCTGATGGTTGGTTAGCTATTGATTATTTTGCTCAATTTTTGATTATTAAAAATGTACCATTCTTGTATAGGCTGGCACTTTGTGATGAAGGAATTTAATGTCTCTGTGATGTGCTAGCAATTTTTGGTTCTCCTTCGTTGTGCACACACAAAAAATGTGTCAAACTAATGGCAACCAGTTACTTGAATCACGGTCTCTGCAAAGAATTTGGGAGGTGCTAGCAGAGCCTCTGGGAACAGACTGCCTGACAGGGATGCATGATGGAGAACAGAGCAAGGGCTGAAGAGCCTGCTAGAGGAACAAAGGTTAAGGCAACTACTGGCAGGGAATCTCCAGCAAAGCAAGATCTTCCTCTGAGCAAAGGAAGATGAGTGCTGAGTAATCCAGCCTCAGAGTCCTGAGAGATGGGAGTGCTTCCAAACGTTGCAGACACACACTCCAAGGACTTGTCTACACGGTGGGGTAATGCTTTGGGGTGTGATTTCTAAAGCACACTAAATATGTTGTAAATATATTGTCGACCCTGCTGGCATACACATTTTATGCACTAGGGAACCTTTAGTCCCACCAGCAGGGTCTACACGGACCAATTAATGCAAAACCCGCTAGCATGCTTTAAAAAGCACACCCCGTAGCAAGCATTACCCCACTGTGTAGACAAGCCCTGATTCTATTCTGAAAACAGAAGACTCACTAGCAGCAAGCACCTCTGCTGCCCAATCTCTCCCTCTGTTCTTTTCTCTTCCTTTTCTTCAATTCTGAGCTAAGGAGGGATGGAAGAGGAGAAATTAGAAACAAGCAGCTAGGCCAGACACACAGGCTCCATTCTTCCCAGAGCAGGATACAAAGAAAATCTGGAGAGAAGTGAGTCAGCTGGGGCCTTCTATATAGGACTTGATTGAAATATTCTTTGCTTTGCTTCCCAGTAGGTGGCATCTTTGCTGTCTCTATTGGTAGAGAGAGAAAAGAGGGACGGTCGACAAAAACACTTTGAAGCAGATTTTCAAAAGTGCGCATCACCACAACTGGGCCCATATTTTCCAGAGGAGCTACTGGGTGCTGAACAGTTTTAAAAATTTGGCCACTTTGTTTAGGTGTCTAAATGGGAGCCGCTGGATGAAGGACATTTAAAAATCAAATATGTTATTTTCAAATGTTGATTTGTTATGGAGTTAAAATATATCACTTTCGATAAGTAATGAAGCATTTACAATTAAAAATAGAAACAACCACAATATTTCATTCATGAAAGCTTATGCTCCAATATTTCTGTTAGTCTATAAGGTGCCACAGGACTCTTTGTGGCTTTTTACAGATCCAGACTAACACGGCTACCCCTCTGTTATTTTTATTAAAAATTCACCTACTAATGGGATGTTTGCCATATTTGGTTGATGTTTTTTAAGTGAAAAAAAGTCATACAAATTCAGAACATTTTTCTGTTTATTTTTATAAATCAGTTGGTTAGTTCTTTGCAGCTATATTCCTTAAAATGCTGTGTGTGTAGGTCTTTAAAGTGCCATGTACCACAGATCCTTGTGTACATGAGATATTTCATTGTTATTCCTACATGAATATTTCACTGCTTTGGCATTTATTTGTGAAATTCAAAAGCAGGAGGGTGGAGGAGGAAGGACTTCAATGGCATTTTTGCATGATAAAAAAAGACTACAGAATTTGACCCAAAATAAGGGAAGAACATATATATTTTCCAATAAAATAGGTCATGTTGTTCAGACCATTTTTTTTTAATTAAGAAAGGAACAAGAAGACAGTATCTGGAATTAAAAGCGAGTCTGTTGATTTTGCCAAGAAATTTAGGTCCAATTTTTCAGCAAGCGTCTGTTAAAGCACCTGCAAATTTTGTGGACCTAGCATGTATGGACACCCACATTTGCAAATCAGGGAAGTGAGCACCAAACTATACAATTTATAGTTGTGATATGTGACAGATTTAACATCACAATAAAGGCCTGCAGATAACTTGTGAACATGAAGTTCCATCAATAAAGGATGCAAAAAAGCATCATCTGCAGGAGACAGAATTTGGCCCAGTTATCTGCTCTCCATTACATGCATGCATCCCTGTGGTGTCCTTCCTTTGAGACAGATTCCAGAAAGGTGGTTCTGCTCTAAAAAACAGCTCATATGGAATCTCACAAGGCTTAGTCCCATTCTTAGTTCTTATTCAACATCCATATTAAACAGGTTGAGGAGATTTTAACATGTTGTGTACCATTAACAGAGCCATCATTAATTTAACTTCCATTTCCACTAGCTTTTGTGGAAAAGAAGGAGCACACGGAGGTGGCACAGAAAGCCAATGCCAATGACACTGGAGGTAGGAGACTCCCAGCATGCACATCCTTACAGTTACTATTAATGCTCCTCATAGATCTTGGGGATCCTTAGGTTTTGCAGATCCCACCCTCTCCATAGAGAGAGAAGAATGCAGAGGAATTTCCATTAGAAGAAGTTCACAAGGTTTCCAGGAGAGTTTTTTCTCCTCCCATAGATTTTTCCATGACAGAAGAACATCTGGCCCTATGCGATCCTTCCTCACTAGATGTACTATTACAAAGTTTTCCAAGCTTTAATTCTTCTATCCTTTTCCATTATGCACAGCAGAAAGAAATGATGGACCCCTAATGCCAAGCAGAGGGAAATACTGCATTATTCTGGCAGCAATAGCCTATGCCTTGGCAGACTAGTTAACACTGTTAGAGCTTTTGAGTTGCCTATAACTTGTGTCATGTGTTTTAAGTTGATTAGCCTCCTGGGTTGCTTTGGCTTCTGAGACAAGATTTTATTTCGACAACATGCTGAGGGTACAGCTGTCTATGCAAGAGTTATTTGCAAGTGATAAAACTCTTAACTTACTTCTCTCCCAGTATTCCTCTAAATGAAGGATAGCTGGAGCCTGTAGCTTTTGTTTAGCTATAAACATTACATTTGCTTAGAAGCTTTTCAGGGCAGTGACCTTGTCTGTAGAATGCCTAGTATGCTTTGGGTGCTACATAAAACAATAATGATATAAACACCACGTGAGCTGTGTAACTTTTGCAAATGCAAATGCACATTAGCGTTGTGGGATAATTAGTGCAGTAGGCCGGTGTTCTGACATCCGCTGGATGCCCAGAGTTCAGTCATCTTTCAATGGCATGTGGCACTGTATTTGATGGTCTCTGTGTAGTCCTTGTTATTTCCACCAGCACAAAACCACTGCATAATCCACTCTGCTCAAGACTCACCAGGGCATGGAAGAGCAAGGAGGGAAGAGATTTGGGTTTCAGGTTTGCCAAAAGCTTCTTATGAGGTCTTGAGTGAGTGACATAGGACTTTTTAAAAATTTTAAAAGTGGACTGTCACTTCAATTTTTGGATGCCAAATTTTAGATAATGCCTCTCAAATGGGGCATCCAAAACCTGAGACACTCCAAATTAGTGGACACTTCAGAACATGTTGGCTTTAACCTTCCTGTGCCTCTATGTATTCATCTGTAAAATGGAGATGACACCAATCTACCAGACAGGGTTATTGGGAGGAAGTATCATTATTGCAGTTGGACTCAATTTGCTATCTCTGCTCAAAAGTAGAGTTCAAATCTGGTTCTGGGCCTTAACTTCCCCAAAGTCTGGAAAGAAGGATGAGGGGAGGGGAGTTATATCTGGTGGGTTTAGTTATGTTCAGTCCCTAAGCAAGAACAGGATGCTAAAGACTGCAAGCACAGGAGTGTTCCAAATCAGGAGTAAGGTACATTAAGAGTGTTTGCCACATTTTTGCCAGTTTTGCTAGTTTCTCACACTTTTTTGATGCAGGTTAAAACGCGGCCCATTTATCATTACTGGTAGTTTCATCTTGACTATCTCAACTCTGGGCTCAGGAATCAAAAAGACATGCAAACAACTTCTTATGAAATGGCAGAACTGTTTAGAACTGAATCCTTTCCTTTAGATGCGAGCCGTGTGACATTCAGGATCTTCAGCTGGCATAAATGTCTCTTAGCTTAGCTGATGCTATACCAATTTATATCAGCTGAGGATCTGGCCTGTGGTTCAGAAGGTTTGAGTGAAAACATTTTTTGCCATTCCAGTTCTTTTAGGATTGTGTCTCGAAAGACTCAATGCAAAATTCAGCCAAAATCTCAGCTTTGTATGGTTTCCACTTGAAAACATAAGCTAGTCCAGTATAAGGGTTCTCTTTTTAAATGTTATTTGTAATATACAGACTTTACAGAACAACTACATCTAACAGTATTACATACCCTGTAGAAACCTTTCTGGCCACAGCCTTATGCTGTGTAAAGTTTTATGTTTGCCAAGTCAAAGGTCTTATTGCTTTGCCTAAATATACTGCGTTCCCAAGGCTAGTAGCACTTCCCAATATAGATCTGTCAATTAGGAAGGTAACTGTGTAATTAATCTATGTGCTTGCACACAAGATATACACGTCCCCAACCCTTCCCTTCTCCCATGCACATGGAGAGTCAGGACTAGAAGCCTGGTTCTTCAGCTTAAAAAAGGCTTGAGCTAGAGGAATGAGAAAACTCTTACCTGGTAATTTTTCTTTCTTTTAGCAGCTTCCATCACTAATAGATCAGTGCCTCCTACCTACAGTGTTTGGAAGTAGTCCAATGTTGTTGCTGAAGGCTCCTGGACTAAGCCCCCTGAGCTCAGGCCACCAGAAGAGGTCTTCCAAAGCTGTAGAAACTCTCCAGCAACTGATTAGTAGCATTAAGACAACCACTTGATGTAATATATTAATTAACCTTACAACAATTATATAGCCAAGTCTCCCTTTTGAGAAAAATTTCAATTTGTATTCTGGTAATTTGCCAGACAACCAGGGTGGGTTGAATAAGGAGAGAAGCTGCTAACAGAAAGCAAATCATCAGGCAAGAAATTTCTCATTCTATTGCACAGCTTCTCTCCTCATTCATTAGTCATGGGAAGTAGTGAGCAGTGCATCACAGAAGTAGGGGGGGGAAAGGATAAGGAGAGTTTTAATTATTACTATTGTGGAATAATAGGCAGGAATAGACGTTCTTCCACATATAAAGCAAGAGCTTTGTAAACTAACGGATTATGCAGGAACCAACGCATTAACACGTTTCTACCAAGGACTATTTTTGTTTTTTGCAGAGGATTGCAAACTCACTTTTGCAAATTATCCTCAGATAAGTCTCAGACACATTTTTCCCAGTGTCCCTAAGGACTTTTGTGAATGGCTTCCCAGATGCCTTGCATGCCAACTGGTGCAGGATTTTAAACTCCAACACCTTGCATTTTAGATGGAATGAGATGAACAGGGTACAACTGCCGTGTGTACTCCATATACTTGAAATAAATTTTTAGAGCCACAGGAATGCAGAAGAGTGCGAAGAGTTAGAACAAAGGAATTTGTTGTTAATAGTAACCAATGGATTGCTATGCTGGCTTTGATAGTGAGGGTTGAGGCCTCTCTGATACCAATTTCTCTAATATTTCCACTGCTTCTTACCTGTAAACGTGGATGCCCTAGGTATCTGTTTAGGACAATTGATTGCTGTTCATGGGGTGTAACATGGATTCCTGGTAGTCACCAAGTTAGAAGCTGTTGCTCATCACAAATCACATCAAGGACCTGACCAGGAGATAAGAGAATCTGAGATATATCACTCCAAGCAAGTATCATACCCATAGACAACGAGCTACTTGTTTGCCACCACATGGACTTTCCTGCGTTTTTGAGAAAACCTTGGGTCTGAATGGCTGTAGCTGAGACTTTGAAGTTGCTATTCACTCTGTTCTATGTGGTCTTTAGGAAGGAAATCACCTTCTGAAGGTCTGACTGTCTTTTACTGGTGGAGCTACTGCTGCACCAACCTGAGGCTCCCAAAACATGTGAGATTTCTTTTGTTTTTCTATAACATTTTAGTTAGCAGTTGGCTTTAATTCAAAACCTCTATATTATTGCTTGAATGGGAAAATATGTTATTAATATTAATGAATACCGTGCAAGTCACTGGCATTCTGTCCTGGAAAATCCTTCAGATTTTTTTGGTTGATGTTTTTTCTAGTTGGGGGAAGGGGGTGACGTGTGCCTTATGCTTTAACATGTAGCCAGCCTGTGGAGCATGCTGAGCCCTTTTCCCTGACCGAGCAGAGTTTGTGGCTGATGATCAGAAGGCACAATTCCCATTCTGCTGCTGCCTGAAATACGAGCCCCTTTCCCTGATAGAACAAGGAGCCATGGGCTCAAAGCCACACAGACACAATTTCCATTATACTGCAAATGGAGGCAGGGCTGCACTTGTAGAACTGGCTTCTCTCCATGCCCAGACGTGCTGTGAGGTGGGAGAAGATGCAGAGCTTTTGTGTAGGAGAAAAGCCCCAGCAAAACAGTACTGTGGGGGGGGGAGGAAGGGGAGAGGCAAAAGAAAAGGAGGTTAACTCTTGATATTCACCCCTTTATTATTTATATTATCTTACGACCTAGGAGCCCCATTCACGGACCAGGACTCCAGTGAGCTAGGTTCTGTACAAACACGGAACAGAAAGACATTCTCTGTCCTCAGCAGCTTCCAATTTGTGTATAATAGGAGACACAACAGCTGGAGAGAGACAGGGAGACACAAGGAAACCATAAGACAATTTGAACAGCAGTGGTCTCAGCACTCCAGAAGACCAGCCATTGTCAAGTTGTTGTGAACAATAATAATTGCTGCCTTGTAAAGAAGATATTTGCTTTTGCCTTTTTGGGACTTAGAGTCTCTAAGGTTTACAAGACTTACCCCTGAGTATCACGGGAGTCCCCTGATTCACAGTGGGAGGACGGTGAGCTGTGTTGGAGCCTGATTCTTTTCCCCAGGAACCTTAGAACCATTTCAACACCTAGGGGCAGCCTTTCAGGGTTTGGTTCCCCCCACTCCAGTCTGGGTCTGTTATGGGCCATACTCCCTTCAGTGGCCAGATGGAGTCTTCTTCGTCCTTAGACTTTCTCCCTGAAATGCTCAGAAGATCCTAATCAGGCATTTTTGGCATTGGAAGAGAGGGCAGGAGACCCAACATACCACTTTAATTCTGGGCCCCTTGCCCTGGCAGAGAAAGGGTTACTGGCTCTGAAAATGCCGGGCATAATTCCTCCTCTGTAGGGCCTGGAAATGCTGCCTCACGCTTAGATTTAGCCCATGCCTTGTGGGACAGCGCTGTCATTTCTGAGGGGGGAAGTACACTGCAGCGATGGATCCAAGTGGTTGAAACCACCCTGCTTAGGGTGATCAGATAGCAAATGTGAAATATCAATACAGATAGTAATAGGAATCTTTATAAGATAAAGCTCTGAATATCAGGACTGTCCCTATACAATTGGGACATCATTAACCATGCTGACAAATATCCAATCTAGGAGAAGAGGAGAACAGATTATAAATCTCTGTTACACAACAAGAACAACAACAAATAAAGTTATGAAATGAAATGGTCAGGAGAAACTCAAGTGCATACTTCCACCAAAGCCAGAGGCAGAAAAATCTGGTGGCCACAGTGGAAGGGCAGGGTTTAGTCCTGGAGCCCCCACTAATGAGATTGGACTGCCTCCTAATTCCATGGGTGCTTGAGGCACTCAAAACTGTGAGCCACCTTGTTACCCCCATATATGCATTGTAGGAGTTTTGGCTGTGCCTGGCTGGATGTCAGCTCGTCAGCACCACCAGCCTTTCAGCCACTCAAGCATTCTCCTCTAGGCTATGCCAGCCCTGTCTCTGCATTGCAGGCTAACAATAGGTGTACCCCAGTCTCTTTGAAGAATTCCCCTGGGATATCCAGCCCCTAACACTGGCTACTCCCAGAAATTCCAAATACTCTGAACCCAAAGGAGAAATGTACCTCAGTTTTATCATAAAGCACCATTCCTGTAAACCACACAGCAGTTGTGAGCACTTGTAATGAAAGAAAAATAGATTGATATAAGAAAGGCTGAGATTGAACCAGAAAGTGATGGAAACAAATGATTATAGTATACAACAAAATCATAAAATGTGAACTTAGGGCTAAATTTATTAATAGTTACCTTTCCTGTCTCAAAAAGTAGGTTTACACCCCCCTAAATTCAGTCCATTGCAGAACTGGCTGGTATCAGAAAAAACAGGAGGAGCCAAACGTTCATGAAACACCTCTGCTTCACCAGTGGTTTCCCTCAGTGAATGGATATAGGCTGCTTCTCCCTCCTCTGTATTATACTGAAAACAGCCTTTTGTTTCTATTCACAGATAGGGCAAATTCCTGTCTTCTTATAAAGTTCCTTTTTTTTAACCTTCAAGTGGTTTCAGTTGTTTGCAGTTGCCTCTGGTGGTTTTCCATTGGAAGTCTTAGTATTGCTCAAGGTTAAACAATGGATCTTTGCATTGCATCACTGGCCAAATGGGCCATCACCGAGACACATTATCCCCTGGTGACTAATTTTTACTCCAATTCCAAAAAGCATACTGTCAATATAAATATATTATTCTTTAAATATTATCAGTATATACATCTTGGAATGATTATGAATCTTGACAAGTTACGAGCTTCCTGTAGATACATTACATGTTACCTGTAAGACATGCATTTGGTGTAATGAGTTTTTAGGTCTGAGGTGAGAGTTGTTTGCAAAGAATAGGGGACCCTTTGCCCAAGGAGGTCTCTCTGTCACAGGGGCATTGACCCATCAGTGATAAATGAACAGAGAAGTTATGCAACAGAAAACTAGATCCATTGGTGATAGAAGTAATAGAAGTCTTTTTTCCTATTTGTGGGAAACATCTCACATTAACAAACAATTGCACCTGGTGATATCTAGATGGTTAGTTGTTATGATAAAAGTGGAAAGACATCAACCTGGAGTAACTATGTATTTTGATACCTATTCATGACCAGTAATGCCACAAGGAGACTTAGAAGATTTATAAAGTTTCAATATTAAACACAGTCCAGATGGATCTTGTAAATGTAGCATTAATAAGGCACTATTGAGATATTAAAATGTCATCCTATTAAGATTGCATTGAGTAAAATCATAGGGTACGTCTACACTACAAGACTATTTCGAATCTACTTAATTCGAATTTGTGGATTCGACCTTATGAAGTCGAATTTGTGTATCCACACTAAATACACTAATTCGACTGTCTGAGTCCACAGTAACGGGGCCAGCGTCGACTTTGGAAGCGGTGCACTGTGGGAAGCTATCCCACAGTTCCCGCAGTCCCCGCTGCCCATTGGAATGCTGGGTAGAGCCCCCAATGCCTGCTGGGGGGAGAAATGTGTCGAGGGTGGTTTTGGGTAACTGTCATCATTCAACCGTCACTCCCGCCCTCTCTCCTTGAAAGCGCCAGCGGGAAATCTGTTCGCGCCCTTCTCTGGTCGGTTACAGCTCGGACGCCACAGCACTGCGAGCATGGAGCCCGCTGCGATCATCGCTGCACCTATGGCCGTTGTCAACTCCTCGCACCTTATCGTCCACCTCTTCCACAGTCAGCTGCTGAGAAATCGGGCGAGGAGGCTCCGTCAGCGCGGTGAGGACAGGAAGTCACAGACTGGCGCAGACCTCTCACAAAGCAGGGTACGCCGCGCAGTGGAGATCATGGTGGCAATGGGTCAAGTTCATGGTGTGGAACGGCGATTCTGGGCCCGGGAAACAAGCACGGACTGGTGGGACCGCATAGTGCTGCAGGTCTGGGATGAATCACAGTGGCTGCGAAACTTCAGGATGCGTAAGGGCACTTTCCTTGAACTCTGTGACTTGCTGTCCCCTGCCCTGAAGTGCCAGGACACCCGGATGCGAGCAGCCCTGACTGTGCAGAAGTGAGTGGCCATAGCCCTCTGGAAACTTGCAATGCCAGACAGCTACCGGTCAGTAGCGAACCACTTTGGCGTGGGCAAATCTACCGTAGGGCTTGCTGTGATTCAAGTAGCCCACGCAATCATTGAGCAACTGCTCTCAAAGGTAGTGACCCTGGGAAACGTCCAGGTCGTCATAGATGGCTTCGGCGTGATGGGATTCCCAAACTGCGGTGGGGCTATAGATGGGACTCACATCCCTATCCTGGGACCGGCCCACCAGGCCAGCGAGTACATTAACCGAAAGGGCTACTTTTCTATGGTGCTGCAAGCACTGGTGGACCATAGGGGACGTTTTACCAACATCTTCGTTGGGTGGGCGGGCAAGGTTCATGACGCGCGTGTGTTCAGGAACTCTGGTCTGTTTAGACGCCTCCAGGCAGGAACTTTCTTCCTGGACCACAAAATAACGGTTGGGGATGTGCAGATGCCTACAGTGATCCTCGGGGACCCAGCCTACCCGCTAATGCCCTGGCTCATGAAGCCCTATACAGGCGCCTTGGACAGTGAGAAGGAACTCTTCAACTACCGGCTGATCAAGTGCAGAATGGTGGTGGAGTGTGCTTTCGGACGTCTCAAGGGGAGATGGCGGAGCTTACTGACTCGCTCGGACCTCAGCAAAAAAAATATCCCCGTTGTTATTGCTGCTTGCTGTGTGCTCCACAATCTCTGTGAGAGCAAGGGGGAGACCTTTATGGTGGGATGGGAGGTTGAGGCAAATCGCCTGGCTGCTGATTACGCTCAGCCAGACAGCCGTGCCGATAGAAGATCCCAGCGGGAAGCGCTGTGCATCCGGGAGGCTTTGAAAGTTAGGTTCCTCGGAGAGCAGGGTAACCTATGACTCTCCAGTTGATTTACAGAGAAGCTGAACCTGAGCCTGTTTCAGTGACTGTTGACTTCGATCTGCGGTTACATACCCCGTTCTCCAGGTTTCCCCCCTTCCAACACACGTTTTAAAATAAATTTAATGGAACACTGATTATTAACAAAGTTTTCTTTTATTATGAATTCCTGTTCAAGGGTTGAAACATGGACGCGGACTGTGGTGGGTACGGTGTGCACTGATGTACAGACCGCTTCTACACTAGAGGAATGACAGGCTCCTGCTCCTACAGCGGTCTCTGGGGGGAGGACGGTTGCAGGTGGGTGTGCAGGAAGGGGGGGGTTTGCAGGAAGGGGTGAGGGGTGCCGTCTTTGGGACGGAGTTTGGATGCAGGCTCTGGGCTGGGGGTTGGGGCGTAGGAAGGGGTGAGGGGTGTGTGGGAAGTGTGAGTATGTGTCCGTGGATGAGGGCTCTTGCTGGGGCTCAGGGCATCGGAGAGGCTCGTGGCTAGGGTGGAAGGGCATGGTAAGGGCAGCCTGCCTTGCCATTTTTGGATGGCAGGCGCTAGGACCCTGGGGCAGCATACACCTAACAGACTGACCCGGGGCAGCATACACCTCACAGACTGACCCTGGTGCCTAGTGACTGCAGTCTGTGTGTGTCCTGCTGTTGATCCTGCCCCCAAGTCTGTACCTTGGTAATGTAGGCTGTCCTATGCAATTAAAAAACCCCTCCCCCCCCTTCACACAAAGTCTTCTGACAAGGAAAATGTGACGGAAACAGTGAATAACAACAAACTACTCTTAATACTCAACTACACAGTGGGGGGATGAAACTTGGATTTGGGACTGGGTGATCCAGGAAGGGAAGCAATTCTCATACTTTAGGGAATGAGAGCTGTTTGGTACATGAGCGCTCTGCTGGGGTGGAGTGACAGTTTTCACGGCCCCTAGCGCCCCTCCTTCTTGTGATTTTGGGTGAGGGGGGGGACAGGACTTTGTGGCGGGGGAAGGCGGTTGCAGATACAGTTCAGGGGGGCTCTCTGCTCCTGCCTGCGGTCCTGCAGAACATCTACAAGGCGCCGGAGCGTGTCTGTTTGCTCCCTCATTAGCCCAAGCAGCGTTTGAGTCACCTGCTGGTCTTCCTGCCGCCACCTGTCCTCCCGTTCGCTGTGTGAGCACTGGTGCTGACATAGGGTCTCCCTCCACTGTCTCTGCTCGGCCGCCTCGGCTCTGTAGCAAGCCATCAGTTCCGAGAACATGTCGTCCCTAGTCTTTTTCTTTCGCCGCCTAATCTGCGCCAGCCTCTGTGAGGGGGATGCCGGGGCAGTTCGTGAAAGAGCCGCAGCTGTGTGATGGGAAAAAGGAAGTGATTTCCTTGAAAAGATACATGTTTGCGAACACTGAACACAGTCTAATCAGTTTCTGTGAACAAGACCATACAGGGCACCTAGTCTCACGAGCTCTCAGGACAAGTTCGAGATTTCGGAATACGCTTTCATTGGCTGCGGTCTTGCACAGGAGATCGGACAAGCGGGGCGGTACAGCTGAATCCGTGTAGCAGCCAGGCCTGGTAAGCACTACACTATAGGCTGCTTAACAGTTAATGGATAGCTGTGCCCTCCCGCTGAAGGCAATCTGGAAAGCATAAAGTCTGACCCTGTTCCAGCCCCTCGCGGCTGTGCCCGGGAAAGATCACTGTATGCTTTTCCTCTGCGGCCTCCAACACGTGGCTGTTAAACGAAGGTCATTGCTATGCAAAGTAAAAGTCAAGCATTCACAATAGTAACAGTACACTAATTGCCCTAATTAGATGCAGCAGTCGCCGAACGAGATTACCCTGAGGCGGGTCACTCGGAGAGAGAGAGAGAGAGGATGCTGCTAGAATCCCTGCACAGACCTGGACCATATGCTGCCATGCTGGTGGAGGCAATGATTCCGCTTTACCTTAGGATGGCCTGGCGCGGAAGAGTGTGCTTCCATGGAGCACCAAATAAGGCACCTCTCCCCAGGAACCTCCTGCGGAGGCTTTTCAAGCTCCTGTACGAGAGCTTCGTGGAAGTGTCCCAGGAGGATTTCTGTTCCATCCCTATATGTGTGGACCTTCTTTTTATATAGTTTTATATGGAAAAGTTTTTATATAGTTTTTATATATTTTTTATTCCTGTTTTTTAAAAAATAAATGTTTCCATGTTTATAGCACTTACCGACTGATCCTTCCCCTGATTCTGAGTCCGGGTTAACGGCCGGGGAGGGTTGGTAGGGGCTCTCTGTGAGGGTGATGAAGAGATCCTGGCTGTCGGGGAAAGCGGTATTGTAAGCGCTGTCGCCTGCGTCGTCCTCCACAAACCCTTCCTCATCTTCCCCATCGGCGAACATCGCCGAGGAACTGCCCGTCGACACTATCCCATCCTCAGAGTCCACGGTCACTGGTGGGGCAGTGGTGGCAGACCCACCTAGAATGGCATGCAGTGCCTTGTAGAAGCGGCATGTCTGGGGCTGGGCTCTGGAGCGTCCGTTTGCCGCTCTGACTTTTTGGTAGCCTTGTCTCAGGTCCTTGATTTTCACGCGGCACTGCGTTGTATCCCGGCTGTATCCTCTGAGTGCCATGGCTTTGGAGACCTTCTCGTAGGTCTTTGCATTCCGTTTGTTGGAGCGCAGCTCCGAAAGCACAGACTCATCGCCCCACACAGCGATCAGATCCAGGACTTCACGGTCTGTCCATGCTGGGGACCTCTTTCTATTCTGGGATTGCATGGACTCCTCTGCTGGAGAGCTCTGCATCATTGCAGGTGCTGCTGAGCTCGCCCCGATGTCCAAACAGGACATCAGATTCAAAGTGCCCAGACAGGAAAAGGAATTCAAATTTTCCCGGGTCATTTCCTGTGTGGCTGGTCAGAGAATCCAAGCTTCGACTGCTGTCCAGAGCGTGAACAGAGTGGTGCACTGTGGGATAGCTCCCGGAGCTACTAAGTTTGATTTGCATCCACACATAGCCTAATTCGAGATAGCCATGTCGAATTTAGCGCTACTCCCCTCGTCGGGGTGGAGTACCGAATTCGAACTAAAGAGCCCTCTAGGTCGAATTAAACGGCTTCCTGGTGTGGACGGTTGAGCAGTTAATTCGAATTAACGCTGCTAAATTCGATTTAAAGTCCTAGTGTAGACCAGGCCATAGACTCATAGAATCATAGAATATCAGGCTTGGAAGGGACCTCAAGAGGTCATCTAGTCCAACCCCCTGCTCAAATCCGGACCAATTCCCAACTAAATCATCCTAGCCAGGGCTTTGTGAAGCCTGACCTTAAAAACCTCTAAGGAAGGAGATTCCACCACCTCCCTAGGTAACCCATTCAGTGCTTCACCACCCTCCTAGTGAAAAAGTTTTTCCTAATATCCTACCTAAACCTCCCCCACTGCAACTTGAGACCATTACTCGTTGTTTTGTCATCAGGTACCACTGAGAACAGTCTAGATCCATCCTAAGATCCTAGATCATCATAAGCTTTCCAAAATTTATAATGCTGAATATATTCAGATAGAGAAAATGCATGCAAATTATGCTCTGGGAAAGTTATTTTGACTTTTAAAACAGACCCATTTCATACAGCATATGAAATGTAAGTTGGTGATGCTTATCTGAGACAGTTAAGAGAAGTTAATTTGCACTGCAGAATGGAATTGCATACACTATGCAGGGTTGCCTTTTGAAGTCTTGTAACTTATAAATGGCTTAAATTGTCAAAGATATTGCATGTTGCCAGTGTAGTACAGAAAATGAAGTGCAATGAGGACATTTGTCTATTAGTTTTTGATGAAGTTAACAGTATTTGAAATGGTAAACTCCTCAGGACAGCGACCTTCTCTTTCTGCGTAAGGGCTTGTACAGCATCGTGTTCGCTATTAGCACCCTGAAATAACAATAATATATGTTTTTCAAAATTAGGCAGTCTTAAAATACCTACCTGCTGATTTGACCTAAAAAGTCTATGGTAGAGTTAAGGCTTACTAAGGTTACCATTTAACATTTTCTCTGGTTACACAGATACATTTCTTGACATTGGTTGCTAGCTTGATTCCAATGCAACCTAGCTAATGGTTTGCTGCTTTAGCTAGCTTTTTTGAGTACCAAGGACATTTCACATAATTAGCAAGTCCTGGCAATTATCTAAAGAATCTCTTTGTAATTATGGTTGTTAAAGGCCATACTATAAAAACACACCGTACCACAGCTGCAGATGTCACTGCCTATAGCTGTATTGCTTTTCCCATAAATAGAGTAATTCCTAATTTGATTTGGACTTTAAGTATATTTATAAGTTAACAATGTGCCTACATATTTGGTATGGGGTGAGAAAACAATTGTGTAGCGAGAAGGCAATGTAAGGAGAAGTCCACTAATTAGCTTACTTAATCTCTACATCAAAATAGACGTTTTCACATCCCCTCAGGTTGGAAATTGGCTTTTCTGGAAAAAAGGTGAAAGCTCTGCAATTTCCAAAACATTCAACAGAAAGTGGCTTGAAAAATTGAATTGGAGCAAACTGGCCATTTGTGCCCACCCAGTTAGTTTCCCCACTCTTGGAAATACAACAGGAATGAGAGGCAGGGCTGAGAGACGAATTTATACTAGACCAGGGGTCAGCAACCTTTCAGAAATGCTGTGCTGAGTCTTCATTTATTCACTCTAATTTAAGGTTTCGCATGCCAGTAATACATTTTAACCTTTTTAGAAGATCTCTTTCTATGTCTATAATATATAACTAAACTACTGTTGTATATAAAGTAAATAAGGTTTTTAAAATATTTAAGAAGCTTCATTTAAAATTAAATTAAAATGCAGAGTCCCCCGAACTGGTGGCCAGGACCCAGGCAGTGTGAGTGGCACTGAAAATCAGCTTGTGTGTCGCCTTTGGCACACATGCCATAGGTTGCCTAACCCTGTACTAGACATCTCTTGTTAATTCTACCATATTTTTGGCAATAAGTACCCCACACAAGGTGTAGTATCCACCTGCCCACACCTGGGGTAAGCATTTTATTCCTTGTGCACGCTGTTTAGTCTAGAGTACTGGGTGAGAGAAATTCTTCTTCCATTACATTACAGGAAAACTACAAAGGCTCTCATTCCCCCACATTCCAGCCCCTCTTGCCTGGTGAGTCACTTAGCCACTCTGACTTCAGTGACTTCCTGGCACTGTTATGTGCTCTGACTTAGGAGTTTGATGCCAAGACAGGCAATAGCCCAAGTGGGCAAAAACAATCCTAACTGATGATGAAATATCACATTCCTTATTGAATTACTTTAGAACAAGTGGTGAAATATCATGCCTATTCAACATGGTGGGGTTGCCAGCTTTCCACAGGTGGTTTCTGAATTGTTTAAGATTGCATTTCTGTTATATATTCCTACAGTAAGGTAGACACCAGCTGATTATGGCTGGCACAAAATAGTTACTCTAAGCTGGAACATATTTTGGACAATTGCCTTATTTGTAAATCTGGCTGGAAATCCATGAGTCTGGATTTATATTTGGATCCATGAGCCAGAGTTTATATTTGTTTAAGGGTTCTAAACATTGGAAGTCATCTAGTTGAGCTGCAACACAGTAATAAAGAGGAGTAAATAAGGGGAGCTGTTAGAGCACCAAAAATCTTTGCCACTGAGCTGCAAGGTGTGTTCAACCCTATCCAGATGAATGGATTTTCTGCATAAAAGTACATTTATATACAGGCCAAGATGCAAGGACTAGCACAGCTGCTGTGGTTACTGTTGTCCATTAAAAGTAATGCAAAGTATATTGCATTTATATAGTGCCTTTGATGCAATTGGATTGCAAAGCATTTAACAAACTAGAGACAATATGACTAAAAAAACTACACGTATGTGGCTTTGCTTGTTTTTTACAGTAGACAATACATGAAACTTGGTTATTAAAACCAAAATTCCAAACCTAACAAGGGATTATTAACGAGGAGAACTTCCATTGGTGTCAGTGAGAGCAAAATCAGGCTAACCCTGTGTGCTTTTGAAAATCTCACCCTTAAAGTTGAGCTATTTGTGTAATTTGTGCCTGTAACAGGGTAGACCCTTTAAAGGTTTTGGGGGGGCAGGAATAGCAGTCTGGAAGGGTACTCAGCAGGCAGATGCTGGGGATCATTTGCTCCAGCTGAACAGCATTTAGTGATTCGGGCTGATAATTCCCAGCCACGTGATATAAAGGCAAGTACCAGCTCTATGAGAGCAAAGGAAGACTAGAAAAGTACTTTCTTTTAGCAGAAGGCTATGAGGGGTCAAGAAAGCCCTATGGAACCCCTAACCTGGGGGAAGGTCCAGAGCACTAAGTTTTTGGAGGCTTGAGGAACCCACAATTTTAATTGAAGCAGTGGGAGCAAGAAACTGAACTGCTTTTAAGACTTGCTCAGTGTATGGAGGGGACGGTATGATGAGGCTGCCTACAATGGTATATTGTCCATCTGCAACTACTAGTAGCAAATATCTCTAATGGCCAGAGATGGGACACTAGCTGGGGAGGGCTCTGAGTTCCTACAGTGAATTCTTTTCCCAGGTATCTGGCTGGTGGATCTTGCCCACACATTCAGGGTTTAACTGATCGCTCACGCTACGATTTTGTTACAGAGGTCGTGGAAGTCATGGAATCCGTAACTTCCAAAGAACTCTGTGATTTCAGCCCTGGTGGCTGAGAGCTTCAGGGTCTTGCCACCTCCTGCAGTGGCAGGGAGCTGTGAGGTACCCCCATTGCCTAAGGCAGTGGGGCCAGCAAGCTCTGAGCTGCCATGGGCAATGGGGGTACCCTGCAGCTCCCTGATGCTGCAGATAACAGGGGGATCCCTGCAGCTCCCCATCCCTTTGGGGTGGCAGGAGGTCCCCTGCAGTCCCTGGCTGCCACAGCAGCAGCGGGATCGTAGCAGCTCACCGCCACCATGGGTGGCAGGGGGACCACACTAGTTCACTGCCCCCACAGGTGGCAGGAGGACCCTGCGGCTGCAAGCCATTGGTGGAGGGGGACCCTGGAACTCTGAGCCCCCAAGGGTGGTGGGGACCCTGGAACTCCCAGCCACCCCACAGCTGCCCTGCCCCTTTCCATTTTATCATGGATGTTTTTTTAGTAAAAGTCAGGGACAGGTCATGGGCGTCAGTGAATTTTTCTTTATTGCCCATGACCTGTCCATGATTTTTACTAAAAAATATCCATGACAAAATCTTAGCCTTATTGAGTGCCATATTTGGGGTTGGGAAGGAATTTTCTCCCAGGTCAGATTGGCAGAGAGGTGGGTGGGGGTGGGGGTTGCCTTCCTCGGCAGCATTGGGCCTGAGTCACTTGCTACTATGAACTAGAGTAAATGGTGGATTATCTGTAAATAGAAGTCTTTAAATCATGATTTGAGGAATTATGGGTCTGATTTCAGAAGTGAGTAGGTGAGGTCCTGTGGCCTGCAACGTGCATGATGGTCCCTTCTGGCCTTAAAATCTTTGAGTCTATGAAACTGGTGCTTTTATTATTGTTCCAGTTTCTTTTCTTTTTATGTTAAAGAATAAACAAAGCTCTGAAGAAAGGGCTACAGAGAGAACTGGGAGTGACTAATTGTTTATCCCAGGTCGGTGATTAGATCCACCAGCCTACAATACCAAAAAAGTCCTGGATGTGTTTGCTGCTCAACTCACTCAGAAGCCGGTGATCAGATTTTGCTCAAAATCCACCCCGACAAAAAGCATCTTTAGCCTGAAACCAACTTTGGAAAAGTTTCTACTCAAAGAAAAATATTTTTAAAAAAAAAGGTAGGACTGAGTAAAAACAAGGGATAATAATGAATTGAGTTCCAGGCATAACTATAGCTATTGTTACCATGAAAATCTAAACTATAATCCTTCATCATTTCTTCTGTCTTTAAGTTGGATCCTGAGCCAAAGGTCAATCCCCATACCCTCTCGGCTTATCTCGTTCCTAGGAATTGCACTGCTGCTTTCATAATACTGCAGCCAGCCTACAGAGTAATTGAAAGTTGGCTCAATATGAATTCCTCACCAAAATACTTTTGCCTTCTGTATCAAGTTGTCAATCAAAGTGATATTTGAATGTCTTGTCTTTAAGAGCTAGAAATACACAGACACTCTCTAGTTCTTATTTTGGTGTTGTCTCTTTTTTGGCTTGTTCAGAAAATGAGGTTACATACCACATATCTTTCCCATTTACAAGCCTGTTGATAGCTCATCAGATAAGAGACATTTTTAACTGGATGAGAAAAAATGTGGAATGTCTTGCTGGCTTGCAGTAGCCAGTGAACAGTAGCAAATATCAGTTTTCTTAGCTACCATGTGGTGTCCCCACCTTTGTTTTCTTTATACCACAATGTAGGTTGCACTATTGAAGGCTCTTTATTACTCAATGACAACACAGACAGAGTGTCACATTTCTGGTAACACAGCCAGAGACCAATGCTAAAAAAAATGGAGGGTAAAATCATGACCTCATCGACATCAGTGATGCCTGGATTTCAGAGAGCAGTTACAAAACCTTTTAGACACAGTGAACTTTGGATATTGGCTGGAGCCATCTTTGCAGACTTTCCTAAACTTGGACTTTCTGGTCCTACTTCTCAGGTCTCTGGCTTTTTAGGTGGATACTGAGGGGAGGGAGGCCAGGGCCAGTGACTGATTCCCTTCCCCTCTTTCCACAGCCAACCAATCGGTTGCATCTGGTCTTTCATTGGAGTGTTAGCCATGTGGGGTCAGGGGCCATTCTCCCTATCTATTGTATTGCCTATCACAAAATGGCTCAACCCTGATTGGGACTTTTGCGCATTACTGTAATATAAACAATAAAAGAAAAAGGACATTCAGCTCAGCCAATAGGAACGGTCAATGGCTGGAATTAAAGAGAACAGATAATTACTGTAACCGTTTTGCCTATTTCAGGAATTTTAAAAAGTGCTTCTTTGGTCTCGCTAATATGTAGCTACGGTTTTAATTGTGATAATAAAAGTTACATCTTATAGCAGTTAAGTCAAATGAACACAAAATACTGAGAACAGCAACTGTATGTCAGGCAATATGTGACAGCTTTAATTAATATTTTAACCGTAAATCTAAATGAATCTAGCAAATTCCAACAGAAAAAAATGAACTATAATAAAATATATTCAAGCATATAGCAAACTATGATGGCAAACAACATAAGGAAATTATGAAACTGCATTAAGTTTTGCATGGATCACTTTATTAATAGTTCCATAACATTCAAAGTTTTTACAGTGTTCATGCAGAATCACATTTAATTACCTTTTGTCAGTCTCTGGGGATTAGTTAGCACTGATGTGTTAATGTTACATCAATAAAATATGCAGCTATGTCAGGGCCAGGTACACGAGTTCAACTGACTGGGTGGCACTTATATGCCATGTGAAAGCAAGTACTTCCACCATTACCAGACTGCTATGTTCTAGATCCTGGAAGTATCACCTAGAACCGGCAGCAGTAATGTCACACAGACTAATCAGATATGGGCAGTGCTGTGAAGCCTATCTAAACATACCTTGTTGGAATATGGGGGTAAGGGTGAAGTAATTCCAGGAATTTGCATCATTTAAAATGATGGCAGCAAATAATTCAGTATTACTCCAAGGAAGGAGCACTCTCTCTTCACCATTTTCTGAATTTTTTAAATTTGAGCCCCTTTTCAGTGAAATAAAAACAATCGCACCCCATTTCCTGACCCCCGCTGTTAATGACTTACCTTCTTAATTTATACATCTTCCACATCCCCTCCATTTTTGGCTAGCCCTTAATGCTCTCTCCACAGGACGGCACACTCCACATTTTAAGAAAAAGCAGAGTCCTGGGAATCGAGATATGTGGGTTGCATTCCGTGTTCTGCCACTGACTTCTCTGTACAGTCTTTGGCAAGAAACTAACCTCTTCTTACCTCAATTTCCTCATCAGTAAAATGGGAACAACAACTCAACTCAACAGGGGAATGGTGGTGTCATTTTAGGCCACTGGCAAAGCTGCTAGCTACAGACAAAAAGACACACAAAAAAGCAGCACTAACAACTACTGAATAAAAGGAGCCCAGCTAAGAAGCAGTTTTCATCAAAACACATCAAAAACCATGCTTTCATTTTGTTTCCTAACCCTTCCCTTCCAAAACTTCCCACTCAATTCACAGGAACCAGAAGCAATCTCCTAATTCCAATACAGCTGCTTGGCATTTAACCCTTCACTTCCATGCCGACTCCTCGGCTGAAAACACAGTTAACCCTCAAGTGCTTTAGCTATGGCTGACACTAACAAGAAATCAAGCACACTGCTAGCTGTCCGAAGAACACAGATTCCAGTGCAAGGTGAGCAAGACATTTCACTTCAGCAAGAGCATAAGAAGTGATCATGTCCACACAGCTATACCTGGGTGGCTTGCAGCCTTGGGGATTGATATGACTGGCAATATAGAGAACAAAGCAAGTGGCTCAAGACTGACTACTGAAAAGCCAAAGATGCTAATGGCACCTCTGGGAAGTCTTCCTCTTCCTACCTCCTTTACAAGTAATTCCACCAGATTCAGAGAACTTCAGTAAGCATTGAACCCCCATGGTAGAGCATAACAATCTGCTGAGCAGAGATGGCATCCTAATAACCCCCTAATCACAGGCACCTCCGGAGGTGAGCCAGCAGCTGCCAGGCAAAGGGCAAGAAGTGACACTGGTTCTCCAGCCAGTTGCCAAGGAGACTATGCTGCCAGAGAAGCTGCAGCACATTCAGTGCCAGTATCCAGAGGAGCTGTTTGGGGACAGACCTGGGGAGCAGCCCACAGCAGGGCTGGCAGCAGGGGAACCACTGGAGCCAGAGCCTGGTAAGTTTCTCCTAACATGTTTGTTATTAATACATGAATGGGAGGGCTCTCCAGCATATGGTCCTATTGAGTTATTAATACAAGCCAAGATTGTAGTGTGCTTCCATTCAGGGAGGATCTCGTACCAATTTCCTAGGACCCTCTTCCTTTCCCCTGAAACCATGTGGGACACCAGGAACTGAGAGGGAAAAACAGCAAAACAAGCAGTTATGAATTTTTTACTAGTTACTCACAGACTGTTTGAAATATGGATTCGGGTACTACAATTAGGAGCATCACATATCCCTCACTGCTAGTACAATGCATCTTATAAATCAGCCACACCTGCACCATCTCAGACCACAGGTACAACGAGTAAAAAACAAAACCCAATCCCAAACCTGGAGTGTGTATTTGGTCCACAGGTGGATGAAATAGGAGTCCAAACAATAACAAACAACAAAGACCCAGACCCTCAGAGGTATTTGGGTACCTAATTCCCATTCAAATCACTTATAATCACTTAAATCTGTCTTTTGTAGTTAATAAATTTATTTTTTGTTTTAATCTTAGCCAGTGAGTTTGGAGTGAAGTGCGTGGGAATCTTAGCTCAGAGAGGCTGTTGCATATTCCTCTCCACATTGAGGGGGAGGCAAACTGGATAATAAATTCATGCTGGTTGGGGTTTGGACCAGTACTGCTCTGGGATCCTGGGCTGGAAAGCTGAGCAGCAGTGGCTGGTCGGAGAGCCTGCATGTAACTGCAGCTGGGTGTGTCCCTACTTGTGTGTATGCTGGTGGGTGTAAGACTGGGAGCATGTCTGCAGCTTGTCACAGCAGCACAGTATGAGAGGGAACCCAGCTGGGGGGTCAGAAGGCTCAGTGGTACCCAGTTCCAGGTGGCACTCCCAGGGTAACCTGTCACATACACTACGGAGTTAGGTCAACGCAAGCAGCTTATGTTGACCTAACTCTGTAAATGTCTACACTAAAACATAGCTCCCACCAATGTAATCCGGCCACTACACTGACTTAACTCCACCTCCGCAAGAGGGGTAGTGCTTAGGTGTATGTAGTTAGGTCGATGCAGTGTCAGTGTAGACGCTGCATTGCTTACATTGACTGTTGCTGCCTTTCAGAAGCCATCCCACAATGCCCCACATTGACAGTTAAATCGTTGCAAGAGCTCCTGGTGAGGACATGCACTGCTGACACAAGAAGCGTAGTGTGGACATGCAAAAGCAATTTAATTACTGTTGTGGCTGTACATTGACGTAACTTAGGTCGACTTAATTTTGTAATGTAGACTTGCCCATAGTTTTCCCATTACATGTCAAGTTCCTGCTACAAAATGGATGGTCTAATTCACAGTAAAGGTTAAAATTACAAATCACATTCATAAAACCAAATGGAATTCATCAGTGAATATGCCTGTCTCCACTTAACTGTCAAAGTAACCACCTTCACTTTCTTAATGGCTAGATGAGAGGGGTCCTGGCTCTGTTTTCTTTGTAACATGGAGTCATGGTATGGACCATTGTACAGGAGTATAAAATGATCTCCCTAAAGAAGTGGTGAAAGCACTACAGCTTGGAACTTTTAATCTAGGTTGGATACAGCTGTAGTAAATTCATTGTGTGTAATACTCATGCCAGACTGGCAAACAGATGGAGTATGTGAATTAACAGATCTTTTCTATTTCTACAAATTGTTTAAATCTGTTAAATTGAAAGAACAAGTGATTTAACACATTCTCACTTGATTTCAAAGGTTTAGAAAAGTGTAAACCAACAAAGTAGATCCTGACATTTCCTTAGACCTTATTCATGGAAAGAGATTTTTCTTCCTTTTAAGTTACCATTATATTCAATTGAGACCAATTATTTATGTACATGTTGGGCAAATTCTGCAGTTATTACTCAGTGGGAGTTTGTATGAGCCATGAGTGAATAGAGACTGCAGGATTTGTCTTGTTGTTTTTCAATATTTCCATTGGAAACAATAAATACAAATTTACATCTGAAGAAGTGAGCCGGATTTTACCCACGAAAGCTTATGCCCAAATAAATGTTAGTCTTGAAGGTGCAACCGGAGTCCTTGTTGTTTTAATAAATACAGAGTAATTTATTTCTACCTCTGTCAAGAGATTATATTTGAAACTTTGCTGTTGTGCATTTCCTGTTAGCAACTGTCAAACATACAGCTAAGGGTAGCATAAAATCCCTCCTTTACCTGTAAGGGGTTAAGAAGCTCAAATAACCTGGTTGGCACCTGACCAAAAGGACCAATAAGGGAAGAAGATACTTTCAAATCTGTGGGGGAAAGTTTTGTTTGTGCTCTTTGTTGTTCTCTCTGGGACAGAGAGGAACCAGGGCAGGAAAAACCAGCTCCTAAAACCCTACCTGAAATAAGCATCCAAGATTACAAAAATTGTAAGTAATAGCAAGGAAATGTGTTAACTTATCTTTTGTTTTAGCTTGTGAATTTTCCCTATGCTAAGAGGGAGGTTTATTCCTGTTTTTTGTAACTTTAAGGTTTTGCTTAGAGGGGAATCCTCTGCGTTTTAAATCTTATTACCCTGGAAAATTACCTTCCATCCTGGTTTCACAGAGGTGCTTCTTTTACTTTTTTTTCTTTATAATAAAGTTCTGCTTTTAAGAACCTGATGGGTTTTTAGTGTCCTAAAAAGCCAAGGGTCTGGCCTGTGCTCACCTTGTTTACCTATTTTGGTTGGTATATTATTCTCAAGCCTCCCCAGGAAGGGGGGTTTGGGGAGATATTTTGGGGAAACAGGAACTCCAAGTGGTCCTTTTCCTGAATCTTTGTCTAACTGCTGGTGGAAGCGATACTGTCAAAGGGCAAGGGAGAATTTGTGCCTTGGGGAAGTTTTAATCTAAGATGGTAGAAATAAGCTTAGGGAGTCTTTCGTGCAGGTCCCCACATCTGTACCCAAGAGTTCAGAGTCTGTGTGGGGAGGTAACACTGACAGCAACTATTGTTTATTCTTTTACTGTGGCGAGCTCCTAGCAATTATTATCCAAAGAAGAGGATGTGGAATGACCAGTTCATGCAGACTCTGAAAAGCTAAACCTCTGCTCCTAAAAAAGACCGTGCCACTAAGTAATTGCAGGAAGAGTGTCAAAAACTACAAGTAAAACAAAATGGTAGGAAAAGATGTACCACTTCATATTATAGCTTTCTAAGAAACAGCGCGCGGCAAGCTGCTGTATGAATCTACCTCGCATTAGACTTCTGTGGTCTAACTGTTCACATGTGCCCTACTGCTGTGCATTAACAGTTTTGTTAAGGCACTTTGAGTTAGTCCTATTTCAAAGAGGACTTGATCAAAGCAGAAAGATGCAGCAGACAGGCACAGGGCACTTGCCATGGACTAACTGTTTGTGTAGACAAGTCCTTAGTAAATATTTGTTATAGTGCTTTCTGAAGTCAGTAGATAATATCTTGGCCCTATTGAAGTCAAAGAGAGTTTTGCCATTGACTTATACAGCATCAGGATTTCACTCAGTACATACAATATGGGGTTTGGTTTGGTTTTTTGGAGGGCTCCATTTCTCGGGTCTGTTAACTTATCTACAAGTTTAATATCAGTTACTTTTTTATTATCATGCCTCCCCCTACCTTACAAAGAGCATGAGCGTTTTCAGATAATCCTAGTTAAATCCTATAATCCTTATATAATCCTCAGTAAACAGTTGGAAAGCCATGGAAACCTTCTCATTACCTAATTTATAAATGCCCTTGTGCTGATTGATCATTGAATGACTAATTGTAAACAATGAAAAAACAAATGTATTTTCCCCAATCTAAAGGGGCTGGATAAAACTAACTGGTTTTGTGTGTTACTGATTGAATGAGGTACACATAAACCAAATTACAATGGAAGAGAGAGGATGCAGTGTTGTTGAAGGTCTCAGGATATTAGAGAGACAAGGTGGGTGAGGTAATAGCTTGTATTGGACCAACTTATTTGGGCCTTGTCTCTCACACAACAGAAGCTGTCCAATAAAAGATATTACCTCACCTACCTTGTCTTTCTAATGCAAGAGAGAGTGACACTTAACTTGCATAAATGAACTGCAGGGAATTACAGTATATTAAAGTAATATTAGGGGTCAGACTCAAGCCCAGAAAAGCAAAGGTCTACTCCGTTGCGCTTGGATACCATACAATAAGATTCTGCATGCAAGAGGTCTGTGCAAGCACTAGCATAAATGGATATAACTCAAATTCATTGAAAGTGTGGGTTGAAATATTTAGGGGCAAATTTTCATCCCAGCCTCTGCATTTGATTTGGACATGTCCTTCCTCCATTTGAAAAAAAGTAAAGTTAAACATTAGCAGGAAGTCAGCCAACTGACAATCAATTAAAATACCTTAAAGGTTGAGCTGGCCCAGGTAAGTGCTACGGGACTAAAAGTGAAAAGCTGATTAAGTACTTTCAGAGATTTTGATTCCTAGCGGTGAAAGAATGAGCTGCTCTTTTCCTTGTATCTTACTTCCACTTTCTCTCTCTGTGATTAGGAGGAAAGGACTATTTCTTTCTGTGAATCCCTTGACACTTGGGTTAAATTGTAGCCAGCCAGCCATATTTTTAAATAAGACATGCCTAAGAGCACTGTGGGGAAAAGAGAAAGGAAGAGTGTGTGTATATTAGGTTATATATCTGGAAAGAAATATTAGCGGTAAAGTCGGTTAGGCCTGACCCATTCTCCTGGGGACCAGTTCATGACAGGGAGTTAGCACCTATACGAGATTTCAGAATGCAAGAGGCCACATGTTCCAAACAGCTGCCTACTTAAGATGAGGGATTGTTGAACCTGGTTTCTAGTTGCCTTGATGTACGCAAGACGACTCAGGTTTCCTGGGTCTAAGGTATACATTGGGACAGGCACCCTAAATGTACTTTGCCCCTGGACAAAATTCACATACTTGTTATGAATACATAGACTCTAGGTATAATTAAAACCCCTCTGAAAAGTAATTATTTTGCATTAGTAGACACTTTCAAAGTTTAATCTCTGAGCTGTTTTGAGGGGGGAAAGTGGGCCTAAGCCATAATATGGTATAATGGCCCATAAAATCCCTAAATTACTAGAACTATAAATGTGTGGGGGCAACCATCTCAAACTAGTATCTGATACAAATATGATCACTAATTGAAAATCACCCACACCATTTTTAGAAATGTAGTACTGTATTAAACTCACCAATACCACCCCACTAGACTGGTATCTGTTATTTCAGTTCTCAACACCAAGGAAATCTTAATGGCCATATTTTAAGCACCTGAAAATAGACATTTTTAATAGAAATGTTGAGAGAGATTTAAGTGTGTCACAGCACTATAGAGGGATCTTTAAGCAGAATGATTTTCATTTGAAAATGTGTATTCCTCATCATTTCCTGCCCAGAACAATGTGTACCAAACATGGCCAGTATGTCCCAGACAGTAGCCCCAACAATCTCAGGAGCACCCAATCTTTATAGCTGTCTCCTTGTCAAGTACAAACACAAAGTGTCCTAAAGAAACAATGATGGGCTAACCTGATTGTCCAGATCAGAGTTTACAGCAGCACATGGTTCATTGCTTCTCTGTCCAACAGGGACTGGGATTGGTGTGTAAGCCACCTGTTTAACCTGAAGAGGAGAGTTTAATGGGAGTGCTTCATGTCCAAAGTAAAACATTCTGACCAACCCTCGGAGCACTATTGACACTCCCTAAATGAAGCATCATGACAACAGAGGGTTTTGGTGAGACGTGAAAGGTAAGTAAACAGGGGAAGTCTAACAGTCTAACAGCTCGGTTATGTTACTACTGTCATTGTATCCTAGAGGAAAAGTGGTTTTCTTCTCCATAACATTTGTTCTTGGCATTTTGGTAAAGACCAAGTATAGCAACAATTAGATATATCGTAAATTCTCTAAGGAGGGTGGAGGTGAATGAATAATATGTCCTGCTTTTGGGGACAAGGCATGATCAGAAAATGGTATCTATGATCTAGTAAATCTAATGTCTCTAACTACTATGAATTAAGGTCATTTAATAGAATACTGTATTTCTGGGAAAGAAGCTGGTTTGGCTACTATTTCGTTCTTAAAATAAGGAGGCTGAAGGTGCTTCTTTCCGAGCCCTGTTACTTTAATACGGAAGGTTTGTGGTGCACTCCAGGAGGTTGAGAGCAAGTTTTCTATAACTGCTCCTATGAAATTAGACACTGCAGCTAAGGCAGCTAAGGCCTAGCCTACTATATGACAGCTTCAGCCGCTGTTTAAACCCAATGGTTAAACAGGCAAAGCATTGTTAGGGTAGCAAAGACCCTAACGAGAATGCATTACAGACTTCCCACTGATATGCTGGTAGGCATTGCTCAGCAACTCTGAAAATAAGGCCCAAGGGGTTGTAGGGATATTAAAGAAGGTTTATATGAAAAATGATTTATTGTTAGAAATGATTTATTGTTAAATGATACTTTATAACTGAAGGTTTATATTAGAAGTAAATGTGATTCCCAACATTTAGCCTCTAACCTGCAAGCCACCAGCTGTGTCTGTGTGAAGCCTGCTCAAAGAAATACTTTGTATAAAACTTGTTAAACATTAATTAACTCTAAGTAAGCCAAAACAGTAGCGGTTATAGTATATAGATAGAGACCCCCACCCTCTGTAAGTTTTAATCTCACTTTATTTTTGATTGTTAAAAGACAGGGAGTCTCACATAAATTGGTAACACCCCAAAAGGTAAAGAGACAGTAAAATAGATGTGATTAAGATAGAGAATGTATGTGAATGAGTGCCTAGTTTAAATAATGAATGAACAGTTAGGGAGTTACCAGCCTGAAGAATTCAGTGTTGGCCAAAGAAGGTGTCAAGTGGGATCAATCAGATAACCCCCCGGAGGGCAAACTGGAATCCACCCCACCACACCTCAAAGGCATTAAAAACAAACATCTGATAACATGGAGCCAGCCACCTGCTGATTGATTTAGCAACAGCAGAATGAAGCAACTCTCATGAACTGAAATAGGAATAAATTCCTATAAAACTGGACTCTGAAGACTGAGGACTTTGAGTCTATGGTTCTGCTGCCAGCCTCCAGGAGCATCAGATGCATCTGACACAGACTCGGCTCCATCCTCATGACCAAGATACCTGGCCAGTAACTTGGCATGAGCAACATCTAGGCTGGTAACTATAACATCTATACAGAACCTGAATGAGAGTGTGTGTGTGTGTGTGTGTGTGTGTGTGTGTGTGTGTGTGTGTGTGTGTGTGTGTGTGTGTGTGTGTGTGTGTGTGTGTGTGTGTGTGTGTATAAGAAATAAGTAGTAATAGAAATAAGTAGTAAAACAACATTGTTTGCTTTTATTTTTTGCTTTACTATTATATTTACAATAAATGTGGCATCTTTGCCTTATCCCTCTTAATAAGATCCTGCTGGTTTTTATTATATTGGTATAACAGGGTCTCAAGTTGAGCACCTAAAATCAGCGGCTGTTTTTGAAAAAATGAGACGCTCACACTTGTTCACCACAACAGACATTTCATTACTCAGTACAAAAACAGAAGCTGACATGTAAGCAAATGTGGCATTGCTCTCAGAGATGCATCTTGTTTCCCTGTTCCCTTTTAAAAGCTATGCTAGGTCTCCATTTTTAATCACATTGCCAACTGTCAGTCCCTTCAACATTTTTCTGCAAGAGTATAGTTAGATCTGTTTAAGCTTATGCTTAAACATTGATTCAGAAATACTAGGCTATTTGGCCTTCTAAAACAACAGATGTGATGCATCTTCTATCTACATCATCTTACACTTCCCATCTACGTTGTACAAAAGTTTACACTTGTGCGCCAGTAAGAACAATTCTCTTGTATTGGCTTCTTGTTTCACTTTCGCTTAACAAGTGAAACTAAAGTGGTTGGTGCTTCAAATGCTTTCACTTTACCAATTTAATCTGCATGTTAAATGCCCTAAAGGTGTGAAAAGTTGTAGGTGGGAAGCTAGGTATTAGCAAGCTTCACTGAGTGGTAATCAGCATACATTATCTCAATATCAGTTCCCTAATAAATGTCTGATTTAGCTAATATTCCATATGAGCCAATAAAGTAGGTACTACAGTAATAAATGAGTATCAGAGACTTCAAATTACAGGTATGTTCTTCAGATGGTCACTCCTCCTCCATCTCTCAATGAATAACTTGATCTGGCCAAAAGAGCTGCTGTTTGACATCATTTTCCAATTCAGATACAATAGTATGCTTAAGCAATTAATGTTGAGTACTTTGCAGAGTCTATAGGACTTTATTCCCACCTGACCTCTAGTTCTTTGACAGAACATAAACTGTAAAACTGAAGGTCTTGAAAAGCCTACAGAGAGTTTCAAGTCATCTGCTATTCCAAGTGTATGGTTAAAAAAAAAAGTGATATATATTTTTCAAAGTACTTTTCAAATAGAAGTGGTTATATTTTTAGCAAAAATGAATATTTTACCATTTAAACAGCACAGACCGGCACTAAATTACATCATGAAAACCATAAGGTTTGTTAATAATTGCAGAATACCATTGCTCTAATGCATATTCAAGGTGTCATCTAATGCATTTTAGTGAAAAAGCAGGCTTTTTGCAGTCACAAATCATCACAATAACAATGCTCTAATTATGTTTGACAGGCATATGTATCATGATTACAATAGCAAAAGCAAAAAAAGGTTTCTTGGGGATATTCCTTTTAAACATAGACAACAGAAAGATTTCATGCTGTACATTTTCTATTTCTGGACAAAAGCATCTCAGAATTAGGAAATCTTTTACTGGTTATGTCAGGCAAGAAGCTATCTGTCTATGGATGGGTACAACAGTTGTTATCAGATAAAGCTTTTCAATCCAATCCCATATTAAAGATTTCCCAGAAGTATTCAGAAGCATCTTTATTTGTTCCATATCACAAAACAATCTCCTTGAACAAAAACATGACTTTCTCTCAAAGCACTGTCTTCAACAAACAAACCAACCAACCTTATCACAGTGATTTAGGGTTCTCTGGGCTCAGTCAAAAAATGGAAACAAATATGTACTTGCAGAAATATCTGGAAAGCACTAGGTAAATCTAGTATTAAACTAAAAGAGATAGACGCTCACCCAGTTTTTGAATACAGTACTTTGAAGAGGAGTTACTAAAACCCTTTGATCTGGAATGGCAAGTGAAGGTGGATGGACAGAGATGGATTTTAAGTGATAGGCTGTAACTTTATTAAACTTAACCCCAGAATGCCCCATTTCCCCATACCAGGCATTTAAGCAGATCCAATCCAATCCCATCTAACCTATAACTCAAGATAAGCTCTCCACTGCCTATCCCTACAATTCAGCTCATTCTTCTGAATCTTCTCACCTTCTCCCCTTCGAAAGGGACAGAAGATACCAAAGAGGGACCCTGGTCTCTACATATTTCCAGTCTCTCCTTTTCCCATAGGCCCAAGGTCTGACTGCAAAATCCTAAGTCTCTTATTTCTGGGCACTGGCCCTTTTGGCTGAACTAAACATTCATACAATTCTTATTATTAAATTTCTGACTCCTATTCCTAGCTGGATTTCCATGATGCTGTGGGGAGGGGAAAAAAACCAAAACCAAACCCAAAAACCTTACCAGGCCTCAGCCAATTTTGCCCTAATGGGAAAAATTAGTTCCTGACCCCCTCCTCCCAAAACAGATGTTTCTTTAGATCCACAGCATCCTAAAAACACACACAAAATACAAGGCAGAGTGGATTCAGCTAAAATGGGGCTATGGGCTTGAGAAACTCAGAGCAAGGGTTTAAATATTGATTGTGGGGAGCAAGGAGCCAGTAGGCTTCTGTGGCTCTCAGATTGGCCAATGGGCACTGGAGTGCCCAAGGGGATGAGGGGTCTAACCTTGCCTATATTCCCCCTTTAATTCTAAACCTCTCCATCAACTTGCAGATCCAATCAAGTCTCCCATCTGTAAACCAGGTGGGCGGGCATTAAGGAGGACCTGACCCTACAGTCACCTGAGAAAAACTGTTTTTAACTATATTCCATTGGGCACCTCCTGGGCCATTCCAAAGACAAATATTTGTTCTGAAGAAGAGTTTGAATGCGTTATCCCTGGCCAAGGATGTTTTAACTGTATTTAAAAAGACGGCGGAAATCCCCCAATCCCACCTTCTATTCAACTATTGTGCCAGCTCATAGGGTATTTGAAAAATGACCTTTTTTACTGATGAAGGTTAACATATTAATAATTCTATGTCATCACAGCCTAGTTTGGGGGGCTGAAATTCACCAATTAGCATCCATTCATCCTGAGGGTAAATAAGTTTTCAGCTAGGAGAATTCTGAATGGAAGCATGAAACCTAAGAATCTGTGCAGCTAGTACCTTTAAAGAAATACAATTTCTTCCAAAGGGAATGTTTTGCAAAGATTCACAGGAAGGGTCTCCTATAGTCTTGGCTCACTGTGCTCAACAGGAAGAGTCAATTGTCTCTTTCCAGCCATATACCGCTGCCAGGTCTTGAGCTTCCTCAACATTTTGTAGCAACAGACAACTTGCAGGATCAAGCTTCTTGTTTCTCAACTTTCTACGGTTTCAGTAAAATGGTCTTAAAAGATGCAATAGTATTGAACACATAGTAATATACTGTTTGTGCTTAAAAAAAAAGCCAAAACCCATAAGTGATTTTTAATTTTAGACATGTTTTATTGGTAGGATAGACTTGCAACAACATTCTTCAGCAGTTAACATCTTCAGCACCTGAGAACTGCCTTCTAACAGGTTGCTTGTTTTATGAGATGCAAAGAAAAATAATTATTAGCAAGTTTTGTTTTTTTGGTTGGTCAACGTAATGCCATAACTTCCTGCTTGTCCCTCAGAATCTCTTCCTCCTCATCTGTATGGCTTTCATCACAATCTCTTAAAAAAAAAAACCACACACACAATACAATGATTATCAACAGTTTGTGTTCAAGTTCCTCAAGGAAACAAATCTTGATAGTATTTTTTGGTCCAGTTTCTCATACTCATCTAATGTTAGCTTGATTAATCATAATAAAAAAGGTATGCTGTGCAATCAGTAAATTGTAGTTTAAAGTATACTTTTAGCCAAAACTACTGCGTCCATTTATTTTTCTCAACTTCTGACAAGTTCTTTCTCAACTCTCTCAACTAGGCTTGGTAGAATTTAATTTTTTTTTAAATAATTTCACTGTATAATATCAATGTTTATTTTTAAGCTTTTTAAATATCAATTTAAATGTTAACAGCTGTGCAGAATTATGGGCGGGTCAGACAATTATTTAATTACAGTGATGTTGAGATTTTAAAAGCTAAAGAGTTAATACCATTAAGCACAAATGGAATATTTTGATGTGTGATGCTGATAAAGTAAATATCCTTAAAATCAAATTTGAATATGTAATCAAGCAGTTTTTCTTACTTTCCTTATATGTAAATTTTGATCATTATTGACAAAAAAAATTTCCATTAGTTTGTGTGTGCATGGTGAAATCAATGTTTACCAACACTGACTAATGAAAATCTAATCCTTCCAACCCCATTCTTAGCTAAGTGGTGAGTCAAAAGTACCTTCATTATCCTGTCTCGACTGAAAATCCCAAGCCCCAGAATGAATAAGGTAAGTAAGGGGTTTTCATTTGTACCATCATCATTGTATTAAATAGCAATCAAGCAAAAAAAAAACAACTAGTTTGAAATAGCTTTCTAGAATCTTGAGCAGAACATTTCTTCTGCTACTTTTTTATTTAATTTGCAGATTTTGTTTAATTCCCTATGACATGCACCTGCTTCATTATTAACACAGAAATTCTAAAACATGTTTCATTTCCAAAATATTGTACAAAGTTTAACTAATCCTTTGAGGTCGAATCATTATTATTTCCATTTTATAGATGAGTTAACTGAGAGGCAGAGAAGTTAAGGGACTTTTCCTAAGGTCATGCACAGAATTCGTGTCAGACAAAGGATTTTCTGGTTTCCAGTCACATGCTCAGTCCACTGGACCATGCTGTACCATGACTGATGACAGAACAGTTATGGAATCAATGTTTCTAATTAACCTATGCCTTTTGGTTAGTTGGAAAAGAGTTTCCATAGCAAACTGTTGAGGACTTTCATTAACAAGTGCAATTTTTATGTGTCTTGGCAACAGGGTAAGGTATTTAAAACCAAAACCCAACATTAATAATCTATAGGCATTTACCAGCAAATTACACAATTTTCATGATTTCTGATAACTTTCTCTCTCCCATGAGAGGCGCAACAAATTTCCTATCACCTAGACCTGTCCACTTGCAACTAGCAGTGTCGTTCTACTTTCCTGGCAACAGCAATCATACCACTGTAACTGCCAGATACGGAATTCCAAGTACCGTATCAGAGGGCAGATGCAGAGGACATGGTTAAATGATGGAATTGTACAATTTTTATCAGACATAAAGCAGTGACTGAGAAAATGGAAACATCCACACTGCAATGGTCCAGAAAAGGCTTAAAAACGAAGTTCGTCTCTGAACAGTGTTTGAGAACTCATGTTTTCCAATAAGAAAATAATGAAATTATGTTTTTTAAGTTAAGATTGCACAAGAAAAATAAATTAGACTAGCTAATGCAAATTACTTTGTGTGGACATGAAATTTCACATTTAATAAAGGGGCCCTTACAATTTTATTTCTAACAAAGAATAACTCTCTCTCCAATCAGAGATGTCATGAATTAGCTAGAAATTACTTGGCTAATTTACACAAGCAGCATATTTTTAGATTTATATTACTTCTATCCCAATATATTGCTATAATCTTGGTGGCTGGGGACTATTTTTTCTCATTTTTAATGGACTATATTCCCTTACACTTTTCATCTTTACATGTTATATTAACTCTGTGATTTAACAAAACATTATGCAGTGTAACAAACATGTTAGGGTGCATTTTTTAATTCTTTTACAACAATCCCATCAATATAGTAAGTCATTCAGATGAAACACATATACTAATAATTGGCCCTTTTAAAAATATAGTATCTACAAGTAGTTTGCCAGTCAAGCATTTTACTATCCAGCTAAGAAAAATAATCAGCAGGTTTAACTTACCTAAAAATATCAACTCTACTGTGGTATTTTATTTCTAGGTTATTATGGAAATCTGTAATATTTTCACTTATCTTCTTTGAATGTCTGCTGAAGGCTGATAAGTCTTCAGAGGTAAAGCTGTAAAGTTTTTCCTGAGGATCTGAAATATTTTATGTCATTTTCAGTAGCCTATGTAACAAAAGTGCAGTATCTACAATATGTGGTCTAACAGAATAGTCATATCAGCAAAAACATGACATCATTAAGATAATAGTGATAAAATACTCTGGTTTAGGATGTTACTGGAAACACAAATTAATTATAACTTTGTATTATATGGCTGCATTGGTGTTTCTATTATTTTCAAGAGTTCATAATAAGGACAAAATATGACAACTTAAAGCTTGAAACATGGGGTCCATCAGCAGCTGCTACTATAGTTACATACATTCCTATGGTCTTGAAATACCATAGATAGAAAGGGTAGAGAGAGATGATTTGCTAGTTCACAATACTTCAAGAAGACTAAGCAACATGGATACCCACTCCTGGTGATATGTATGCACCAAAAGTTATATGGTCACTATGATCGCTAGAGGCTGCACCACTTCTTTATGACACCGAAGATACATAAGATAACATAGCCTTAACTATCCTTCAATTACTTCCATTTTTTCAGAAGCCTGTAGCAAAGTCTGAAGAAGTGGTGTCAGAAGCAGAAATTAAGAGTGACACCATCTGACAGTCTTCTCAAAAGTTACTGGTATTTTATTTCTCTTTCTCCTTTGAGTATTGTCAGTATGCATCCTAACCCCTGGGAGATTAGCAGCAACAGAAACCTACAAGGATGTGAGGTGGATGAGAACTAGATAAATGACGACTGCAGGCCTGAAATGTGCATCATAACTCAAAACCAAGACTAAAGTAATGCTGCATGAACATATACACGGAACTCTAAAGTACCAGCATTATATGTCTCAATGATGGAAGAATCTTTTAATCTGGACTACACGTTCCATGTATCATGATGCATCACGGCCAGGGACTCCCAGGAGGCACCATGGTGGCTCATCAAGAGGAGACCATGATACATTATGGAAAATGAAGCCCTGCTCATAGAGGAAATCTGAGGCATGAAGCACTCAAACTACAACTTCTATGAGGGACTCTGCCACACCTGGAGTATTGCATCTAGTTTTGGTCCCCCCACTCCCCCCCACTACAGAAGGGATGTGGACAAATTGGAGGGAGTCCAGCAAAGGGCAATGAAAATGATTACGGGATTGGGCCACATGATTTATGAGGAGAGGCTAAGGGAACTGGGGTTATTTAGTCTGCAGAAGAGTGAGGGGGGATTTGATAGCAGCCTTCCACTACCTGAAAGGGGGTTCCAAAGAGGATGGAGCTTGGCTGTTGTTGGTGGTGGCAGATGACAGAACAAGGAGCAATGGTCTCAAGTTGCAGTGGGAGATATCTAGGTTGGATATGAGGAAACACTATTTCACTAGGAGGGTGTAAAGCACTGGAATGGGTTATCTAGGGAGATGGTGGTGGAATCTCCATCCTTAGAAGTTTTTAAGGCCTGGCTTGACAAAGCCTTGGCTGGGATGATTTAGTTGGTGTTGGTCCTGCTTTGAGCTGGGGTTTGGACTAGATGACCTCCTGAGGTCTCTTCCAACCCTAATATTCTATGATTCTATGAATTCTAAATTAAAAATTTTGGTTTTCAATTTTTCATCAAAAAGTTTAAATTGTCTGAAAGAAAAAAAAAAGCATAACCTTATCCAACCATCTCTATTCACCATCAATTGTCCTTTAAACAAATGGTCTTCATAAAGGTGGCCTTAAAAAAAACAAAAACAAAAAAAACACAATCCCAGGAGGGAAATGTTTCTTTGCCAACACTGCCTGTTAACTGGCATGTGTCATCTTGAAGATGACACATTAATAAGGTTTCCTTTTTGGCCTCTTTTTTTCCCCTGTTTGATTTGATCCTAGTGGCAGGGTTCATCTGCCGTGTTCATTATCAAAGATCAAGGAAGCAGGTGGCTGTTAAAAAACTCAGACCCAGAGAAGGTACCCGACACATCCTGTCAGATTTCTTTGATAGACATGCAGAAAGTGAGAGATCCATAAGTATGAGCTCTCTGCAATATGTTCCTATGCAGCTGAGCTGAAGATTATATGATGGTTAAAAGTAGGAAGACCATTCTATTAAGCCAGAAAACTAGAGTTTTGCAAGGCCCAGAAGGATGTGAGTACTTTGTGCTGGATCAGGTCTTTAATTTTCCACAAATCAGAGCTCAAATAATGATCATGAAGACAACAATAATGTAGGTTGCTTTACATTTTTGCAAGCATAAACACTGTTAAAGGACTCTTACAGTCTCACTGTAAATTACCTGTATGACTTTTTAGTTCATTTTCCAAGCCAGCTAAGGCTTGTTGATCAGCAGTATATTCTAAGAGAGGGTCATTTTGTTCAGTTACATCAATGCATTCATTTTTTGAAATTTCAGTAGCAGCTCTAGATAAGGGCTGAGTAGTTAAATTTCTTGGTCTTGTCTGAGAGAGTGTACAGCAGATACGATCAGACTTCACAGCTTTAGAGGATGGTATATTTGCTGACAAAGGTCTTTGTAAACTATTATCTGAAAGAAAAACAAAAAAATAATTATTTCCTTCTAACTGTGAATCAAGATTTTAGATGTATAACAGAATTTGATCTCACTAATGTCATTTTCTGTAATTAAAGTAATAAATTATTATTAGTCTTGGCAGAATCTGATTTTTAAATAATTTTGACAGATAATATTGATGATTAGTTTTTTAGCATTTTTATCAATTTCAGTTTTCACAGTTGTACAAAATTATTGCGGGGTAAGCAATGAGGTGGTCAGGCAAATATTAAGTACAGTAGACACAGATTCATAAAGTTAAAGCTCTATAACCATTTTAATAAATTGTATATTTCAGCACTTGATGTTGATAAAAGTAAATATTCTTAAATCAAACTCTAAATTAAAGTTCTCAAGTAATGTTTTTCTTTCTTTGCCTACCTATACATTTTGATTATCATTGACAAATATTTTTCACCTGTTTGTATGTGTGCGGGGACAACAACATTTACCAATAAAAATCTAATCCTTCCAAGCCTAACTATTATTACTGAACATGTACATAACACAATGCAAATTATAATGGGAAATGGCATCTCTGATACTCCTTTTATAGTGCCATATAACTTTCTGGAAAAAAGTATTCTAGATTGCAAGTTAGCACACTTGGTCTGCGTGGCATAGAATTTTTTAAAAATTTGTTTAAAACTATTTGGTTCTGCCATTTTTATTTATGAGTGTATAAAATAAACTAAAATCAAATTTCAGATTTTTTGCACTGAATTCAAAATTATTTAAATCTGTCAAGTAATACTTTCTAAACAATGAAAATGTCAACTTTGTTGCTCAGGATGAGCGAAGAAATAAGTGAGCTGTGTCTTTTGGGAGATAGTTGAGGTTGAGAAGGATAACTGATGAGATGAGAGAAGAATCATTTAACTGCTCATTCCTTTGGTTTGTTATTATTTAGCATTTGTAATACAATAGCACTTAAAGGCTCTGACTAACATCAGGACCACATTGTGCTAAGCACTGTACAAACATATAGTAATAGAAAATCCCTGCCCTAGAGAATTTATAATTTAAATAGACAACACAGATAAAGGGAGAGAGTGGAAACTGAGGCACAGAGAAGTGGCTTACTGAAGGATATGAAATCTAAGATTAAATTGGAGTCTTTTGAGTAAAGTGAGCCGTGTTTGGCCCTAGAATAGTTATTAGCAAATAAGTACTGTAATACATTCTGTTTTGTTTTTCCTAGTGATTAGGTGAACTGAAATAGCCAAGACAACCTTGGGATATGTGCCTGTTATACACATATCTTAAATATGGTGGCTCCAAACTGAAGTGCCATCATTTACAGTATTTATGGAGTATGGACAGCAGGAAATGGTACTTCTGAAAATTATTACACAATTATCTGTAACTGGCATTGCAGGACATATCATTTCTGTAATAATTATTTTGATATAATTCTTCATTTAACCTATTGCAGAGCTGCTGCTTCCCCCAGTACAAATCCCTGAAATCTAATATCATCATCATCATCCACTACCCACCCTCTATTGTGCACACAGAAGGGGAGATAAATCCAGGTTAAGCACTAATAGCCTATTGATTTGTAGCAGATTACTCCATACCGGGTATTTTGATTTCTTATGTGCAGATTAGTGGAAATTAGTTTGTGAAAATTAGGTATTTCAGATACGAGACTGTTTTTAATATTAGAATCAAATAATAAAATTTGGCTCTGATAAAAAGAAAAAGCTTTCTAACACGCAAGAGTTCCTGTAAAGATTCTTCTTTAACCAAAGGCAATTTCAAGCAATTAGCTGGTAAAGCATGTACAACTGAAGTTCTATGGCCAATATACACTATAAGCTGTTACAAGCTTTTTAAGATTATAAACGTTCCTAAGGTATATTTACATGGAGTTAAAATAAAAACTACAATTTTTAAAAATTGTAGTTTAGAAAATATAATTTCTTCTGCCTGAAAAAGGGGAAGACAGTGGAAACACACAGTTCCAACTTGTGTAGTAAAAGAACCAACAAATCAGATAGCTCTCAAGCCTGCCTGCCTGTTTCATAAAGATCAGTGATACAGGACCAAGGTAAACTGGTTATATTTATGTGAATGTTTTGCATTCAACTATAGTACAGGTATAGCACATTCCAAAACTACCATAAAGTGAACATTCTTAATGACATCAATTACCCTCTTCATACAACTAAAACTATCCTGGAACTCTAATGAGTTGTCATACACGTTCAAATCTACAAGTTCCCTGATGATGACAGTGAGTTAAAAATGTGAACCACGATGAAATTTAATCATGCAGTGATTGTGCATCTTTGAACATAGTAAGTTCCAGAGAGAAAATAGTTACTACCTATTTTCTCTTTTTATATACACCTTTTATTATTCTCTCACAGGCTCTTTTTAGATTTTAGATCAATTTTATGATGCGTTCTGTGGATTTTAGGAGACCAGGCAAATTGTGGCAGTGATGCACTTGCAAATTTATTTATTCACACTATCACCTGTACTAACCACATCTTTCCAACTACTTCAGAGCCAGATTCAACTCTCATGGAAGAGTCCATAGCAAAGCCTTCACTGACTTCACTAGACATTGATAGGATATGCTATAATAAGCTGTAAGGGAAAAGTCAAAGAAAAGATGGTTAAAATTAGTGGACTCAGTCTAAGGGTTGTGCAGCACAGAAGCCAGCACTTAATATGTTTAGAGGCTACCGTATGTTGGTGTTGCTGTCTGCCTGTTGCCAGGGCCACCTACTGTTACATCTCAAACACTGATTGTAGGGAAAGCAAACTGTCACGTAGCTCCTTGCACTTTTAGGGAGTTGCTCCTGTCTGTCTGTTGTTGAGCTCACCCTCAGCCCAACCCTAAATGCTGGCATCAGGAAGACCTTTGGGAGTGCAATTTGAGAGTCACAGTCTGACTTCTGAGTTTGTTACTGGATTTATCCATCTTTCGAATTGAGTTTGCATGACTTGTTTCTGGGGATGCGATTGAGGCAAAGTTGGGGATCCTGGTCTAATTTTTTTCCAGTGTTCCCCAGATTACTTGAGGGACAACAGACTCCACTTCATTTTTCCAGTATCTAAATCTAAAGTTAAACTAGGTAGACTCTAAAACTACCTATTTTAGAAAAGAATAGTAAACTAGCATTCAAAAAATAATTAATTACAAATTGTATCAGACAGATCTAAGCCCCCGATCCAACAAATCACAGAAGCATGTGCTTAGCTTTAAATCAACGTGTCTGCTGATATGTTAAAGTTAGCCTGGTTTGGGGGGAGAGATAGCTCAGTGGTTTGAGCATTGGCCTGCTAAACCCAGGGTTGTGAGTTCAATCCTTGAGAAGGCCACTTAGGGATCTGGGGCAAAAATTGGTCCTGCTAGTGAAGGCAGGGGGCTGGACTCAATGACCTTTCAAGGTCCCTTCCAGTTCTAGGAGATTGGTATATCTCCAATTCTTACCTTACCTTTACCTAACCTGCTAAATCAAGGCCTCCAAAAATTGTTATCTTGTCAATATTCTTACCAGTGGGTGACTTGTGCATTAATGTCCATGGCGAAACTCCAGCACAAAATTTTTGTAGTTCCAAACTACTTGAAGACCTGCTCAGTTCACTTTGCAAGACATCCTGTACTACAGAATCATCAGCATATTCACTTAAACTAGTGTCTCTGAACCAATGTCCCTTTCCTGAAATAAAAAAATGCAACATAAATAGCACCAGGAAAATATTAACACTTTTTTCATGCTAATATTTATTTAGCCTGTGAGACTGTAGCTGCTGTATTATTTAATATTTTTAAAGAGAAGGTCAACTGTGCTATAATTAAAAATTTCACACAAAAATATACATTTTAAAGTGACATGCAGATAATTTGTTATACTTTTTTATTTTACAGATTCTATACTTCAACAAGTAAGGATTTAGTAACTTTTCATTAATCATTTCAGATACTTCTAGTGGCTTCCATTAGAGCAACAGAATAGGCATTTTAGGCAGACCATCATGTCAAAATTTTCCACCAGCACAAAAGTGTGAATACTGACCAGAGTCCAAATTCTCAGGTGACAGAGAGAGAGGGAAATCAAATATGTTGGTGTAATTTACAACTTAAAATAGGGGGCTGGATTATCCTATGCTTTCTTACATTCCATTAGTTGCTCTTCTTGGCAGAGCAAAATATCATACCAATAACAGCCAATTTATCATATTGAGCTAAAAATTATACCAGAGGACCTAGCACATGCTCATATACAGGTAGAAATACATCTACAGATAAAGGTTATGATGCTCTGCAACATATGTACTCAATATGTAAAGTTCAGTTGTGGAGGATTTTATTTCCAGATTGTTACCTGAAGCTGAAGTACTGTTTGTAGAGTTGTAATCTGAGAAAGGTGAAGGAATTGAATCAAGTGTTACTTGCTTAGAATTTGCATGCAAAATAAAGAATCCCTCAAGTCCTTGATATTGTGTCAAAGTAGGTTTTTCTCTTAGGGCTACTTCCTGTAACAACTAGGATAAAAGACAAAATATTAAAGACAACTGAAGGCTTATATTGTCTACTTATACTAGATCATGCCAAGTCAATTTTGATACAATGTTCGTATCATAAAACCTGAAATCATTCTAATTAATATAGAAGTATTTTTGTGAAAAGTTTACAGTTTTAGGCATGGAATATTTCTAAAAGAATAAATCCTAAAAACCTATCTTGCTTAGTAGTCACCAAAGTAATCAGAGTATTACCTCCACTGATCTTCACACTTCTGTTAAGCCATTGAGGGTAGGACTACACAGGGATAAAAAAACAAAACAAAAAAACACACAGCTGGGGCAGGTCAGCTGACTTGGACTCATTCTCCAGGGCTGCAAAATCACTGTGAAGGTGTTTGGGCTTAGGCTGGAGCCTGAGCTCTGGGATCCTGGCAGTGGAGGGTCCCAGAGCTCAGGCTTTAGCTCAAGCCTGAAAGTCTACATAGTGATTTTTAGCCCCGCAAAACCAAGCTAGCCACAACCATGCTGCGGGTCTTTTATCCCAGTGTAGGCATAATCTGTAGTCTGCAACCATGAAAAGAGAATCAAGATTACTTGCCTTGATGAACACACACAGACTGCATTCATAAATGGAAGCAAGCAAACAAACTTGCCCCTCAGACCTATATTCAGTGAGAGATGTTTGAATACTGTAGGTTCCATAGGAAGGCATGCCCAACCTGAGACAGCAAAGTTAAGGGGGAAGGAAGGATGAGCAGCAGGCCTGACAGAGCAGCCCTTCTGAGATTGTGACTAGCTGCCTGTTTTCTCTTGCTCCTTCTGAACTATCCCCACAGAAGACTGAAAGTGGGCGGGTGGGGGTGAAAGCACTTTTATCTTCCCAAGTTGAAAGGCTGAGCCAGTGACAGCTAGCCCCTCCGCCTGCCCCACTAAAATTACATTCATGATTACCACTATTTTTAATGGAGTTGCTTTGTTACTACATATTAATGTGCAGTATTTCATGGTAACTACTGTATATAGTTAACTACCAGTACCACTCTACTGCATTGTGCCAAGATAAAATGTTGAAAAGGGAGACAGGGCAATTATGTAATATTTATTATATTTGGAGAATAGGCACAAAACATTTTACCACTGAAGCCTCTGTAGTTACAGGTAAAATCAAACTCTTGCTTGTGTGGAAACTGTTAAATTCCAGTGAATCTTTACTGTTTTTCAATGATCTTGTCATGAGGGAAGGTTCACTGCTTCCTAATTTAGGAAGGTCAAAAGTCTTCTCGGGTAACATACAAGCACTAAGAGATCTTCTAGAAGTCTTTGTTTTAATGCTTTCTTTTTCAGTTACAGCACTTTCATGAGGACTGCCGAGAACTGTTTCTTCTGTGCTGGAATGGATGCAATCAGTATACATTCTTTCATGATTCACTGTAGATGTTCTTGCAGATGAAACTAAACAAAAAAGGACAAACTGGATGTCTACAGATAGTCTCAGGGAATTCAAAACAAAAATGTGCAGTCTGACAGAATTTTACTGTTAGCTAGCCCTAAGATGTCAAATAAGCAATTCATAAGAGAGCAATTGACTTCCATGTAAACTTACAGCTTGATTTTCAGAGATGCTGGGTAGCCAGAGCTCTCACTGAAGTCTATGGGAACCACAGGTGCTCAGCTTCTCTAAAAACCAGACTCATAATAACTCATTATCTATGAATGTATTAAGTCATTTTGTATCTGACATCCCTAGAGGGGCAGCTATCTCCAAGAAAATACTTTATGAAATTGTAATTTTTCCTTTTAAAAAGGCGTGAGATCTAATTGGAAACAGTTGAACAACTGCAATAGCAGCATTATATTTTTACTACAAAAAAGCGAGACAGCTACTTGGAAGTACATTTCTTTGAAAGCAATAGAAGCTATGGATACATACTCCCGGGACATGCATCTTTTGCATGCAGCACAAGAGTAATGATTAAGGGTTTTTTTTTTCTTTTTATCTTAAGACATAACTATTTGCCTTTCCTTTTCTGCCCCCAAGGCCACACATAGCACACCTCACTGTCCAACTATCAGTTTCTCTTTCACTATTTGGGCCTGAGCTTGAACCAAATGCAAAAAAAAGAGACTGGCTGAGCACATACAAGGACTAGTTTTTGACAGCTTGCAAGGAGCAATTTAATGTAAAATCTTAACCTAACATACTAACAATTTAAACACTAATTATTAAAGAAAATAGCATAGTAAAATAACCCAGTTTTCTGATTCTGGAATAAGAAATAAATGTTTTTCTGACTACTGCTTAATAATGACTTCACAATACAAAGCTGCTAAATTTTCAGACATCTTTCACTATTCCATCCACAAAATTTTGCAGGTACATCTATTTAAGTATTCAAATACTGCCTTTGTGCAAGCAAATCAGACAGACAGCTAACCAGGCACCCAGTCTGCAAACATAAAAGCCTATGTGTACATGAAAATTGATGCACACAATCTGTGAATATATCAATGTGGTCCATTAAAACTTTGAGTTAAGGGGCCATTCTGAGCGGTTGTATAAGCGTACAGTCCATTTAACTCACATTCTCTAAATAAACCTAGAGACTTTGGACCGAATCCCCACCTAGTGTAATTGAGTCATAGTTATGCATGTCATATACCCACATATTGCAAACATTATCTCTCCCTCATAATCAAGCTATAAACTTGTGGCATTACTGTATGCCATGCAGAAAAACCATGACCTAAAATGAATATTCAAAGTATCTTTAAAGAACAAATGTTTTTACTTTTAGCACAAAAAAACTATTGTGTTTAATCGGTTACAATTCTGTCTGCTACAAACACAGAAAGATCATCATATAAAATGCTGTACTGCCTACTAGAACAAAAGTTCTTTTCTCTCCGCCCAAGTAAGGAAAGTGATAGCAAAAAATAATCTTACCAAAATTTACCTTTAGAAATTTCTTTAATGGGAACTGTGCTTCTATCATGAGGAACGAAAAGGTCTTTTTTGTCAGATGTAGAAGCAGAATTAAGAGATGTCTTGCTAGTTACATCAGCAGCTGGTTCTGGTAAAAAGTCTGATATTGTATCCTTCTGATTTTCAGGTACTGCATCACTTTGGATTTAAAAAAAAAGAAAGAAAAAGAAAAAGAAAAAATTTCACACACAAAGGCTCCTAACAAACAATCACGTCCAAACATTAGATAGTTTTCGGGAGGTCATGGAAGTTGCACAAGTGTCAATGGCAGTACTCTATACTGACTTTAATTTTTAGGACACAAAAGTGAAATAAAACAGTATTAAAAAAGATAAAAGGGCTTGATTACAGTGATTCCTAATTTTGCCTGGACATACTAAATACCCGAGGGTATTTCTTTAAGAACATAATGTAATCATAGAGCCAGCTTTCAATAATATAGTGCCTTGGATTTCTTGGCTCCCAAATCCTGATATGAAGGTACACAGAGGTCATTGTGCATGCAAGGAAAGATTGTCAATCATTTACAATGTGTGTTGCACATTTAAAGCGTGGGTTTTTTAAAGCACCTTGCAACCTCTTACTCATACAGGACCTTCACTAACAAGTCATCTATGTAAGGTGAGATGAAACCCTTCCATCAGTTAAGAAAAATGGAATAGTCAGGATCTTTGAAAAGACCCAGAGGGATGGGGATGGGGAAGTCAGTGTTAGTATTAAAGATACTAGTCACCTAACACAAACTGAATATCTTTTTATGAGTAGGATGAAAAAATACGCATCATGGCATCTTTAAATCAATTAATGCCAACAAGTCCCCTAGATTCCACGGCTGCTTTGAATAAGCTGCGTCTCCATTGAAACTTACGAAAAAATTCAGCCACTTCAGATCCAAGACAAGACTGTTCCCCTTCCTCTACCACAAGGATCTCTGCTTTTTCTGCGACCTTGCAACTGTCTTTGGGGCTGCATATCCATATATAATATCATGTGAACGGATCCACAATATAGGCTGTCTTTATGCTTGTTGCCTTCTAGATGGTCTGGGACTCATGGCATTGATTCATCCACTCCTAAGAGTGATTGGAGAACTGAAGCTGCAGTCTCAATGGAGAGCACTGCCTTTTAAAATTTGTTTCGCATAACAAATATTCATATTCATATTCAGGCTCTTATGGCCTGGACTGGGTTTTTATAGCGAAATATTTTCTTTAACTCAAAAAAATATACAACAAACACTTTAATAATGAGGTTCATAGTATGGTACTGTACTGTTATGGTGAAATATTTGCTCAACTATGATATATCAGTCATAACATATCACTGGTTCAGTTCCTGGAAAGTAATGAAATCACAAACTACCCTATCATATTGTTCCATTTACCTTTGTTCATTACTCAGTTTAGTGGATCCAACTTCCATCACTACAGAGTTACATGATTCATCTAGATCCTCTTCACAAGACTAATTAAAAAAAATACGGACAGACACACAGAGAAAGAGAGACAAATTAGCTAAACAATTCAAAGAATACATCACCACAGTGAGTGAAAAACTGGACAGATTACTTTTGTGTGACCTCTGTACAGTTGGTGCCATCAAGGGAGAAATACTAGGAACATTTATTTACTTTGGAAAACTGACCTTTCTGTGGATGGACTGACAGCATTAACAATATACAAAACAAGTATTTTAACTATATTTCTGATGATCTACGGTATCCCATTTAAGTCTGAAGTCTAGCCAACTCAACTTTTCTGTTTGGCTCTTACTAATTTGAAAATTTAATTGCTCAATTTTTTTAAAGGGTATAAGATAATTAAACTGAACCATTTGCAGTTTACTGCTAAGAAACATATACTTACATCACTGAGTACCTCAATTTTCAAAGCAGACTCAAGATTCCCAGGAACTGTGTCAGACTCTTCTGCTCTAACGAGAGCTGTCCAATACTTTTTCATATCTTCAACTGTGAAATACAATTAGAGCAGTGCATTCACTTTTTATTATGTTTATTTTTATGTATTAAGTTACTGGGTTGGGTTTTTTTGGGGGGTGGGGGGAGGCTGTTTTTTTTTAACCATCATACATTTCCTTTGCTTCCTGACTACTCACATACATCTTCAGGAAAGAACAATCTACTTGCAGTTGTTCAGGAATTGTAAGGAACTAATAGAAGTCCAACAAACCTATTAAATCATCATCATCTCCTCCTCCTCCTTCTCTTCCACTCAGAGCATCATCGGGTTCATTCATCAATTCATGCTTAGGTCTGAATTCATCTGCTTGAATACCAGATATTTGATCAACTGGCATTCTTAAAATAAGAAGAAAAAGAGGAGTCAAGTCTTTAAAAGTTACAGTATTATTACTATCACTCTCATACTATTATAGTGAACACTGAAACTTCGTACAGACACTAAAGTTTGGGCCTCATCATGCAGATCTGCTTGTGAGAAAGGCTGAGCACCCTTGACTTCCATTGACTTCTGTAGGCATTGATGGTACTTAGTACCTCCCAGAAACAGGGGTTACCAGAATTATCAAGCACCCTCTATGCTTCAGATAATGTATTCTTACAGTAGTAAGCTCCTTACGAGTGAACTGAAACTCCTAATTTTTGTTACTAATACTATAAAGTTCTACAAGAGATTGTTATTTTTGTATTGATATTAAAGAAAACCTCTCTAAAATAATTCAAAAATAATGATTCATCAAAATATGGACATAATTAGTCATTTATTTTACAGGAAAAACAACCAACACAATCACCTCATCTAAATTTTCCAATATTTGTTTAATATGTTCTCAAATATACAGATAAAATTGCTTTAGATTGCTCATATTAACAAACGTAGCTATTTCTGGATTCTTTTATTAGCAGTGTGTGATTCAGTGACTACCTTCTATGCTTCTTAAGCCACAGTTTCTCCATATAGTTCAGGCTTTCTTCTCTGAATTCAATTTTAACAGGTTTTCTCAAAATTGTGAGATGGGTCTGTACCTCACAAACTCCCATGGATTCTATAAGTATAAAGAAAACTGTAATATATATCATTCAAATATGTTAACAATATGCTTTCCTTTTATTAAACTATAAAAATCATTTTAATTAATAGTCTATGCTTGATTTAGATGTCTGCTTATGACATTTAAAAGGTTAATCTCATATTATTCATATTCTGTTGAGAGAGTTATCTGAAATTTGTGGCCCATATGAAAAGTGAGTTTACAATCTAATTTGGATTGATTGGATTTGACGGGGGGGAGGGGGGGGGGCAAGCACACACACACTCTCTCTCTCAGGGCTAAATCATCATACCCTGTGCGAAAACAAGCTTTAAACTGAAGATTTATTCAGGGTGGGTAGCTGACATCAGCTGACTTCTTCTTCTGCTCCTCAATTGGTAGCAAATAAATTGGAAGTTAAAAGGATATATGTAAAGATTCCACTGACAAGCGGTAAAGGAGAACTGTACAGTTAAGTTTTTCTCATGCCTAATAAAAGACAAGGAACTGGCTGTTTAAAACAATGACATAGCCTTCAAGGTATGTGCATTATCTGTACTATGTAAGCTGGCTAATTAATTCTGACGGTCATGTACTTGGAGATATAAGATCTCAAAAACAGATTTACATGGGATAACTGAGTGTCCAGATTGATATGTAAGACCTCAAACCTGCACACAATTATGTCTTACCTTTATGCATTGAAAGCAACTGGGCTGCTCATATGCATAAAGTTAAGCCCATGCACATTTGCAGGATCAAAGCCCATGGATTTCCAAATAAAAACCCCAAATCACCAAAAAAGGTATTACTAATAAGTGCAAGATTATTCTAAATGTATTAAGTAGCATAGTATACTTCAGAAAGAGAAAGCATAGCAAACTGTTATCTGTATACTAGTGGAGACACAGAATATCCTGCATAAATCCAAGTAAACACAATTTTGTTTCATGGCTCATGATTAACTGATCACATCTCTTCACAGGGAAGGATTCAACCTAATACTCAGAGACTGATGCGGATACTCAGCTATCAGAGAAAAAGAAAATGCACCAAGATGTAACGTACATAATCCTGAGGCATGTGCATTGCTCACCTCAATAAACAGGCTGTAATTATTAGGCTTTGAATTTACTAGTATAGAGGTCTCAGGTGGAAGCAAGAGAGACAAGATTGGAGAGGTATATGACAGAAGTTCTTTGAACTCTTAGCAAGTACCTTTGAGATGAATATCTGAAAAATCTGTGGCAGCTAAATCTTATTAAATTAGTTTTACAGATTTCACTGAAGATCAGCAGTTAAATGACTTGCCCAGGGTCACAGAATCAGAAATAGAACTCTAGTCCTCTGCACCATCAGTAGTCAACACTGTCTGTATACTAGTCCACTATTCTAAATAATAATGAGAATACTTAACTTTAAGGAAAATATATTCACTATTCCTAGAGAATATTATCTCCACCAACAGTGTCTTAGAAACAATTCCAAATACTCAAGTCCCTGTTTGCAAAGTACATAAAAAGGCTAGAATATTCCAGTAACATAATGTGGCCTGCTTGAGCAAACTGAAGTTATAGAAACAGATTAACCAGCATTCAGAGTGCTTCAATATACAAACAAAAGCACTAATATTCATTTGGTGTATCTTACATAGTGTATACTTGAGGAACCATATAACCATCACAATAACAGTATGAAAAAAACAAACAGTAACATTTGAAAAATATTCCAGAAAGTACAGAGTTGCTAGCAGTATGTAAATGAGCATGCTTGTTCTGTTCAGTGCTCCATTCTGGTCTTTATTTGGTTCTAGGAAGCCCAGCATCAGTTTCCCTTCACGCCAGAGCCCCTCAGTAAGTCCACCAAGTCCTTTGTCACATACCAATGCTCCTTCTTAAGGACTAGTTTATCAATGTACAATTTGCTCAAATACAGTCTCTTTCATCCAAGACTCTCACAAGGTACAGCTCCTCCTTTCCTTTCCTCCTCCTATTTCAGCTTCAAATAAAGTCTGTTTCTGAGGTCTTTCACTTAGCACGGCCCCTCCTTTGTGAGACTTGTCTAACATAGCTACTTCTTATTCTCTCTCCTGTCACAGTGCTCTGGATTACTCAGGCTTCTTTTCTTAAACCTGTGCTCCCTGGATTCTGGGTCACGCCTCCAAAAGGCTTCTCCAATTACTTCCCTCAGCAACCCTTTCACAGCACCTCAGCCCCAGCTCAAACAGTCCCTCCATTCCTTTTGTCCACTCTTCCCAGTCTTATAAAGCCGAGGTTAATCAGCCAGAGGTCTCTTCTTTCAGTCAATTGGGCATCAAGGAATCAGTCACACTTCCACCCTCTGACACACATTTTATCAATCTATTTGATGTATTGTTAAATCAGTGCAATGGGTGGATAGGAAATGATTTACCATCTAAGAAAGAGACGTACAGTTTGTGTCATGAACTATGTCACCTTCCAGTAGCATGGTAATCAGCTGGAGACTTAGAAATGGTCATTTTAATAAAAAAATTATAAATTCATACATTACAAGTTGATACTGTAAAGGCTGATATATGCTCATCAGTACATAAGCTTTGAGAATATACACTATTGACCAAAATGGGTTCAGTTTTCTTTTTAAAAATGTATTGAGCAGAAACAAATTCATACCTTGTTGAGCCTCATCACAGTTCTGTTCCTTTTTGTGTTCATGATTTCCATTTCTCCATTGAGTTAAAGCTTCTTGAAAGGACTCTGCAGATTCTTCCTCATCAAAAGTACCATACAGTAATAAACCACCATTCTGATTCTCAAAAACTGCCCCTGCTGGTACTGTGGAAACTTCCTGAATCAATTTTAAAAAAAGTGATCAATCAAATATGTCCTAATGGCAACAGTCTTCCCCACCACACATACAAATACCTGATGACAAAGGATTAATGGTTTCGCATCTTAACTACTGAAGGGATTCAGTTCTTGGATGTGGTACCCTTTCTTATGCACTACCTTTGGGTTAAACTGTGATCAAGATAATTCAAGGCTATTTTCGGAAACCGGTCCTTTTGGCCAGATTGAATTGAGATGCCACATCAACAGAGCTCTAAGCCAGACTGCTAAACAAATGCATAAAGTCATGCAGATTTATAGCCAAAGAGTTTAAGGCCAGAAGGTACCACCAGATTATCCAGTCTGATTTAGTGTATATCACAGGCCACACGCACACTAAATTCAACTAGGAATGAATGCAATTTCTAAATGAAGTTATCACTACTATTAAGGCCATTCATATATAGTGATAAGTATAAAATAGTTTATTATTAAAAGAAAATAGTTAATTCTAATGCTATAGATGTCATCTGCCAAAAGGCTAATAGAATCAGGGCTTGTTTAATTACAAGCAAAGCAGTAGCAATCTGAGGTCCCGCATCTCATGCGGGCCACATGCACAAACACGGATCAGAGGGGTGGACCAAATGGATAGCCTGATCTGACTAGGCAATTTGTGGCACCAGAAATCACAGAGCCAATATACTTTAAGGAATTATGAGTGTAAAAATGGAATTTTCTGTTGTTTTACAGGAATACACAGCTCACAGAAATTCCTCAGCCTACCTCAGCACTGCCTGTTGACATTAGCAGAGATGAAGACATGTCTGACATGAGCTGATTCTTGCTATTTGCTTTCTTCTGCTCATGATTCTTTTTGGATTCATCAGGATTGAAGTCTTTCATGAACTGATGGGTAGTTTCTAATTTTCCAACTGATACATCGGTTTTTGCCTACAAACAATATAGACCACCAGATTAATTCAAAATAAACACACACACTTTCCACTAAACAATGCTCAAATTACAGAGGCAGAAGCATAAAAGAAACAGAGCAGACTACAGAATGATGTTGGACCGAACATATCCTATCATCAACAATGTGAATGAAACCAAATATTCAGATCAGACACGAATGTAAGAGACTCCCAGATTATTTAATGAATATGGGAGATAATCTATGCAGCGCATGTCATATGTTAAAGAACTTTATAATCAACGTGCTATAAAATTAGTAACTAATGAAGGTCAATCAGATATTGGTTAGATTTTATCTTCTTTAGAACTGCAGCTGGAGAGACCCTTAAGAGATTAAACTGATTTAAGTAGCTCAAAGAAATACCAATCAACGTATCAAATCTACTGTGTGAGAGACCAAGCGTATGAACTAGTTTAAAGATCTAGACAAGTTAACCTAGGGTAAAGGCTGGAAGTAGTTCTTGGATTACAACAATAATTTTAATCACATTGTTGTTTGCATTGTTGTTGTAGCTGTGTTGGTCCCAGAATATTAGAGAGATCAGGTGGGTAAGATATTTTTTATTGAATCAACTTCTGTTGATGAAAGACTCAAGCTTTCTCCAACAGAAGCTGGTCCAATAAAGGGTATTACCTCACCCACCTGGTCTCTTTAATTTCATTGCCACTTTCCTTTATTCCTCTGCAACTTACATTAGTATAAAGCAAACTGCTCCATAAATTTCATCTTATGAGGCCCATACTTGAACAATTACCTAAATGAGAGAAGGTAAAACTAAAGAGAATAGAAAAAAGAATGCAAATCTCCTCTCTCCATTTGTCCTGTGGAAATATTGTGTTTCAGAGCCACATTTGAGATCTAGATAATACAGTGAACCTAGAGTGCTAAGTAAAAATATGTATGTTGCCACAAAGGTCCCTGTGTTTCCCTCCTGTGTCAAAATATGCATAGAAGAAAAAGCTAATAAGAATACTCCTTGGGTCTCAGGATGAGCAAGAATGTACACGGGAAGTGTGGCCAGAAAAAGCTGAAGAGCCCAAAGATCCATCATAAACCTAGGCCCAATCACTTCGGCTCTGTGACTACATCCACTCCAGGGCTCTCCCTCTAGCCCCATCTACCTATGACAATACACTTCATCTAGTATCCTTGCTGTCACTGGCTTGCACCTCGCATACCATATTCTATGACCTTCCAATGAGTATGCAAGAAGAGTTAATGTTGCTTCAAGCTACGTTCGCTGTTTGCCATTTTGACTGCATATATTCTATTCAGATTCTTATCCCATAACTCTCATGATATAGTGGAGGGTACATTTTTCCAGGGGAAATATACTACTTTGTTGTCTCCCCTAGCTCTGATTCCCCACAACTGCTGGCAACATGGACAAAAGATTGCTACACTCGGAGACCAGAAGCACATATTTAGAGAGAAGCAGAAGATCTTCTCTACATAACTGCATTTCCTCTTGGCAGGGTTCCTTAAGGCATTTTATGCTCATTTGCTTCCCTCCAGAGGTGAAGTATAAGGCCAAAGAAAATGAGTTTCATGCTCTCTAGTCACTTTACATTTGACCACAGCATTCAGGTGAAACTCAACAAGACTAATATTCCCTGCTCAAGAGATAGTAGCATGTGGAAGCAAGTGAAGCAACTCACTGCATTGTTTGTGGATCTAAATGGTACGATAACACATTTATATATGTCTATCACCGATATTTGTAAAACTGCCACCTAGAGTTCTATCTATACATTTTACACAGCATTACTCTCGATTTGGCATTTTGCTCATTTGTTTCAGAACAGTTTTGAAAGTCTATTTAATTGATTTCAAAGAGAATACTCGGATAAACGTACTGGATTGCTTCCTATATTATAGTTCCTAGCAAGTGAATTTAGATGCTCTCTGAGTTTCTTCTGTCTTGCTAACTAAACAAGATAAGATGATGGTGAAACATTCCAATTGGGGGTAGGATTTTGAAAAAAAACGTAAGTGATTTCAGAGTACAAGTCCCATCAACTTTCAGTGGAACTTGTGCTTTCACAAATCTCATCCATGATCCTTTCTAAACTTGGTATGATATGTAACTGGCTGTTTCCACACCAATTTGTTGAATTTTGAATTAATAAGAATTGTTTCTTAAATGCATAAAATGATCTGGTAAATAATGAAAAAGGGTCTTATTCTATAGGCTGAGATTGTGACAGTAAAACCTGTGAATCTACTGCAAACTGTCAGACTAAGAAGTTAAAAAAACCCGCCTCTAATCATCTATTGTGTTCTTTAAAAAGAAATGCTAGTTCTTTCCCCTTTCCCTCCCCACAATTTCTACAATTACCTGCCATCCAGTATGATGGCTCAATTAATCTAAAAATGAATCTAATTTTGCTTTCCAAGCATCAAGCTTCTATAATTTACAAAAAGGTTAAAAAAAATCATGAAAACAGAACAATTAATAATGAGCTTTTTTATTATGATACTTGTTTTTATACAAACTTCACGGCAGACACGCAGGTGGTATAAATTAATTACTTCAGTGGTGCTCTGACAATTCACAACAGCTGAGGATCTGTCCTTTCCTTTCAAAGGAAAATTTTGACACTGCCACCGATTTTTAAAATCAGGGTTCAAGTATTATTCAGAATGTGTCTATATGAATATTTCCTTCCCACCCCCTCACAAAGACCATTTCACTAAATGTATTTTTAAAACATGAAGATCAATAGCACTTAAGTATTTAGAATGATGGCAGGCTGTCAATCTTTTGGACTAACAGAAACTCAATTATTTTGGCACAAATGTCAGAAAGTTATTTTAATGTGAAAGCATTCCAGATAACATAATGTCATAAAGATGATAGCAGCAGATCCAACCTACTTCCATTCCACAAATGTAATGTATCTTGATTGCCAAGGACTTTCCTGAAGGACTGTAAAAGCAGCAACTAAGGCCACAGTTGGATTTTCAATTTTCTCCTTTATCACATTAAAAAAATCAAAAACGTATTCCTGCCATTTCATACATGCTGAATAGTTGAGACTGGATGTACAGCTACTTACTTGTTTTCTGAAGCCCTAGAGGCACACTAAATAGATGCTCTAGCACATATCAATACATTCAGTGTTAGGCTTTGTAGGTCAGCTAACACTTCCCCAGAATTTAGCAAACATCATTTTATGTAGTTAGCTTAATTGTCACTGCCTCGCATTTCCCATTATGTGCTTATTTTTCCTTTGTCTACACTGCTGACACTAAGATTCTTTCTTCCTGGCTCTTTTGCAATACATCTGTTTGCATGCTTTGCTAGATGTTTGCAAGAGTCTATACTACAAGGCAAAATTACTATCTATAACTGTTTAGGTATTTGCTTCCAGAGATCAATCATCATGGGGATTTGGAGTCCTAGTACCAGGAGCTCTGAGCAGTCTAGAAGGGCAGTCCCTGTTGAGGCCATGTAAGCATTTCTTGCTTTGAATGTTCAGACCCCATACAATTCTCCCCCAAGGAGTTCAGTCACAAATTTAATTAACGCATTATTTTTGTAAACGAGCACCATCAGTATGGAAGCATGTTCTCTGGAATAGTGGCCAAAGCATCAAGGGACGTATCAATCTTTAGCGCATCTGGCACAAATATCTTCAACGCCAGCTACATCAGTGCCATGCAAACACCTGTTCTCACTTTCAGGTGACATTGTAAACAAGAAGTGGGCAGTATTATCTCCTGCAAATGTAAACAAACTTGTTTGTCTGAGCGATTGGCTGAACAAGACGTAGAACTGAGTGGACTTGTTGGCTCTAAAGTTTTACATTGTTTTATTTTTTGAATGTGGTTATTTTTTGTACTTAATTCTACATTTGTAAATTCAACTTTCATAATAAAGAGATTGCACTACAATACTTGTATAAGTGAACTGGAAAATACTATTTCTTTTATTTTTACAATGTAAATACTTATAATAAAAATAAATATAAAGTGAGCACTGTACACTTTGTATTCTGTGTTGTAATTGAAATAAATATATTTGAAAACATGGAAAACATCCAAAATATTTATATAAATAGTATTCTATTATTGTTTAACAGCACGATTAATAATTATTAATTTTTTTAACCGCTTGACAGCCCTAGTTTTTGCTATATAAAGGGAAAAGAAAACATGGTGGCATATGCCCTGTCCAGGAAAGGGCTCTGATCTGCTGCCTACAGGTTGCCAGCAGCTAGCCCTCCTGTAGCTTTGAAAGGGGGCAGACCCTTACGTCTGACCTTAAGAGTTTCCCAGTTTCAGCTGGCTTAACCAATTCAGTGTACCCCAACTCACTTTGGTTATAATCTGTATCTAAAGAGTGTCATGTAAGATAACATTGGAAAACTAATAAAACCCACTGATATTAATATTCTTGCATGATGTATGTACGTGGTGCATACAAAAAGTTATGAAGAGGAAGTTACGTACCTTGTGCAGTAACAACGGTTCTTCGAGATGTGTCCCTATGAGTGCTCCACTGTAGGTGCACTTGCATCACTGCTGTTGATCAGAGAACTTTGAGAGCAGTGTCCATTTGGCCCGCACATATGCTGCCCCCTACTCGTGCCCTGCCATGAGGCTAACCAGCGCATGCAGGCGAACCCCCCTCAGTTCTTTCTCTACCAGAGAGTCCTTACAAGAACTCTGAAGTAGAGGGGAGGAGGGTGGGCTACGGAGCACCCATAGGGACACACATCTCAAAGAACCATGGTTACTGCAAAAGGTGAATAACTCTTTTTCTTTGAGTAGCAGTCCTCTGGATGCTCCACTGTAGGCAACTCTGAGCAGTATCCCCACTGCAGGGCTGGAGCTTCGGAGTCAAGTCTTTGGATGACAATACTGTAGAGCCGAAGATAGCATCGGAGGGGGAATTCCCGGTAATCATATAATGTTTTGCAAAGTTATGCACAGACGCCCAGGTTTCAGCCCTGAAGATTTCCAAAATAGGGATGTTCTTGAGGAAGGCGATAGAGGAGGAAACCGACCTCGTGGAGTGCATGCAAATACCAGATGGAAGTACTATGTTGTGAACCTAACAGCAGTGTCTGATACAGTTTGAGACCCATTTGGAGAGTCTCTGGGCTAATATTGCTGCACCTTTAGACCTTTTTGCAATGGAGAGGAAAAGCTTAGGACCTTCATCCTGTCCAGGTAAAAGGCCAGTGCTCTCCTAACGTCTAGTGTGTGCAGTATAGCCTCACTGTGATAACAGGGTAAAAGGTTGTGAGTTCAATCAGTTGCTTTATGTGAACAGACGAAGTCACTTTGAGGATGAGCTTCGGGTACAGTCAGAGTAACCTTGTACAGAAAGTATAGTGTATGGCAGGAGTGTGCCATTAGTGTCACTACCTCCCCTATTCTCTTCACTGAGGTGATCGCCACCAGGAATACGGTCTTCATGGACAGGTATGTGAGCGAACTGATGGCCTTGGTTCAAAGGATGGCCTAGTCAGGCTTTTTAGTACTAAGTTTAGGTCCCATGATTGGGAGGGGGGGGAAGCATATAGAAGGCCCTTCTCCCATGACAAGAGGAGAATGTCCCCTAAGAAGTGCTGTCTGAAGCCTGCCTGGAGCAGTAATGTGGGGATTTCCTATCCAGGTAAGTGGCGAACAAGTCCACTGTCAGTGTTCCCCACGGTCTGAATATGTTGTGGAGTACTACCGAGTTCATCTCCCACTTGTGGTCATGTGGAAACTTGCAGCTAAGACTGTCCACTGTTGTGTTCTGCACTTGCGGTAGGTAGGCTGCTGAAACTGTCACACTGTGGGAAACATACCAGTTCCATAGCTTTAGTGCTTCTGCACAAAGGAAAGGCTATCTGGCACTCCCATGACGATTTGTGTAGTAAATGAATGCTATGTTATCTATCATGATCCTTGTGTGTACACCTCTGATCAGCAAAAGGAAGTATGCAAGTGTTCCTCACTGCTCTGAATTCGAGGAAGTTGATATGGACGCACCTCCATGGGTGACCATTTGCCTTGTGTCGTGAGGTTGTTAAGATGTGCTTCCCATCCTAAGAGGGATGGATCGGTGGTGAGTCGTAGTGACGGGGAGGGCTGTGCAAATGGGATCCCCATGCAGACATTTGGTGGGTACTTCCACTAGTTCAAGGATTGTTTGACCTTGGTGGGTAACAATAGCGGTTTTTTAGAGTGTCTCTGTTCAACCTGTATACTGAGCTGAACCACAACTGGAGACACTTCATGTGTAGTCTGGTCTGAGCTATCACAAACGTGCCTGCAGCCATGTGCCCCAGAAGTTGAAGGCAGTGTTTGGCTAATATTTGAGGGCTGGTCTGCACTGTTTCTGTGGACAGATTGAGGAATCTATGTTGTGGGAGGAGCACTCTCGCTCGAAGAGAGTTGAGACCAGTTCCTATGAACTTTAATCTTTGTACTGGGGTTAACATTGATTTTTGGACATTGATTTGTAGGCCCAAGCTTCTGAATAAGTCCACAGTTACGTGGGTAAGACACAGGGCTTCGAAGGAATGAACCCTGAGGAGGCAGGTGTCCAGATAGGGGTAGATCATGATCCCCTGGGAATGAAGGTGAGATGCGATTACAGAGAGGACCTTGGAGAATACTCTGGGTGCCAAGGATAGCCTGAAGGAGAGTACTGTATTGGTAGTGATCCCGTTCTAGGGTAAATCTGAGGAACTGTCTGTGGGAAGGTAATATTGAAATATGGAAATAAGCATCCTGAAACTCGAGGGCTGAAAACCATTCTCCCTGTTCTAAAGCTGGAATAATCACTACTAGAGTGACCACCTTGAATTTTTGAGCCTTGACAAACTTGTTGAGTGCTCTGAGGTCCACTACGGATCTCCAATCCCCCCTTTCTTGGTATTAGGAAGTAGCAAGAGTAAAAACCTTTCCTTCATACTTGCTGAGGTACTGGTTCTATGCCTTCTACGCAGAGGAAGAGATCTGTTGTCACAATAAACTCTTGTGAGAAGTGTCCCTGAAGAGGGATGCAAAGGGGGGTGGGGGGCAGGGAGGTGAAATGAATGAGATAACCATTGCAGATGATTTCTAACACTAATTTGTCAGATGTTATCCCATTCCCAGGTGCAGTGGAACAGAACAAGGCATCATCCAAAGGGATGCAAAGGGTTGGTCAGCATCAGGTAGCTCTGAAGGGAGTGATCTGTCAGCGCCCCAACTTATCCACCACAATTGTTGTTTTGAAGTGGATGGTTGGAAAGGCGAAGGTTAAGGGTCCAATGGTTTGCACTTTGAGAATCTGGACTCTCTCTTTTGTAGTTCATAAAAGCATTGAGATTGATATGCAATTTAAGTGAGGGTTAAGAACTGTATTTTCTCTTCTGTCCAGGTACATAAATCCCCAATGACTGAAGGATAGCCCTGGAATCTTTGACTTTGTAGAGGGATGAGTCCATCTTTTCCATGAACAATTTGGTGCCTTCAAAGGGAAGGTCCTCCACAGTTGTCTGTAGTTCCTTGGGGAAGTGAAATAAATGTAGCAAAGAAGCTTGTTGCATCACTACTGCTCAGGAGATGGATCTTGTCATGGTATCAGTCACAGAATCATAGAATATCAGGAAGGGACCTCAGAAGGTCATCTAGTCCAACCCCCTGCTCAAAGCAGGGCCAATCCCCAGATAGATTTTTGCCCCAAATCCCTAAATGGCCCCTTCAAGGAGGGAACTCACAATCCTGGGTTTAACAGGCCAATGCTCAAACCACTGAGCTATCCCTCCCCACCATGTCGAGCATTGATTAGAGTGCCATCTTGGCCACCAGTTGTCCTTCATTGATAATGGCCCTTAACTGATCTCTGTAAAATTCTGGAAACTGATCAATAAATAAACTGAATTTGGAATAATCTAAGTAGTCGTATTTTGCTGTTAGCACTTGATAATTTGCAATGAGGAATTGTAGTGTGGCCGATGAATAAGCCGTTCTTCCAAACAGATAGAGGTTTTTCTAATCCCTATCATATGGTGTTGAGCTCTGGAATTGATAGCATCTACAGCAATCAAATTAGGTGGTGGATAGGAAAAAAATTCTGTATCCTTGGCTGGGATGTAGTATTTCTTATCAGCTCAATTACAGGTTGGCACGACAGATGCAGGGGCCTGCCATAAAAGTTTGTCTGGATCCAAGAGAGCCTCATTGATGGGGAGGGCTAGAGGTAATTGCAGAGTGTCTGCCACCCTCTTAGCTAAGTCTTGGAAGAGACAGCAGAGGGGGCATCACTGCCTCATCTGGTGAAGGGGACAAAATGTTGGTCAGAAGTGTGACCTCTTTGTCGAGGTCCACCTCCTGTTTCTCCCTCATCTCTTCTGGAGGTTCAGTAGCTCTAGATGCAGAGGCTAATGGAAGGTGCCTCATTGATTTGTAATGGGCCACACTAGATGCCCAGTAGGCTTAATATCTATACGCCTCCCATGGGTCCCATCGGAATGGCAGGAAGGGTCCCGGTGGCTGGCACCAGGGTTGTCCATATCAGGGTGGTTGAGAACCCGGTGGACTGTACAGCTGTGCAGGCCCAGACTGGTAATGGGCACTATAGGGTGCATGAAAGGAGTGATGGGAAACAACCTCCTCCTGCTCGCTATCAGACTCTCCATTGGACAATGGTGGTGCATGACATGGTGCTGGTGAAGACTCCCGAGTTCGGGGTTGACTCAGTACCGAGTAGTGGAAATATTAGATATTGTAAAGTCTTTGGAGCATCTGAACTGCTGTGTTGCTGTGGAGGTTGGTACCAGTGATGGCTGCTGGTGCCGAGACGATGGTACTGACCGGGTCAGCAATGTATACCAGGCTAAACACGCCAACGTTGTTTGGCATACCGCTGATGGTATCGAGGCTGTTGCCCATACTGAGGATTCTTCCCCTAAGCACGGTCTCTGTCCTTATCTCTCCCAGTCAATACCATAGCTTCAGTGCCTGTGCCCATTGGACTTTTAGGCATGTCAATGCGTCCCGTTGAGACAGTACCATGTGAGCTCTGGGTACCATGTTTGGCCAGTTTCAGGGCCATCAGTACCAACAATACCGAACATGCCATGGATTTTTCCAACTGGTACGGGCTCATTCTGAGGATTCACAGCGGCGCTGGGGGAGGGATGTGCTGGCCGCCGCTTCCTGCAGCCCGCATTGGCCTGGAGCAGCAAAGCGCAGCCAGTGGGAGCCGCAATTGGCTGAACCTGTGGACGCGGCAGGTAAACAAACTGGCCCAGCCCACCAAAGGGCTTACCCTGGCTGGCCAAGTGCCAAAGGTTGCCGATCCTTGCTTTAGAGGAACGAACAACCATTTCTCTGAACTTCCCAGCAGAGGGCTGGACATTGCAGAGCACACAGGTCTGGGGAAATTCAGGACTGGGAGTATGTTGGGGTCACCTTGCTGGTTGTAACCCAGGCTGGTGGAAACCAGAGTGGGGCTCTGGGGCTCTAGACAGGCTGCTGGGGTCAGAGCTGCTGAACCAGGGCTGTCTACCACACAAATACTTCAGGGTTTGACTGGCATGCTTGTAGGTTGATTGTGAACATCCCAGGCTGGGAGCTACAGCAACAAAGCATTGTAAGGTACCTAGGATTGCATGGCAAGTGATCTCACAACCCCTCAACTGGTCTGGACTGCACTTCTGAAGACCAGGACAATCTGCCCCGATACACTGTATGATCTGGTATAAATCCCTTAATCTCTGTGGGTCTCAACTTCCTCATTTATAAATAAAAATGACAAACAATTTGTCCTCCTTTATAAAGCATTTTGAGACCTATGAATGAAATCACTGCAAGCACTAAGACTTCTTACTTACTAATACTCCAACCTTATGTTCTGAATGTACAAATTGTGAGAACTGATAGATTACATAGATTTGATAAATCACTGTTTGTGACTGTTCAATGTGGTGAAAATGCTTTTAAATCCAGCCAAAATAGCTGACAGAACACATAAATCTTGCTGTATAAGGTGGGCTAGTAATAGGGGTCCAAGAAGATGATTTACTACCTGCTTTTCTACACTATTGACTACCATCCCTCAATGAGCTGGGTCATCCTGTAACTGTCTTAAATGTTTTCCTCTTAATGTAATCTTTCAAATAATACACTATGAGTGTGCATCATTCTGACAAAAATATATTAATCAGAGCAACAACTTTGATAATTTATAGCATTACTAAAAAGATTACACTTTTTGGGGAAAAAAAAGCAAATAAATTTGCTGCAAATAAATTATCTGCAAATAAATTTCAGTGAGAGAAAGTACCGTAAGATAGTGACAGGGCACATCTTGACACTCAAACATTGGCTTGTCCAAAAGTACAGTTTGATCTGGTAATAAACACAAATTAAATGGAAAGGAAATATTTAAGTTTCCTAAGATTCAGTCAAAATGCTTTTATACATATTCCCTATATTTATAACAATTTGCATATTTATCGTAAAGTAATTTTCTCTCTCTCCACGGAAGAAAATCTAAATGCTTCTACATACAAAACTCCTGACATGTTTTCTCTTTGGTTCATTAAACCAGCCCATAAAACAGTGCAACCATAATCAATGTAACAATGAAACAAAATGAAAAAATAGGATAATTATATATAATTTCTACAAATTGAACTGCATAAAAACATTACCTCATTTAACAAAAATCAAATACTGTTTGATGTGTAAAATGGAAGAAACAGTGATATAAAAATTGGACAAAAGTTATTACCATGACCAATTTATGCAATGTAGCAAAAAATGTAATTGATGAGATATAAAGCAGTTTTAAATAAGTGTGCTATTATAATTTTATGCAGAAATCCTTATTACAGTGGTCATTAAAATGTTGTCATTACATCAAAAGAATAAATTGTACAAATAAAAATGTATTTTAAAGATAAATTATTCTGTTAACTCAGGCCCAAATCAGGGCCGCCCAGAGGGGGGGGCAAAGGGGGCAATTTGCCCCGGGCCCCGCGCTCCGCAGGGGCCCCCAGGAGAACAGCTGAGGCTCCCGCCTCCGCCCCTCTCCTGGAGCCTTAGCGCATCAAGCGCCGTGTCTCCGGCGGGGCCCCTGAGCCCCGCCCCCTCAGAGCTGCGTGGTGAGGAGGCGGGGCTGCGAGCTCCGGGCTGAGCTCTGCTCCCTCCGCTCGGCGTAGAGCTCCCAGCCCCGCCCCCTGACCACGCGGCTCTGAGCGGGACGGAGCTCAGGCCCCGCCAGAGACGCGCTGCGGCTGCTCTGCGAGGCGCTGAGGCTCCGGGTGAGGAGGGAGCCGGGGGTAAGAGGCTGGGGCTGGGGGGGTTGGCTAAGTGGCAGGGAGTCCTGGGGACAGTCAGGGCACAGGGAGCGGTCAGGGGGCAGGGAATGGGGGGGTTGGATTGTGGGTGGTCTGGGGGGGGTGGATAGGGTCAGGGCCGCCCAGAGGGGGCGGGGCAAGAGGGCGCAGGAGCTTCTTCCCTCCTGGTCTTCGCCAGCGGGGGGTCCTCCCGCGCCGGGGCGGAAGGACCCCCCACTGGCAAATTACCGCCGAAGCGGGACCCGCCGCCGACGTGCAGCCCAGTCTTCGGCGGTAATTCGGTGGCGGGGGGCCCTTCCGTTCCGCAACCCACCGCCGAATTACCGCCGAAGACCGGGCAACACTTCGGCGGCGGGTCCCGCTTCGGCGGTAATTCGGTGACGGGGGGCACCCGCCGCGGGTCTTCGGGGCACTTCGGTGGCGGGTCCCGGAACAGAAGGGCCCCCCACCGCCGAAGACCCCGGGCCCCCGGAATCCTCTGGGCGGCCCTGGCCCAAATGGCAATGAACTATACTACTTTACAAAGAACATTACACTCTTCAGATTTCACCGTTGTTAAATTATTTGTTGTTCTGAAAAAGAAAAAAGAAAAACCTTTCCAATTATATCACTATCATTTTCACCAATATGTGATTGTTCATTTGACAGACAAGAGATAATTGTATGCGGGAATTCTCTACAATTAAAACGTATTAAAGCAGAAAACAGAATACAGTAGTATGTTAATTATGCTAGCAGGCATTTACCATTGTATTTGGCTACTTTTATGACATCCAGATAAATTTGCTGCTTTTAGAGCTGACTCAAATATAAAACTGCTTGACACCAAACAATCTGAATGACAGATTTATAGGCCATATAGCATAAAGCCACCCCACCCCACCCAGTATGTGGAAGTTTATGTATGCAAAGTCTCTTTAACTAACAACCTGCCACTACTTTTTAGAACCTTGTGGCAGTTATTTCAGTCTAAGTAATATTTTTTTCCATGAGGAATCAAAAGACTAAAACCCATTAGTACATAAAGTAAGAACTGTACATTTTTTTCAACAGACCATTAGAATCAGGATAATACACATTTGTTGTGTTTTACAGGAAGTTTCTGTATAAACACTAGAGCTCCTTTTGATTAAAATCTGTCTTATTTTTTCTTAGGTAAAATTTAAAAATCCCACTTTTTATAAATTGTTAAAAAAAAAAAAAAAAACAATGCACCACACACTGCATGGTACAAAATTCAGCTTATTTTAACCCAACTGATCTTATAATTTAGCCCTATTTCTTAGGGGGTGGAGGGAGGGATATCTCAGTGGTTTGAGCATTGGCCTGCTAAATCCGGGGTTGTGAGTTCAATCCTTGAGGGGGCCACTTAGGGATCTGGGGTAAAAATCTGTCTGGGGATTGGTCCTGCTTTGAGCAGGGGGTTGGACTAGAGGACCTCCTGAGGTCCCTTCCAACCCTGATATTCTATGATTCTTACTTATGAAGTTTAAGTACTACTCATGTGCATCCGTGTTTCTAGGATCAGGGCCTCAGAAACAGATTTTGGTATAAATAACAATTGTGGGGTATTAAAACAAAGTCGATGACCTTATTATAAAACAAAATCTCTAACTTACTGATGAATGAAACTGAAAAGTATAGTAAAGATGTAATAATAAATACACCTGCTACAAATAAACACAGAAAATATGCCCTGTGACAAAAAAAGGCTTGTGATGAATGAACACATTTAAGAAATGCAATTATTTAAAAAATTAAGTTTGGAACTATTTACAGAGACAATTTTTATTATAAATACAGAACTACAAAAAAGTCTGTACCTGTAAAGGAATCATTCTATGGAGCTTCAGCGCCCCCTTCTGGTGGACTCTGGCAAAGCAACTACCACAGTAATCTTCCCCACATTCTAAGCATACCTTGAACAAAAAGTAACATCATCAAAAATGGGTTCATAATATACAATTACTGTTGAGGGTTTTTATCCTTGTTCATATTTTCCAAAAATGTCACAAATAAGACTTGAGGAAATAAAATTAGATTGTTTGGGGGCTTGTTCCACTAATTAATGCACACACCTCATATCAATTTGGTCATAATTAGACATTTTAAAGGAGGATTATTTTAAATTAATCCAATCCAAAACCCATTGGCTAGCTTTCTATACTAAAATATTAATATTTTTTGCTGTCATCTACCCACCAGCAAAGCATTTTTCGTCTCACACTGTCCACATGCCTTCCCCTTCATTTTAGGTTTTCCAGGGATTGCAACATTTGCCATTTTATGTATAAATGGCTGTTTCATTGGCTCTGGAAAAATACAATGGAAGATAATAATAAATATCAATATTTTATAAGACATTAAGCATGTATTCTGACTAATGGGAGTGGGTATTTTGGTTCCATATACTTCTTTTTAACACCTTTATAATTCAATATGTTAATGTCTTCAATACAGCTATTTAAATATTCTTAAGAAAAAAATCATCATGCAGCACATAGGAAAATAAAATTCAGTAAGGCTATTAATTTTAGACTTCTTAGTGGTAACTATAAACAGTGAGGTTCTTTTTTTCTTAAACTATGAAAAGTATCTTCCAAACTATTTAATTAACAACCTCTAAGGAACATATAAAATATTAACATATAACATTTTATTTTACTTGGTGAATACAAAAATCACTTTACCATGACTCTGTTCTTTGAGTATCTTCAACTTCACTTTTCCTGAAGAAACCTATATTGAAACATTTATACATGTATATATGGAAAACTAAAAGAATTATCAATAAATATAAATACAAAATATATCCACTAAAGTATGCACATTTTAATGCTAAATTAATGACAAAATTTTATATTTGAATAATGTTTTTTTAAACGATGTTTTCATTTTAAAAGATACAAAGAAATGTTGGTCATATTCATGATTTGTGACAAAACCATGAATTTTACTGGATTTTCATAAAAATCATAGTCTGTTACCCCAGCACCAGCAAGATTTTTCCATTAATTTATATTTCTATGGCCCCAGTCCTGCAATTCTATTCTCTCTCATAAACAATCTATGGCTCTTAAAGCAGGGATTGGACCATACTTTGACAATAGGGAGAGTAATTAATGGGATTCTCCTGTTATCACCCGGTGGCTTTGTTACATAGACTTGCAAGGTACCCATCTGTCACAACAAGATATTATTCTATCCTGCAAAAACCCCTTGAATTCCCTGATGCTCCACACAGATGCAAGAGGTCTGCCTGCAGAGTCCAATTGCAGTATCAAGGCTTGTAGTGGAAAAAGTATAGTGGAATAAAGGTTTTAAGTCTTTTTATTATTTATATCTTTATGTAATGTTTTAAGCCATTTTTAATGTAAAATAAAAAACACTTGACTTTGCTCATAAATTCCCATGGAAAACCACTCAGTTCCAATTAAACCATTGTATGCCATGACTTAAAAAAAAAAAAAAAAGACGACTTTTACATTTTTTGCCATGCTAAACCCATGAGTCTTGGCCATAGCATATACTCTAAAAATACATTCCATAATCTACACCCCTTCTCATAGTTTCACATATTTGGTATGCACACAGAATCTGTCTATGGGTTAATTCCACAACTGACAAAGCCAATTGTAGAACTTTAGATAATCCATGTGCATATGCCAGGCCGAATTGCACAGCCTTGTCTTTCTCCTGCCCCTCTTCCTCACAGAGAAAGTAGTCATGTAGTGGATCAGCTTGAGGTCTGGAATAATAAAAATGGGAGGAAATTTAACAGTACAAATGCAAGATCATTCACTTCAGGACTAACAACAAGAATTTCTGCTATAAGCAGGAGGCTCATCAATTGGACATGATAGAGCGGGAAAAAGACCCGAGTGTATTAGTCTATTGCAGAATGACATGATCAACCAATGTGATGTGGCTGTGAAAAAGGCAAATGCAATCCTAGAACGCATCGGGCAAGGTATTTCCAGTAAAGATAGGAAAATATCAATGACATTGTACAAAGCACTAGTAAGACCTCTTCTGAAGTTCCGTGTACAACTCCATGTACAAAACCCCATGTGTATCAAAGATTAACTCAAACTGGAACAGATATAGAGATGGAATACTGGGATGATTAGGAGAATATAGAGCCTAATTTATGAGAGGAGACTAAGAGATATTGGCTTGTTTATACTAGCAAAATGGAGGCTGAGAGGGATACAACTGCTCTATATAAATACATGGTGGGAGAGGGGGAAGGCACGGTGAACACCAGGTATGGAAAATAGAGAATAGCTATTAATGCTGCAGGCTAACATTAGCATGAGAACAAACGGGCATAAACTGGCCATAGACTGGAAACTAAAAGAATGTTTCTACTTATCAGAGGTGTGAGGTTGTAGAACAGCCTTTCAATAGTAGTGGGCCGAACAACCTAAATAGTTTTAAAACTGAACTTGTTACATTTATGAATAGGATTATATGATGGGGTTGCCTGCAATAGCCAGGGATTGGACTTGATGGCCCAGGAGGTCCCTTTCAGTCTTATGTTCCTGTGTAAGTCTAACCAGCAATTCACAATCCAAGACAGCTAGGGAACCTCCAGTAACCTGACCTTGCTACCCGGGGCTGAGGCCTCTGCCCCCCGCCATCTCATATTGCCTAAATTTTATTTAAATGCCATTCGCACAGTCTATTGTGCAAGGTACAAGCAACCGTAAAGAGCTATACATATCTCCTTCTGCAACAGCCTTCTGTGACTAGACCCCCATTTTCTAGGGAAAATAACTGATCCCTTTCAAAAAATTCTCCGGCATTTTTCCTTCCAAACATGGAGAACTCTACAGTGCATCCACTTTCCATCCCTTGTGCATGTTGCACTTTTGCCTTTTTGAAATTGTTGCCCTAGGTGTCTTCACCAGAACAGACAGCTTCAGGCGGAGTCTATGCATCTGCAGTTTGAAGTCAAAGGTTGTAAATGTCTCTTTCTGGACTTATATGAATTTTATCATAAAGTTTCTAATTAGGTCTATTAAGTAAAACTTGCATTTCAGGATGAGGTATATAGCTTGGCTTCCTAAAGAAACATAGCGAGAAACTCCCTCTTTATGCATTGTTCAGCCCAATTTATATGCATCTCTGGATAAATCAATTTGAGCTGAAGAATTAGGAAGTGTATCTTTATTTCTAAGATGAATTTAGACTGTTTAGACTTGGGTATCCTTTTAGGATTCTTCATACTAATTGAGACTGTGAGCAAAGAAAACTGATTCTGCCATCAGAACCAATATTTTTAGCAGAGATCATAAACATTGTTTGATTCAGTAGGTAATTCTTGAATCACATGCAGTGCAAGCATGTATCAGTTAATACCTCAAGGCCAAAATCCATATCTAACAAAAACATGAATCTATTTTCCAAGAGCTCTGACACTCAGGAATGTATGTTGTTATAGGTGGCGCTAGTAGCACTGGATACAATTAAGGTTCCCCAACACTTCCCATTATAAGAATATGTTTTCAACTGCTTATAAGTTTGCCAAGCTGTTTGGACTGAAATTTCCCAAGCGGGCTGAATATTTTTGTAAAGTTTCACCAAAAACAGTTCAACCATTTCCATGAAAGAGATTAGGGAAAAATACATTCTTTTGCCTGTGTAAGAAAAAAAAAATTTGTTGAGAAGCCTAATACCCTGCATACTTTTGGGTATTGCTTTTAGTACCAGGGATATGTCTTTTACTGCTCTTGAGGAAAAAAAATGCCCATGTTATAAACCTTGGACAAATCTGAATTTGCACATATTTTATAGAGACTTGCCAGCACTTTTAGCAGGGGCTAAGCAGGATTTTGCCTGCAATTGCTGCAGCACTGGACACCAGAACTGAGAGCAAGGACAATGTCTCTCCTGCGCTCTCAATAATGCCCCCTTTGCTGGCAGTCAGGCAGCATGGAGGAGAAAGCAAACTGATTTGAATGTAGACATAACAAGAGTCAGGTTGGGGACAGATAGAAGAGGGAGTAGATTCCAAAAATCAGCCTGGGCAGGAGAGTACAAGACACTGAATGATGCATGGATCCTGTAGTAAAACGCATAGGTGATTATTGTAATTAAAAAGACTATCATAATGTAAGTGCTCAAGAGAACAAGAAGACTAAATTAAGATTTCACAGGCAACCTTAACTCTAGTGATCCTTAACTTCTGACTGCTTGACTTTGCAACCAACCATACCATTCTTTTAATGTAGTTATTTTGTATGTACTTGTATGTATATTTCACTTTGCAGAATATACCTGTTTATCTTGAATCTCCCCTTAAGCTAAATTTTTAGTATCTTCCTAAAGAAAATTGAGGATTCCAAATTTTTCAGACTTTTCTTCTATAAAAATGTTTCCTGGTAAAGGGTTTCTACACACACAAAAAAATACTTTGGACTGTAAATATGATAAATTTAGCTAATACAGCACAGATTTATACTTGGGTCTTATCTAATGCCCACTGAAATTAATGAGAAGATTCCCAAATTCCTGCAGTGGGCACTGGATCAGGCCCTTAATAATTTGTCTTTGTACAGGTAGCACAACCTTACCCCTTAACTAACCTAATTTATGTAATACAACATAACACCAAACAATTATTTCAAATACTGTACTCCAGAACTCAATCTTCCTCTAGCTCAGTGGGATAATATATGCTTTGTACAGAAAAACAAATACCTTTGAAATGTTATTTATAAAATGTTCCATTTCTCATCTTAATACAATATTTAAAACTGTCTTATTAATTCAGTCACATTACACCAAAATAGTGAATGACTATAACCAACAAAAATCTCTTCTAAATCTTGTATTTTATGAGACTATCTGCAAATCCAATGAAATTTTTGTACCTTAACAACATTTTCTTTATTTTGTGACCATACTTGAGGTTGAATGCCCAATGGTCCTGCCTGTCCAGATTGCCAACGATATCCACTTGATCGTCTAGGAAAAACACAACACCCAAAACTTAATTACTAAGCATATTTCTCCTGTAAATTGGGATGGATGAATCATTTTCCCAATATGCAGATTTGTAATTAATATCAACAAACAGGATACCAGAAAAAATTAGGAAAAAAAATCTTCTCTGTAGTAGCACGGATAACATAACTCCCCTTTAATTTTGATTGCTTTCATGTCAGGATTGCAAACCTGAAATATTGACAAAGTAACTCTTGTTGGATAATTTAGCAAACTAAGTATTTTTTACTGTCACATATAAACCTGCTCATTACATTAGTTTCCTGGAAGTTTACAAGTAGTTTGCTCTAATGACATGCCCCCAGAAGTAGATATCATTCCACTGTGAAAACTATCTACCCAGACAGCTGCTGTGACAATATCCATCAGCTTTTTAAATCCCTTCATTGTCTCCCATGCCAATGTCCACAGCAGATTTATGCTGCTTGTTACCTTCAAGGTCCTGCACAATTTAGTACTTTTTGCCTTGTCTTTTAGCTCTCTTTCACCTCAACCAAGACACACAACTCAGTGCTTCCTTACTATCCATCTCCTTGCCTTCTTCCATGCAGCTCGTAAGCCTGGAAGTTTCCTTCTGGATCTAGTCTGCTATGATTCTATACTCTCTTCTCTCAAAACACGCTTCTTCCACAAGATCCATAAATCCTAGCCCTCCACTCAGAGAGAGAGAGAGCTGGAGTAAGACAAAGTGCAAGAGAGATTAGAATTTTAAAAATTATGGAACTAGCTTGTGTGCCTAATGTCAATTCTCAATCGTCTATTTCTCTTGCTTTCTCCCCATTCCTTCTGTCCTCTACCTGCTCTCTCTTTAAATAGGAATAAATGTAAGATACTGTGTCTTTGTTTTTGTCTGAAAAGCGTTTAGTATACTATCAGTGCTACACAAATTAAATAATTAAGAACAGTAGCAGCACCTCTCTGATAGCCTATCTTGAATTGATTAGTTTTGAGGTGCAGCCAAGCTGGTGGTCTCAGTCTCAACATTAGTCTTGCACCTTTCAAAACCACTACATTATTTTTAGCAAAGAAGAGATGGCATAAAATCACTGAAAACCTAAACTGGAAGCTAAAGAACTATCATATTTTAGCTATTTGTTGAGATTGTCAGAGCATAAAGGCAACTAGAACCCAGCTTTAATTGCTCTGAGAAAAAGGAATTTAGAAATTAATTACTATGATCCAAAGCAATTAATGGCACTTAGTGCTCAAATAGCATTATATACCTTTTAAAGTGCTGTACAAACATTAATGAATTCATCCTTATAACACTTTTGTGAGGTAGGAAAATAAGTATTATCCACATTTTATAGATAGGGAAGCAGACACAGAGGTTACAATTATTTGCTAATGTCACACAGTGAGTCACTAGCAGAGCCAAGATTAGTCTACGGCTCACTTCACCAGACAATGCTCACTTCCTAAATGGGTTCTTTCCATCATATATAAAACTATTACAATGTTCTAGTCTTTTTGTGATGTTATGTACATGCATTTAACTCACTGAAACAGTGAAAGTGAGATACACTAGGAGATACAGGGTACTGATTGGCTGATTTAACTCCAATGTTACAATCTCACTGGGAAAAAAGAAAAAGAGAATGTTGGGGGGAAAAAGGAAACGGGCTGGCAGTTCTGATATCATATTCCACTGGGGAGGAGAAAGAGAAATGATTGTGACATCAGAGGTAAATCAACCAATCTCACAGGAGAGACAAAAAAAAAAAACCACCAAGCAAAAAACATGCTTATCACTGGACAGCAGGAGGCTGTGGAGAGGAAAGGAAAGGAAAAGAAAAGAGGAGATAAAAGACAGAATAGGGTAAACAAAGAAGAAAAGCAGGCAAAGGAAGGAGCTTAGAGGGAATAGTGCAGAACACTACCAAAAATGCTAGTCTTTCGATGGGTTATCCACAAACGATTTTTCAAAAGAACACACATCTCATTGGGATTCCTTGATTTTACAGTTAAAAATTCCAAAGAAATTTCACCTACTCCCTCCTCTCTTCTTTTTCTCTGCTCATATTAGATTGTAGTTGCTGCAGTTTCTTCTCCATCTCCTTGTTTTCTAGTTCTAACTGTACCTTCTCCAATTTCAGCTCTTGTACATTTCTGGAGAAATTAAATTGAAACATTTAAATGTGTATTAGCAGGAAAATTATAAAGACATTCATCAGAACATGAAGGAGAATGAAAACAGGTACCTGAATAGATTTGAAGCAGCAGGGCTGTTTTAATAACTTTTAATATTGAAGGTGTGTAACCCGCATCCCCCATAGCAAGCCTAAAACTGTCAGTCTTTTGTCATTTTTCAGACAGGGCTATTTTCAGGGCTAAAACAGCTGTGTGCGCCCAGGAATACTTAACCACAGAAGAGGAGTTTGCTGGAACTAATCAGCTCCATCGCTCCCCTGAACTTGTGGATGAGTGACCAGGAGAGATGGCGATCTACTCCACTCCACTCTCCTGAGTGGATTCAGGCATGTAGGAGGGGAAAATAAAAGGGGATAGGCATGCCCTTCCTCCAGCATAGGATCAGTCTAACCAACCAGCAAAGCCTTCCTAGTATGGACACAGTACAGTAATTAAACTGTGTCCATGCCAGCACTTATACTGGTATAGCCATGCCAGTAAAACAAGCAAAACAAAAACATACCCCCAACCAACATAGCTATTCTGGTACCAGTTTTAAGCATAGATAAGTCCCTTCATCCACAAAGAATTTTGAAGACCAGGGAGTAGATTTTGCTCTGCATTCTGAATTGGACAGAAAAATGGACCCTGGAGATTTCTGAGGCTTGGAACAACATGTTCCATGTTCAGTCAGGGGGATAAACCACTCTATTTTGAACAGAATAAACTTTGGAAGATATCAGTGGGGCAGAGGGAAAATGAATTATCATCAAGAAAGTGAGGACAGGCTAGATTTAGGACTTGCCTATTTTGAAAAGTTACAATGGTAATGTTGTGTGGGTTAGGGGTGTGATTATTTTTTACCGACATAGCTATGCTGCTATAAGACCCTATGCAGTATAACTGCATCCATACTCAGAAGGTTTTGCTGGTTACTATGCTGGAAAACCCTCTTTAGGGTAGACAAGGCCTTAATAAAGACAGCATATATTAGATTATCTTCATAGCAATAATTCCCATGAATGAATTCAGTAAGTAGGTTAAAAAAACCTAAGGAAGAGGAGGCAGATAAGAATAAAAGCCTGGAAAAACAGTAGTAGAGAGACATATCTATGATTCTTACTTTTGTGCAAACATAATCTCATACTTAATGTTGCATATAAAGTTATTAAAAGCGTAGAGTCAACATCTCTATCATAGTCAGAGGAAATGAACTTACTTCACTTTTAATTTTACAGAAGTTCCAGTTTTTGAACCTGGCAGTATTACAAAGTCATTGATGTTCATGATTCCCAATGTGAACTCTTCTTTAAAAAATCAGAATGATTTGTGAAATTCTTTGTGGTTAGTAACCTGTTCAAATGGAACAACGGGATTGAAATTAATATGTTGGAGCATTGTAATAGTTTTTGCAATTTTTAATGTACAGAAAAAGAGTTGGAAAGCAGAAATTCATTATATAATATGGCTCATGTGATCCAGTTTCAACTTTTTCAAGACAAAAAGTTTGGGAAAATTCTCACAATCAGAAGCACCAGCAGCCTGAGAGACAATGCATGGCCTACTACCCAAATTTCTGGAATGGCTGAAGATCATGTTGTGCATATATGGTTTAGAGAGTTCCAGCTATATAGCAGAATGGCATTGTTACAGCCTGATCACAGGAATACAACCATGAGCCAGACTAGGATGCTGGCAAGGATGACTCATGATTAGCAGTCTCAGTTTCTTAATGCACACTAAACTTGGTGAAAAGTCCTAGTACAGAAGCACTGAAAATGGTGACCATTTTAATGCTGAAAGAAGTGTCAGAATCATGCACCAAGTGCATTTATCTAATGTGACTGGATGCCCTTGGCAAGACATGATGGCTCCATTCATCTCAATGGATGTTCAATAATAAAAAAAAGAATCTGCTGTCAGAGTACATGTGGTCTAGCAGCAGTGAGGCAGTTAAACAAGCTGGCACAGCTATTCTAGTTTTGATTCAGACTCTGAAGACTTATGAAAAATTAAAAACCCATACAACAAAGGACTGAGGCCAGCTTAGTGGCCTCAAGTAGTATTTTTTTAAAACTATATTTCTAAGCCATTGTTTAGATTTAATGCCTGTAACGCTGTTGTGACAGATATGGCAACTGTCTACAATATTCGTGAAAAAAACTTATTGAACCATTATCTGCTGATTACTTCCTGGAGTCTCAAAAACAAAGGTCTAAGATGTATAAAGGAAAAACTAACCTATTAATGTATCAGAGGGGTAGCCATGTTAGTCTGGATCTGTAAAAGCAGCAAAGAGTTCTGTGGCACCTTATAGACTAACAAACGTATTAGAGCATGAGTTTTCATGGGTGAATACCCACTTCATCGGATGACAGCTCATGCTCCAATACGTTTATCCAATGAAGTGGATATTCACTCATGAAAGCTCATGCTCTAATACCGGTACGTTTGTTAGTCTATAAGGTGCCACAGAACTCTTTGCCACTTTAACCTATTAATAGATATTCTAGTTCTGAATCTGAGACAGTTATGAATTTGTAACCACTGAGAACATTCAGTTGTGTATCTTGAAGGCTGACACCTACCAGAGGTTGGAGTTGGGGTGACTTCTGGTAAGCTTTTTAGCATGCACTAAGGTTCTTTTATGTTTGTTTGTTTGATTAATGTTTTATGTGTAATGCTTTCACCTTAAGAATAAATGTGCTTGTTTAGGAAAAGTTGTGTGGTAACTTATAAGTGTTGGCAATTACACCTCTGGAGTGCAAGCAAAGTGCAGACCTGGGCCTGTTCAGGCAGTCTGGCTTGCTGGGAATATTACAGTGTAGGCAAGGAACTTCACAGCCTGGAAAAAAAAATCATTCAGGAGGGAGAGAGACGTGGGTCTCGACCCCAGAGATATGATGGCTGAGGAGCCAGGAGCCTACAGTGGGTGCCTTCGAGGGACCACAGAGAAGGAATACAGGTGCAGTTGCCCTGAACTGTGGCAACTGTAAGCTTGTCTAAACACAAACTTAACTCTTTGTGAACACACTTATATTGGTTTAGAATTGGTTATATCAGTTTCACTTGCCACATTGCCAATGTACATTTACAGGAGCAAGCTAAACTAATACAAGGCTGGTATAAATCAACGTAAGAGTATCCATGCACTGACTTAATTAAATCAGTTTAAAAATCACACCTTTAGTTAAAACAGTGCAACTTTGTGTGTAATAGGCAATGCCTTATACTTGCAGTTCAGTGACTCTGAATCAAAATTAGTAGCTTTTACAAGCACTAGCATTTGTTTTTCCACATAAATAAAAAAAGAAATTTGCAGACTTTTTTCCCCGATACCCATATGGAGCAGTCTCAGACTTATAACAATTACATTATGTGCAAATTAATCAATACATTTTATTTATCAGCCATTTTCATGTCACTGACTGCAATTAGCAAAGTTTCCTCTTAATAAGACTTTATCAAGCCATAGCAGATCCGTCATTTTCTTACACTAGAAAGAGAGGAAGATGGTATACATGAGTCATACTGCTTTGACCATTTTCTTTGATGAAAGCCTGTAATAAATTATTATGCTTTCTGTCTGTGCATTTTATCACAGTACAACAATGGAAGGCAAAAAGCAAATTCTTAGCCATTCAATAATCTGAAGCACTTTATGTAAAAGTAGAATTTTCAAAACAATTCGCTTTACCTTTAGCAAGTGACCTTAGAACAAGACACTAATGACCTGCTGCTGTCAGGCTGTTCAAAAAGATAATCAGACACAAAACATCTGACTTATTTTGGGGAAAAAAATATGATTTCACTTTAGAATGATTTACTTTGTTATTCTTTTCATGTCTGCTGCAAGACCATTCTATCAGAACCAGAACAGATGGCAATCCTAAGTGACTCAGAACTAACGCTTGAGTATACCATACAGAGACCTGGATTAGATGTCAAGTTTTGATCTTTTGACCTTGAGTGGAGTTGGGGTATAAATCAGGGAAAGTATGGGCTCTAACAAGGATGCAGGATTCCCTGTACAGTAGAATCTCAGAGTTACAAACACCACAGGAATGGAGTGAACAAAATGTTATGGTTGTTCTTTCAAAAGTTTACAAATGAACATTGACTTAATACAGCTTTGAAACTTTACTACACAGAAGAAAAATGCTGCTTTTAACCATCTTAATTTAAATTAAACAAACACAAAAACAGTTTCCTTACTTTGTCAAAAATTTTTAAGACTTTCCTTTTTTCTTAGTAGTTTACGTTTAACACAATACACCTCTACCCCGATATAACGCGACCCAATATAACACAAACTTGGCTATAACCGGGGCAGGGGGCTGTACACTCCAGTGGATTGAAGCAAGTTCGATATAACGCAGTTTCACCTATAACGCGGTAAGATTGTTTTGGCTCCCAAGGACAGCGTTATATCAGGGTAGAGGTGTACTGTATAGTATTTGCTACTCTCCCCGCACCCCCATCTCCTTAGTCTGACTGCATACTTCTGATTCCAGATGAGGTGTGTGGTCGACTGGTTAGTTTGTAACACTGGTGTTCTTAACTCTGGTGTTCTACTGTATTTCTAACATTAAGACACTTTCAGGCACCTGCGCTTGCTTTAAAGACATCTCGAGAGAGGGCCCTTGAACTTACTCTGCCTATTTCTTGGAAATTCAAAACCTCAAACAAATTAAACTCTTGCCTTTAGCAATTTCATTAAAACTAACTCTTCTCTCAGCTAAGTAAGGTTCACGGGTTTGATTGCTCCTCCGATTAGCTATAGAGAGCTAGGAGGGAGAATTTCAGTGAACTTTTACAGAGATGCAACATAACCTGAATCATGAGTTAGACTTATTAAAAGTTTCATGTGTCTCTAGCCATAATGCATACAGCACGGTAGGTGATTTACATAGAAACAAGGGGAAATACTATAATTGGTGTGCGGCTGTACCGCCATGCAGCTGCCATAGATACGCGTAGGACCGTCTCTAGGGTACATCCCTAGGGTCTCTAACGCCCACCCCAGCGGCATTCTCCCCGCCCAGGGCGGGGGGCTGCTGGAAACCAACCATCCAGAGTCCCCCTCCCATGCTCCCACCCAGGGATCTGCTGGAGTCCACTGCCCACCCCATCTCCGTTCCCCTCGCGGGGCACCTGCTCCCCCACGGTCCGGGCTCCGGCCGCCGCTGCCTCCCCGCCCCCGAGCTGAGTGGCGGGGAAGGGGCGTCTCCCGCTCCGGCAGCAGCGGTTGCGGCCCGGAGAAGCGGCTCGCCCGGGCTCCCCTCACCCACACCTGCTGGCGCTGCAGCACCGCCGTGCGCATAGCGACCGGCGTACGCTGTTCCCAAGACAACTGCGACGCGGAATGTACCACTGAGACCGCCGGGGGGGGGGGGAGGAAACAGAGATGGTAGTGCGGAGTTGGCTGTGGGAAAGTCCATTCAGGGCGGCTGCGGGGGGAGGAGGGGGAGGTAGAGGCGAATCCATGTTACACCGTGGTGAAGGGAGGGGCAGTGCTCTCTGCATGGCCCTGTAGAGGTGGTTCCCCTGGTGCCCATTGGTTCAGGCCGTGGCTTGCTGGTGGCTTTACTTAGAGGAGTTGTTAGTTCTCAGGCAGAGCTGGCAAATAGGGTGACCAGACAGCAAGTGTGAAAAATCAGGACCAGGGCTGGGGGGGGAATAGAAACCTATATAAGAAAAAGCCTCAAATACCAGGCCTGTCCCTATAAAATCAGGCCATCTGGTCACCCTACTTGCAGATAAGCATCTAACAGCACCCAGTAGCCCAGGACAAACTACACCAGCCGCACCCTGGCCTGCCTGGGCACCACCCTATTGCCTCCAGCTAATGCAGTGCTTATCACACAGGCAGCCAATACACCCATCAGTGCTGCTTCCCCCACCCACCCACACACAAAACACATCAAGGGAAGGCCCTACCCTATATTTTCAGCTCTGGGTGTTCAAAAACCAGGCTGCAGGCTACCAAATATCATGATTGACTTTTAAGTCTAAGATTTCTAAATAAATAATACATTTTGGGTTCTTTGTATGGGCCTGCTGATTACTGAATTTAGGGTACACTAGCTTTGTGTTCCCAAGCATTTCTCTCCAAACATGAGGGCTTGAGACTTACATTCCACACCTGCCCCCTGCACACTCCACCCTCACCCCCCCTGAAAGCTGAGATTCTCATGTAGTACTTTGATTCTAGCAGCTGGGAGTTTAAGAAAAAGCATTGTGAGACTTGCACTGAAAGCATGAGATTTGGTAAAGCTATCGCTGCTGCCCCCAAATCAGTTGGTATTGCTCCCACCACATTACCTTAAGGCTAGGCAGTCTTCCCCCCAGCCAAGAATTCAGTTTGTACTGGTCCCCTACACAGAGCTCTCTGTGGGAGGCTTAGGTGTCCTCCTTCCAGAACTAGAGCAGCGGGCTAAAAAGCCGTGAGGCATCTTGCAACCAGAACTATCTGCTACCGTAGCTACTTGTATAGGTGGCTCCCCTCACTCAGATGCTACTAACCAAGCACAGGGTTCTGTGTATGTGTGGGTGCCTGTACTACCAGTCAGTGGGATCTGTTTAACCTTCTGCACAAGAGTTTAAGGGACCTCCAGATCATTCAGTCTCACTTCATCTATATCACAGGCCAGGAACACCATCACCCAGCACTTGCACGCTAAACTCAGCACCAAAATGAGACCAAAGTATCACAGCCCACAAAAGACTAGACTTTTCTGTGCCACAAGCAGACAATTAGAGGGACAGGAAAATGATTAAGTGAAATATACTCAGATAATCCTGTCAAGTGACCCACATCCACACACTGGAGATGAAGGCAAAATAAATTAATAAACCCACAAGGACACTGCTAATGTGACCTGGGGAAAAATTCCTTCCCAATCCCACATATGGCGAGCAAAGCCCAGCCAGCCAAGTCCCTGAAAGAGAGAGAATGATTGGAGCCACCTCACAGCAGGGGGTCCACCCCACCCAATGTCACAGCAGATTGGTTTTATGAAGGGATCCCCCTCCACTTCCGCGGCTGCAGAGCTATTTGCCCCACGGCATTCTAGTCCAAGCAGCAGGGCCTGGGGCAAAGCGGGGGAGCTGTGGCGCTTGTACTCACGTGGCGGCAGTCCGGGTCTTCGGCAGCATTTTGGCGGCAGGGGGCGCTTCAGTTGCTCCGTGTCTTCAGCAGCACTGAAGGGCCCCCACCACCACCAAAATGCAGACAATGACCTGGAGTGACTGAAGGGGCCCCCCGCCGCCGAAATGCTGCCAAAGACCCCGACTGCCGCCAGGCCAGGGCTCGCGGGGCCCCGGGAAAATTGCCCGACTTGTCCCCTCCCCTCTGGGTGGCCCTGCCAAGCAGCAGTGGCAGTTGTCCCCCACCACAAACCTACCAATGGTGATGGCAGCACTGGATTTATCTTTCTCCAGACTTTGTAACCGATGCAGTTCTGTGTTCTGCTTGGTTCACATTGGGAAGGTTTTCAAGTGCTATTTTATTTTAAAATGAAAGTTTAAATTCGTCAGCAGTTGATGGACTTACCTGGGTGAATTCCTACAGTCAAGGAAATGGATTTAGGCCCTGGAGAAAAGTATGTATTGAGCTGTGCTGCTCACCAGGGTGATTAAGAAATTCTCTAGCCTGGGTCAGGCAGTAGATTGGCAGTTTCCAGTTGTGTCTCTGTCAGCCCTGTTAACAATTGATGGGATGACCCAGATGGGAACTGAGAGGCATTCTGTATGTCATTCTCTCTAGTTCACGACGACTTCTGGGATATGCTTGTGTCATTTGTGTGATTCAGTTAAGTCAAAGAAGATCCTCCTTGGCTGACAAATCCTATATTGAATAATTGTGTTTCTTCCATTTGAGCCAAGGTTAGCCTAGCCCACCTCCTACTTTCCCTGACTTCCCTAAGGAGCCTGGTTGGGTCCATGGCAGCATGATGCATCCAGTAGCTGCTGTAGCCCCCAATCTGTATAGGAAAATACTGGAAATACCCTCCTTCCAACCACCCTTTCTCCCCATCCATGTTCTCTACTCTATTTGTTCTCTCACCCCCCTTGAGCCCAGACCTAACACCGGGACTCACTGCAAAGGTTTGTCTCTCTTTCTCACCCATGCCTCTTAGGTCTTTTAAAAAAAATCTATTTAGAAGAAGCATCTCTGGGTGCACTGTGTCTAGAGAAGCCGATAAATAGTTGATGGCTGAGTGACTCAATCTGCACCTGCATGCCCCTTACAAAACCTAACTCCAAACCTACCTGGCTGAGGACATAGAAGCATCGAAGTGCTTTTCAAAGTCTCAAATGAGCTGTCAGCCCCTTAACTGCTCACAGCACCATGCTTTTGGAGTGTTCAGCCCTCACTGGGCTCAGGGAACTTGATCATGCTAAGCAAGCTTTTCTGGAAATCCCCTGATGCGGTGAGCCCCATTTGGGTTGTGCAGCAAGCCACTTGTGCCAGCACAAGCTTTTAAAAACTCCAGCAATAGAATTTATATGCCTGCCAATGAATAATGACCCCCAAACCATTTCCTCAAATGATGGCTAAAATGCATGGCAACACACTCATTTTTAAATCAATCGTATTTCCCAGTTTATTTGCTTCAAGCCTAGCCCTGCCTATTTTGCTAGCAGACCATTATTTATAATTGATGTTCCTTTAGGGAAAAGCCAGTCTTTACAGAAAAACTGGCATTTCAGGAAAAAAGTGCTTCATTTATGATCCAAGCCAAACGTTAATAAGTGCAAACTACTGTCTGTTTGAGATTTATGCACTGTGAGCTGTACTTCATTTGGAAAATTTGCATTTGTCCCTTATGTATTCAAGCTGGGAGGCACAAAATAAGTTACACAGTTTTTCTTGACTTCATAATCTGTCTGGCAGTATTTTTCCTTCATCAGCTTGGTTTCAGTACAATTTTAAAAATTTTGCACCAACAGGCAATTTTGTGATGAGAGTCTATGGAAACCCATGTGATTACTTAATCTTAAGAAGGGACCCTGTTATGCATAATATGTGTGAAGTTAAAACTATTAATACTCTCTTCTCTCAAACTCATATTGGATTGTTTTCTGTTTTGCAATAAGTATGGGTGAAAAAGCACAATAGATCATTACTTTTAACTTCTTTTACACCGAAAAAATGTTTCCAAGAGTAATAGAAACACACTGACTACACCTAAGAAATTAGTGCTCTATTACTTGTATAAGAAGGTGATCAGTGTGTGTCACTGGTATTAAAAAATATTTGTTTTGGAGATGCTGTGCCCAAAACAAACATCTTTTAAAAAAGTGTAAATACATACATAGTGAAATATTAGCTGTGGAAAACAATAGCCTCCTAATCCTTCTGTTTCTATCCCCTGTAGCACTGTTTACATTATAGTTGGACAAGGGGTATATTCTGAAAACTATGCTAGCCAAATTGTATTCCAGACCATACCTCAGGCATGGCATAATTGTCTAACACAGTTATAAATAAAAAAGTCTTTGTCCATACACATTATGGAAACCATGTTACCAATAATTAGGTAAATACAATTGTTAACTCGTTTTCAGGTGTCTTGTGAAATTGATTTTCAATGACATGTATTGCTAACCTGTTTCTTATTGCTAATGCATGTGAAAGACATACTTGACATTTCAATATAATTGAGAGAATGCTCAAGAATACCTTTATTTCAAAAACTGGGAAGGCTGTGAAACCTTTCTTTCAAATTATATTCTAAGAGAGGAACCCCCACAACACTCCTCTCTGGATAAAGTTGAAATCAGTCCCCGTAAATTGTAAAGATTCCCATTGACTTCAATGGGCTTTGGATCAGGACCCATAGCTGGAAGATCATCCAGAGCACCTCACTCCTTTATATAGAGGATTCGGACCACTAGATCTGAATACATGGGGCAGTCGGTGTAGTAAATTTAGAGCTGATATTTTGAACTTCAGCAAATTTCACCATAAATATGGTTAGATCATTTATGATCCATTCACAATATTTTGCACCTTTCCTCTGCTGCTCAATTCTCATTTTTGTTTTGTTTGTTTAAATCTGATTTTTACAATCAAATGTTATTTTTCATTTTTGGCAAGTTTCAAAAATGCAGATTACATAAAATAGATAAATGCATTATTTCCTCCAGGTTTACTTTTCTTGAAAGTAAATATACAGTCCAAGTTCAGAAGGACAAAACTGAAATTCAGCTAAAATCCATCTGGTGGAGTTGTGCTATAAGTTATAAACCCTTCTTGTTTTTCTAGGCTCTTAAAATACCATTATCTACCTTTGTTTCTAATCTGTTTGTGATAGGTAAAACCAGGTTTGTTATCCTGGTGCTTTTCTATACTCAATCTATACTGAAAATATTTTGGAATAGTCTTTTTAAAAGTAACCTGTAGTTAGAAAGGACTCAGGAGAACACTGTTACAGTTTGGGGCAACTGCACCTGTATTACTCCTCCATGGTCCCTCACAAGGAGGCACTCTATGGTCCTCATGCCTCAGCTGTCACCTCTCTTGGGCAGAGACCTGCATCCTTCTCCCTCTTGACCAGGGTGATAAGGCTGCACAGTTCCCTACCTACACTATGATATTCCCAGCAAGACACACTGCCAAAACAGGCAAGCGTCTGGACTTTGCTTTCTCTTCAAAGGCTGTGAACAGCAGTAATTGCCCACACTTATGTTACCGTACAGCTCTTTGTAAGTAAGCACATTTATTCTTTAGGTGAAAGCATTACAGAGAAATTTCAAGCACGAGTAGATGTCAGTCCTTCAAAACCCACAACTGTTGTTTCCCCCTGGTTACAAGTTGATAACTGTCTCAGATTCAGAACCAGAACCCAGACCGGGCGGATCAGCTGTTTCTTTTTACAGCTTGGGTCTTTGATCTCCAACTTCTGGGAACAGGTATTCAGCAGACAAGCACTCTGTCCTCAGGACATAGCTTCAAAAGGCCGAGTTTTTGTATAACTGTAGATAGGGAATTTGTATTAACCTTTCCCTAGATATTTACCAGGAAATCCATTTCACACTTATTGTCCCAAAAATCCATTCTCATTTGGCACAATTTCAATATAATCCTTTGAACTCCCAGGCCTCCCCCTTACATACAATCCCAGCCCATAATGATACATAAAGTTTGCATTTAATACCATAAAATTTTGCAAGCATATTGCAGGAATTTGCCATATCTATCACATATAGCTCATTGATCCTTAGCAGGATTGGTTTGCAAGGGTTTGTGCCAACTTTTGTTCTAGTTCTATTCTGAAATAACTGAGTTTTTCTTAGCATTTTAGTTTCAAATTACATAAAAACCCAAATTCAGCTGTGGAATAAGTGGGTGCAGATCCCACTGGCCTATGAGGAACTCTCAAGTTCTAATCAAATTTTGAAATTGACCCCTTTTGTACCTTTGGGTAAGTTACTTAGGATTTGACCCAATATTGTACAGACAGGAAGCATTAAGAGAACCACAGGGAAGTGAGGAGATCTGTTCAGTTCAGTTAGGTGACTCACCATCCTTCACCAAGATCAGTGATGGAATGGTTTTGCCTTCTTAGTCATTTTCCTGGTTAGTGTACATTTCATAGAATAGAATATTAGGGTTGGAAGATACCTCAGGAGGTCATCTAGTCCTGCTCACAGCAGGACCAACACCATTTCCATACTATGTACGAGGTCTCAGAGCTGGGTTAATACCTCAGAGTAAGTAAATAAATATGCAAATATTATTTCAGCCATTCTCATGCCTCTTTTGTTTACTTTCTGCAAAACATTCATGCAATTGAATTCTACTGGCATAACTATTCACAGAAAGGAAATTTCAAAATCGCCTATGCAATTTGTGGGAAATGAACTTTAAATTTGCTCTGGAAAACCTTGTGTAATTATCCAGTCAGGGATCAGAAACAATACCACTCTTCTTATCTGAGTACCCACAACTAATCAACACAGTTTGAGCAGAGACACAGAGAATTTTTGCAATCAATCTCCTGTAACCCGCCAGGTACCAATATTCTGAGCACATTGCACTTTTAATCACACCACTACAGTTCAAGAAAGTCTGAGGCCTTGCAAACCCCTAAACAGAGTAAAATTAAAATTATGCAGTGTTGTTGTAGCCATGTTGGTCCCAGGATATTAAAGAGACAAGGTGGGTGAAGTAATATCTTTTATTGGACCAACTTCTGTTGGTGAGAGAGAAAGCTTGTCTCTCTCTCCAACAGAAGTTGGTCCAATAGAAGATATTACCTCACCCACCTTCTCTCTCTAAAATTAAATGTGCAATTTGATTTTGTTCCAGCCTCCTTTACGTGCTAGGAGAGGGGTGTTCAAGGACACAGGGAAAGTGTCCTGAAGCTTTATGTTTAATGAAGGTGTTCGAGGAACATTAGACAGAGGTCTCTTCTTAGCTAGGAGGAGGTGAGAACTTGCAAAGAGCCCCAGCCAGGGTTGTGATAAACCATTGTGCTTGCCTATGGGGCTGAAGTTACCATCATGGTTAATAGGCAGCTGCTCACACTCCATACCATAGGCACTAAAATACCACACAAATTTGTCACTGAAGGGAACCCCCCATCATCCATGCCCCATCTACTGGTTTAGCAGCATTGTAAAAACGGTCCTTTAAACACACCATCCAGTAGCTTCCTGCACATCTCAAAGCTAAATCCTGATATTCATAAGTTTCAATAGCCTGTACTCTGGGGAAACTCCCATTGGAAGTCCTTGGGCTCGACTTGTTCTCTGCTAAGCAATATGCATGCAGCTCAGCATGTGTGCACATCCCTTGATATCTGATGCAGCAATGAGTGCTTCACTTCTGTGACTCAGTTTCTCTGGAAAATATAGAGACAAACTTGTGTCCTGGAGGGATGTTGTGAGGACTATGTTATTAATTATTGATTGCAAATGGCTTAGAACAGGGTTTCTCAAACTGGGGTCACCACTTGTGTAGGGAAAGCCCCTGGCGTGCCGGGCCAGTGTGTTTACCTGCCCCATCCGCAGGTCCAGCCGATCGCGGCTCCCACTGGCCGCGGATCGCTGCTCCGGGCCAATGGGAGCTGCTGGAAGCGGAGGCCAGTACGTCCCTCGGCCCACGCCACTTCCAGCAGCTCCCATTGGCCTGGAGCAGCGATCCGCGGCCAGTGGGAGCCATGATCGGCCGGACCTGCAGACAAGGCAGGTAAACACACCGGCCCAGCCTGCCAGGGGCTTTCCCTACACAAGCGGTGACCCCTGTTTGAGAAACCCTGTCTTAGAAGATAAAATGTTACTATTACTCTCATTCACACCAAAGGATCACAAATCTGAGTCAAGCTTTGGCTTTGTGGTAAAACCAGGTGAGTTTCAGATTTCATTACCAAGTGTTGCTCAGCTTTCTAATCTGTGGCCTACACGGCTGCCAGTAAAGCAGGGTGATACTTACAAAGGAAAGCACTTTCCAATAACAAATGGAAGGGATTATCTTTAGTGCTTCTAGTGAATACAGCTGCTGGGATAGTGTTTAATTTGTTCATTTTGTAAGGATAAGAAAAAAAACAACTTGTCTTAATCCATTGAGGCTTGTGATGGGCTTGCATTGTCTTGGTTGGAAGACAAGGGGGTTTTTTTCCTACCACTTATTAGGACCCAATCTTAATCATATCCATTTATGAATGTCTTGAAACTGTCTGAAATATTTAAATGTGATGAAATGAAAAGACTGAAGACAACTGAAGCCTTAAGGAAAAAATACCACAAACCGAAAGCTTTATCTACAAAGATTAAGAGAGCTTTAGTGACAAGGTCTTAAGAAAATAAAAGATCTGAAGACTAAAAACAACAGTAGATTTTTTAAAAAGACAAATTAAGATATAAATATAACAAAATGACTCAAGAAATATTTGTTTTAACCACTTAATTGCTGCTTGATTGTGAAATCCAAACAGAATGCAGCTGCTGTCTTCTGCCTGTCTATCCATCAATTTGTCTAAGCCCTCATCACTGGTCAAAGAGATGAATGCTGAACACACAATAAGACCCCATAGTCATTCTTATTTCTTGCTGGAGAGACTTCCATAGTCAAGATCCAGCTCCTGTGAAAGTTCTGTCTCCTCCTCCTGGTTGACATGTTTATGGTTCTAGTGGAACATAGCTATCATTGACAGTCATGGTCGCAGAAGGAAAGGCACTCTCTCAGTCCCAAATCTTGGTAGGCCTTTGAATATGAGGAGATGCACCTTGAATTGAACTCTCTTGAGTGGAGAACCAGTGCAAAGAGCAGAGCTGCAAGACGTGTCCATGGTGACCTATACTGTTAAGCAGAGGGCCTGCTATGTTTTGTACCATTTGGAGCTTTTTTCTGGGCATATGGATTAATTCCTAGATACAATGAGATATAATAGTCACGCCTCAGGGTCACAAATGTATGCCTCACCATAGTCTGCACTGTATTCAGTAAGATGGGGCACAGTCTTCTGGCCAGTTGAATATGGTATGATTTGTTTGTTTGTTGGCTGGTTGTGTCCACACCAGACTTTTTTTTTTCCTGACACAGCTATTTAAGCATCTTGTGGCACTGAGGAGTCTAAAAATGCTATGGATCAATTCAATCTCAGGACAGATGTCTACAATAGCATGTGCCAGACTGAGAAGTATGGCAAGTTTCTTCAAGGCATTTTCTTCTTCCAATCAGCATCTCAGTGTTGCTTGTGTTCAACTTTCACTTGCTGCTCTTTACTGAGACATTGAGGAAGCTGGGAGATGTTGTTATCTATGATTGACATAAAGGAGATGTAGAGCTGGATGTCATCCATATCTTGGTGGCATCTCAGTCCTTGCTCTTTCATCAGCTTTTTCCAATAGCTTCATATCCATGTTGAATAATATAGGGGAGAGGATTGGTTCTGGTGGACTCTCAGCTGAGGGGCTTTGGAGACAGAGGGACAACTACATATAACTATCTTCTGGATTCAGCCTGAAAGAAAGAATCTGAGTCATTTTAGGACCCTGAGTTTACTGCTGCAGACTTTACCTAAATTGAGTTGAGCTCTTCTGAGGTCTGAAATGGTTAATATTTTTCTTTAATTTTCAGTGCTCTTAAACCTCAGCCTCTCCAGGTTTTAGCTTGAATCAGAAGTGCCAGATATAATAATAAAGCTAGTTTGCATGAATCCAGTTTTGGAGACCAAACAGACTTTTTGGGGCCTCGGTCATGAACTATAGGACTCCACTGTGATAGGCGTGGTACAAAGACAGAACTAAAAGACGGTCCATGTCCCAGTGATCTTACAATCTAAGTAGTGTGGACAAACTTCCTGTAAGGATCCAGACTTTCAGATGCTTATCTGTAGATTTTTTGATGTCTGGTCATCATTGAGTGCCAGAGTTATGGCTTAATTTTTGCAAATTATTTCTAAAATTAGAGTGTCTCTTTAAAATCCTTATCAGCAGATTTCTACCTCTACTGAAACAGTTCCTTCAAAAACTAGGACATGCCAACAAGTAAAATGGATAGTTCACAATTATGAACAATACTGACTTGCCTTAACAGCAGGACCAAATCAACTCCCTTAGCATAACAGAATACTATACATTATATATAGTATATATAATGTATATATAGAGAGAGAGAAGAAAGCATCTTTAAAGTATCAAAAGGAATTTAGACAACAATCAAACTTTTGTGGCTGGGAAAAACAAGTAATCTTTCAGATGAACTTTCACTGAAAGTACCTGCAGCAATCAAAAACGTTATTGCTGATTCAGCAGATCTAGAGGCAAGAGGGACAGATGAGGAACTCTGCTTCTCCAGAGTTATATATATAAAATCAACAGAAAAATACACAGTCACATATTTTTGCCAGACTCAGACTGTCCACCTACTGCTACAGCTGTGTCTTTAGCAGCTTATGTGCAAAATGCGGATAAGGATGGTTCAACTCACCTGCACAAAATCCTTTCATTGTTCAGCCACTGCCATCACCAGTGGCGGCTCCAGGCACCAGCGCAGCAAGCGCGTGCCTGGGGCAGCAAGCCGCGGGGGGCAGCTTGCTGGTCCCTGCGAGGGCAGCAGTCAGGCAGCCTTCGGCGGCAGGTACGCTGAAACCACGGGACTGGCGGACCTCCCGCAGGCAAGCCACCAAAGGCGGCCTGCCTGCCATGCTTGGGGCAGCAAAAAAGCTAGAGCCACCCCTGGCCATCACATACCTAAATGAAGAGGAGCAGGTGAAAATTGACAGAAAATAGATAACATTTGTCTGGGCTTGTATAGAGCTGAGCTACAAGGAAATCGACTTATTTCATATAATTTCCATTTCTTAACTTGCTAAATAATTTACCAGTTGCAAGGGAAGCATTGTGGAAAATGGACAAATGTTACTGAATTCATTGAGTAGCTACTGGTATCAGCTGGGTCAGGGAAGGTGATGGAATATAAACTTTTTTAGGAGAAACTGATCTGTGCATTTTCAAAGTCTTTATATTGCTATAGGCAGAGCTCGTATTGACCCCTGTTTAGGTTGCTTAACGCTTTCCATTTTAAACATCTTTTTGAGAAGCTGTCATTACCATTGCATGGTGTGCAGCAGGATTTTGAAATTCAGCAGGGAGAGAGCCCTTGGATCGAAAAGTGCCTTTTGTTTATCCCATGAAATTCCATTCAGGTTTAGTGAACTCTAAACTTTTGAAAATTGCTTTTTGCCCTTCTGCTTCTTGAGTTCCTCAGGAAACTGTTGATAATGTGGAAGCAGGGAAAGAATTAATAAGGATTTGAAGGGGATTTTAATGCATGTCAGTCAGTTAGCAAGAGTTAGCCTAGCTGTAACCCTAATGACGTGAGACTTCTAGAAGCAAGAAAGAACTGTGTAAAAAGTTATTACGACCTTGCAAATATGCAGGCTGGCGTCTTTTAGGAGTGAGACAAATAAGATAGCAGAAAGGCTTATGTATAAACAAAATGTATTTGTTGCTTTTTACTGTCTGTATTATTGCTAGAAATTGTCTGTAACAAAGGTATAAAGGCTTGCTGTAATTGTTTACCAGTTGAGAGACCTGTCCAGGACTGGGGCGACCCTGTGTCCTATGGCACTCTCTCCCTCCATTGTAATTACTGGAGAAATAATAAAGTATTTGATTTTGCTGCACCCAAACAAAAAGCGAGAACTGAGTTTTTCTCCGACAATAACATTCCAAAATAATAACTGAATATAACTATCTTAAGGTCTAGGACCATACCACTGCCAAAGCAACAGCAGCGTACACTATATTAGGAACATCTGGAAGCTGCTGTAGCATTGAAGTGGAGTAAGGAGAACCAGACCACATAACTCGATACTTGACCATTCAGACAGGACTGTTTAGAAAAGGGCTGCTCAAATCTTAATAGAAAGAGTATCTCATGGACCAACCCCTCCTTCCCTTTCATGATCTCTCAGTCTGCCTCTCCTTCCATTTTTGCTAGCAAAGGTTTCCTAGTATTACTTTTCCATATATGGAACTTGGATTGATGTAGTTTTAGTTCTCTTTAGTGGTAATTATTTTGTCCTTTTTTAAAAGAAATTCTCACACTGTCTTCTTTTGTTCTTCATTCCACCCACCCCACCCATGTGTTCTGTGTCTGTCAACCAGAAACAAAGTGAACAAGCAAACTGTGACCAGCTTACCTATCTGCAGACCACCAGCAAGTGCTCCGGACACTATGAATTGTTCACAGTTTGGGAATTATGGCTGTGTCTTAACTGCCAAAAATGGTGGATATTTTTACAGCAAGATAACTAACAAGTTAGCATTCTCACTGTAAAATCTTAGTGGAGACAAAGCACAGGTAGTTATTACCTCACTCACTGTATCTACATGAGATCAACATTCTACTATCCCTCACCTTCTTATATCTAAGTAAAAACTAGAGTCGCCACTAGCATTTTATAGCAAGATAGCTAATTCACATTAATTATCTCACAGTAAAACACACACCTTTTTGGCAGTGAAGACATAGTAGTCTAAGTAAAAACAACAAGGAGTCCGGTGTCACCTTAAAGACTTACAGATTTATTTGGGCATAAGCTTTTGTGGGTAAAAAAACCTCACTTCTTCAGATGCATGGAGTGAAAGTTACAGATGCAGGTATTATATAATGACACATGAAGAGAATGGAGTTACTTCACAAGTGGAAAACCAATGTTGACAGGGCCAATTCGATCAGGGTGGATGTAGTCCACTCCCAATAACAGACAAGGAGGTGTCAATTCCAAGAGAGGCAAAGTTGCTTTTGTAATGAGCCAGCCACGCCCAGTCCCTATACAAGCCCAAATTAATGGTGTTAAATTTGAAAATGAATTTTAGTTCTGCGGTTTCTCTTTGAAGTCTGTTTCTGAAGTTTTTTGTTCAAGAATAGTTACTTTTAAATCTGTTATAGAATGTCCAGGGACAGGGCCGGCTCCAGGCACCAGCACAGGAAGCAGGTGCTTGAGGCGGCCAATGGGAAGGGGTGGCACGTCCGGGTCTTCAGTGGCAATTCGGTGGTGGGTCCCCTCAGTCCCTCTCGGAGGGAAGGACCAGCCACCAAATTGCCGCCAAAGAATAAAACGGCTTGGTAGAGCTGCCATCAAAGTGCCAATGTTTGCGGCTTTTTTCTTTCTTTCTTTCTTTTCTTTTTTCTTTGCCGCTTGGGGTGGCAAAAAAGCTGGAGCTGGCCCTGCCAGGGAGGTTGACGTGTTCACCTACTGGCTTTTGTATGTTACCATTCCTGATGTCCGATTTGTGTCCATTTATTCTTTTACATAGGGACTGTCCGGCTTGGCCAACGTACATGGCAGAGGGGCATTGCTGGCACATGATGGCATATATCACATTAGTAGATGTGCAGGTGAATGAGCCCTTGATGGTGTGGCTGATGTGGTTGGGTCCTCCGATGGTGTTGCTAGAGTAGATATGGGGACAGAGTCTAAGTGTTATTATATCATTAGTGTAATATCATTACCTGGAAGGGACAAGATAGAGTCCCCAGCAGCAAATTGCTGACAAGAGAGCATATCAGAGATTAAAATGAGAGAAATTGTAAGATTGCCTGTAAAAAAAAAATCTATTGTATCACTAACACCACTGGAGTCCTCTTTTGTCCCATAATGCAATTAAAATGTTCTTCTCTGCTGGCATGCTAGAGTAACAATAACGCTAAAGCATTAGCTCTCAAAGTACAACAAAAGTGGACAGAGTACTGTCTGAAAATTAATGTAAGATCTTTCCATCAGCGGATAAGATCAGACTACCTCTTCGCATTCCAAGAAGCTGAGAACAGAGAGAATTAGTGACATGTTGAGAAGTGACTAGATTAAGTGTTTTGATATACACACATTACAAAGAAATCTTGTTGTTAGTCATCTTAGTATAGACTCTGCAATGAACACAAAATCATTCTGTCTTTGTGAAGACAGAAAATCAGCTACTAAGCAAATAACATTTTTATTCTGAAATTTCAAACTCCTTCATGCTCTAGCATTGAAAGAATGAAAAGGAAAAATAGCAAGTTTGGCTGTAATAATGATCAGACTTTAATTTTAGAACATTACATTTTTTCTGTCTTTGTTATGATTATAGTGACTCCATATCTCTTCTCCTTGTGTTTTGAATGTCAGGGTTTGCCAGCCTTCCCATAAACACAATTGAACCTAGAAATTGAAAGAGCATTACATATGTTTACTGGTAAACATTTCTGTGGATTTCAGTAACAATTATTAAGAATAAGAACATTTTTTCCATCTATTCCTACTTTTCCTTGTCAATAGAAAATATGTCAGAGTTAAATGTAATGACACAAACAACATTAAATTCTATTCCCCTATCTGGCCAAACTGACCCTGCCAGCCCTTATTATTTGTATGAAGAAAAAATCCTATGCTAAATATATAAAATTTCATTATATCTAAGCTACAATTGTATAGCTTGGAGTACTTAAGATACAGTATTTTGTATCATACACCATACTGTACATGCAAAGAAAATATGTGTAGTTCTGTAACAGTGATTGCTTTTTTTTCCTGTGTACCAGAGATTTGTATTATGGACGCTTGTAGTAGAGACTCCATATTTAAGGTTACATTCTAAAAGGGCCTAACATACAGCAGAAGTTCCTATTTTTTCTCTAAAAGTAGGTGACCAATCAGTATGAAATTTCACTGTTTTATTTTTTGTGCCTTTTGAGTTCTCTGCAAAGTTTTTGGTTTGTTTTTCTTCAGAAGTTTTTAATAGGAAATCTTTGTATCTGAGCTCTGACAGAAGTTTATCCACAGTAGTCTTAGCTTTTATTGTTGAACAATCTCTCTTTTAAAAAAGATCATCATTGCAAAACTCGATAGAAAGGTGGATCCTGACTAGATCTGGGGCAGCAGGTAGGTTTTGCATGAGTAGATATACTGTTTAGGGTAGTCTTAACTATTGTTCTTCTTCTAACTGAAAGTTTATGCACTGCGAACACAAATCTTAACAATACTTCAGTACATGTCAAGTTCTTGGTATCAATAAGTCACTGTAGTTTTGCATTTTGGAAAGATTCATGAGATCAACACAGTAAGTTACTTTAGGCAGTTAGAACAACTTTGATGTAAAGAGTTTCTTCTGGGCTAACCCATGGGCAAGGTTAAGATTTTGTCATGGTTATTTTTAGTAAAAGTCACGGACAGGTGGCGAGCATTAAACAAAAATTCACAGAAGCCCGTGGCCTGTCCGTGACTTTTACTAAAAATAAGGGGGCGGGGGGAGGAGCTAATTGCCAGGAGCTCCAGGCCCCTGCCCCCCACAGCAGCTCGGGGTTGGCGACTCAGAGCTTCAGGGTTCCCGCCACCTGTGACAACTCAGAGCTCTGGGGCCGACAGCTGGGAGCTGTGAGGCCCCTGCTGCCCCAGGGCATGAGGCTGAAGCCTAAAATGTCATGGAGGCCTCAGAAAGTCACGGAAGCCATGATTTTCATAACCCCTCTGATAAAATCTTATCCTTACCCATGGGTTAGACATTTTACAATGATGAGAGGGGTAGCCATGTTAGTCTGCTCCAATAGGTCTGTTAGTCTATAAGGTGCCACAGGACTCTCTGTCGCATTTTACAATGTATGCCCTATTGTGCCTCAAGTCTCTCCCTGTTACTTGCTGATAGCTCCAGTAACTCAGACTACCAACGCTAGGGAATTTTAGTCCTATCTCTCCACCGCCCGGAATAGTTTACCATTATTAAAGACTTTTTACTTTGCCTCAGGAACTAATCCCTTTACGGTATGACCTCCTTGTGACTTCCTGCTGTTGCCAAAGGCCATTTCAGTTTGACTCTAGTATTATACATAGTAAAATCCCATTTTTGTTCCCTATTGAAAGTCTCTTTTTGCAGTGAATTCACTACTCAGGAATAGTGTAAGATTTGAAATGGAAGTCTGGCTCTGGGAGAGGAAGTCTTCATTAGAATCATTTCACAGAGCTGCCTCTACATCTCCTCCTCAGAGGCTACTCAAAAGGCATTGGTTCTCATCCATGGCAGACCCTGCTTCCTTGACATTTATAGAGCATTATTAAGTTATTATGCAGTGTGCTCAGACTTTTTAAAAACCTAGATCAGGGGTCGGCAACCTTTCAGAAGCAGTGTGCCGAGTCTTCATTCATTCACTCTAATTTAAGGTTTCGCGTGCCAGTAATACGTTTTAATGTTTTTAGAAAGTCTCTTTTTATAAGTCTATAATATATAACTAAACTATTGTTGTATGTAAAGTAAATAAGGTTTTTAAAATGTTTAAAAAGCTTCATTTAAAATTAAATTAAAATGCAGAGCCCCTCCGCATGGTGGCCAGGACCCGGGCAGTGTGAGTGCCACTGAAAAATCAGCTCACGTGCCGCCTTCGGCATCTGTGCCATAGGTTGCCTAACCCCGACCTAGATAGTAGTCCATTAGTAAGAGGTCATCTTTCCCATTTAATTAGAAGAGATTTTTGCCCACCATGGTCCTGGAGGCTATCAAAAATCTCATGTAGTTTCACTGGTTCTTCTGCATGTGAATTCACTGAAGATTTCCAACTTGGATAACTTATCTTGGATGACAGCATTCATATAAGGCCAGAAAAGGACATCTCTTCACATTGCCCAGTTAGGCAGTGTGGGTATTTAGCATTTTTGTCCCCATGCTATGCAGTATTGTGACACAATGTTCCTTATCCAGAATCTTATCTCACACAGCAATTTATTCTCCTGGTCCCAATAGGTTTTTTTATCTTCATTATAGCCATGGCTCTTCCTGTTGGCCATCCATCTAGAATTACTCTCTCAAGTTGATATGAGGTTGGGTCTTTTATTTAATTAATTTATTTATTTATTTAGCATATTTGAGCTTATCTAATTTTGTTTTTAAATGGAAATATCTGAGAGAGTTATTTATATATTCAGATTCCTCTCCCAGCAGTCCCTGGTTTTCACTCTTTATTGGAGTCCTGGAAGCTTTTTTACCAGTGCAGTGTGTACTGGCAAAAGATTGAACCTAATCTGCTGACATCTGACATGGTTCAGAATTACAGAAGGTTGATACTCCTGTTACATGACTGGGACTGGTGTCCACTAACTGTGATGGCTACTGTTATACTCCTATCACTCGACGGCACTGTAACATCTGAACACCTTTCTTCAGAGCATTAAGTGACATAATTAACCTCTGTCATGTGAGATTTATTCTCGATCTCATCCTCTCTCCAGGATGAGCATTCAGACAAGTCGTATGCGGGAGGGGCAGTATAGCAGCCTCCAGGAAAGGGGGTGATTTCGTCAGAAGACCAGGAATTGATCCAAATATTCCAAAATAATCACACTGTTTTATAGAATTTGGCCCATTCATGCCTGACCTAAATAGGATGTATCAGGCCTATACTGGTCTTCAAATGCCTATCATTATGACAGATTTCCTGAAACTCCTTTCCAAAGTTGCTATAACAAAAAGTACTGATTGTGTAATTGTTAAAAATAACAGTAATTCTTCCTCTTTTATGGCAGCCATTACCATCTTCTATAAATGAGTTGTCACTCCTCTTAATCCCTAATTTAAAGGAGTATCTTAGTTTTGACATTTTAATTTCGGCACAGATCATAAAACAGTAGAGATTTTCATTAAACACTGGTTGTTAAAAGTTATAGCTTAAAAAAAAAAAGAGGAATTTTCCCCTGGTATCTCCCCCCCACACACACACATTCTTTTGTGTGCTGATTACCATCATATGGCTCTGTAATACAAAATAACCAATAACTGCTGCCATGTGTAATGAAATAAAGGAATCAAACGTGTTTATTTTGAATGGTATGATTTCCCATTGCATCAATGCCACATGCTTCTTTAGTTCCTTTGGTTTATGTAGTTTATGAAATGTATTTGTGCTAAGGAATTTGCACTACCTAAAAGTAAAAATAAAAATTGGTATCTCTCAATCAAATCCTATGTGTGGGAGGGATGGATACGTGGTCTTAGCTTTGAATATTTGTGGAAAATATGTGTTCTATTTCTGGTTTTATATTTGTTTATTTGGAAGGGGTTTAAAGGATCTCACTTTAGCAGAATAATTTATGATGAGCAAGAAAAATAATTTGAGAAGAGCTAAAGCTAAAATATTAATGCAAGAAGCTGACCTCAAATTTCTGCTGGGACCTAATGCCTATAGGATTATGGAGTCTATTACTATTTAAAAATAAAACATTCTTAAAAGAAAACTGATTTCACATAACTTCAAAACAACAGTTTAGACATAAAGCTTATCTAAAAGATTCTTATGGATTCTGTCATGCCCAACTTTTAAATAACTGTATTAGCCTCAATGAACAAACTTTCCTCCAAAATCATTAGAATAGGGGTTCCAAACTCATTCTCTGGAAATGGCTGAATTACATTTTTTTTTAATTAATTCGCTTAGGTAAGGGCTACAAAGCTAGGGCAATATACTGCTCTCAAGCCACACAGTAGGTGTCCCAATGGTATGTCACTAGAAGTTTTGCAAAATGACTGAGGGAAAAATATGGTACTTAGGTAGTAACTAATATTTTAGTTAGCAAAGTTAAATGTTGCATTCAGCACCACTTGATTTGGGGAAGAGATGGAGAATGAAAACCATGTTTAGGACTACCATAAATTCAGCTCTTTATTCTTTTCTGCGCACAGAACCCAACAGTATCCGTTCTCTGAGCCCCTTCTCTTGGAGGTACAGAGCTCAGAGGACAAGCATTAAGAGACAGGAAAAGAAATGAAAGCACTTCATGCTCTACTGCTAATAGCAGTGTACTTTTAAAAATGATGTGGATGAAGTGGAAGGCCACCCACCTTTGTCCAGTCCTCCTATATTGCTCCCTGCCTACATCCAATCACAATATCTATACATGCTAAGTGAATATTTCTGCTGAAGTGATCAGCAGTTAAATAGTTAATGTTGATATTTATTCGTCATCAGACTTGAGAGGTGATATCCTACTGAATGGGATACCTTTTGGCCATACGAGGCCAAATTCTGTTCTCAGTTATGCTGCTAATTGACATCAGCAGTATTGTCAGCTCTCATGTGATGGGATTTATAAACCCCTCACTAAGGTGGAGGCAGGGGAAAGGCTGGAGTAGTACTGGACCAGGAAAGTGCTGACCCTCATGCACTGCTGAGTATTTGTCTGGGGAAATGAGCAGTATAAAAAGAGCTCCAGCAACCCAGGCAGAGGGGAGGAGAGAAATCATTTCCAGGAGGAGGAGGGGCTCTTACTGAGGTGGTCTTGTAATGAGTCTTTCTCCCACTTCCTTGGGACATCACCCAAGAGGCAGGGAGAACCATGTACAGGGCACAAAAGGGTTGCCTGTATGCGTCAGCCCTGACACTCGGGGTTTGGAGCAAAGGACTGTAATCAAAGAGCAGCCTTGCCCCAAACTAAGACATCAGGTGGGGTAAGAAGTGGCCCACAGGAAGATGAACAGGAGGTGGGCCAAGCATAGGTCAGCCTGTGCTGTCACATGTGGCTAGAACCTGGAGGAGTGAGAGAGCCTGGGATGCCCTACCCACCTGAGATTCATCTATGCCTAGCCCTGGGACAGGCAGGACTAGGAGGTTACTGATAAGAAAGCTGAGCCATCTGAACCCTGTCCCTGACACATTGAACTGAAAGAGACTAAAGCAATAGGCCCTGACTAGTAGATCTACTCGCTGAATAGACAACCGTGCTACATCTCGCAATTTTATTGTGACATTGGATGTTTTTCTATCTATCTGTCAATGGAGCTGAAGCTAGCAAGATGGCTGCCATTTCCCTACAGCCTATCTGCATGTGGAAGGGAAGTTGGGGAAGTGTTGCTTCTGGGAAAAGGCTAAACCGATTCCATATTGTTTTTACTCTGCCATTATCACTTATATCAATGATTGCTAAAAGTTCTTTCTGTATATCTGTAACTCATCAATCCTAGGAAGTAATGTGTGTTCTATGTGTGAGTGTGAACCATGGTGCATGAATTAGGTCAGTGGTTCCCAAACTACATACCATCCTCCTCTTCCTTTATTGAAAGGAAACAAGCTGGGGGGAGAGAGTCGAGACAATTATAGAAAAGGGATGGCAGTTTCCTGTCTTACGGTTGAGGTGAGGATAAGCAAGCAGCCAGGAGAGTCATGCAGTTTTGTGTGCATTAAAAGTTGACTTTTCAACCTGAAATTATCCCACAGTGGCAGAAGATTAGAGGTGGCAGAAGATTAGAGGTGAGTTAATAAGTCAAAAGACAAACTAGAAAACATGATTTGATTTTTTTTTAATCTCATGATTTTGGGAGAACTGACATGATTTTTGATTTCTTGAGGTTGGCAATACTACATCAGTGAAATTATTCCAGATATACAGTAATGTAATTTAGGAGCGAATCTGACCTATTTCTTTTGTCTGTCAATGCAGGAAGACAGCACTGCCTTCATTCACATTAGGAAGGTTCTCTTTACAACCAAATGGTTAGAATTATTGATTCTTATGTGGGAGAGGGAGCAGGGCAGAGAACAGGACAAGAAAGCTGAAATTCTGTAGAATTTTCAACTGGAGTGGGGTCTGGATTAATAGATTAAACAAGCCACATCAGGCTGACGGGCCTGAGTTTGAAACACATATGTGAGAAGATAAAATGAAGACAGAGAATGGTCTGTATGTGAATATATGTGAAATTTACATACCTTGTTAAAGAGACACAAATTCAAACCAACAGCTTTCCTAATTTCCTTATTAATAGTACTTTAGATTGTTAAAATCAAAACAACTTTACAAAGATAGTTTTATTTTTACTGTTTATGTTTTTCTTTTTGCATTTCACTTATCTTAGCTAATGGTCAGACTATGCAGTAAGAAGAACAGGAGTACTTGTGGCACGTTAGAGACTAAGACATTTATTTCAGCATAAGCTTTTGTGGGCTACAGCTCACTTCTTCGGAGAACATGAAAAGGTGGAAGTACCCATACCAACTGTAAGAGTCCAATCAATTGGGTATGGGTACTTCCACCTTTTCATGTTCTCTGTATGTATAAATATCTCCTGTCTGTGTGTTCCATTCTATGCATCCGAAGAAGTGGGCTGTAGCCCACAAAAGCTTATGCTGAAATAAATTTGTTAGTTTCTAAGGTGCCACAAGTACTCCTGTTCTTTTTGCGGATACAGATTAACACGGCTGCTACTCTGAAAAAAGACTATGCAGTGTTGTAGCTGTGCTGGTCCTAGGATATTAGAAATACAATATAGGTGAGGTAATATCTTTTATTGAATCAACTTCTGTTGGTAAGAGAGAGAATCTTTCGAGCTTACACAAAAAGCTTGTCCCTCTCACCAGCAGAAGTTGGTCCAATAAAAGATATTACCTCACCCACCTTGTCTCTCTAATAGTCAGACTAATCAGTTTCACTCTTATTTGTAATTTGAAGTTTCATAGTCCATTTCACTTCCTTGTTCCCCTGAGTTAGTACAATGTGCTGTCCTGTTTGGGTTGCAGACACTGCACAGGAATGTTTAAATACAAACAAGAACATTTTTTTCTTAATTTTATTATCTTCCATATTTTCCCCATAAAAGCCACATTTGGGGTTAGTGCTATCTGACACGTACCCCTCTGAAAAATCTTAGGAGCAGGAGTGTAAATGCAATAACCTTACCTGTTGGGTTATGTTTCAGGATAAATAGGAATGGGCGGTTAGCCACAAACTGGTTATGTGACATACTCATGATTGCTGCCATATGTGTACCTACAAACACAAAGCAATAGACTTTCTGTTAGGGAACAATCCTTAGCCCAGCACAAAGTCTAAGCAGAAGGTTCAGGTGCTGGAGGAGTGCCTTTGGGGTAAAGAAGGCATCTTCCGTCCCCAAGCCAAGGAAGCTGTTAAGAAGCCACCCTGTGTGCGGCGGTGGGAGCGGGGGGACAGAGCTACCTGAAGCCAGTGACTGAAACAGCTCTGTTATTTTCTAATGTCCAGGAGACTGGATGATCCACTATAGAGAGCATAAGCAAAGCTAGGCTCTGCACCATATAGCCAGTCATCTCCTCCTAGGATAAAGGAAGGAACCACACCCATTCTGGTACCAGAGGACTTCAGTGGCCATGGAGGATGGGCTGGATTTCTACATCACAGATTAGAAGTATCAGTCAGTCATTCTCACAAAAGAGAATTTGCTATAACAGATCAGACTATTGTCCCATTATGTCAGGTGTCTAGTATATGGTGCAGTAAGGAGAAGTGATGCATCTATGTAAAATGCCTTTCACTCAGAGTCACTCACACTGGATGAACTGCTGTTCTTGATTACCAAATGACAAATGTATTTTAACTGGCTTTTTTCTTTAGTTACAAATCATAAAGTCAACTGCGCAATTACAAGAACAAATCACTCGTCTATTATACAGCTGCTTTGTAATATGACATTTTCTTTGAGGACTTAGCACAAACTATTAAGATAATAACCTGCTGGAGATATCTTGAGACTTTAACTTCTTCAGCTCAAGATGTGGCATTTCATTTTAAAATTCATCTGAATGGAATATTGTAACTATATTCTGTTTTAACTATAGTTATTACCTTCCTAGCATGCATCTGTCAAACTGAAAGCTTAAAATGGCCCATTTAAGCAGTGCTCAAGAACAATAGTTTACAACTGAAAATGGGCTGGTTAAGAATTAAGATATGATACTGCAAGACTCTGTCATTAAAATAAAATCAGGGTATCTTCTGTTTCATATTAACATCCTTGCTAGATACAGTAAATCATCTCCATTACAAAGGGCTTCAGGAGCAGCCCCTGGACAATATGGAATCTTGGAAAGCAGACATTATCATAAAGACAAGATGAACTTTTTCACGCAATGTAATACAAATACAGTGCCAACAGGCTGGGCCCAGCAGTCTAGGGCTTACTTGTTACTATGTGAGGGAGCAGAATTCAAATCCTTTGCTCCTGGGTCAGCAGCAGCTGGGAAAACTGAGAAGACAGAGCACTCAGCCTTTGCAGAACTGGGCCTTTTATCACTCCTTAGCCACTTTGAGAGTGACATTGATGAGCTCAAAAAGAACCATCTTCAACAGGCCTTAATAAGAGGGATGGTTGTCACAACACTGGGCATTTTGGTGGGGGTAGTTAATGGTTTTGAGGTGCTTTGATACTAAGATGCCCCATCACTGTAATATCTGACCATATCCCAGTCAATAACTTGCCATCAAAATACCTAATATTACAACAATCATCCCTCTGATACAGAAAGAAGTAAATGCAAAAACTGAGAGGGGATATTTAGGCTTTAAGAAACACTTGGGAGGAACACTATGAGGAAAGAAAATGCAGACAGGAACCAAAAAATCTAATAGATGGTATACTTGGTGTGGGAGCAACCTCTGACTTCCTGCAGATAGTGTTATAAATATCATATGCACTATGTAATTCAATTAGTGTTGTTCGATCCAGGGACGGATTATTTATTAAATACTTAATATAGAGAACACTTTCAAGTAGCGTGTCTGGGAGCTATGAATTCATTTAATAGCTACTAGCAAGCAGATTGCTTTCAATATTTTTCTTCACTATGTGCTGAGTTGAGAAACAATGCACCTAATTCGCCTCTCTCATACACTCACAAACAGCAAGAGTAATTGCATTACAGTCCATGAAGGTACACAATGCAGAATTTGCTATTACCACCTAACTTTGTTAGCCGTGTTTTTAGTATGTTAAAAATTCAAATCAAACATATATTAAATTAAAAACCCCTAAAAAGAAAGAGTCCAAGGTATGTTTTTTCTAGGACCTAAATGACACTTAGAAAACAATTCCTGCAGAGGAAACCAAATATGAAAATACAGGCTTTGACAGTGGCTTTAGCAGTAGTCACTGCTCCACCCAACACGAGGGACTAGAGGGGTGCAGCAGTGATAATGGCCAGAGGCATTGTGCCTATGAAGGAGACTCAATTAAAATGCTGCCGGGGCATTTGGTGGGGTGCAGAGCAGAGCACCATACGACACACAGAATGGAATGTATATAACTACCCAAAAGCTGGCCTTGGAAATTCTCTGCTGGTGTAGAAGGAGGGTGGGGAGATGGCAACATAGCCAGGCTCCAACCTCACATCCATTTTATGGGATCAGGGGCCCTGGCAGTGCTGTGATTCCCTAGGCCTTGCATTAAAGAAGAGCAAACATGAGATTCTGACTTCTCACTACACAAGTTGCACTGCACTAGATCCTTTTGTCCTTCCTCTATCCCCATTGCACTCATGCATAGACATGCATATTTTAAAAGTGTGCTTACTTTGAGGGGTAGGGACAAGGAAAACATACTGAAATTCGGAATAGGTACAGTGTCAAAAAGCTGTTTAAAAGCAAACAAAAACAACAATAGAAATCAGCACTGTGATTTGCATGACCTGCATTGATACCTGCTGAGCCTTTCATTTTGTAAAAGTTGCCTTAAAAATCATTTATTTTGGATCCCCGCTGAAGTAGAAGTCACCAAGGGAGAACAGGTGCCTTTGATTGTAAGCATACTGAAGAAAAAAATATCAAGTTATAGCCAAATATGTGGGTAAAGGCTGGATTTTTTTATGTCTGATTATGGGTTGAGGAATGAAGTCCAGACACACGTAAGCCTCTTGCGTGCATTTTAATAATTTAATTTGAAATGGAAGAACCATGGGTGAAAAGTGCACCCAATGATTTGCATCCAACATTTACTAAAGATCCACTTGCATCAAGTTCAGAATACATCAGAGTCATAAGTATTTATCCTGATAAGCAAAGCAAATCTTACTTGAGGATGCTGCAGCTTCACTGCCATCTTCATTGACCTCAATACAAACTTTTTGGATGGCTTTAGAAATGTGTATGTCAGATGATTCTGAAGGGGAAATATATAAGTTAACACATTTTACGTTGAGAGATGAAGGCTCATGCACAATGCTTAACTGTTGAAATCAGAAGACCCTTTACATGTTCATTTCCTAGTTCCCACCCTCAAAAAATACATCCAAGATTTCCACCACCACCCACTCTCCCATTAATGTTTGATGAGTTAAAGGGTGAAGAAAAAAGAAGCAAAGTCTAGGCTGAGGGAGAAAATATAACATATACACTTGTCTGTAGATACACACATATATTATTCATGTAATATAAGGAAAATGGTCTTGTCGGAACACTGGGATCTGAGAAATCTAGGTCTTAAACAATTTTGGGTCCATTCTGTGTGTGTGTGTAATATTTTCCATAAATTAGGAGTCCATGAACTTCAAACCTTAGATCTTCTATACATTCAAAATTACAATTCAGTTGCTCCCCATATTTTAACATCAATCTAAGAATAAGCCACCCTGGTTCTCTGATGTAGAGTGAGGAAAAAATTTGCTTCTGTGTTCGTGTGTGCACATGGATGTGTGCTCGCATGGAAATGCAGTTTTGCCTTGAGTATATATACACTGAAAAGTACATGGTTAAAGTACATTATTTTAAAAGGTGATGACAACTGAAAACAGAGATAAAAGTTTCATAATTGTAATATCAGAATTATTAATCACTGCACCTGTTATTCCAGAAAGGTCACAGCCGCCACTAAATATCTCTGTTACATTGAGGGAGCGCAGCGTTTCTTGTAAGTTCACTGTCTGTTCTATTTTAAACCTGTAGAGCATATAGAAAAGAGACTCATTATATAACTATCAATATTCTTCCAGTCCATAAATGATTATCAATGGAAATAGCAAGCCTAATGGTTAAATCAGGAGGCAGGAAGATAGAAAATCTAGGTTATATCCCCTGTTCTGCCACTGATTTGCTGTGTGCTCTTGGGCAAATCATTTAACCTCTCCATATCTCAGTTTCCCAATCTACAAAGTGAGTAAGTAGTTAAAGGCTACTTGCCCACTGATTGTAAAGTGCTCTGAGCTATATGGATGAAAAGCACTATTTAAGGCTTTGATAGTACTACTATTACGATTTTGAACAAGGGAGACAACGCTTAAAATTATGAAGAAACCAGACATAGAGGCATTACATAGTCGAAAACTCAAGATGTAAAGTGTCACTGAGTGCAGCTGAACTTACCAGTGGATATTAAGTAGTGCAAATCTTTAATTGAACTTTAATTTGTCCATGTAGTGTTACTAAATAAAGCACCTTTTTAGATCAGTGGTGGCTAAAATAACCATATGAGGGCTCACTTCCAAGCCAATGCTCACGCTCTGCTCTGCCCTCCAGGAAACCTGGGTTCTCATTTTGCCAGGGTCATTTACAAAGGGAGTGTGAAGTGCGTATAAAAAGCCACCACTTGTGCAAGTGAATGAAGAGTTTTCATCTGGTAACATTTCGCACTTACTGGGAACCGATGTAAAGGTCTACACAAGGTATAAGGTAGTGGAAAATCAAGTCCAATTTGATCCTGTGTTCACTGACACCAATGACAAAATTCCCATTGACTTAAGTGGGAGCAGAATCAGGGCCTGATGTCAGTAGGCTTTCTTGACTATTTTTGTATCTAATCCCTAATGCTTCCATAAACAGGAGATTAGAAGGGATAATGAAAAAAAAACAATATTGAGAAGTACCTAGGGAGGCTTATTTCTACGTCTTCCTCTTGTGTTTCAGCAAACCAGTCTTTTATCAGCTGAGCTGTAATTAGTTTTTCTACTTCTTCTATAGTTACACCTTCTGAAGGAAGTGTTAAAACTAAGCTGAACTCCTTCCCTTTGTAAGGTAATTCCAAAACCTGGTAGCTCACATTATTGTCAGAAAAATGACCTAGAATAAAGACAAAATCATGGGCTGCAGTAAGCAAACTGCAACCACTAAGACAATATATATGATTTTATGGTCTCCACGCAGACATGCATATTTTACATTACCAAACTTTGTTCTCAGCTCAAGATGCATCATTGGTATCTTAGTTACAGAACCATCTCTCTTAGTAAAATCCATCTCATGGGTAGCTTCTGGTCTGAACTTCTGCTTCCAGTCTCCTTTGAAGTAAATAGCATTCACCAGAATAAGCCTAGTGAGAGGACCAAATTCTTCACTTGAAATGATATTTTTTATTTTGCCTATCGGGGGGAAAAAGGACATGAGCAAAATTTTCACACACTATAAATACCAGCTAGTCTATTTTAAATGCAATAAAATGAGCGTGCATGTAATATACAGGCTGTGATTTTAAAGATTCCCTGTTACGATAACACTCAAAAAAAGGCTATTGCACGCTGACATCAGAGAATAAATAGTTTGTCATTACACTTTTGTACCAGTGAAGTGAATGGGATTTTGCCATTGATATAAATGGGAGCCAGAGCATGTTCATTATGTTAGGAGGGTTGTGTGTATAATATGGAATATAATACTTTCCTGCAGAGTTCCAGGTTATATTGATATTGTCACAGTGCCCTGCACCTGAATGGAGGGTTTATTTTTCAATGAACGTTCATCTTCCCCTTATAAAGAAACACTTGATTCATAACATGAAGGATAAGTGATGTAAGGGTGTCTATCGGAGTCTGCAGACAACATTATCTAAAAGGAGGTGTTAATGACGTGAGGACAATTTAAATGCCAACATTAACCATTTCATTGCTTGTTATTTTAGCAGAAACATCAAGCTAATGGGCTTCTCCATTGTTGTTGAATGTAGCAGCAGATATTAGGATGAGTACAGGGAGGCACATAGTTGGTGTCAATAGTTGCTTTGGTAAGGAATGAGCAATTCAAATGCCTTTTGCCTCCAAATTTAAAGTCAACTCTCCACCTGTCCGAAAGGGAAAGGGGAAGGACTCTCTCCTCTCCCTGGTACCAAACCCCTAAGTGACTCCAGAATAACAGCAGCCTCCCCATCACTTACCACTCCTGGATACCAAAATCCCCTTTTATCCCATAACCAGCTTCCAAAACCTCCAACTTTCCCCTGGCAACTTCTTTGGTTCAGTTATTCAATGTCAATACAAAATGTGCAGTACATCAGAGTTAAAATATAGGAGCAGCATGAAATAAATGGAACGTTATCAAACTGAACAACACACAAAATACCATATTAATTGGAAAAGGAAGGTCAGAGAGGGCTTAGAGGCAGAATTACATAATTCTGTGGACGCTGTTGTAAAATTAAGGCTGACTCTGTTTCACATTGGATACGGGGCTTTGGCTGCTAGCTTCTATATTTACACGGAGTATCAGAGTTTATTTAGCAGCTGTATAGTGTTCTGAAAAATACTAGATTTTACTAACATGTATTAATGATTTACAGTAAATGTGAGAAATGGAACACTTGTTATTAACAAAATAAATAATCATCTACTTGGCAAGGAGTAATGTGTAAAAATGCCGTACTAAATAATTGTATTAAGAAATGCTTCACATGGCTATGAATCAAAAGATTATTAGAGTTAGCAAACAGCCTGGTATTTTTCTCTTTTTAAGGGCTAGTTGCTGTTCTTAATAACAGGCTATAATGGAAACAAGGTAATAACTTCCAGATTCCTTCTTGCGAAGTCTCATATCTACCACAGATCAATGATACAACCACCAACCCGTTCTATATATTTTAGGGCATTAAAGGGGAGGAACTTAACTAGCAAACAGTGATTTTATGAAAGCTGTAGAGAGAGTTTACCATCTGTTTTGTTTTCTACCCAGGTACTTATGGCCTCTGTGCAAGCTTTTGTGTCTTGGAAATTCACCAGTTTTATAGCAGTCTGAAAAAATTCCTTGTTGCTATGGAGATACTGTTCTTTTACAATGAATCCTTCTTGAAGGTAGAGGGCATTTGCAAGATTAAATGTAAATTCTTTCTTTTCTGAGGTGACAGAGAATAGTGTCTGGAGCAGAGAGAATTCTTCACCTAAGGAAAATAAATGTTAATAGTAGCATCTTCATTTGAAGAACATAAAACAGCTGTGTAATAGCGTCGTTCTCCATATACAAAATGCATTCCCTAATCCCCTGAAGGCTCAGGTGCAGTACAACTAAGGCTGCTTTTGTAAATGAGCTGCAATATTCTGATTGTTTTCTTTATGCTACATGTACATTTTGAAAAAAATAGGAGATTCAGAGACCCACCACCACTACCACCACCACCACCCTGTCCCCAGAATACAGGTCCTTTCTACCCAAGCGATCTTGTAAAGGTAACTGGTAAGGTGACTAGATATTCCTGAAAACTGGCAGTGGTTTTAAGACTTCTTCCAACATCCCTGTCAATGTCATAAAAAATTATTTTTGTGGCACAAGCCACCTGCAGATGCAGGGAAGTAAGCTACAGCAAAAGGGTTCAAGACTGGAAAACTCTAAGGAGGCCAATACTACCCCCCTCCAAAGTTTGATTCTGAAAGTGATGAGCATTGCTTGTTGGGGAGGTGGGGGTAGAGAGAGAGAGAAGTAGGAACTCTTTTTGTTCTCTCCCCCACCCAAAACTCTCCTACGCATACTCCTATACCCTCCACTGAAACCATTCTCTCTCCTGCTCCTCTTGAGTGAAAGGCATAAACATATTCTATATAAGGAACAACGTGCATTAGCCTACACATACAAGGTTAATTCACGTCACCATCTTTAGTACAGAGACAAATTATGCCCCTCCTTACTCTCACTGGGTGTACCTTACTCCACAAGCAGGGCCAGTGAAATCAGTGGGATTATACCTAGAATAAGGTACTACTCAGCATGAGTAAGGATGGCAAAGTCTGGCTCTTTTAACCTACATGCTCCTTCAAAGGATAGTATTGAATGAGCAAAGCATGAACTAAATCTATTTAAAGACAGGGCGAATGAATCTCATTGGTACACTAATTAAATAGATACTATGAGTTGAGTATTCTAAGTGTTTGACTCTGCATGCTTTTCAGTATTGGTAACATGTCTGATAGAGAAGATTTTTGAAGCCACTTTCACATGCTCAGGCTAACCTTATCTTTCTTGAAAGACACTGCAGGGGGCAGATAATGAGGGCACCCCTACCGAGTGTAGTTACACTTTAAAATCCACAATGTATTGATTATATATTTGATTTTTTAAAGTTCCCAGGCCAAATGCATTCCTGAAGTAACTCCACTGAAGTCACTCATTACATCAGGGCTGAATTCTGGCCTCCAGGAGTCATTTAACTCTATAATTTAATACATGTAAAAAATGCAGCTTGCAGTGTATCTTCCCTCTTATCTTATGTCCCAGGCTCAGCTCATTCTATTCCTCTCCTGTTGTGTCACATCTTTATAACAACACGGAGATATGAAATCCATTCGTGTTGTAAACACCCACTCTAACTAGTTTCCGTTAGTGCCCTATTGCATTGCATAGGCATTTTGGAAACATCCCTTTCTGCCAGTGACTAGCAGCATGACACGTGGCAGAGGTCAGAGACTTGATTTTCTAAGTAACTTGTCTGTTTAAATATTTTCTAAAAAAATAAAAATGGTTAATATTCATCTGCTTAAATGAATGGATTTATTTCATGCACTTAAGATCTATGAATGTGCTATAAATGCCCAGCTGTCCCTTGACAAGTCATTATCCTTGGGAGTCCATGGAAAAAGACCATTGTACCAAACAAAGTGCTGCAATGTTAAAAAATGTACTTTCCACATAGGATTTGATCTGTAGCTCAATGATCTCTATTAGGACAGATTGGATTAAAACTATTCAAAGCAATTAAAACTGACTTACTACATTTCCTGGAACCTGTAATTGAACATGGGCTTCAATTATTTCTACTTCTAGCTGATAAGAATGCAGTGGTTTTTGCAGAAAATGTACAAATTTTAAAATCATTTAGCCAACAAATTTTTGAAAGTCTTTTTCATTGTAGAATTACCTACTGTAGGGTTATTTTTGAAACTTATAATGACTTTCCTATTACTCTTCATTAAGATGATATTAAATATAAATAAGGAAGTGGAGGCCAGGGGTAAGTGGCTGGAGTTGACTTCTTATACCCCCTTAGGCCAGATTCTGATACTCTTAACTCATGTTTGGGAGCACTGCACTCCATAAGTAGTCTCGAGACTTCAATGGGATGATTTATGGATCAAGGTGCTATGCAAGTTGTATATATAATGTATTAGGCCCTACCAAATTCACGGTCCATTTTGGTCAATTTCACGGTGATAGGATTTTGAAAATCACAAATTTCATGATTTCAGATATTTAAATCTGAAATTTCACGGTGTTGTAACTGTAGACGTCCTGACGCAAAAGGCAGTTGTGGGAGGGGGAGTTGCAAGGCTATTGTAGGGGGTCATGGTATTGCCTGTCTTACTTCTGTGCTACAGCTGGCGGCGGCGCTACCTTCAGAGCTGGGCAGCCAAATAGCGGTGGCTGCTGGCCGGGAGCCACGCTCTGAAGGCAGCACCGCTGCCAGCAGAAGCGCAGAAGTAAGGATGGCCTGGTATGGTATCCATGTCAGTGACTGAGCTGGCTGCTATGGAAGAACCTGTCTGAGAACAAGAAATGTCAGAAAGCAACTGTGGATCAGAGATGGTAGCTACTGGCCAATGTCCTCTATTTACCCTGTTCTGCATCTTAGATATGTCCATTTCTGTTTCATTAGTTTGAGATTGACATTTGATTTGTATTTTAAGATAAGAGAATGAGATCTAGCAAAAGGAGCTAGTGCCATGTGACAGTGATATAATCATTCAAAACCCTGACCATCATGTCATGTGACATGAGCTAGGTACTAAATGCCAGTCACTAACCAGCACTCCTGTGTGTTTCACCATCATTACACAGCATAAATTACAGTAGATCAAGTGATACTCACCATCTTTATTTCCTTGCAGTTTCAAAGCTTGTGTTATCTCATTAAGTGCTTTCCCCTTTGCCCCCAACTGCACCGTTCCAAGAAGTAAAGCAACACCAAGCGGCGAGTGTATGATGTTCTCCTCTTTAGAAGAGCAATGAAGAACTTGGTAGAGATCCACTGCAAGTTGTGTAGTGCTATCAGCCATAGGAGTAGAGATGGGGCTGCAAGTTGAGGACATTCCAGCTGTAATTAAGAGAAGGCTTTGAAATAAAGCACTTCTCATTGTAGCACAGTTTATTGCAGCGTTTTCCCCTCTGAATTATTGGAACTGAAATCACATTATAAAAACCAGAATAGTGATTTAACTTCTCATTACCACACTTGTCTGAGAAGTTATGATAAACAGCATCTAGCTCCTTCCCATAGTTCTACTGGTCAAGTTCTTTATCTCACCCATAAATTACACACCTAGTATAAAAGAAACTTAACAACACTAGGAAATGTTACCTTTGATCTCTAATAGAATCTTATGTAAATTATCCCTTAAAGTAAACTCCTATACCTGAAAAGAGGTTTAATCTTGATAAACAAATACCTATATAAGAGTAGGTTAATGTGAATATTTAAAGATTGTTTGCAAGGATCATTCTGTGCAACTTTGGCATAACGTATGAAGTGTTCCCCTGTTAAGTTCACTATTTACCAAAGTTAGAAGTTATCCTTTAACAAGTCATAGGAGGGGAAAAGGAATGTCCTTTACAGTAACTCCTCACTTAAAGTCATCTCGCTTAACATTGTTTCGTTGTTAGGTTGCTGATCAGTTAGGGAACATACCTATTTAAAGTTGTGCAATGCTCCACTCTTACATTGTGTGGCTGCCTGCTTTCTCCACAGCTGGCAGCCTCCCTATGCCCCCCGCCTCGGTGTCTCCCGCCCGCCAGCAGACCCCCAGATTAGCACCTTCCCCCTCCTCCCCCTGCCTCCTGCCCGCAGCAATCAGCTGGCTTGCAGCATTTTGGAGGCAGGAGAGAGGGGGGAGGAGCAAGGACTCGGCGCACAGGCTCCCCCTCCCTCCCCTGTCTCCTGCCGGCAGCAGTCAGCTGGCTTGCGGTGTTTAGAAGGGAGGGGAGGGAGGGGGAAGGAGCCAGGATGCACCATGCGAAGTAAAGGGGGAGGAGGTGTTGGGGAGAAGAGCCGGGTTAAGGGTGGAGGCTTGGGGGAAGGGGTGGAGTGGGCAGGCTGAGGGTTGAGCCCCCTGCCCCTTGTGCTTGCAGAGTAGAAGAAGCTGTCCTGGAACCTAACTCCCCCTCCCCCATTTACATTAATTCTTATGGGGAAATTGGATTTGCTTAACATCGTTTCACTTAAAGTCGCATTTTTCAGGAACATAACTACAACGTTAAGTGAGGAGTTACTGTATTCTGTGCTCTCAGTTAAGTAACTCATCCATTTAATTGATGTTAGCAACAATTATATACACACACAGCTATATTACCACAATTGTACATAGTAAAAAATACCAAGCTGTGCTTGATTTTATCTGGAGTGGAATATAGAATCCAAACGGAGATGGTCTGTGGCTGCAAAATATTAATCTGAATCTATACTTCTAACACCTTTAATTTTAGGGTGTTTGGATCTGGGATTTTGAATCAGTGTATTAAGATAACAGGGGGCCATTTGTACAATTCAGAACAGAGATGAACTTTCAGACTCAAAAGTATGTTTGAATCCAGGATTTTGGTGTGGGTCACTCTTGAATTCCAGGTCAAATATTGCTTTAGAAATGTAGCCTTATAATACAAATGTAAATTTGAATAGATCTGGTTTTATAAAGCACCCTTCAAGTCTATCACAAAAACCATTTTACTAAATAATGAATTAAATTCTGGCACAGTAATACAGCAGATATTATAAAACTTAAAATTAACTCACATGAAGCCCGGAATTCAATGGACTCTTTCCTGCTCAAGAGTTACATTGGAATTGTTAAATTCCAGCTGTGCAAGCACCAAGGGCAGACAAGAGGGAGGACACCTCTAACGACGTCAGCACTGAGTATAAGCCTGAATCATGTTAAGAAACTAGAGGCTGGAATTTTCAAAGGAGTCTAAGGAATCTCCCTTAGGCTGCTTTGAGCAATCTCAGCCTAAACCCCTAACTATCCATTTCAACGGGGCTACACTAAATTCATAATCCAAAGTCCACTGAAAATCACTGGATGTTTTCCATTGACTTTAATGGCTTTAAAGCCTAACACGTTAAGTTGCAGAATTATATTTTGGATTCAGTTACAATTCCCCACTCCCATTCCTGCTGAAGTCACCGAAAGCACTTCCATTGATTTCAATGGAAATAAGAATCAGGCCCATACTTACTGCTCTGTCCTACCTTAAGAAAGCTATAGCTAAAAGGAATTTGGATTAGGCAATAATAAAAAAACACACATAATTAAAAATATTTAGTTGTTTTATGCTAACAGCAACCAGTAACGTGTTTCCTGTTTGCAAAAGCAATTTAAAGAATTAATGCATATGCTTACCTGGAAAAACAGTTTCACCTCTCTCTCCACCCTTCACAGCAACACTATACTTAAAAACTGGTTTGCCTTGAAACGAAAAATAAAGGGCAACAAAGACAAGGACACGATTCTATGTTTATCATGAAAAGCAGCATGATTAATGTACCAAAACCCGTAACAGGTGGCCACAAAGTTTATGATGAAAATTTGTCTTTCTAAAATGTGTCAATATTAATTGGGATGTCTTGCCTTGCGTAAGAAATTAATGGAGAGAACTGTGTTTCAGCTGAATGGGATGACAGCATAACTCTGGGATGACAGAAACGTGACCACCGTTCTAATGTGCCCTTCTGATCCTTTTAGTTTACCTTGAGAGAGTCTGCATTTGAAGCAGAACTATGGACTATGCTCCTAACTTGACCCATAGAAATAATGGTTATTTTTTCCACCTGGTTTCACCTGCAAATTGCAAATACATCAGACATTGTGGGTGTATGTATTTTAAGCATAGCTGGGAGGGGAAAGGGGACAAAGGATTACATGTGTTTAGCCGCAGTCTGTGGTAGAATAGTGCAGAGCATTGGGAGGCTCTTGCCTCCACAAGGCGCAGTTCTGCGTGGAGCTCCCCATTGTGCTGGGGCAATGATTGGGGGTAGGCTCCTTATTCCATCCTCACACACACAGTTCATAAGGGCTGGTACAATTTTAGCCTAGACAGTTTAGTGCAACAAGCAGTGATAAAATACTGTGACATTATATAATAGATATAAGGACTACGTGACAGTGTGGTGTAGAGGTTTTAGGGTGTGTCTACATTGCAATTAAAAGCCCACAGCTGGCCCATGCCAACTGACGTAAGCTCCTGGGGTTCAGACTAAGGGGCTGTTTAATTGCAGTGTAGACATTCAGGCTCGGGCTGGCGCCCAGGCTCTAGGACTTTGCAAGTGTGGAGGGTCCCAGACCTAGGGCTGCAGCCTGAGCCCAAATGTCTACAATTAAACAGCCCCTTAGCCCAAGTCTGCTGGTGTGGGCTAGCCACGGGTGTCTAATTGCAGTGTAGATGTACCCTTAGTCATCCTGAGTATGGAATGGGCTCATCACAAGTTACGCAAGTCATCCAAAACAAATGCCAATAAAAAAATGATAAAATACTACCCCAATCAGACATTTGACATAGCCTGTATGTATTACAGAAATAGTATTTTAAGACGTTTGAGAAACCATTTAGCGACAATATTTATTATTTCTATAAAGCCAGGCTTCCTTAGTACAGAACCACAACTGCACAAGCTTTAGAGGAAGAATTTTATATATAAATATTGCCCAGCTTGCACCTCAGAGCCGCATGACTTTGAGACAAGGGTGGGAGGGGGTTGCCTTCCATTTCTAGAAGGCAAGAAGGATCATTTCTATGGCAGATTGCTTTTTTTTTTAAATGGCTTCTGCTTGAAGCTAGTCAGTTCTGAAATTTAAGTGGAACTGAGATCAGAATAAAGTTAATTCATGTTACTCAGCACCACACAGTTGACAGGGACAGTATCCTCTGCTCTACCAATGCTCTCAGCCTTGTTCGCTTTTCCTTCAGCTTTTCATGAAACCACCTCCATGCCTTCATCCACATGGACCTCCATGCATGGTACAGCTCAAGCTCTTCTGCAGTGCCCTTGCCCTGCCACAACCAAATTCCTCTTGAAGACGCCTGCCATGGTGCTGACAGTGAATTAAGATGACCTGTATGTGAGGAGCATGTTGTGCCTGTTGCCTATATTCCTCCTCCATGGTCCACTAAGGGCGCTCACTCAAGGGTCCTCAGAGACCCATGTCCCTCTCCCTCCTGATTGTGGTTTTCCAAGGCTGCACAGTTCCCTACCTAAACTGTGCTATTCTCAGCAAGCCAGACTGCCTAAACAAACTAGCGTCTGCACTTTGCTTTCTCCCCAGAGGCTAAAAACAGTATAATTGCCACAGTAATAGGTTACCAGATCTTTCTAAGCAAGCACATTTATTCTTAAGGTGTGAGCATTATAAAGAAAACATATGAAAACAATAAAAGAACCTACACACATACAAAAAGTTTACCAGAGATTACCCCCCAACTCCAATCTAGTTCTCTGATAGGTATCAGTGCTTCAAAACCCACAACTGGATTTCCCCCATGGTTACAAGTTCATAACTGTCTCAGATTCAAAGCTACAATGAATAGCTCAGTCTTTCCTTTATACAGCTTGGGTCTTTGATCTTGATCTCTTGTAACAAGTAATCAGCATATAATGGCCCACCCTTGAAGGCACAGCTTCTAAGGGCTGAGTTTCGGCATAATCGCAGGTGGGGAATTTGCATTCACCACCCCCTATAGATTCCCCAGGGAAATCACTTAACATACTTTGTTCCAAAAGTGCATTCTTGTGTGGCACATTGTTCAATATAGTCCTTTGAACACTCAGGTCTCACATTGCATCCCCTCTCCCCCGAGGGGTTAAATATAATCCCAGCCCACAATAAAACAAACCATTCATACATTCATTAATACAATGGACCCTAAAGATATTTAAAGTTAATCTAATAAGGTCTCTCAAGGATATTGCAGAAAAAGGCCTATCTTTCACATGTGTTTCCTTTCCCCTAAAATCCGTGCACTTGTCTCTCTTTACACTGTAAGCTCCTCAGAGCAGAGATCATGTTTCAGTGTTTGGAAAGCACCAAGCACATAGTGAGCACGACCATAAAAACACAGTAAGCCATGATAATAACGTGGAATATGTGAAATGGCTGCGGGTAATTTTTTCATATTTTATAAAATGCCATACAAATTTATGATGCTGTATAAATAAGATGCAGGCAATGTTATAGTACAGTTAAATTGATCTTAGGCACTACTTGCTACAGTAAGTAAATAATTGTCAGACAGAAAAGTTGGATTTTTTAATACACTGCTTCTCTTTAGAAATAAATTTATACTCAGGAACAAAATAAAGTTTACAAACATTCAAAAAACAGGAGTACCAGTTCTTCTAGCTATAAAAGTGTTCTGGAAATTTATTCTTCACATTCAGGGTCTGTAGTTTAATTGTTTTGTATGCCTGTGCTTGACTTATTGGTGCAATTGTTCATTGACATTTATTTCCATATTGCCAAGGTGATCAGAAACAGCTCTGAAAGGAAGATGTTGAGTTAATTATACATATGCTGTATTTATAAGTCTTTTTAGTTTTTACATTATAATATGACTATTTATTAATGTCACTGCAGTGTTCTTATAGAGCACATTTTGTTTGCTTTAAATCACTCTTACTGTGAGTTTTTCTAACATGTTTTGAAATTCGTAAGGAAAAAAAAACTGGAGTTCCTCCTACCAGTCAAAACTAGCGTTCTACCCCTTTAAATACTTATGCACACGAGTTTATTTACACACATGAATAGTCCTATTGAACTCAGTGGGGAAATCACATGTTTAACAGTTTGCAGGATTAGGCCTGCAAAATGATCCAAATTAGCAACCCTCTGCATGTGGAATGGCCAGTAACTTCAGGCAGATTTTTTCTGAAAGGCTAATCCTGCAGACAAACATGCATGTAGTGCTCTGATTGACTCCTGTTACTTCAGTGAGACTTACATGAGTAAAGTTATTCACACTGAGTACCTGGTTGCAGAAAAAAGCCCTGTAAATCCTGTGTAAGGAGCAGCTCCCAAGCAAATACTGAAAGATTTGACCCTAAAGGTGGGGCTTACTCTGTTAAACTGTTTGTGGCAAAGTCAGCTTCATTCTATATATGGTATTCTTTGCACTTACCTTCTTTGTAACAACAGGAAGGTTTATTTTTCTTTCATCTTTGCTTGCTTCTTATTTCTTATCATCTTGCCTTCGTTGCACATTTGCTCACACAGTTGCCTTGTTTTTTGTTCACGATCCAGAATTTCTTTTGGGAACAGGCTCTTCTCATCAAATATAGCTTTCAAGGCTATAAAACAGGAAAGACATTCGCATAAAAAATCAGTCATGTTTGGTAAGATGCACTGTTAAAAAAAAACCACTGGGGGGGGGGGAAACAGAAACAAAACCAGAATAAATCTGAGAGAACAATACTGACTTTTTGCTTCCAGATCTGCTAAGAGAAGTTTGTGGCTCTTTAGAAATTACTTTTCATTTTGCTCTTCCTTTCTGGCTTAGTCTGTACATTAAGCATTTAGGCCCAGATTCTGCAGAGAATGCCCTGTGGATGGAGTCCTGTGCCTACATAGTCTACTCATATGAAGCGCTCATTCTAGGATCTGCACCTTAAAATTCCAGTCTGCCTCTGAAGATGTGAAGCTATGAACCCTCTAACTGAGAGGGAGAAAGAACAGAGGTTGTTGTGGTTTTTAAAAACAAAAAAACAAAACACTATTCTTTTAATTTATTTTAATCTCTTTACTGCTGCTAAAGGATCATAAAAAGCTGAAATCAAATTATCCTGTATTGAAACAAAAGAATTTAAACTGCTAGTTGACTGTCTGCATGACTGAGCAAGTGTATTCTACAGTCATGTATTTGGGCGCACAGCTGTCTGGTCTCCAGGGATCTCTAGTCCAAGATCAAGGACCAAATTCTGCCCTCTGGTGTGTATATGTCCCTTCCATTAAAATCAACCCAAACGAAGCATTAAACAATATTTACTGAGTTGCTACCCTGATGAGTAGCTCAGAGATGGAAGGCATACCTGGACCATTCCCATGGAAGGACGGCCCAAATAATTCATTAACTTAATAAGGCTTTTATATATTCCTATGTTGTTACCCAGGTGATGCCTTGATCATTTTAAACTAATCAGAACACGTACCTGAGCTATTAAGATTGTGGATATGGCTTAATCACTACACTTAGATGTATGTTTACTTGCATTTTAACAAGCTTTATACATAGGGATTGAGCAATATTCCCAAATGACCATTAACAGTGCAGAGACCATAAAAATAATCATAAGTGCACTAAAACTAACTGTGCAGTGCTCATTACTTCTTAAGCAAGAAGCTGCATCCTTCGTGCAGAGTAGGTGATAAGGAAGCACATGGCTCAAAGAATTAAGAACATCATTTTCACAGGTGTTGAATATCAGCAGCTCACACTGACTTCATCTTGAAGTCAATGGGAATCTCTCTGTTGACTTCAATGGGCTTTGGACAAGATCCTTAATGATTAAAAGGATTAGAATTTTAAATAATTTACCATATCCTGATATTAAACAGAACCAGAAACAAAGGTAAACGGAGAAAAGATTAATTAATCCATTATCTGTGTTTAATACATAACTAACTTGTAACTTACTAATTGGCAAATTTCTGAAGAAATTAGAGAGCAGTTCTAAAAAATCATTTAGAATATATCTGGAGTTTATAGTTTATTATATCTAGGTATGTGTCTGAGCGTGAATAATCTTGACTATGATTTGTTGTTATTAATACTTAGGGAAACAACTGGGCATTTAGGTCCCGATCCAAAGGCCACTGAAGTCAATGGGAGTGTTTCCATTGGCTTCAATGGGTTTTGGAGCAGGACATCAAACAGAATAAGGGTTGCATGTGTGCAAATTCCCTACCTGACAGGGGTTTTGCGAGGATAAATACACTTTCAGGTTGTAAGGTGGTCAGATACGACGGGGGGGGGGGGGCGGCTATATAAGTGCCTTGGACAGGCAGAATTCCCATGACATCAGTGGGACTCTGCACAAGATCAATGGTGCGCTTGTGCACAGGCCTTAATTGAACAAGATAATCAAGCACATGCCTAACCTTCATGGGACTTCAATATGGCTACTAATGTGCTTACAGTAAGTCACTTGCTTAAGTATGTGCAAGATAAGGCCTAACTGCTGACATTTTAAAAAAAATTCTCACCTTTATTTTGGTAACTGATAGCCCATAACTACTAATTGACACAAACTTGACTGACCCAACAAGGATCTATATTAAAGATCCATGTTTGGCTAATAGTTGCTTTCCCAGATTAGTGAGATGCCATCACCACTGTATTATATACTTTGATTTACTAAGTGTTATGTTTGTGACATTTGATCGTTAGTTTTATTACTTTTGTACCTACCAAATTACACCTAATTCAATTCTTATTACACATTGGGTCCCATTCTTTCCTTTTTGTGATTTTAGGTTATTTTGGTTAACAGAATAGAATGTACATATCAAAGTGTAAAATCTGGTTCTTTACTCTACGCATCATGAATTTCAGTTGGATTAATGAATCAGTCATACATAAATATAACCCTACTATTCCACACCTGAATCTTTCACAGGAGCAAGACAGAGACAAAGTGAGAGAGAGAGAGATAACACCAGTAGGTTGGCAAACATACACTGTGAGAAAAAAAGATATTTTTACCAGTTGGGAACAGGCACCTGACTAGTAAATGAAGTTCATGTGGCAATTAATCCAACTTCAAGATATAGATTACAGAAGCAATCTTTAAAATTAAAATGTGGACATGCAATGCCAAAATTTGGCCTTGCTGATTCAGCTGCAAAGGCTTTCATTTAATTGGTTCATCCCCCCCGACACACACACACTCTCAATGCTTTCCTCATACTTGTCAATTGACCCCTGCTATCTGGCTCACACAAACCTGACAGTAACTCACCTATAACCATAAATTATTGACATTAAAATTGCTAAATTTTGTAGATAAGCCTTATCAAATAAATATTACAATGATGTGTTTTACAACAAGCCCTAAATGCTACAGTAGGATGGTTAGCAGTGATGTTTCAACATCAGCATTTCTGAAGGAGCAGCAGAAAGGAGAAGCATTAGGGGGTCATCAGGGAAAGTGCCAGAGAGAGTGTAGTCACAATAAACAATCAGACAAGCCAATTTTCTTTATGGATCAACACTTAAGCAGTTACATAAACCTTGCCAAAAAAGTCAGCTTGGTTTTGTGTGGGAAGGAAAAGTGTAGGTTGTCAAGAGGTACAGACAACCCATATATATTTTAAAGAACAGTCCGATGTCATAATTATTATATTGAGGATCCATTTTGTGATTGTTTTGTAGGAATATGTAAAGCACAGTGTAATGGCCCAAGGGCACTCAGTAATGATAGAGTAGAGCAGTAAATGTTTTCTCCAGTCAGCCTGCATAGAACTGCTCTGCACTTATCTTCTCACCATTTCCCTCCTTGTTTCATTGAATTTTTGGTTTTCATGAGTGCTTTTGCTATTGCCAGCCATCTGAAGATTCAGAAGTTGGGTGCGAAAAGCTGACTGAAGAATTGTCTCTTTCTGCCATTTCTTGAATGGGGCTACATCAGAGATGGCATTGTTCCTCATGCTTACCTAGAGACCCTTCTGCCCCATCTGGCACCTCCTGTCTTTTTTTGATTGTCAGTGGGAAGGAGACCAGTGTGTGCTATGAAATTTTCCTTAAAGGGGGACTCCTCAGCATACTACCAGAAACATCCCACTTTATGGGGACACAAATCAGCTTAGCAGAAATTCACTGGTATTGCCTTCCAAATCTCTCTCTCTCACACTGGGATCGGTTTATCAAAACCTGTTAAAAATAAGATTGTTCTTTTCTGCCAAGAACAGAATCAGAAGTGAATGCTTCAGAGTAATCCTGTCAATGAACATTTAAGGCCTGATTCAAAACCTACTGAAGGAAAGACCTCCCATTGACATAGACTGCGGTAGACTTTGGATCAAGCCCTTACAAAATAAGAAGCTGTTCAAATAGGATTATGTGTCCTGCTGCTGTGTTGAAGCCCCAGATCAGCAACTAAGCAATAAATCTTAGAGTTCTCTATTACCTTCATCTTATTTTTGCACAGATGGCAAAAGCTAGTGACCTTTATTTTTGCTTTTCTGTACTGAAAGCTGGAGTAATGTGAATATAATCAAGGTCTACTTACTTTCTGAAAGAGTAGGGAGCTTCAGATTTTCAGGGCACTTCTTCTCAGTCATTTCCCTGAAGTATTTGTCAGGGTTTAGAACAAAGTCAGGCTTGTTCATTTCAACAACTGCCTCAAGGGCTCCAATATTTAATGACCTAAAAGTTCCTTTAAAATAGCAGGATTATTGAAAAACCAGAATTAATTCCACATAACAGCCCAATTGTATTTCTAAGATATGGTAACTTTTCTTGTCTATCTTCATTCATATTACTCCACTTGTGCTACTATAATACTCAGAGACAAGAAACATTCAGCACTGTAAACACAGCTGTACAGATTAAATCCATGATCATTTTTATTTGAAACAACCAGAGAAAGCTCAGGATTGCTGATTCTTAGCTGAGAATTTAAGGGGGAAAAAACCCACCCAGTTTTCACTTGGAAGTGACACTTTTCACCAGTAAATTTGGATATTCTCCAGTTTCTTCTCTATAATACATAACATCCTCCATAAAATACAGAGTAAAAATAGTTTCGCTTACCTATTTAAATAAAACCAAAGAAAATGGATCAGGTTTCTAAAGATAATTAACAATGTTAAGGGCCACCCACTTATTTTAGTTTTATCACTGACAACAACAATGGGTCTATACTGTGAAATTCCAGATGCTAAAAGATTTTCAATTATTTCTTAAATATGTAATTCAATGTAATTTGAAGCAAACTACATTTGCACTTGATAAAATTATATAATATTTATGTAGCACATCTCAACCAAATCAATGGTGCCCCAACCTCCTTTACGCTGCATTGGCCAAATTTGAAAGTAGAGATGCCTAAAGTACACCTGTAAGAAATGAATGTGCCCCCACCCACAAATCATGTAGCTCATTGAGTTCACTGCAAATTGGACCTATATGTCTGCACCTGGATTCTTTCTGCAGGAGAGCAGGTTGTGTCTTAGTGTAGACATCTATTGTAAGCAGGGTGACCAGACATCCCGATAAAATCGGGACTGTCCCAATTTTGAGGAGTTTGTCCCGCGTCCCGACCAGAATACGGTCAGGACGCCATTTGTCCCGATATTTTGTTTCCTGGTCTTCGGCAGCAATTAGGCAGAGAGTCTTTTAGTCGCGGATGGTCTTCGGCGGTATTTCGGCAGCGGGTGCTTTTGTCTTTGGCGGCAAGGTTTATTACCCCCCGCTGAAATACCGCCGAAGACCGTCCGCAACTGAAGGGCTCTCTGCCGAATTACCACTGAACTCCCGGAGGGGTGAGTGTAAAAAAAAAAAAAAAGTCATCCCCCCACCCCCCGCGTGGCAGTCCCGATATTTTCCCCTTACCATCTGTTCACCCTAATTGTAAGATGGCCCAAGGAAGAGACTAGAATCATTATTAACTCCCTATCAGTAGAAAAATTCCATTACCTTTGGTTCTGGCTCAGGCTTGCTCCCAAGGAAAGACCCCATAAGATTCTGTACTTACAGATATGCAAGATAACAACTGCTGAGGTTGTGAAGTCAAAATGTCTGTTTACCAGTGGAGTTTTGCATGGTTTTCCCATTGAAGAACTTATGTTTCTTTCCTTTCTGGATTTTGCTTTCTTTATATTTTTTACCCAATATCGTGTTTTCCCATGGACTGATCCTAGGAAGATACAAGTGACTCTTTTTGGCCAAAATTTAAATGCAAACACAAAATGATAGGCATCTATTTTATCTCCTCCTGCAGTTTCTATTTTTATCCTTTGCCTGGCATATGTTATCATGCATTCAAAGGGTCACACCTTTCTGTGCCCATATATGCTGATTGTCAGAATATAGCGCATGTTTATAGCTCCATATGGCTTTTGTTTCAGTAACCAGATGCTATATGACTACTTATAATCTTATAGGGCCTGATTAAAAGTCTATTGAAATCAATAGAAAGGGTCCCATTGACTTCAATGGGCGTTGGATTGGGCCCATAGTCATTTTTATCATTCATGTGTAAAATGACTATCTAATGATTGCAAAAATCTCTTTATAGTGAATGAGAGAAGTTTTCTTTCACTAAGATCCCATGACAGAAAGCACTTCTAGGCCATTTACCAAGACTCCGATCCATCCTCCTAGACTCAGAGAGTAAGCTCTTTTCCTTGTGACTATAACTGGGCAGAGAAAGGTAATTCTGTTTCGCAGAGGATTTCAAAATTTGGAACAAAACCCCAACATTTTGAAGTTCTCTGAAAAAGGGAGTGTAGTACCAGCTCTGGGGCCTTGTAGCCTACCCAGAGCTGTAGACCTGGAGCCCCAGACTGCCAAGGAACTGGGCCAATGGGCTAGCAGGAAACTTGGCAGGCAGGTTTTCGTTGGAACTTTGGCAAAAATCGAACCCTCTCTGTGAAACGTTGTTGGAATTTTTATGACCAGCACTACTTTCCATCCAGACTCACTGTCATTCTATTAAAAAATAATAAATATGATTAACCTACTCCCTGAGCTACAGCCTCATGATATTATAGGTCTACAAAGAGAACATGCTGTAAAGGAGTGTCACTGTACCTTTAATGCTTTGGAACCCCATCAACATGTTCTAGTAATAAGTACTAAGAGGCCCCACTTCTGATGCATCTGACTCGACTGAAGATGTAATTGCTCCCAAGACTACATACTAGTGAAATATTTACTAGAGTACACAAACGCCATTCTCCTTTCTCATATGCTTGTAAAGAGGTATTAGAATTGGAACAATTCCACCTCTTTGTCTTCAGGTGCTTCTGAAAAAAATCAGCTCTCTCTCAAGAGAAGTCTATTAAACCACCTGTTCTGCTCCAGGGTAGAAGGGAAATCTCCAAGCACACATTAGGTATGTTTCTGAAAATAGAAGAATCTGCAATCTTACTGAACCCGGAGATTTTGCTGGGGAGCATTTGGAGCATGCTTAAGGCAAGGTATGTTCTCATTGTTATACTGCAGTGGTTCAACTTGGATTATTTTTTAGCAGTTTTTTTCATTTTCTATGAAAATATTAAAACCTGTGGATATTGGGTCTGATTCAGATGTCATTTACCACAGAGTAAATCAGGAGCTACTGTACTGATATCGCTGGAATTGCTCTAAGATTAGAACGATCTCCATTATACTTAAAGATGCAGCTCACCACAATAAATACTTATCACTTGCTTTTTAATCTTTAAGAATGTACCGCTATGCTCTGCACAAACAATCTTATCTGTCACAAAAATGCTGTTAATTTTAATCCATTTTGCTCACACTTTGTTGACATTATGTGACATTTCTAATAATCTCGTGTAAGAATATAACCTTTTAAAATCTTTTATTAATGTAAATGTTTCATGCTATTACATTCAGGAAATTATTTAAGCCAAAGAAAGACTTGTGTACAGTTTAATTTTACTGTGCTTATGCCTTGACACAGTCCATGTTACAAAGAGTCATTAAAGTTTTAAACATTTAGGAGTACACTGTATTTTCTCAGAGATATACACCTAACTACTTGAGCATTAAGAACAAATATAAACCCTTGGAATGGGAGGTAATGAATTGCATGATTATTATGGTTATGATAGAAGGAACAGTGTAGTCTAAAAATATCTCACTAAAGCAGCATAAAATTTGTCAGGAAGTAATCCAGTTATGAAGAGTTTTAAAATGCTTAACAAACTAACACATACAACACTAGGGCTCATTTATAGGAAAGAAGCATGGTCTAGTGCAGTGTTTCCCAAACTGGAGTTGCCACTAGTGTAGGGAAAGCCCCTGGCGGGCCGGGCCGGTTTCTGTACCTGCCGCGTCCACAGGTTAGGCCAATCACGGCTCCCACTGACCAAGGTTCACCGCTCCAGGCCAATGGGGGCTGCAGGAAACGGCGGCCAGCACGTCCCTTGGCCAACACTACTTCCAGCAACTCCCATTGGCCTGGAGAAGCGAACCACGGCCAGTGGGAGCCGCGATCGGCGGGACCTGCAGACGCGGCAGGTAAACAAACCGGCCCAGTCCACCAGGGGCTTTCCCTGCACAAGCAGCATCCCAAATTTGGGAAACACTGGCCTAGTGAATTAAGCATTGACTTGGACTCAGGACACCTGAGCTCTGCTTCCAGGTCTTCCACTGGCCTGCTGTGTCAGTTCACCTCTCTGTCTCAGTTATAAAGTATATAAAACCGTAATATAATGGGGGAAAATAGAAAATATAATCAAACTTAACCTCTTCATAAAGCATTCTGAGATTTACTGATGAACAGGAAGAGCTGGGTGGTATTATAATATAGGAGCACTCCAGGAGGAATTCCGTGCAGAGACGCTGAGGCTCTGTCCCTTCAAAGGGTATGTGATTTTCTGACAGAAAAAACACTTTTGCAAAACTGACATTTTCTGTGGGGAAATTTCGATTTTGCCCCCAAAAAAATTGATTTTCCATCAGGCAACAAACCACAATGAAACATTTGAGTTTTGGGAATGTAGAAACATTTCATTTTGATCAAAAATGAAGAAATAAAACATTTAAAAAATTCCAAATAAAAATGGTTTGGAATTTCTGTTCTACAATAAATAAATAAGTAAACATATACATAACAAAAAGCAACTTTTTGTCTCGATTTGGATGAAAACAAACGTTTAAAAAAATATGCCAAAGCCTGCCATTGCAAAGCCCCTTTTGATAAATTACTTACATGTTTACAGATTCCTCTTTGTCTTCCATACCAAGTATAGCTTGTTCCAAGGGGTTAGGAGATGGCTCTCCTCCAAAAACAGGGGCTTCTTTTTTCTTTAGAACATCATCCTTTTCTTCCCTTTGGCCCACATTTTCATCTTGATTTTGCTCTCCTTTAGGGTGGGAAGGAGCATTTTCAATTCGCCAGTGCTCTTCCTAATTAGCAGAGCAGAAAGCATTTTAAAGCCGCTCAGAATTAGAAATATTTCTGACTACTTTTTTTTTAAAACCCCTTTCATATAGAAGTACCCCCAGATGCAAAGTTTTAAGACAGCTATTGATTTTCATTATTTTCCTGCATACTTATGTGAGCAACTGGTTCCCTGGATCCAGATCCATATTATTTACATTATAGTACCTCATAGAGAAGTTGTGGGCTCGTCAGGGTAATCCACTGGTGGGCTGCCAGTTAGTTTACATTTGCACAGTCGCCCGCAGCTCCCAGTGGCTGCGGTTCATCATTCCAGGCCAATGGGAGCGGTAGGCAGCACATCCCTTTGGCCTGCGCTGCTTCCCGCAGCTCCCATTGGCCGGGAATGGCAACCACGACCACTGGGAGCTGAGAGCAGCCATGCAAATGTAAACAAAGTGTCTGGCGGCCCGCCAGCGGATTACCCTGACAGGCCACGTGTGGCCTATAGGCTGCAGGTTGCCCACCACTGTCAGAGGCTACACCCAAGATGAGAGTCCCCTTTGTGCTAGGCACTGTATAAACACAGAGACTGAGACAAACACAAGACCCTGCCTTGAAAAACTAACCATTTGAGCTAGTTCAACAAATTCCCCCCTCCCTGCACTCGCTGAAAATATAGTTTAGTTTCTTGTGAAAATAATGTATACTTTGATTAAATTGTTCACATTGCTGATCAGAAAAATTGAAGACTCTCATAGCAACGTCAGATAATTTCTATTAAAAATGTCAGTTTTCTGTTTCAGCATTTCTGATTTGAAACTTTTTCAGAATTTTTCATTTCCCAAAACTTTCTGATATTTTGACCCTCTGTTCTTATTTGGAACAAAAACTAATTTCAAAAAGCCAAAATGTCCCCCCAAAGGGATAAATCCATTTTCCTAGCACCTCTGCTAACAAACTTAACAGAAGCTGGCAACATTTTTAATGTTTTAGGCAGTGACGGAATGAGTGACTATGATGGGGTGGATAAACCCCATACTGGAGAGTTAAGGACACAGGAACAACTCTGGGCCCAGAAAGCCCCACCCCCAAAGCCCTGCTCCAGTTGGAGGAGGGACTCAAAAGAGAGTCTCTTCAGCACAGCAGGGTGGCAGGCACAAAGAGGCAGAGCTGCACTCACTGCAGCAGAGGGACTATACCAGGGAGGCCTCCTCATGGGGATATCTACCGAACAGAGCCGGGAATCCCTAGCCTGCTGAGATCCCCAGATTGCCCAGGACAGCCACCAGTCATGACGCACCCTGATGGTGGGAGCAGAGCCACCCAGAGGACAGTGTTCACAGGACCACAGGTAGCAGATTCCTGCTTTATAGTGCTCAAGAGGACCCTGGATGGGAAATCCGGTGGAGTGGGAGGACCCAGGTTCCCCTACCCCCATATCAGTAGGTGGACTCTTACCACTAGGCGGGGAGGCTCATCCCACTCATAGTGACTAAATATGATGCATTAAATTATTATTTATTCTTATTTGCACTATGACGGTTTCACAATGTTACATCTATTCTTAGAAAACATGTCTCCATGATTCAGATATTATCTACTGGAGCTGAAACATGGCTTCAGGAGTAGTGGTAGGTAAGAAAAAGTCAGCGGTGACTAGAGCTGGACAGTAAACGATTTTCCTGCCCTACAAAAGTTTTCCAAATCAGGCAGAGCAGAGACTTGAATCTGGGTCTCCCTAACTACTTTCTCTCTGGCCCATTGGTACAAAGTTGTGCAACTTCAAGAGGAGAGGTTGAGAGAAGCCTAACTTAGAATAGCCAGTAGCCTATGGTTTAAGTCAATCACCTGAGCTGTGCAGACCCATGTTCAAATCCCTGCTCTAAATCAGCTATTGGGAGGAGGGGAGTATCTTGTTTTGATCAGAAGTTCCACCCTGGACTTAAGAAGCATTACATTTCCGTAAAATGTTTTATCATTTTCCAACTAAAAACCATTTTGTGAGGAAATTCTGACCAGCTACAGTAGTGACTCAATATTTGCCCAAAACTTGTGTGGGACTGAAACCAAGCATTTTGAACTTAAATAAAAAGTGTGAATAACTTCCTATCCATGTGTATGTTTTCATTTGCATTCTGTTTTCCCAGACAAGAATTCAGGTAGAAATGCCAAAATCTAAAGAGAAAATCTGTTCAAGATATTTCTGCTATGTCCTGCACAGAAATAGCAAACATGGATAAACTGAATGGCAGACCCCCACAGGACTGCTCTGGCAATACAGAAGCTGATGTGAAGGACCAGCAGTGAAGCAGTTAATTAAAAAGTCATCTCTCTGGAAGTGAAACATTCTGTGTCAGCCAGCATTACCCATACGAGTTCCTAAGAGAAGTGTTTCTACCTGGCCAAATATTCCAATTGTTGTACCATGCACATCACTAAGAACAACACTGCAGTCTGAAGAGGAGGAGAGGATGAGCAGGCAACTGCTTCGCACACAGGTCTCCAGATAAGTAACACAGTCATCGTGTGGCTGAAACGATCTTATCAGGGGAGGTGGCTGGGTTACCTTGTTCTCACTGGAACCAAGGCAGTAGTCCTGGTGAAAAGGAAATGGCAGTTATCTGAGGAAGGGGGATATTTTGGATCTGGAGATCTTCTGAGCAGGCTCCACAGCTTGCTGTGTGTGATAGATGGAGGGGCAAACCCTGCCCTTGAAGGAAAGATGGGAGCAAATCTCTTTAAGATTTTCTTCTCCCTGGGTTTTAAAGAAAAAATGTGACACTTCTGACAGTCAGGCTTTGTATTAGGTGCATGGCTATAGGCACCCCAGGGTCTGATCCAGCACCCACTGAAATCAGTGGAAAGACTCCCACTGACTTTAGGCCCCAAGTTTGAAAATGTTGGTCAATCTTTTTCCTTTGTTAGAAAACAGGTAAAACCCAACTTATTTGCATGTATCCCGACAAACTGGGCACATGAGAAATACAAAAAGAGAGTCAAATATTTTCCTTGTACCTGTATATTCCATATTTTCACCCATCCAGCTAGATCCCCCGTTATGAGGTATTGACTCATTTTATCAATGGTCATGATAATGGATCCAGCTCTACTGTGGGCTTCAAACTCTGCCATGAGCTGGCTTTTCGAGGTATTCCAAAACCTAACATAGCCAGCACCTCCACATGACACTAAATTTGCTCCACCTAAAACACAGAAATGTGGCTGAATAAGCAGAAAGAATCATCAGTTTTCATTATTACAAGCAATTCTCTGTTATACATGAACCTGTATTTTTATTTTTGTCACTGTTTTAATATTGTGCAGAGCACCTTGGCACAGTAAATTCCAGTCACATGAAATATCTTTTACTGAATAGATATTTGAGGTATGCAGTTCAGAGCAATACCAACAAAACAAAGTCTAGTACTAAAAACACTTTTTAGAGACCTGTTGTTAACCTTTTTCCATGAATATTATGATACACTGTAATCCTTATGTAACTAGTTTTCTTTACCTTTCTTTCAAAAGGAACCCTGGTCAATCAATTTATTTTATAGATACAGAAAATAAAAACCCTAAATAGTGCTTTTAATAACAGATTTCCAGATAGTTTCAGATCAGTCTGCAGATGCTTTCCAATGTTGACTTAGAAAATGCCTGATTAAAGCAGCAGACGTTATAATTCATGTTCTTAAAGGCAGAGCTGCATATATCAGTGTGAAACCAAATTCTGCCATGACTTGCATCCCATGCAAGCTCATTGATTTAAGTGGAACTGCAGGGGTTATAAATCAATACACAGTTTGGATCTCTGTATGTAGACAGGCTTCAGATACAGACCAGTTCTGCTGGATTATTTAAATTTACTGTCAATATGAGTTTGGGGCAAATTAATTCAGATGACAATGAGAATGGATGCAAAACAAAAGAACATTGTTTGAAAAATATTCTAACATGCTATAGGAGAAGTATTGTAAGGTCTTTTTTCAGGGGCAAGAAGGAAAGGAAACTGTGAAAGCAATAATCAGTTATCACTATAAATAATGAGCTTTTCCAAGTACTGTTGTTCAGTATGGGCAAAGTAAGCAGAGCCATGATTCAACTGTGTAGAAATTACTTTACGGTACCTGTCACTGAAATATTCTTTCTAGCTTCTAGGAATAGAAGCTTAGTAATAGCATTGTTGCACTCAGTGTCAGTGTCATAGAAGTCAGCTACAGACATTGTATGTCTTCTAGAGGACGTTCTTCGAGCAGATCTAAGTTGCTGCTGTAGTAACAGAGTATCTGTAAGAGATGTTCCCTATTATAGTCAATAAAAGGGATTTATGTGTATAAGTAGACATGTCAAAAACACTTGGCATCTGATTGTTTTCAAGGTTTTTTTATCTGTTACTTTATGAATTCAAGCTAAATCTTTTGGATGTTCATGCTATTAAAACTATTTATGTGAGCCAAATTCTGCCACCCTTACTCTTGGTGAGCAGTATCTTATCCTGCAAGCTGCCCTTTGGATTTCAATAGCACTATTCACAGAATAAGGTTTTTACTCAGCAGTAGAAATGGTGGATTCTGGCTTTATGAGATTTCCAGTCTCCTCTTTAATGAGCACAAACTATATTAACTAGCTCATTTTCTAGTGCCAGCAGCTGGATCAATGAGTTGCGTACATAATTTATACTATGAACAAATACCAATTTGAAGAGAAGCTTTCCCCAATTATGGTGGGGGGCAGGGGGGCAGATCCTCAGAGAGTATAAAATGACATAGCTCTATTCATGTCAGTGCAGATGTGCCAATTTACACTGTCTGAACATCCGACCCATGATCTCTGCGGAATGTTTACTGAACAGCAGGACCATTAAGGGTCACTTAGCTGTAATATGATCTGCACTGCCTGGACCAGATCTTTATCTGATTAAAATCAGCATGGTTCAACGCAGCTATGCCAATTTACAACAGTTTAAGATCTGCTCCTCTGGATTTTAGACCCTTTAAAGATCAGAAAGCTCATAGACTGGTAGTTCCTTTGCCATATCTACTGTATTCACAATATTTTAAGCATTCTCACTCTGAAGTGTCTTGCTCATTATAAAGGGACAGTCCACCAGATATTCCTGCTGAGTAGTATATGTGCAAGTAAGAAATGAATTTCAAGACATGAGATATAGATATAGATATATATCAATCAGTATTTATTCCCCCACAAAACTTGGAGGAAACCTAAGGAAGTCTAAATAAGAACCTCAGAAGGTTTTTTCCAAGCCATTTTCCTTATACTCAGATGTGCGCTGCCATAGAATGTACTACGGATTACAGTGGGGAATAATTATAGATTTCCAACTGGCATGGTGCTTAATATATGTTATGCCACTAGTCTGTGCAGACTATCAACCCAGTGAAGTTTTCAGGTTCTGGGTAGCCTCAAGGGTAGCAGCCTCTGCAAGGTTCAGTTGGTATTATTTATTATCCAACACCGAACAAGGCAAAAATTAAGGGAATGCTCCCTGCTGAAGGTAATAATATAAAAATGCTGATGTAGATCTGTGACAATAAACAGAAGCAATAGCCTTGAGATGTATAGAGAATAAACTAAAGTGTATAAAGCAAGTACACTCTCAAGGCTGCTTTCTGTCACTCTGACAAGACAAAGGTATAAATAAACCCCCTAATCTCCATTCAATTATCAGTAATTTAGTGGCACACTTAATATTATATGCATAAGGCAAACAGTAGGTATGTTTTGCCTAGAGCCTGAAAGCAGTGCTGCTTCAATAAGATGCTCACTCACCTGATTTGGATTTCAGAGATTTTGGGGGATCCAGGTAAATTTTAAGGTAGGCATTTTCTGTACTATTATTCCAGACAACAATTTCACCACCACAGCTCCCTGCATTGGACAAAGAAAAGATAACATATTGTTACACTCACTAGCCAATCTTGATCTTTCAGGCAGCCAGAAGTATTTTATTGCCAACACAGCAATATTTTCACTTTTTACGTGATAGGTCATATGACAAGGATTAGCAGGGCTTGTATTCCCATGCATCTGTAACCTTTCGATGTTTAATCCTCTCCTACAAAGGTTGCTGTAAAGAGGACATTTCTCTGGTTTTACAGAAAAACAGGCCATGGAAAAATTGACAGATTTTCTAAGCAGTCTAGTGGATTCAGATGCATATCTTCCATTAGTTGTAATGTGTCCAAATCCCCTACAATGCTTTGAAAATCTACCAATTCACAAAACAAAAAGTAACAGATCTCAGGCCTCAGCCAAAGCTACCCTTAGACATAAGCAGCACAAATGATTCTCTGGAGCCCTGTGATTTTGGGTAGATTCAGCAACTAATGGCTGGAATCTATCTGCCATCAGCAGGACTAATGAGGATGATGGCTGAAGTTCTAATTCTTGCTTTCAGTTTAACAAAACATAAGGTCAGACTTGCCCTGATTTGACAAACTAAGCTGTTTACCATACATTGGACCTGAAGCTATTCTCATTTCCACTGGGGTAATTCACAAGTGGTCACCAGAGATGCATCTGTATGAGCTCATTGTACAGCTACATTTACATTTGGAGCTGAGCTGGCTGCTCATGGAGCTAGTGCTCTAAAAATAGTCGCGTAGCCACAGTAACGTGGGCAGTGGCTGGTTCAAAGCCAAACTAGAGCTAGGATTCAGTTTGAGACTGGAAGATGCCAAAATCTTGAGAGCTGATATTATATGTCAGGCACCCTGGGCTTAAATATTACACAATTAGCTGCTCTTACAAGATTTCTGCCACATGCAAACCAACCAAATAAATAAATAAATAACTAAAATAAAAATAAATCTCTCCCAGTTTTTTTATCTAACTGATAATCAAACCATTGGTTTGGACTCAGAAGTTTGATTCAGAGCCTTTTCTCAGCTCTTTGCATAAAACCATCTTCCCCCTGGACTTGAGGTTCTGCCTTATATCTAGTAGCAATAAGCATTTTACTATCTGAGGATTATTTAGTGGCTTATGGCCTCAAATTTTACTCTAGTAAGAAATCCACATCACAAAGTTTACACTTTTTAGCCATCTCAGATAGTGCCCATGCTAGGGACAGAGGTCACCAGGGATAACTATTCAGTATCCTTCACAAGCACCAGATTCGAAAGGAGCCAAACCCTGCATCCTTCTCTCCATCCTCCCATGACGATCAGCAACAATCAAACCAGGGATCTTCAGCACAAACCCTAGCCACCTGGGTTGAGGAATAACTCCTTTAGCTGTTTGTAAGTAGCAGGCTGTTCCTGAACCACAAAGTACAATTGATTAAATTTCCACTGAATTCAAGTGAAGAATAAGTCTATATGCCACCGTATTTAAATAAATTTATTATAACTGTGCCCTCTCCTCAAAAAAAGGACCCACAACATTCTAGTGTATGTAATTTTTGGTAAACTGAACCATTTATTCTCAATCTTTTTCTATTATTTAAGTCCTGATAACTCCAATCACCACCTCCATAGAATTCCCATTGAATCCAGGATAATGGGCCTCCTATTATAAATGTTTTCAAGCTTTGGTACGTGAAAAATATCTAGGTTTAATCATTCTGTTCAGATATGAAAAATATGGGGTGGACTTCCCTGTCCTTTTCTCCAATGAGAGTCTGATGTAACCCCATTGAAGCAAATTGAAATTCATTAGCATAAAACAGAAGAGAACCAAAAGTGTGCTTTTCCTGTCTCCGTAAGAAGTTCTAATTTGTTCACATCTTGTAAGTTATGTACCTCAGCCAGCAGCATATTAGCTATGCCAGCCCATGCAGTAACAGAGTCGGCCTTGCATAATAATGATGTCCCTAAATCCCAATTCCTGGATGATATATTAGGCAATAAATATTAGGTTACCTGTAACTAGAGTATGTGGAGGTAAAAATGCAGCACATAGGATGTCATCTTGATGCTGCACTCCTCCTTTCCATTCTGCAGGCAGAACAAAATACTGAGTCAAGTTGCTCAGTCGGAAGACAGTAATTATTCTAATAAAAGAGACATAGAAACAAAAGAAAAGCATAAGTGAACCTAGTCATATTTGACCACTTCAAAAAATGTCATTGGTATCTTTTAAATATAATCATTTACTCTAATAATCTTGAGTGGTAAAATTTAAAAGCTCTGTCCTTTTGCTTTCCTTTGCCACTGAAATTCTTCTGTGTTACAATCCAAGCATGATACTTTTAGCAGCTATTGTTCTATCACTTTGCCAACACAAAATGCTGAATCTGTCCCCATCATAACAAACTGTTCCCTGCAGCATTAGTATTAAGGGGATATATACACTAACCAGAGCTGAGACATTATGAAACATTTTACTGATTCTAGAAAGTGTGGAAAATACAATAAAATAAACCTGCAGATTTTGACATTCCATGTGTCAAAAACTCCAAAACACATGGGATGTCATCTTCTTTCTCAAGACTGTACTCAAAATCTTTCACAGTAAGAATTTCACTTCCACATCTTCCAGTTGGGGATGCAGCAAAAACTAAGCAAAACTGATGTCCATATCAAAAATGAAGGAATCAGCCCTGCTTCCACTGAAGTCAGTGAGAATTTCCCCATTGATTCCATTGTGGTCAGCACCACATGAAGTGTCACTATTTGCAATAATGCAAAATCCAGCATTTCTTGATTTGTGTGTGGTCACTAGTCTTAATGACCAATGTACTTCAGATTAACTGATGTAGAACATCAAAATTATCATTCACTTCTCCTTCCCAGTGACAGAGCAAACACTCTTCTTAATGGCATGTGTTGGCTTTAAATTAGAGACTGTTATTTAATAGAGTGTAAGAAGGCCACCACTAAATCCATTTCACTTAGATCAACAGATCAGGCATCTGACCCACTGATATAAAGATGATGGTTTGTGACAGAGAACTGTACTGGAGTTATGACTTCTAGAGTAAAAAAGTTTTTGATGGTGTCAGTTTCTCTTGGCCGGTTGGCTGTAGCTTAAGATAAATTTAGTACAACATCATACCACCTGTGAGACAATGGCATAAGATTCATACCACCACATCATTTTCACCACCTGCAGCCCCACTCCAAAAGGTTCCACACAGGTAGACCCCTGCACTCACACAGAGCTTAATGAAAACCAATGAGGTTTCCCTGGGGACAAGGCTGCACCCATGCAGAGTTCTTTGAAGCAGGCAGGAGGTGATAAGCATGGTCCAAATCGCCAGCTTCTATTTACCCACAGTCTGGCAGGGAACAAATTGAAGCAGCTAACAAAAGTTCTTCCTCCAACGCATCACAGTTGGATGAAATCCATTGCGTAAACTTAGCACCTCTGCCTTGTCTATGAGAGGGGTGATGGCATATGGATTGTCTTTGAAGATAAGCAATCATTCCCAAAAAGATCGGTGAGAGGAAATGTGATATATATAATTCAGTTAATCTCTACCTACCAGAAGTGGAGTGTGGGGGCAGGAGTAGTAACAAATACCTGATCATCACTTTCTGGAAGGACAATCAGAAAAAAGGCTTGTTTTACGATTGGCAAAATCGGTGCCGCTGTGATCAATGCAGCAGCATCAATTTAACGGGTCTGGTTAAGACACGATAAGTTGATAGGAGAGCACTCTCCCATCAACGTCAGTACTCCTCCTCCCCGACAGGGAGAAGTTATGTTGATGGAGAGCGTCTCCCATCGACACAGCATAGTATAGACACTGCTGTAAATCAATCTAAGCCACATCAATTTAAGTTACATAACTTACATAATTTAACTAACGTAACTTAGATCGACTTACCTTGTTAGTTTCAGGTCAGTGTCTTTGTCTTGGTCTAAAGTGATGGACTTTCAACAGGCTGCTGGGAAAAGGCCATGCAACCTTTGCTGAAGTGCAAGTCTTTTAGTCATGTCTAATTTATAGATTGTAACAACAGGATTTATCCTCACTGAATGAGGCTTTGCATAGCATCCAGTTCCAACTTGTTTTATTCTGCATAAGTTGATTTACACTGATTGTCTATTTTCAATACCAAATAAAATATGGTCTATTTAAGAGTGCTGGTATCATTGGCTACTGTTGAAGAAAATTTGCCACTAGAGGCTGGTTTTCAGTATGGGGAGATTGACGCTGCTGCAATTGATGCAGCAGGGGTCGATTTAGCAGGTCTAGTGAAGACCCGTTAAATTGATGTTAGAGCGCTCTCTGGTCAACCCTAGGACTTCGCCTCTCCGAGAAGAGTAAGGTAAGTCACCAGGGCCTGATGAAATGCATTCTAGAATACTCAAGGAGCTGACTGAGGAGATATGTGAGCCATTAGCAATTACCTTTGAAAAATCATGGAAGATGGGAGAGATTCCAGAAGACTGTAAAAGAGCAAATATACTGCCAATCTATAAAAATGGAAATAAGGACAACCCAGGGAATTACAGACCAATCAGCTTAATTTCTGTACCCGGAAAGATAATGGAGCAAATAATTAAGCAATCAGTTTGCAAACATCTAGAAGATAAGGTGATAAGCAACATGGATTTGTCAAAAACAAATCATATCAAACCGACCTGATAGCTTTCTTTGACAGTGTAACAAGCTTTGTGGATGGGGGGAAGCAGTAGATGTGGTATATTTTGACTTTAGTAGAGCTTTTGATACTGTCTTGCATCACCTCCTCATAAACAAACTAGGGAAATGCAACCTAGATGGAGCTACTATAAGGTGGGTGCAAAACTGGTTGGAAAACCATTCCAAAGAAAGTGGTTCAGTCATGCTGGAAAAGCATAACAAGTGGGGTCCTGCAGGGATCAGTTCTGGGTCTGGTTCTGTTCAATATCTTCATCAATGATTTAGATAATGGCATAGAGAGTACACTTAAAAAGTTGTGGACAATACCAAGGTGGGAGGGGTTGAAAGTGCTTTGGCGGATAGGATTAAAATTCAAAATGATCTGGACAAACGGTCTGAAGTAAATAGGATGAAATTCAATAAGGATGAAAGCAAAGTGCTCCATTTAGGAAGGAACAATCAGTTGCACACATACAAAATGGGAAATGACTGCCTAGGAAGGGAGTTTATCTGGGAGGCATAGTGGACCACTAGCTAAATATGAGTCAACACTAACACTGTTGAAAAAAAAATGAACATAATTCTGGGATGTATTAGCGGGAGTGTTATAAGTAAGATACAAGAAGTAATTCTGCTCTACTCTGCACTGGTTAGGCAGTCCAATTCTAGGTGCCACATTTCAGGAAAGAGGTGGACAAATTGGAGAACGTCCAGAGAAAAGCAACAAAAATGATTAAAGGTCTAGAAAACATGACCTATGAGGGAAGATTGAAAAAATTGGGTTTGCTTAGGCTGGAAAAGAGAAGACAGAGGGAATATGATAACAGTTTCCAAGTACATAAGAGGTTGTTACAAGGAGGAGGGAGAAGAATTGTTCTTCTTAACCTCTGAGGATAGGACAAGAAGCAATATGCTTAAATTGCAGCAAGGGAGGTTTAGGTTGGACATTAGGAAAACTTCCTAACTGTCCAGGAGGTTAAGCACTGGAATAAATTGCCTAGGGAGGTTGTGGAATCTCCATCACCGGAGATTTTTAAGAGCAGGTTAGACAAACACCTGTCAGGAATAGCCTAGATAATACTTAGTCCTGCATAAGTGCAGGGGACAGGACTAGATGACCTCTCGATGTCCTTTCCAGTCCTATGACTCTATGAAGTTGACAGGAGAGCGTCTCCTGTCAACACAGCACAGTGAAGACACCGGGGTAAGTTGACCTAAGCTATGTTGACTCCAGCTACATTATTCACATAGCTGGAGTAGCGTAACTTAGGTCGACTTACCCTGGTACTGAAGACAAGCCCTTAGATGAGTGGTCTCCAACCAGTTGATCGCAATCTCCGGCCGCTAAAAGTCCAGCAGTGCAGTGGGGCTAAGGAAGACTCCCTGCCTGCCCTGGCTCCGCACCGCTCCCAGAAGCGGCCATCATACCCCTGAGGCCCCAGGGGTGGGAGCAGAGGTCTCCACGCACCACTCCTGCCTGCAAGCACTGGGGAACTGTGGCCAATGGAAGCTTCAGGGGCAGTGCCTGCACAGAGAGTCAATTCACAGAGCCATGTGCCCCCTCCCAAGGGCTGCAGGGGCGGGTTGGCTGCTTCCAGGAGCAACATGGGGCCAGGGCAGGCAGGGAGCCTGCCTTATCCCTGCTGTGCCGCCGGCTGGGAGCCACCGGAGGTAAATAGCGGCCGGCAGGATTCCACACCCCTCTCACACCCCAACCCCCAGCACTGAGCCCCCTCCCAGAGCCAGCACCCCGTAAACCCTCCTGCTTCCCAACACTCTGCCCCGGTCCAGAGCCCCCTCCTGCACCCAAATGCCCTTTCAGGGCCCACACCCTGCACCCCGTCCTGCACCCCAACACTCAGCCCCAGCCTGGAGCCCCCTCCTGCACCCAAACTCCCTCCCAGAGCTTGCACCCCTCACTCCCTCCTGCACCCCAACCCCCTGCTCCTCCCACACTCCAAACCCCTCAGCCTCAGCCCAGAGCCCCTCCCACACCCCAACCCCCTGCCTCAGCCAGGTGAAAGTGACTGAGGGTGGGGGAGAGTGAGCGATGGAGGGAGTGGGGATGGAGTGAGCGGGGTGGGGCCTCAGGGAAGGGGCAGGGCCTCAGGGAAGGGGCGGGGTAGATCCTGGGTTGCACTTAAATTCAAAAAGTGATCTTGTCTGTAAAAAGGTTAGAGACCACTGCCTTAGACATTCCTGAGAGAAGGAAACCAACACTCTGTCCCTAGCAGTACCTGCTTATGCTCCCGTTGCCTCAGAAGCATGGGCACAGGACAGCCCATTCTGAAAGAGATGCTGAAAGGATGCTGCTCATTTAGAGCAAGGGGAAAGCCTAATAACCAGGAGAAGCATTAGGCTCTGGAGATCTCAGGTAACAAGGCTGAATATTTGCCTGCTTGCCATGAACCAAGTGGGGACAGCTAGTCATCAAATGAAAATGATGCAATACCACCAGTGCACTCAACTCATTTACTTCTCTGTAGTTCGCTATGAATATCACTGCAATTCAGAGTAATGAAGTGAATTTGAGTCACTAATGAGCAATGATTGCTTTGCTAGCATATGTAAGCAGCAGCCATCTTTATACGGTAAATTTATGTTTCTAGACAGAGCCTCAGAACACATGCAGTGAGCAGTCTTGATATTAAGAGACACTTTTTCTCCTTTTTTTCAGAACATTGCTTCTGTCTATGACATGTTCATGGTCATTAGTGGGGGTTTTCTTTCTGATTCTATAGCTGTTAAAAGTCAGAAAAATATATTTGGTTCTCAGAGTTTCAAAGGGATTGACACAAAGATACAAAAGCAATTTATCCCATCCTATTCCCACCCCATTAGCATAATTTTACAGTGAACAACTGCTCTATAAATGTATAATGTAGCATCTGTATACTGTCTGGATGCAGAAAAAAGAATGTCTTTGATTTACTTTTTATTCCTCCAGAAGCTCAAGCAACATTAAAGAATATTTTTCCATTAGCAAAAAGCAAAGGGAATAATGCTTTATAAGGCCAAGCAAGGCTAAACCTGTGGTAATTACGTGCTTTAGGCACTAATTTTACAATGGTTTCAATGTGGACTTAGATTCCAAATGGGATTCAGCTTGGCTTCTAGAGATCCATCATTGCAATGCCACTGCAGGATTGGGACCCTAGTTTGCAGGAGAGAGCAAGTAATTTCTCCAGCTGTGCTGTATCTTTTAAGCAACACACTTTTTCTCCACTGATGTGCAGCCAGATCTAAATCTTTTCCTGAACTGAGTTGCCAATTACTCAGTGAGTTACTGTGCTTGGAAAAAAATTAGACTTTGATAGATTTTATCTCCAGAAACTGAGGCAAAGAGTACATTTTAAGAATGTATTTCTTCCTGCATTTTTTAATAATATATACAGTACCTGTCCCAGCCTGTAACTAAGATAGTCCTCTTTATTACCATGATCTGGGAGATGTCAACTGCTCGGTCTCTTCCAACATTGAGTTTATGGTAACAGTGTCCATTGAAATCCCAAATCTTCAATTAAAAATAAATAAGTTATCCATAACCTCTCGGTATACGCAAAGCAGAAAATCATCTGGCAATTTAAGGATCAATGAAGAAATAAATCTGTTGGATAGGATTTGCCTCATACCCTGACGTAACTCAGAGGTAACTGTATTGAAGACAATTCAGTGTTCATCAGAATCAGGCTCATAGGATTGAATAGTAAACAAATAATAATAATGCCTCTCCATAGCTTTTGTATAGCACTTTTCATCTACAGATATCAAGATACTGTAAAAAAGGAGGCAAATATTTTCCCCCTTCTATAGATGGAAAAATTGAGAGACAGATGAAATGACTTGTCCAAGCACAAACAACACGGCAGGAATAGAATGCTGTGGCAGAGCCAGGAATGGAATCCAAGTCTGATTGTCCATTCAGTGCCTGCCTTCCCCGACCCTGCCCGCCGCCTCTCTCACATGCACATAAACACACTCTGTGATGACCTACATGTGACAGCTTCTTTATCCAGGGAACCCCTTGAAACCATATGCAAAAGTGCATTTATTTTGCACCTTTGACTGCCTCACCTGTTCACTGCTAAGCAATCTTTGCTGGGACTCTACTAATATGCCAGCAATTTGAATATCTTTCTGACAGTTTCTTCTTTAAAATAAGAATCATTTACCTACCATAAAAGACTTTTCCCTACCCCACAGTGAAGAATTCGTAAAAAACAAAACAAAACAAAAAACCGTTATGCTGGTCCAAGATCTTGAATTGACATGTTTGTGTCTTGGACCAGTGACGTTTTGCAGGTCTGACCTTTTAAACGTAGCCAGTTGCAAGACTGAACCTTATAATCATGACAGTCTCATTTAGAGAAAAGCTATTTTGGATACATTTTAAGCCATCTAAAAATTAATTTTATTTATATTATATTAGGACCTAGAGATCCTAGGCCCCATTGTGCTAGGTGCTGTACAAAGACAGACAAAGAGCTCACAACCTGCCTAGAAGAGACAAAGGGCAAGCGAGTTTCCAAATGGGAAACCAAGACACAGAGTCATTGAATAACTTACCCAAGGAATTAAATGGAGATTTCTCAAGTCCAGTATCTTAAGCACTAGACCATGAGTCCTACTTTTCCTGTCACATTGAAATTTGCTCAGTTGGACTCCCAGTAGTGAGGAAACATCTTTACAGGTGAAGGGAGACAAATAGTTCTAATTTCTAATAAATTCTCTGGAGTGGTGTTAAGGGCTTTCTTGCACCCATTTGAGTTGACCTCCATAATTCACTCACGTTTTCACCAATTTATAGTCATCCTATACACAAGGCAATAAGCTCTGTTTATGCCACTCACCCAGGTATGTGCTTCAGCTTGTTATTAATTAATTTACAGTTCATGGGCTCCTGTAAATTAAAATAACATTTAAAAAGACATATGATTTGGGAAAATATTGCTCAAACGGCTCATTTTACGTATAAATCTACTGGATACAGCAATAATGTATGTATGTAGTGATTTGAAATAAAATGTATTTGCCCTTTAAACACAATACATTCATTTCACAAGTTGGTATTCCACCTTCTTACATAGATGTGTGTTTTATATTCGTAAGAGTCCATTGCAAAGGCACTGAAGTAATTTTTTCATAAGAATGAGGTTTGGGAAGCTTCCTCTTCAAATTGTACTGACAGTATGAAATACTGAAATAAGACATTGCCATCCTGTAGTATTACTGCTGGACAGACTTACCCTGCGCTTCCTGACACTAGCTCAAGACTCTGTCTACATCCTAATTGCAGATTTTCTTCAGTTTGTTCTTTGACTAAGGCCTGAGCTACACACTGTTTAGAATGTGGGTTTTTTTACTGAAATAGTTACACTGGTAAAACAAGTGGGGACACAATTATACTGGTATAAAAGTGCCTGTACTGGTATAGCTTATTCTGCCTACCATATAGGAATAAACTATACTGGTATAAACCCCCTTTATGCTGGTATAAGTCCCACACACATGCATTGGGCTGGTTGTGTTACTTTAACTATGCTAGTATACATAACACGGTACAGCTTTTGTATTCAGACAAGCCCTTAGGATGGGTATTTTGACATGAATTGAAGCCATCACTTTTCCCTCCCACCTCCTGGATATTGAATGTTTTGTCCTTAGGATTTCCACTGCTTGGAAATAGCAGAGTGCTCCTTGGGCAGCATTTAAGGCAGGCCACTTCTAATCAGCCAATGCCAACAGTATAACTCAGTACAGTCCCAAATTTCAGCACAGACTCTGGTGTTTAAGAATGTGTTTATTAATCTTGATCTTCTCACATTAGAACCCGGGCAGTCAAGGAAGTAACAAGACGAAGCAATAGAGGACATTTTGTCTTGTTATCCAGAAAGGTTTTTTTGGGAGATGCTCAACTGCCAAAAATACCTTGAATGATATCTGAGATGGGCAAAAACTCGAATAATGGATGCAAATTCCGCACCCCTCTCCCCAACTGCCAGATTTTGGCAGAGTTTGGTCCAGATTCCAGAATTGGTGGCTTTGTCTTATCTCTATAATGGGACAGAAATCTAAACATTGGATTTGGATCTGAACTTTATGACTCAGGCCCATCTCTACCACAGACACAAATTAAGAAGCATGGCACAGAGGATAGGGCACTGGCCTGAGACTCAGGAGACCTGAATTCTATTGCCAACTCTCCCACTGAACTTCTGTGCTATCTTTGTTACGTCACTTTTCTGTTTTCCCTCCCACACTCTTTGTCTTCTCTGTTTAGACTGTAAGCTCTCCAGAGCAGGGTCCTTTCATAGTTATGTTTGCCCAGTGCCTAGCACAACAAGGCCCTAATCTCAGTTGAGACCTCTAGGAGCTACCATAATATAATAAATAGCTACGTCTGACTAGTTATGTCAAAATTAGCCAAGTCTGGGGAAATGGTCTCTCAGGTTGGTGATTTTCAGCAACTTCAGCCAATAAAATAGGAAGAGACAGAAATCTGATTGGCAAACCTATTAAGATTTTTAAATGGCGTGAATTTAGTGTGCATTAAAGTGAAAGACTAACAGCACTGGCTTAAAACCTGTCATAATGTTGGCCAGTGTTCTGTCAATACACCTATATCCTGATCTTAACAGCATACGCCCTTGGTATTAAGCACAAGAATCTCTCTTTAGTAGAAACTAAAGCACAAGTTATTAAATTTTATGGTGGTTTTGTGATGTGGTCAAATTCTCACTGAGATGATTAAGAAGATTTAACATTCATTTTACCTTTCAATAAACCAAGATTTGAATTGATTTGCCCAGGGGTGAAAGGCTAGTGTTTTAACTAACCTAGCCACCATTTCAAAATAGTTGTTTTACAGTCACGCATTGGCTACCATGATAATATGCCCTTGTGTAATGGCAAGTGAGTGCTCCAAGAAAAGCAACGGAAATGATTGTCTGGTGATTAAGGCAATAAGGGCCATGTGCTGTATAGAGTCATAGACTGTAATGAAACTACTTGGAAGGAAGGAAGGGAGGTAACAAAGAAGGAAGTGTTCCGTAAAGCACTGTGTGTCTCCAAAGTGTTAGACAGGCAATTAAATTTAACTGCGTTTTCCCAGCAGTGTTAGGATTTCAGCCTCTAGTTGCTGAGTTGATCCCATCTCCTTTTTAACAAGGCCAATGGAAAAACCAGCCATTGTTTAGTAACTGAGTGTTTTGGCACATTGTGGAAAAGACTGCAATGGAAGCAAATAGTTTGAAATGTTTTCCCCTCACACCTTTACTGTTCCATCTGTGCTCCCAGTTAAAAGCCTTGTCTCAGTTGCATCCAGTGTCATAGTGCTGATCTCAGCATTGCCATGGCAACCAGTAAACTGGTTGATTTTCTGCCCAGTGTCTATCAGCCAGAAGGTAACAGTAGATCCTGTATCTGAGCTGATTACCTGGAGGGAAAAGCAGAAATTGAGATGGAATTTAAAATCTGTATATAAAACAATAATCTCATACATATGTCCACTGCACTTACATAATTAGCAACATCTGAAATGCAAATCAGATAATTTTTGCATTGATTTTCCCCATCTTTTCCCTTTCATCTCATTACAAGCTTTATCATTCCCCACAATCAAAGTTTATGGGCAGGTCTGTTCCTTGTAAAACCTGTATCCACAGCTAATTCCAATTAGCCAAAGAGCAATAATTTACTCCCTATTATCCTTCAGCACAGAAGACAGGTGACCAGCTCCCTCAAGAGACAATATCCCAAGTTACATGCGGGAACTAGAAATGTTCTCAGCAGGGATGAAACATGTCCACAGCCCTTCAGCTTGGAATCTTGCAGGCATGCTCAACCGAATGCTTTGTACTAAGTGGTCAGATAAATCTTCCCTGCTTATTTCAGAGAACTGATCCATAGAGTAATGGATCTTTAAAACTACATTTCTGGAAAGGGAAATAGTTTAGGGAAGCTCTCAGCATACATTAGCCTCAATTTAGAATTCAGTAGTGAGACCAGACATTATAAATTAGGAAAAAGTCCATTTGAACAGATTATGGTTATTTCTTTTTTGGCATGTGGTGTGTTAAATTGCTCAAAAGAGATGCACTCACTCTTACTTCCATTTGCTGTATATTTACTACTGGGTGAAATCTTCAGTCCTTACCTCAGTCCTAATTCAAGCAAGATTCCCACTGAAGTCAATGGGAGTTTTGCCTGAAAAAAAAGCATTCTGGGATTTACTTTTTTTAATTATTATTATTTTCCTTTGATGGTCATCATTAAAGAGGTTAAGGTTCATCAACAGTCACCACACTGGTATCACTGTTATATCTCTATTCTTACCATAGGAAATAACAGTGATATCTCAGTCAAGCATGGCAACTGTTGCCAAGTGGTGAATTTTTAAATGGCACCCACTCACTATACACATGCTTTTATTTAATCCCTTCCACGTGTCAATTAATACACAATAATTGCTGAGATTTAGTCGTTCTTCACTCTTTTCAAAATACTTTTCCTCCTAGTTAAAATCAGATGCTCAAAAAGATAGTTGGCTATTTCTGCTAGGAAGGAATCCAATTCCTCCCCCAGAAAATGCTAATCAATGAGTTCTCAGCAATCTTAACAAAATCAAATTTTGTTGATGATGCAATTCACATTTCAAGAAGTTCAAAGACATGTGCCCAATATGTATGTGGAAATTTTATATACAATAGAATATTAGCTTGGAAGAGACCTCAGGAGGTCATCTAGTCCAATTCCCTGCTCAAAGCAGGACCAACACCAAGTAAATCATCCCAACCACTTATCTTTATTCATAATACCTCTGACCACAAACACAATGAAGTACAGCTTCTGCACAGCTCATGTTCTCTGACCTTAAACCATTATGGAATTATTCCAATGACAGGTTTTTTTTATTAGTTCCTGGAAAAATAAACAAACAATGGACTCCCTTGATTGTTTAAAAAAAGAAAAGGACTATAAAGCCACTGAAATAAGGAGGCTTCCCTTCAAATTTTAGTAATTAAATGAGGCTTTCTCGTTGAGAAGCAATATACTGCAAACGTATTGTGTTAAATTAGCTATGTTGCTCATGTCCTTAAAAGCACCACCCAAAGGAAACCCAAATTGAACTCTAATTATAACCAAGTCTGCTTTGAATATAAATTCTGCAATTTGCCTATGTTATTCTAAACTCTTACTCTATTATCTAAGGAGTCCTAGATCATTTAAATAAGGAGTGTGAGACAAGACAGCGTTGTCTAGCCGTTAAGACAGGCGTGGGAGTCAAGAAATGTAAATTCTGTTGCTGACTGCCTCTGCCTTACTGTATGATTTTGGGGGAGTCCCGCAACTTCTGTGTGTCAGTTTTCCCCATCTGTAGGATGGAGTTAATAATACCTACTTACCTCATGAGGCCTCCTTAGTGCACTGAGTTTATCTGATGAAGGACACCGTACACACTGAAAATATTATATTAATATTAGAGATGACCAAAGGAAGTGAGACTCTGGATGAGTGCTAAGCAGTCATAGTTCAAGACAGAATCAAGGCCAGGGATCAGAGGTCAAACTCTCATGAGATGTTCTTGTGAGATTTCATCCCTAAATTAGAGAAAACTAACAGAATCACTTGATCTCAGAAGAGTTTCATCTCATCCTTGGGAGAATGACTACCGCCAATTTCTCACAGCAAAGGTCAATCAGAACCTTCAAGCAGGGCCATCCTGTTTACGATCTCACCAAGAACCAGAATGGTATAGATGGGTTTCAATCCAGTGATTTGAATTTGACGCCCCCATTTCCTAGCTCTTCCAAAAGCACAAGGTGCTTTGGACTAAAGTCTTTGGTTTTAGTCCATCTCCAATTAGTTTTATTTATTTTAAGTAATTAGCAAACTATAAATACCTAGCCAAATACCGATGCACAGGCTGGCCACTTGAACTTGATCTCAGGGAAATGTTATGGATTGTGCTACCAACATTAGCACTGACAGGTTTTGCTAGTATGCTAGTAACTACTAAGCACAGTGAACTTTTTTGGCTACTTCTCTGTATATAGGTGTTAAAATAATACAGAACATAAGACTATGAAACCATAGCATGAATGCAGGCCTCAGATGTGTTCTCAGCCAAAAGGTGTTTATTTCTATATCAGTTTGACCGTGAATCCATGAGTGTTGTTAGACCTATTGAGTTGCATCCGACAAAGTGGGTATTCACCCACGAAAGCTCATGCTCCAAAACATCTGTTAGTCTATAAGGTACCACAGGATTCTTTGCTGCTTTTACAGATCCAGACTAACACGGCTACCCCTCTGATACTTGAGTTTAAGGAGTTCATTAGAAACTACTTGAGGACTAAGGCACTGTGACAAGGTTACAGAGCCAGGCAATAGCAGAGCTAGGGTTAAAACTGAGGAATCCCAAGTTTCCCAATCTCGTGCTCTATCTAAGGTACTTTATATGGCCCCCATTACTATAATATCCAGGCATCTCGCAATCTGTAACATTTATCCTTCCAACACTCCTAGGAGGTGGGGCTGTGATATTATCCCCATTTTACAGATGAGGAACTGAGACACAGAAAGACTAAAACCTGAATGCACAAAAGGAGTTAGATGTTGTGACACTGAGCCCCTGGAAAATCACTGCAATCCACAAAGACTGTGTTAGATGCCTAAGCTCCTGTACAATGAAGGGGGAGACATAGGTGCCATAGTCTTCAATGAACTAAAGCCGGCCTGCGAAGCAGAGAGCTGCCTAAGCTAGTCAATGGAAGATGCCAACCAGAGTGGTGCATGCTAAGTGCCACCCCTCTCATGGAGACAGGTACGTAAGTCCAGGCTGCAGGGATGTGCCTAGCTGTGCTTGTGATTCACAGCTGGCAACCCTCTTTGGAGTTAGGTGCCTAAGCCATTTTAGCAAGATGTGAGGAGCAGGAGGAAGAATTCCATCATAATTTTAGCCTAGTCGTTAGGGTACTCCCCTGGGATGTAGGGCAACCCTGGCTCAAGTCTCGCTTCCACCAAGGGAGCAAAGAGATTTGAATTAGGATCTAACACAGGGTGGGCAAACTACAGCCCATGAGCCGCATCTGGCCCTCCAGATGTTTTAATCTGGCCCTTGAGCTCCCACTGGGGAGCAAGGTCTGGGGCTTGCCCCACTCCACGTTGCTCTCGGAAGCAGTGGCATGTTCTCCCTCCGACTCTTACACATAGAAGCATCCAGAGGGCTCCGCACACTGCCCCAGCCCCAAGTGCCGCCCCCGCAGCTCCCATTGGTTGGGAACTGCAGCCAATGGGAGCTGCAGGGGCGGCACCCGCGGACAGGGCAGTGCGCAAAGCTGCCTGTCCGCACCTCTGCTTAGGAGTCATAGGGGAGACATGCCACTGCTTCTGGGAGCTGCTTGAAGTAAGCACTGCCCGGAGCCTGCACTCCCGACCCCATCCCATGCCCCAACACCCTGCCCCAGCCCTGATCCCCCTCCCACCCTCCGAACCCCTCATCCCCAGACCCGAGCACCCTCAACCCCTCATCCCCAGATCCTGCACCCTCGTCTGGACCCCTCACCCCCCACACACCCCAACCCATAGGGGGGGAGGGATAGCTCAGTGGTTTGAGCATTGGCCTGCTAAACCCAGGGTTGTGAGTTCAATCCTTGAGGAGGCCACTTAGGGATCTGGGGCAAAAAATTGGTCCTGCTAGTGAAGGCAGGGGGCTGGACTCAATGACCTTTCAAGGTCCCTTCCAGTTCTAGGAGATTGGTATATCTCCTTTTATTACCCCCACCCCTCTCCAGAACCTTGAACTCCTCATTTCTGGCCTCACTCCGGAGCCTGCACCCCCAGCAGGAGCCCTCACCTCCTCCTGCACCCCAACAGACAATTTCATGAGCATTCATGGCCCATCATACAATTTCCATACCCAGATGTCGCCCTCAGGCCAAAACATTTGCCCACCCCTGATCTACCAGGCAGCACTCTACCCACTGGGATATGGTATAGTTTGATGTGGAGCTCCCTTAGTCTCTCCCATTGAACTTGTTGGACTCTGGTTAAATAATTAAAGAGTCATTGGAGCAGGGAGACTGGATCCTGGGTGAGAGCTCTAACCCCCAGGAGTCATTCTCATGCTTGTGTTGTCTCCCTCACTGTCCCAAATGACTCTTTACTACCACTTTTTGAAAGCATAGTAATCCAAGACCTCCTCTGGGACTGTCACTGCATTATAGCAGCATCCAGACAGGATGTCACTGCAGGACAATCTGGTGCACTGTAGATTCACACCCTGGCTTACTGCACAGTAACTTGTTGTGTAGACAAGCTTTACAACAAAAACACAAAGTTGCCCAAGATCTCTCAGCAGGTCCATGGCAGAACTAGGAGTAGAACCTAGGTCTGCCTGAGTTCCAGACTGGTGACCCAGCCATTTAAACCACACTGCTACCCCTTTCTGGTTGGCATATACCATTTTGCATCACTCTGTCTATGCCATTGGTATTTCATTTGTAATAATTATTTTGGAATTAGATACACTTAGAGGGAAAGTAGATTACCTACCTCAGAGGGTTGTTATGAGGATTAAGGGTGGTTCTGTGCTCCAAAACTATGATGTATCAAGTATTATTACCAGTGCCAAAGTGATCGTACATATGAGCCACACTTTTATCCCTTAGACATAAGCTCCCCAGAATGCCTGCAACTTTAAGGAATGCATCTCCCTTTTCTTCTGTCTCCCTTTCTCATGGCTCACAGAAGCCTTTAAAATCAATAATTTAACTGAAAACATGTGCTGCTCATTAGCACAGCCTCCGGCACTTCATAATGCTTCTTTCAAAAACATGCACCCTAAGGATGGGTGGTGGATTCATATACTGTGACTTGGTTAGCAGCTGGGCCCGGGAACTGTGATCTTCAACAGGGAAATACAAAGACTCCTGAAGTCCTTTACCAAGCCCTTTGTTAGAACAGGGATTTCTCTCTTCCTCCACCTGCCTTTTCTCATGGAACCTCACCTCACATTATTTCATTCCTCCCACCTTTTCTGGCCTTGCCTTTCTCTTCTTGAATCCTTCTACCAGTTTCTATCTATCCTTTTCTAATGCCTCCTTTCTCTCTCTCTCTGAGACCCACTCACCCACCTCTGATTCCCTGGCTTGTCCAATGCTTAGTACAGAGAATTCCAAGACACTCCCTTTCACCAGAGCCAGTGCAGCTGGTATGCAGATCAGCCACTCTAGCGATGTCATGGGACACAAGCTCTGCTAGGGCCCTGGCTAATCAGTATTTTTATTAATAATAAAAATCTATATTATAATATTTTACCATGTCCTAAATGGTTTTGGAAACTTAAACACAAAAGGTACAAGCATCCTATCATTCCTCAATGAAATGCAGCTACCTCAAGGGTGAAAACATGACCCCTCTTTAACAACACACAGTCACAATGCACAACTGTTTAATGAATGAAATGAAGACTATGTCAGCCAAGTGGAAATGCAAGAGGGATTTAGGTAGGTAGAATGCAATGAGCAGAGTTGGAATCTGGCCAGGACACCCAGCCTAAAAACCCTACCCTTTCAAAAAGCACCACAAGCTCTCCAGTGATTACAAGAGGTCAGGACATCAGTTTCACATCTTAAAGCAAAGCACCTTTAGCAGCACATTTCATCCTAACTCCAAGCTGAGGCATTGCTTCAGTACTGGTTCAAGGACCAGCCACTGAGACTATTCCTTCCTGGCCCAGCCAAATTCTGCTGACCCAGTCCAGTCATGTTTGGCTTGTGAGATCTGAATGGATTACAGCACAAGAAGATGTGACAGGGGCTTCCACTACCTTAAAATCTCAATCCTGCAATTCACAGTGCCTAGAAGGCTGCCTCATCCACATGAAGCCCCACTGACTTCAGCGGGGCTTCACATCTGTACCACAGTCCACTTCCATACTACAGATCGCAGAGTCAGGCCATAATTGGTTATCCTGCTTCCCTTTAACTCCTAGTGCCTGGAAGGAATGCTTCAGTACCCATCTCACAAACTAGTCTTGCTGATCTAAACACACACCATATTTTGCAATGAAAAAATTAAAGTGCTCCATAAGTTATCCAATGCAGCTAAATTAGACTGGTCACCTGCATAAACTACAATGATTTTGCAACCAAATTTGGCCCCATGAGTGGCATTTTTAAAAGTAATTCTATGTAAAGGGGCTTTTCCTAAACATGCAAGCTTCTAGCAGAAGAGGAATACAGCAATACTTCCCTAGTGATAATATAATAAACTACATTCCCTTAGACTGGGTGGGTTTCTAAAGCTTGAACAAATGCAAACATTTATTTTTAATGTAAATTCAGTGTCTGTTCCACCAAAGTGGGCTTTTTTTATTGTTCAATTTACAGCATGGGTTGTTTCTTTGACCGCATGCAGGAAAGCTGCTTTTTTTTTCCTTTTTCTTTTAATCACTCAGGCTACTGCTACCATGCTTTAAATGCTCATTTGTACCAAACAAATCACCACCAAAAACCATGATGATCTGTTGATACCCCATATCATACCACTCTGTGCTCTGAGGTTTGCTTTAGCTGAATCTCAATCTGTAGATAAAAGAGGCTGGTTGGGCAGAGCTCAGGAAAATCTATCACAGAGACATCTCCCTGTATAGTAACTGTGGCTCTTCATTGAGATGCAGGTAGTGCTCTGATACCAAAGACTGCAGTGCATCATTAAAGTACTGTGAAGACAAACAACACTCTCACTGCATACCAAGTGGTATTACATTTAACTGAATCATTTTATTATGAATACATCCAGGTCTGCCACAGTATGCCACTTGTGTAAAATGTTCTAGCGAAAATGAATCTTCACTAATTACATTTCATGCATATTTCAGAACTATCCTCGGGGATACTGTAAGGTGGCTATAAAGAGGAATTTTATAATCAAGTTCATTTGCAATTAGCAGTCATACCAGGACTAACCTACACCAGAGATAACCCTAGATCATCTCACAATAGCGGTTTTATTTTTATCATCTGTGTTTCTTAGAAATGTTGGTAACACTGATCTCTTATATCACTTTTTTAACACTGAACCTTTATTGGAAACCAAACCACTTTTCAAAGATGATAGAAGGTTTAAAGAAAGCAGGTAGTTTACTAGTTAAATTAAACTGTTGGGTTACTAGAATACCCGCAGTCCTTTGCAGTAAAGTCATACAGAGACTGTAATTAGCATGCTTTAGTATGAGATAATTTTCTTTCCAAAAGTAAATGGTCTCTCCCTCTGAAATTTAACTTTCTGAAATCAGATTAAGAAAATCACCTTGTAGTAATGCACATTTTCAAGTTCCTTATCAGGAAAATGCAGAAAGGTTCTTTATTTCCTCCCCCCCCCTTTACCTGCTTAAAGACTGAATTGTAAAGAACACAAGTAACTGCTTTCCCATGACTTGTGACCTTTCTGCTGGTTTCCTGCTTCATTTCCAGTAACATCAGCTGGTTATTAAATGAGATAAAAAGCCGTCCGTGAGCTTCATTAAAATAAAGGGTGGATTGGAAGTCCAGACTCTTTGGAAATGAGCCCGCAATCCTCTGGATGCACAGCTGATGCTGAATATCCCAGAGCCTTAACACCTGTGCACATAATGATGAAGAAATCACACATTATCTCCATTTTTTTTTGCTTCAGAATACATTGCAATCATTAGTTATTGCAGTGATAGCTCTGGCTTGCTTCATTTGCCTTATTAACATCTACCACCAAATACAAGATGAAAGAAACCATCTTTGTTCAGTTTATTTTACAAAGGGTTGTCCGTGCATATTTTGTTTTATTGTTATTTGTATTATAACCAAGGTCAGGGCCCTGTTGTGCCAGCCATTGTACAAACGCATGAGGCAACCTCTGTGCTGAGGAGTTTTCAGGTTAGCAGACAAGACAGAGAAAGGGTGGAGTGGAAACAGTGACTTGTCCAAGGTTTTACATCACTGTAACGCCATTGGTTTCCTGGTTTATACTGGTGCAGTTGAGAGAAGAATCAGAGCCACTGTTGTCTAAAAGCCTCTGGCAGTTACCCTTAGAAAAACAATTAGTGAGTCAGAATAGTCAGAACAAGGTTGAAACATCAACCTTGTTGTGCCTATATTTTGCTAGTGTTCCCAGGGGGTTGGAAGTGTTATATATGAGCTTTGCATCCACTAAGGCAGGGTAGGAACAGTTAAAATAAAAATCTCTCTCATAGAACGGTATGAGTGTTGACACAGGAGACTAACAGCTTAATGGCAAATGGTCTGTTGTGTATATAAATAAAAAGGTAACTTTTATGCCATTATTTACTTGGTAGACTGTAAAGGCTCATTATAAATATACAACAGCTATAGCTAATAAGCAATGGCCCGTTCTAGAGGAGAATAAAAGGGAGCTATTTTTTAGCTTTTTTGAAAGCATAATGCAGAAATATATCAGCAAGTGGATGCGGAGAAGTAGTTGCTATGCAAGCTTCTTCAAACAGCATTGCCAATGCACTTGCCCTGGTGTGCCTCACTAACCTGGCTCTCTTTTTTGCACTGGGTTTCTCACCAGAAGCAAAGACTAACAAATGTGCTAATGTGCTAAGTTAAAGCCCCTCTCCAGAGCGATGGTCATTAGACGTACATCCAAACTCATTGAGCCTACAGGTCTTCGCATACAGCAGGTCTCATCTATTTCAAAAACCCAAGCATTGGGTGACTCAGTTATTTAAATGTGGTCACAGCAGTGTGGCAAATCCCGGAACACTACCAGAGAGTGGGTTGGGTAGCCAAAAGCATCACGTAGATAATACTGAGACAAGCAAGAAACAAGCTCACTGGGGAGAGAATGAGTAGCCATGGAGCGATAGGGCCTGGAAGGCTGCCATCTTGACCCAGTCCTAGTTGGAATCCTGAGTATTCCCATACTGAATCTGTTCTATGGATATGGAGCTTCTGTCTCCAGGTCTGTGAACACATCTCAATTCACAAGCAATACATTGATTCAAGTGTTAACACATGTGACTTTTGTGCTGGTTTAAAACAAGCCCACTATCTCCATGAATTATCCATTACAAAACATGGGTGCAATCAGTGACTCAGAATTTCTCTTGTGCTGTCAAAATTCTGCCTTTTAAAATGGTGAATGTTATCTCTCATGCCACATAACATCGGATGGCAGAAGTTTGTTGTGGTTTCTGCTGGCAGTAAATCAGAAAGTGCTCTTGGTAGCAGAGCGGGCTTGTTGTTTATTATATAGACATAGAGACTCAGATTACCATGCATTCGTCAGAGTGAAATAGATTCATACTAATGCCAAGAACAACACGCACTGCTCTGTGTATAGCATAATGGTTTAGCAATTAAAAAGAAAACACAATTTTAATACGGCAATTGAAAGAGATACCGTGGTGTTTAATATTGGTGCTGGCCTCACTTGTTCCAGGAGCGGCTCCAAGCACCAGCACTCCAAGCGTGTGCCAGTGGCGGCAAGCCATGGGGGGCGCCCTGGCGGTCCCTGCGAGGGCAGCAGTCAGGCAGCCTTCAGCGGCTTGCCTGCAGGAGGTCCGCCGGTCCCACTGATTCGGCAGCAATTCGGCGGTGGGTACGCCGAAGCCGCGGGATCGGGGACCTCCCGCGGGCAAGCTGCCGAAGGCAGCCTGCCTGCCATGCTTGGGGCGGCAAAATACATAGAGCAGCCCCTGCTTGTTCTGCTTAGGTTTTGATCCTTTCTTGCCTTTATAATGACAAACCTGGATCACAATCTCAAATTAGCATTAGAGAAATGTTGAGTGTGAAAATGAACTAAGGCCTGTCTAAATTTAAAACACTACAGTGTCACAGCTGCAGCTCTGCTGCTGTAGTGCTTTAGCATAGACACGACTTACACAGATGGGCTAGGCAATCCACCTTCCTGAGAGCACAGACACTACGTCCCATTGGCATAGGTAATCCGCCTCCCTCAGAGACGGTAGCTAGGTTGACATAAGAATTCATCCTTTGACCCAGCGCTGTCTACATGGGGGTTTAGATCAGCTTAACTACCTCACTCAGGAGTGTGGGTTTTTTGCACCCTTAAATGACATAGCTGGTTCGACCTAATTTTCTAGTGGAGACCAGCACTGAGACACACCATGGACCATATTTTCAAGAAAGTTTAGCGTCCACAACTGGGGTCATATTTTCAGAAGAGCTCAGCTCTCAACTAGGCACCAAAACAAATGGCCAGATTCTCACATGTTGGTTTTTTCGAAAATTTAATCATGTCACAATGGGAGCTGCTGGTGCATTTTGCGGATCCAATTCTGTTTGCCAATGCAGGGACTGCGGGATCGGGCCTGGTAGGCAGTTTCTATATTTACCTTGTCCTTTGAGAAGCTGAAAAGCTGTTTTCGTTCAGTAATGAACTGAACAGCTATTACACTGGCTGAATGGCCTTGAAGAACTCCAGCAGGTTTCGAGGTGACGTAGGGGTTCCAGAGGCAAACTCGGTGATTGATGCCAGCAGTAGCTGTTCACAAGCACAAAGCAAAATAGATTAAAACTAAAAGTACTCTTGAAAGGGGATTTTATTTTAATTAATAATAAAGAAACAGCCATCTCTCTGAAACACACAGCAATAATTGCTTTGATAAATGAGAATGTGTTTATGTTACAAGTGAATATGTGAGAGCGGTAGTGACTGCAATAATTAATAATGCAGAACAATTTCCATTGTAATCGCACCTGCAGTTTCTCAGAACTTCCCTAAACTTGCACTTTTTGAGCAGAAATTTCTCTATGCCTTCCCCCCAGCTAATTTGTCTTCCACTTCATAAGCTGGAAATATAAAACATCATCACATACATATAAAACACTAGGACTCGGTCATTCACTTTTGCAGGCAGAATGCATACAAAGGAAGAAAATGCCTATATATGTACACATACAGAATACAGTTTTCTTGGCCCCTAAGGCTTTACTGTAGACCATAAATTAGTCAGTTTTTTAAAACGTACCAATTAAGTTGAGTCGAGAGTGGAAGTCAAAAGCATTAATTCCCCGGGCAATGTCGAAGGATGTAGTTTTAAGACGAGGCTTTAATTTTTCTCTCCAAGCCAGCACCAATGTATTAACATTACTGGTTGTACTGGAAATAAAGGCATCAAAAGAAGAGCTGTATGCAACTAATTGGTGAGAAAAAAAAAAGAAAACCTTTGAATTGATTTCTTTTAATATAATCCAATCAGAGCTAGTTTAATAAAGAACAATGTATATTAACTCTAAGCCTAATTAAAAAAAACTATTAATATCAGGGAGAAAACTAACCTTGACTTCAAAAGGGTTTGGATCAGGCCTGCAGGACTCAATCCTGCAAGGTGCTGAGAACTCTGGATCTGATCCAGGACTGCTCACACACTTAAGTGCTTTGCTGGATTGTGGCCAGAGTTCTCAGCACATTTCAGCGATGAGTCCATAGATGACAAGGACATACAATATACGGTGTGGGTCTAATAAGGTGCTCAATGGCTTCAGCTCTCATGAAGTTCAGTGGTATTAGAGGGCATTCAATACTTTGTAATTGGACAAGAAAGAAATCTAACAGAAACGTGGTAAAAATACATCACACTGCTTTGCTAATACAATGAAGTCTCATTTACATTTTTGGTATAGAGACTTAATGAACCATACAGAACACTATATACTGGTAACAGCTAACTCTCCTTGCAGTGATCCCTTCTGAACTACAGAGCTTTGCCACTGGTTTCTAATCCCTGAGCAGCTTGGATATAAAACTGGTGACACAATATGGCCCCAAGTTACGAGGCTAGTGATTCTTAATTCAGTAAAGCGATACTGAAATCTAAAGTCTGCATTATACAATAATTATTCCTACACAAATACATGGTAATGCTACAGTATAATTACTGGGTAATCAAAAAGTGCAAATATCTGGGAAATTACTTTGTTATATTTCCACTTAAAATTCAAATGCTGTTACAATTCTTGCTCTGCAGTCCATCGGGAAAGACAAATTGGAAATCTTAAACTCAGAGTGTTGCTTTAGGATTTGATTCTGGAGGTTATAAGTGACTTTTGTGGGAACAAGATGTATGTTTCAGGAGCTCGGAGATTTGCACAGTTTGTTACAAAGATATAAACTCGTTTCTGACTAAACTGTATTGTAAGTCAAGCTCCTTGAAGAATGTCTGACTAAAAGGTAAGGTTAAAGGAATTTCCATAACATCAAAGTATGTGGCAAATTAAAATGCTCGTGTGCATGGAGAAGGAGAAAAGGGGACAGATTGAGATAGAAAAGGCTTCTTAATGACAAACAGAAGTTAGGGAAACAACCAAAATATGGCCATGAAAATATCTGAATCTGCATTGAAAAAAAGTAATTTTATTTCCAAATGTTTTGCAATGAATAGCTTTGTCCTTGGAAAGTGCTCTATAAAATATTCTCTATGTCCAGATCCTCAGCTGCTGTAAATTAGCATAGCTCTATTGGTTTCATTTGCAGTTACACTATTTTACACCAGGTAAGGATCTGAACCAAAATGTTCTTCCAATAAGCATGATCAACAATTTTATTCCATTCACAAACATGGAAAATCCTAACATTACCCTCCGATATTATCAGGAAAATTAGTGACCTATTAGAGGACCAAATTAGATCAGCAAGTCCTTGCAAATGCAGAATACAGCCCCACAATAGAGGCAGTATCACAAATTAAAACTGATGGAAAGTGAACCCACAGCTACCTCTACTTTCCATTCTCATTGATGCACCTTTGACTAAGGAATCCCTTTTGTTGTAGGAAGTGTTCATCTTTGCAAATGGAGTCACATGGCTCTCCATGGTTCAATAGCTTTTGTAGAACAGCCAGCAAGGTGCATGATCCCATGGGACCAGCAAGTTTAAAAGGAGTCAAAGATCCTCTGGAATAGTCACTTAAGACCTTGTGGATCTCAGATCATATGCAGATTCCTATGTGGGTCTGAGTCCCTCTGTTTTGTCCTTTCAGCAATGGCAACAAGCCACACTATGATTGGCTGTCCTGCTCCCCCAGGTAACTACAGTTCATGTGTGTTCCACAAAAGCCAGGAAGAGGGAGTTAGTGCTTGTTCAGATGGATTTTTTTAGGGTAAGGATCACTGTTCTGAAAGGGGAAGGTGCCATGCTGAGCAAGCATTTCCCAACTCCTATCCCAGGCCGCACTCTGTGGCCACACACGATGCTATGCTCCATGTTACACCCGCAAAGGGTCTTTGTGGCAAGATGGAGCCTTCCTTGGAGCAGCTTTCCCCTTTGTCCAGCTCCCATGACTCAGTTTATGCTTATTCCTGCCATTTGCTCCCCCGTTGGGGAAGCAGGGAAAGGCACACCCACCCCTTTCCTGGATCTACCACTACCTCCTTTCTCACTAAAATATTTCCTAACATTTCTGCAGTTCAGCCATGTCCCTTCTCACCATTGTATTGACCACCAGATTTTGAATCCTCTTTGAGTAAATTTTCTTTATATTTTGTTCAACAGGAACTTCAACAAGCCCCACATATACTTTCCCATCAAGAAAGCATGTAACATCTTTCACCTTTCCTCCCTCACACATGTTTTTGAGACCAAAGAGGAGATTTTTCAGGGCACAAATGGCAGTTGGGCACCTACATCACAGTGAAAGTCCTTGGGAGTTAGGTGCCTAATTTGTTACTTGTGCTTTTGAAAATCTACCTCCTTGTGCGCAATTTGCTGTCAAAAATTCCATGGATTTCAATGAGGGTTTACCATAGACTTTGTTTTCCTCTGTCTATAACACCTCCTGTTCCATAGTAAGACTGTTTGTATTACCACAAAATTACTCCCAGTTATTTTGGGAAAGTTTAATTTTGCTGCACTATTTGCATCCTTCTCAGTGAACTATAACCCTTATCTATGAATGACAGTAGACAAGAAAACATCACTTTTCTTTCAACTCTTCATGTAAGTTGATCAAATCCCATCTTTAAAAAAAAAAAAAAGTACTATATATATTTGCCTTTTATCTGGCATTCCCACACGTTGAATAAACCTTTACCCTGTACTGTGAGTTTACCAAAGTCTGTAACCTTAATCTTAGTAGACAAATAAAGGACAGAGTCAGGGCCGGTGCAAGGATGTTTCGCGCCCTAGGCGAAACTTCCACCTTGAGCGCCCCCCCATGCCCCCGCCCTGAGGCACCCCTCTACCCCAGCTCACCCCTGCTCCGCGCACAAGCACGAGCACCCCGAGCACACCGTGGCTGCTTCACTTCTCCTGCCTCCCAGGCTTGCAGCGCCAATCAGCTTAGGCGCTGCAAGCCTGGGAGGCGGGAGAAGTGAAGCAGGCACGGCGTTCTCTGGAAGGAGGCGGGGCAGGGGTGAGCTGGGGCGGGGAGTTCCCCTGCGTGCCGCCCCCCCCCTTACTTGCTGCAGGCGGCCCTCCCTGCGCTTCCCTGCCCCAGCTCCCTCCGCCTAAATGCCGGTGGCGACTGGGGTGGCTGAAGATCCGGCCACCACGGTTGCTGCCAAAGAAAATGGCGCCCCCCCAAATCCCAGCGCCCTAGGCGACCGCCTAGGTCACCTAAATGGTTGCACCGGCCCTGGACAGAGTACAGGACATCGAAATGACATTGACTATCTATAAAGTATTTTATCAAGGTCTCAGGTTCTATCTCTGCCTTTACAAGCTATCCTGTTTCTTCTGTTACTTTCCCCTCAACTTTAACACATGCATGTTCTCAAGAATCCAACATAATTTGGAAATGTTGAGTTTGTATTTATTCCCTCTATTTATGCTTCTCTCTTTTTCCCTCCTTAACTTCTTTTGTCCTTGTGGTAACTCAGGTATGTCTGGAATCTATCCATATTGCACTGCTTTGAGGCTTCTTGTGTTCTATCATCTCCCCTTCTATATATGAACCACTTGTTAGCAACAATGGCCTCCTCACTTATTTAAAGCCCCTTGAGTATGTGTAATTCCCTCCTCCAGCTACCTCCCCTTGATCAGTATTTCAAGATAATTTAATACTACATCTGAAATGTTCTCCATTCAAAATGAAAAATTATACATCTTCAATCCGAGAAGAGAGAAAAAATCCTTTCTGTAAAGATGGATGTACTTCTATTACAGTGCTCCATGAGTGGTTCTGTGAGAAGGGTTTAGGTGTTTTTTTGTTTTTTTGTTTGTTTGTTTGTTTGTTAAAGAAAAAGTAGAAATGAAAAATTCTGATGCTTGGAGAGAATTATATGGACAATTCAGAATCCAGGGGAAAGTACCTGTAGATTGGGAGCAGTTAAGAAGTGGGTGAACTTTGAACTGAAATTGTTTAGCCGGGGATTGTATGGTAACTAACAAATAGAGTAAAATTCACTCCTAAGCAAGGCCCATGGCAAGGCCTACACACCACTTAAATCCTCAAAATAGGGATTAAGTAGTGCATTGACCTTGAGCTAGCCCTCTGCACAAGAGTGAATTTCACTCATCAGCCTTAGTAAGGGCTTGATCCAAAGACCACGAAGTCAACAAGAGCCTTTCCATTGACTTCAATAGGCCTAAGTAGCAAAACTAAAACCAACAAATTATGTGATTTTGAATGCCAAAATACTGAAGGGGTCTCAGTAAAAAAAAAAAAAAAAAAAGGCAGTTCCAGGAAGGGCTACAGAAAGAATTCCAAGATGCAAACTTAAAGAGAGGCTGAACTCATCAGATATGAGAAGCTTTGAAGACGTGTTGCAAAGAGTCTTTCTGATGGTGGTTTGTATGTCCTTCAGGGGTTGTAACAAAGAAAAAGGGGAGACATTATTTGGAGTTTGTCAGTGAGGACAAGACCAAGCATACTGGCCTGAAAACAGAAAAAGGAAAATACAAGTTTATTACAAAGAGACCTAAGAAGTGGTCAGCCAGGTGATGGAACAGTAAACACTAGTATTACTTATTGCATTGATATAATACAGCTGATCCAGAAGAATCGTGAAATGCTTTTGCAGGCTAGTCACCTTAAAATGGGAGATGTTGGAGCTCAGGCACTCAAGATTTAGGTCTGCGTGTACATTGCGTTCAACGCAGCACTACATAATAGTTCAGCCGAGAAAATGAAGAAGAGATGAGAAAGAGGAACCCAAGAATTACCTGGAGGTGTCATTCAGACGCCATCACAGGTCATACTGAAGAGTAATATGGATTTAACACTCAGTAGGACAGGATAGAGGAGCTCTTTACTTGTGCTGGGAGTTGCACCAGTTGACACAGGCTAGTAATAAGAAGCCTGAGCTGGTTTGAGAGACTCTTTTGGAAGGTACTTTTTGGCACTACCAGCTGCGTAGTATCCCCAAGTATGGCGCAGTTGAGCACATCAGGAAATCCATGCCATGCATCCATTTGGATAAATAGGTTGCCTTAATGGAGTGCCAGGATCTGTGCCCTAGCATGATGCATTTCTGTGTGTGGATAGAGCGAAAAGTCCTTCTAGACTCCACTAGGTGTTCTAAGTCTCAAACTGCATAACTGCTTACTTTTTCAATGTAAGAAAATGAGATATTACAGCTCAGAATGCCATAAACTCACTTTAATGGGATCCATTTACAACTAGATCAGAATGTTGCATTACTTTACTGCCTTTGTCCTAAATGCTGAATGTGTGCAGTACTCTAGATGGGTATTCATTATAATACCCCGCTGATTTATCTTTCATGCTTCCTGCCTCCCATGTCAATAAAAGCAGACCTAAATGCCTGATTTGCAGTTACTTAGATAGGTGTACAAGAACATTTCACATTTCTCTCAGAATTTATGAAGTTAAACACAAAAAGCACTCGCTCTCCCTGTGGGCCCGATTGTGGCAGTTAGGCACTGGCCTGAGTAGGAAGCAGGAGAGAGCCACACCTGCCCAGGGGATGCTCAGGAAGGCATTGCACCTGGGAGAGGTACAGTTCCTATCTGTCTGCCTTACAGAGGGGCAGAGTGAACATTGCAAAGCCTGCTTCCCCCCCACCTCAGCCCACTCTCCCCACACACCTCAGCCCACCCCATATGGCTAGTTGTAGGAGTGGTGGGGCCATAGGCTGTGCCTGCTCCCTGCTCCATTAGAGTGATGTCCAACCCTGGGGTGCCTGGAGTAAGCAGTGTACCTGCTCAGTGCAGAGACTGCAACTGTTCCCCACCCTTGAATTCAGGGGAAGCAAAGGGAAAGCTCACAAGAGAGCATGTGTTCCTATCAGCACTGAGCTGTAGTAAAACACAGAGAACATGGCATGCCCCTACTAGTCCCAGCAGCTAACAGGCTCATCTGGGGTAAACAGTGTTTTGGGCTACTAGATTTTTAAAGACACACTTTGAAATGCTTGCATGTTAACCTGAAATGACTGAGCTGATTTGAAGTTATGAAAATGCTGGCTTTTCTTAGGGTAGGTACTAGAGCCAGACACCATGACCGGGCTTTATACTCACAGACAGATTCTGACTGATCCAGGGGAGAGTCCTTGGGGGGAAGTGCAAAGGAGCTGCCCACTCCCTCCATCCTTTCAGTTCCTGCACAGGCACACAGACAGCTGCAGCCCCCATGCACCTCCCTGGGTTTGCACAGTCTGGTCCATATAGCTGCTCAGGAATGAACACCAGTGTCCAGAGGCCTGGTGTGCATGAATACAAACAAACATTCAGCTGTTTAATTTACAGAAAAGGGCGGGGAATCCTTGTAACCAAAATCTCACAAGGAGAAGGAGAAGTGAACAGGTATATTTGCAAGGATCTTTGGCCTGATTTTTATTATTTCTAGGAGTTGAAACCCCAGCTAATCTGCCCTGGTTCCACACACCAAAAATAAATTACTGAGTCAGATGCCCTTTCACCCCATGGTCTGATCCCCTAGAGAAACCATAGCCAGCGATTCCTTGGGAGTATCTAGGTGAAGATTCCAGCCACCCAACTGGAGACCTCTGTTGGAGTCCATGCCCCTGACAACTCCAGAGATTCCTCAGATTACCAGGTGCTTGGCCTCTTCTTGTGGGATTGGTGTCAAACCTGAGAAGGGGCCTGTTAAGCCAACTGGCAGGGACATAGTGTTCTATTATACAAGCTACTTCTTCCATAGAACCAGAGTTATGCCAGTGAACCCAGATTTGCACATTCACTCTCTGAATGTCCATCTTGTTGTTCCAGTGGAGTGGAGTCCAATAGGTGACCAACTGGGTGAAGCTTGATCTGGAACTACTAAGAGGCCCAATCCATCCTTCAGGCTCCCAACTCCGGTAGGGAATCGGGAGGAACAGGTCTGACCAGAATTGTACCAGTGAGTCGCAGAGGATACCCCGATTCAGCCCAATACTGTCACCTACAGACCCCACTGGCCAAGTAATCTTCCAGAGCCCTATTGGGGCATGGTGATGAACCTCTAAAGCAGCAACTCCTAGTGCTGTTGCACTATTTGCTGCGATTGTACTAGTTATTTGATGATACCTCTCTCTTGTCCAGAGGGTGTCCAATATCCTACTCCTAGCACCAAGTTGTAATAGGACTATGGCAGAATTTTAAAAGAAGAAATTCACAGGTTTGAGCACACATCATGTTCCCTGAGTTGGGGTGTTCTAGTTTATCCCCAACTGACAACAAACATGATATGCTAGCTCCATTAAAGTCAATGGGAGCATTGACACAGACTTCAGTGGGACCAGGATCACTCTGCACCCCAAGTTGACAAAAGTCTTTAATCAAACAATACAGGTAGTTTTCCACATAAACTCAAAATATGCAAAATGCATAAACCATACAAGGCAGCTCCTATGTTTCCCACAGAACTCCTTATCCTGGCTTTTGGTCCCCTGTATGTCATTATCTCCTGTCTTTTAAGGTGCTTAGCCAAAATGCCTCAGCTGTACCTAATTAGCTGCTGATACCTCCCTGAGCTGTCTCTGAACCTGCCCAGAAATTAACCCCCAGTGCCCCAGGCTGTTTACTGTTTTGCAGGGTCTGGTCAGAGTGACTACTGGGGCCGGGCTTCAGGACCCTTTCCAAGGGGCACCAAAAGGCCTGTGTACACCATCACAAACCTCCTGACATGAAAAGAATAGTTATTATGAAGAGAACTGGGCTGCAGTTACACAGATCCTGGCAACCACAACCGCTTCCCTCTGCTCAGCATGAGAGTTCAGGTGCAAAGATGAACTGTGTACAGCAGAAAGCCTTCAAAGGAAAAATAATTCTCCCAGCATTAGTGATACTCATTACTATAGATACAGTACCAGTTTCCCTCGACATGCAATTAGCAATAGCTTCTCAACACAAGCGGACCATCAGCTTTTAGTAATGAATATAACTACGGCATACAGCAAGGGATTTTTTTTAAGCTTTCAGATTCAGTACCTTGCTTGACCCAGTCTTTATAATGAAGTTTGTGCTTTAACGTATAACAGCATTTGTGATACCCAGAGACCAGCTCCTGCCAACTAATGGTCACTGTTGCTTCTTCACCTTCAGCAGAGCTAGCAGGTCGTTCAAACAAAGAGATCAGAGCAGTGGTAAAGGAAATGGCTTGAACCTGAGAAAGAAATAACTTTTATTTAACAAAAAAATAAGGGGGGGTGGTGACCTACAGACCCCATACCAAATGCAGGCAGGAAGAGATTAAGAACATTCTCTGCCTGCAGATAGCAAATACTGCCCCAGGCCAGCTCATCTGGGAGAAATGTCAATTATGGAGAAACATGCCCTCACCGGCTGTAGTTAATAAGGACAAACCCAAGTATATACGCCGGGCGAGGGGTAGGGAGGGTGGTAGATGAACTTGTGACTTCACAGGATAACAACTTTCTGCCAGAACAGTAGCATTAGCCTGCCTCTGAAGGACTTAAAAACCTTTGGAAGTACAAGGGAGAAAGATAGAAGGAGAAGCCCTACCAATAAAGTGCTTTTTGACTTGTTTATATTATGTTTATGGACTGTGCCTTTCTTCCCCCCAGTTGATTTGATTTAAGCCACTGATGACTTTAGTCAAGGACTGACTGAGGCTGCTCAAACTGGGGTTTTGTACAAGGTGGTGTCCATCACTGCTGACAGCGAGGTAGCTAAATTGAATACAGCACAAACTCTCTACTTTATTACAAATTCATAACGTGCAGATATTTGAGTTTCAGTATTATTGCTATGGCTATCTTCTTTAACGAGGCTGCAGGGATTTGCTTGTGAGCAGAGATTAAAAGAGCTAAATGTGTATAGTTTGGCTATATGACAAATAAGGGGGTGACAAATCTAAAAGTAATTGACAGGAGTAAGCACATAGTCTGGAAACAGACTGTTTTAGTGCAGTATAAGGTGTATGACTGAGTAATGGGATGCAATTGAGACAATTTATTTTGAATAGTAGGAGACGCTCCTTAGTAGTGAAGCTGTGACTTCAATCTTTCAAGCTAGGAGGTAGGAATCACATTGCTGGACAAAATAGTAGAAAATGCACTGTAGGGAATAATTCTACACTGGCAGGAGGTGGCCTAAATGCCCTGAGAGCCAAGGTCCTTTCTGTCTGTGACCACTAAGATTTTATAACATAGCAATAATCTGTATTCTGCCCTTTCATATGTAATACTGTGCATAGTATCAGTGTGCGCTACTTGGATTTTTTTTTTTAATATCGTCATTCACTTTAGCGTTTTATTCAAGAATGGGCCGGCTTTCTGACTTTATCAGTCGCTACATTGTTAGATTGCTGTTACTACTCAAACAAATCCAGGGTGAAAATTCCATAACTATCTGGCAAAGTATAATGATGATACAATTATATGATTCAGCCACTAATAAACATTATCTGCTGAGAAATAGGGAACTCTCTGTGCCAACCTTTTTGTCTTCTTTATACCATACTTGCCTGTCCACAGACATCCCCCAATGTTAGAATAGCTTCATTTCCATCATGAGGGTTATACCAATAGTTCATACATATCACTGTTCCCTGAAGGCCATGCAGCCTGTACTGACAAGACAACCCTTGCTTGGAATTCAGATCATAGAAGCAGATCTCTTTACTCGTAAAAGCAACAGCTATCTGGAGGAAGGAGATGGGGAGGGGAGAACCACATTGCTAGATTAAGCATTTAAAATATTCTTTAACATAGAACAGATTACATATCATCTTTAATGAACTGGTCAAAATTATAGCAAGACAAATTTGCAACAAAAAATCTCCAATTATTTTCTGGAATAACACAGCCTACATTTAAAACTCCTTTAGGTTCCCTTTCTGTATTCTAACAATCAAATTGGCTGGCAGGAATGTCCATTCCAAAAGTGAACTTTAAATTCAAAATTGCAAGTATTAAGATTATGCAAACCTGATCTCTCATCCAGCCAGAGCAGGCAGCAAAAACATACTAGGGAAGATTCAAAAGGCTGGAAACTTCCTCTCAGTAAAACTGTGTGTTCAGCCTATTCCCAGCCAGCATAAGGTCACTATATCCCTGCGCTAACCTGTGCTTGGACCAAGGCAGAGAATCAGGGAGCCATAACTGGTTCCCTGAGGGAGTTCCACATTATGCTGTACCACTGGGAGCCGAATGTAGCAGGGGATCCGCCCCAACCCAGTGACCTGTGTGTCCAGTCAAAACAGCTTCAGTTTTTTTAATATCAAATACTTGCAACAAACTGATCAAATGAACTATGAACCAAGGTTTATTTGCAAATATGATCTAATGTATCATTTTGACTAAAGATTAAAAGTGAGAAAGTTGCAATGTGTTCTGACAATTTAGGCACTGAACAAAAGGTTACAATTTCCCTGAAGAGTGTAAATTGTTCATCCAGCCCTAGTCAAGATATGGTAACTAGTTAAAACATATCTGAATGTACCACATGCAAATCCAGTGACTGACTTTCAAACTTGTACAGATCCTACCTGTATCTGGGCATTGGAACTGCTATCCCCTTTACACCTGACGTCATAAATGTCGCTTAGCTTTATTAGGGGATATCATTCTGAGACAAGGTAACCATATGGGGCTTCATTTAATATAGAGTATGTGGCTAGTCCATTGTTAGTGTTATGGGATATAGGTCTTGTCTACACTTACAGCGCTGCAGCAACATAATTCAGCTGCGCCACCATAGCACTTAGCCAAGCTGCTATCCATGCCGACGGGAGAGCTTCTCCCATTAGCATAGGTACTCCACCTCCCCGAGAGGCAGTTGCTGTGTTGAGGGGAGAAGTCCTCCCATCGACAAAGCTCTGTCTACACCAGGAGTTTAGTTACTGTCACTGCTCAGGAGTGTGGATTTTCCAAACCCTTGAACGACGTAGTTACACCAACATAAGTCTGTAGTGTAGACCAGGGCTCAGTTATGGTGTCTCAGTTTTTGGGATAACATGGGTTGAAAGCAATAAGGAAGCACGTTCAACTCTCAGCAAGGTGTAGACAGGGGGAGAGAATACTAGTGTTTTTGAACAGTGCCCCTTCTGGCTGATCTAAGGTCTATAAAGGGAGTCCTTTCAAACTGTCCTTGACCTAAAGGATGGCAGTTTTGGGATGGGCCATAAGCGTGAATGGGACTGGAATAAGATTTAAAAGAGTGGATGTCTGGTTCTCTGAAGGTCACAGAAGATACCCCAGGACCTAATGACATGAGTGGAACTTCCTTATTTAACTGTGTAAGCTGGGTGGCAAGGGAGTTACCCAGAGTTACTGCCAAAGCTACTGGAAGGGGTGGGTATTTTACTCCTTATCTACATAGCTATTTTGTTGCTATGTTTTCCCAAGCTTATGACTGTTGCCTTTCCCTTAATAAAGATTTCCTTGTTTCTGCACAGTCTAAAGTGTTTGAGTGTGTGGAAGTTCTTCCTGTTAAGGGCACCCAGGGAGGTGAATTTAGTTTCCCCAGGTTTCTGGGTGCTGGCTTGAGCAGGTTTACTTATTTGCCAAGAAGCATTCTACAGACTTTGAACCCAGCACTTTTGGCTTACATTCTCCATCTGGCAAAAGTGTAATACTCATCATCATTCCTCATGCTGTACTGGCCTGGTGAATAACCAGAGAACTTCAGTGGTTATCAATCTGATATTTTACAAGTTCTAACAGACTTTTTTAAAAAGGGGGTTTATACCTTGTTTACATTTCCTAGCGAGATCAGCGTGGTCACCCACAGATCTTTCAGTTTGACAGCTTCTGTAGTAATCTGCAGAGTTCTCTGTAGCTTTGTGTTTTCTCCCCAGACTCCCAGCAATCCATTTCTACTTACAGTCAGGTAACAGCTGGCGCCTTTCAAAAAAGTTACATTTTGAATAATATCTTTGTGGATGGGTGAAAGAAGTCGGAGATTCTTCCACTGGGGGATAACTGATGATCTCGTTCGTTCATCCTTCTCATTAAGGTCTAAGAGCATGAAAGAGGTCACTTTGTCCCAGTCAATGATACCATCTCGGGTCACATCTATCTTATCAAACATCTCACCAAATTCTTCTTTAGTACTTGGTCTGATCACTGCACACATCTGCTCTGTGAACTCTTCTCTCGTCATGACCACTCTTCCGTTTAAACCTGGAGACTTCAGAAAGGACAGAGTGAGACAACAGTAGTTGCACTGGTGTGCCCCTGCTAGTAAACATAAACATGGATTTGCCACACAGCAAGTAGTAATCTTATGCGTGGTGTCTAAAAGCACATTCAGTCTGTAATAATGAACTATTTTACAAAACCTGATCAAAGGAGTCTGTCTCTTCACAAGAGGGCCATGTAGATATTTTAACAATGAAATATTTGTATAACACACCAGATTGACAGCCCTGGAGTCAAAGTTCTCTAGACAGCCAGGATAAAATTTTCCTTTGTGCAGAGGACCAAACACAAGGCCCCATGCACCACTTAAACTCTTGTGGCTCTCTGCACAGGGGTGAATATTACCCATTGCCTCCCACCCCCCAAAAATTTCTGCTGAGACTGCTAACAAAGTTGCAATGGTGCATTCTAAACTGTGGACACCTGTGACCAAAAACTCTTCTCATATGGACTATTGAATAGCTGTCAGATGGTAGTGATTTTTAGTCACTGGGCTGGATTTGACCTGGTGAACTTGGCTGGAAGACTCTGCATCTTATTACTAATCTCCTGAGCCATTCAGTCAACTCTGCATATTTTTTCTGATTCCATTAATTTTCTCATGCCATTAAATTAAGTGTACTTACATTTTTTTTAAAAAAGGCTATGAACGCAATGCCTCATGCAAGCTCACTATTGCAATTAGTTATTGAAAAATCTAGCAGAGGCTGACATGACAGTTTTTATAGTAAGTAAAAAAATGAAAAAAAAGTAAATTCACGATAACTTTGTGGAAAACCAGGTTTAATTATTTCTCCTATTTGCATCCCATTAACATTTCTTTGTTATCTATCTTGTCTTTCCATGTCTCACAGTAATGACACACTATACTAGAATGCAAATTATCTTGTATTTACACAGGAACTTTTATTTCACTTTTGTGTAGGAGTACAGAGATCTCCTCTTTTGTAGACTGATATTCAAAAGTGCTGCACAGTGCCCACAGTGAGATCAGTGGGAGTTGCAGATGACCAGCACCTAAAACTCGGGCCAAGTGCCAAATTGCAAAATGAAAGAGTTGGAGTCTGCAGTCCTATATCCCCAGAAGGTGTGAGCTACAGGGAATGAGGTACCAACCTTTATCCTGCAAATGCCCTGCCAACTTGCCTGAAACCTGACCTTGAGGACAGGCTCTCGGATAAGCAAATATATCTGTCTCCATACCCATCCACTTGGCTAGAGCCTTTGCTGACACCGACCACAAAGATGTAGATTTGCAATGGTGATGTGGTGAACAGTTGTGCATCAAAAACAGAGCTGAGCCCACCCCCCTCCCCCCAATGCGTGCACACACCTTGAGAATCTCATTGGGATACCTAACATCCCTCAGATGGTTACACTTTCAGGCTGGGGAGGATTGATAGCAGCAACTTAGAAATGAAAAGTTGTATACCCATTCCCAATCTTGCATTTACCAGCATTATATATTTACATCTTAATGTAATATTAATACAGGAGCTAACTTAACATTTTCCCACTGTGATGTGTTTAGCATCAAGACATTGCCATGTAAATGAGACAGCCATCTCCAGGGATATGTTTTGCATTTACCCAATTTGGTCTCAATTCACTGAGATGTTAAAATGTGACATGAGAAAGAGTTTGCTCCTTTTTTAGCATGGGACTCTCAGAATACCAGCCATCCCCGCAGAGAATCACATAGCTTAGAAGTTTAAAGGTGCAGTACAGAGAGAGAGCTACACACACTTCATTTAAAGAGTATTGAATATAAAGATTTTTTTGAAAAAAAGATTCACTGGAGTCTTTTATTTCAAGATTTTAATTTTTAATAGGCACACCTCTTAGGCCCTGATCCTGCAAACTCATAGGCACGTGCTCAATTTTAAGCACATGAATAGTTACATGAGCTTAAGTATTTCCAGAATCAGGATAAATTGTCTACTGAGGTACCCCAGTGAGAAGGATTCTACTGTACTCCCTCTATTGCTATACCTTCCCTTTATTTTCCCCATCTTTTGATTCTGTGCTTCTCTGGTCAATTTTACTCAATTACTAAATATATTTTTTAATGAATATGTACAGCAGAATCACTGCCAGCTACTGTGAACAGCCTCTCAAGTAGATTGATATGTTGTTCCAGCACAGATGCACCAGTTTATCTTACTCCTCCGCTATTTCCACCATCCACTGAACATGGTATGCTAATGAAAGATTGTAAGGAGGCAGACAGCATGTAACTAGACTGCAGGTTGATGGAAGGTTGGAGGGGCTTGTTTTTTTCCTTCCCACATCAGTGGTTTTACTAGTTATTAAAGTTTCAATTATATCATTTTCTGGATGGTTTTCTGCCTAAGAGTCTAGAGTAACACAGGCTTTGAAGCACGGGCATCGCGTGAACCGCCGGCTGGGGGAGGCTAGCCCCCAGCCCCAGCCCTTCCACCCGAAGTCCCGCTGGAGCCAAGCCCCTCCCCACCGGAGCCCAGAACCACCGCCACCCCCCCTCCCCACCCACACACACTGTGGCCACCAGCCCACTCCCGCAGCTAGCCCGCAAGCCCCAAAGGAGCACCAGAAAGGCAGGCGGCGCGTGGCCCCAGCCTCTCCAGCTCCAGAGTGCAGGTAGGCAGGTGGCCCCAGTGCACTGGGGGACTGGACTCAGAGCCGGGAGGAGGACTGGAGCCACAGCCACACACAGGAAGCGTCAGAGCAGGGTCACGCCTGGCTGTTTGGGGAGGCAATTCCTCCCCCTGTCTGTGCGACCCACTGCCCATGCTTTGAAGTATTAATGGAATCAAATGGTGTATTTTTTTTCTTAAAGAGAAGCAGGTTGGCCTAGTAAGAGGTGGGATAGTCTAGTAGATTGAGCCTAGGTTTCTTGAGGCTCAATCCAGTGTTCTCTTTCCCTCTCTGCCAGTGTCCTTAGACAAGTCCTTTTGCCCTTTCCCCACCCACCCTCTATCTATCTTGTCTATTTACATTGTAAACTGTCTGAAACAAGGATTGTCTCACTGTATTTGCATACCACTTAGCATAATGGGACCACAATCTTCGTTGGGACCTCGAGGTGTTACTTTAATATAAAAATAATAATTTTCTATGTATTTATCAATTAACAGAGCACAGAAACAGATACAGATTTTCTTTTCATTTAAACATTGAGCGCTCACATCATATTCTTAAAGAATATGAACAGTTAGAAAAAGAGAGAGGAAAAAATGGTTACTAACTTTTCCGTAACTGTTGTTCTTCAAGATGTGTTTCTCATGTCCACTCCACATTAGGTGAGCGTGCACCATGGCCAGAGATTTTTCCCTCAGTGGTATCCATCAAGCCAGCTCTAGTGCCATGGTGCTTTGAACGGATGCACCGGTATAAGGGTCCCAGCTAGCCCTGCACCCTCTCAGTTCCTTCTTGCTGGCTAACTCTGACAGAGGGGTAGGAGGGTAGGTCGTGGAATAGACATGAGCAACACATCTCGAAGAACAACAGTTACAGAAAAGATAGTAACCATTTTTTCTTCGAGTGCTTGCTCATGTCTATTCCATGACTCCCAAGAGGTACCCAAGAAGGTGGGCTCAGAGTTCGTGAACATGTGGATTGAAACACTGCTCTACCAACCTTGGCATCATCACCAGCCTGCTGGGTAATAGCATAGTAGGATGAGACGGTATGTACCGATGACCAGGTCACTGCTCTGCAGGTGTCTTGGATAGGGACCTGGGCCAGAAACACCACTGATGAAGCCTGAGCTCTCATTGAGTGGTTCTTTCAAGATGGCAGGAGATGGGACACCGCCTTCTCATAGCACATACTAATGCAGAAAGTGACCCAATTGCATTTTTAATACAGTGGACCCTAAAGGTATTAAAACTAATTCAATAAGGTTTAACTTAACTCAGTAAAGTTCAGTCAGGCTATTTCAGGGAAGTGTCAGTCGGTGTCACTCTCCCATACTGAACTTGCCAAAGGAAGACGACTTGCGAGGGACTGTTCGAGATTAAAGTCCATTCTTCAGGCCACCATGGCTAAATCATAGACCTATACATTTGCTGCTGCCAGCTGTGTGGGGATTCCCCTGGTGCAAGCACAGTGAACGCCAGCTATAAGGCTGCCTCTAGAAGACCCCTTCAGAAACCAGTCTGAGAGCTACACAGGCGTACCAGGGGTGGGGATAGAGATGGAACAGTTGTGTCCAGGTATGCAGCACACAGCACTGAGGACATTACAGGTAGCCTTGCAGTCCATTGAACAGGCTGCCATCACTTAGTCCTCTAGGGCAGTGGTTCTCAAACTAGGGCCACCACTTGTTCAGGGAAAGCCCCTGATGGGTCAGGCCGGTTTGTTTACCTGCCGTGTCCACAGGTTTGGCTGATCGCAGCTCCCAGTGACCGTGGTTCACCACTCCAGGCCAGTGGGAGCTGCAGGAAGCAGCGCGGGCAGAGGGACCACACCCAGATCAGGAAGGGAGGGAGCACACCCAGATCAGGAAGATTTAAAGCCACCTTAGCCTCCTCCTTCCCCTGGACTACAGTTCTGTGCTGCCCCCCTTAGAGAGACAACACAGAATCTCACCCTTCAGATGTAACATTTCTGCAGATTTGGGCCTATATCCTCTTCTCAGTAGTTGCTTCATTGACTTCTTCTGGCAGCATAGTCCATACAGGAGCCTGTTTCAGCTCTCTAGATGAAAAAAGTTCTTTGTCATATTGCTAACTGCTGTATAGTTAGATGACACCACATAGTTTTTGAATGTTTCCCCTGCTGTAAATTATTTACCTTTATGGAAGTTACCAATGATATTGATCCTGTTAAAGACTTTTATTCAGCGCTATTTAAAAGTGTAGCAGGCTCATTGGCCCTCAAAGTCTTGTCTTTATGGCACCTATAAAAGCCTGCCTATGTGCATTCCTGGGAAAGGAAGTTTTATTAATATATTTTATAGTGGCAGTGCCTACAAACCCTGACTGACATCAGGGCCATGTCGTGCTGGGCATTGTACAAAATACACAATAGGAGGTAGCCCTTGCACAAAAGAACTTACAGTTTGGGAACCACTGCTGTGGGTTGCAACCCCAAATGGGTTCATGCCATCGGCAGATGGGGTCGTGGCAATATCTAGTGTGTGGAGGACACCATTTTGCGCCTCATAGCATGACCTCACATGTATGATGCATGCAAGGTCACACTGTGGAGCATGCCATTTTGCTATTCAAAATGGCATCCTCCACACTGTCTGGGGTCCCAGGAGGAAATAATTCATCACAATATGGTCATGGCAGCAAAAAGCTTGGGTGTCACTGCCTTACAGTCTAAAGAGAGGGAGGAAGGAATCATTGTTAGCTCCTATTTTGTAGATGGGGAACTGAGGCACACAGAGATTGTTATTTATCCAAGGTTATGCAGGACTTTTATGGCAAAAAACCCAGATTTTATGAGTCCCAGTTCAGTGCCTTAACCACAAGGTTATCTATTCTTCCTCTCTGCAAGCATTTCAGCACCTATTGATGTTAATGTTCAGACTGTGGCTAATGTGCTGGGAAACCTTAGGAACTGCCAGGGACAGTCATTCTTTGATACAGATATGTCTTTTTTTAAAAAAAATAATAATAATCTAGGAGGGAACATTGGCACAAACTTTATGGCGCACATTCCTAGAAGTATGGCAGTGCAGAGCATACATGAATATTTAATAAAAAAGCATATAACTTGTGTTCTTAAAGATCTCTATTAAATGCATGCTCTCTCCTAAGTATCCATCCCAGCAATTACATTTTTATGTTAACATCAGTTATAAACAGCCCACTATATTAAAAAAAATACTTGGTAATCTACAACTGTCATTTCCAATTGTCTCACACATGATAGTATCTGATTTGACTTCACTGAACTCCTTTAAAACAGGAAATAAATCCTGTGATACTACACTGATTTGCTGACACGGTCAAGAACAGAGCTGTAATTTTTCTCACTAGGAGGGGGTGGGGGGCGGGGAACGAACCACTTGTGCTAGGCATTCAGCAGGTGATCTTAGTGTTTTTATATCAAAGTATCTGCGGTTTGGCATTTATTAAAAAATGCCACGACAATGCCCGTCCTGATCTGCGTATCATGTATTGACACATGTAGGATGGGATTTTCATTGGCTGCAATGAGACTATTCATTTAGGGACTGATCCTACTTCCAACAAAGTCAATAGCAAAATTCCCATTGACTTCAGTAGTAAAGGATCTGGCCAAAATGGAGCCGGCCAACATTTTTTTCAAATTTGCAAAATTACCTAATTTTTTTTTCAAAAATGAAAAAGTTTGCAAAAAATTGTCAACTCTTCCAAAATGTTTTGCTCGACCTTTTTAATGCACATTTTTATTGAAAACATTATCAAACCCATTACTGCAATGGTTGACATTTTTCATTTATCAAAACCATTAGTTAATAATTTCCATATTGGTTTTAATTAAACAATTATTTAAATGTTTCACAAAACATCCAGGAAAAAAATCAAAATCTGGGTCCTGTTTGATCCAGCATAGTTGTTGAGCATAAACAACTTTGAAATTTAGAATATTTTTTCCCAAAATATGGGGGTGGTGAGAGGGCAAGTTTAGCAGTTCTACTAGTTGAGTGAAGTATTACTCAGTGTGAGCAAGGGTATATTACTCTAAGACATGAACATGAGAGCAATGTGCCCGAGTGGTCCAGGTATGGAACTCTGAGTCTGGAAACCGGTGTTCTTAAACTAACACGGCCAATCAAACTGGCTGCTCTTTTACTAAGAAAAAGCACTGACACTCAGTTTTACAGTATTTCTAAGGTAAATTTTTAAAATATTTTGGTTAATTATAGCATTTAAAACAACATTCCAACTTTCTCATTTCCTGGGCCTATTAATGGTAAAGGTTTTTTTGGGGGTGGGGTGGGGGAGTCCTACTTTACATTGGCAAATGGGTTAACTTATATGATTAAATTGGCAGCCCTAACTGAATGGGAATAGTGGAAATCAGTGAAACGTTTCTAGGCATGTCATCTATGACAGATGTAAATAGCGCTGGGTTTCCAAACTCCCTTCTAACAGCTCAAAGATACATATAGAACCAAAGTCGTCATCCTTTTGCTACTGTTACTGTTGCCTGAAGTTGGGTTTCCTCTACTGAAAAATTCTGAGACTTGTACAGACTTTTGCTGTGGGCAACGGGGTCACTTCAACAATGTGGTAATATTTTACAATTGATACCAAAAATCATTTTAAGTTCCATCTGCATTAAACTATAATGCCAAGCCCGTCAAAAGAGCACTTAGCAAGTAGAGGTCTTCCCATCCACATTCCAGGTAGTACCATCAAAGTCCACTGTTTTTAGATTTATATATGTATTACACACACACACAAAGGAGTTAGAAGAACATTATTAGGGATGCAAAGTCAAGCATTCAAAAATTATGAAAAGTCAGAGTTAAGGTTGCCTGTACATGGGAAATTTTAGCTTCAACAGTTAAAGTTTGGGAAAAAAAGTTATAAACAACTGAAAACAGGGTCTTATAATGGAAAGTGTCTTGCAATCTTAACAATTGGTGAATCTACTAGCACCACCTATTTGTGCACATACTGGAATATGAATTAGAAACCTGGGGTCTTATCCTGTTTCCACAGTAGCAATATTCCAATAGATTTTAGTGGAAACTAGGTTTGAATCCTATATTTTTTGTATAAAAATGAATTGATGTACAATACAAACCTATGTAATACTGGAAACGGGCAATAAGGCAAGATTGTAGATAACCTAGAGCAGAGGTTCTCAAACTTCATTGCGCCGTGATCCCCTGATGCCCTAGGTCAGGGGAGAGAGGGTTGCAGCCCAAGCCCCACTGCCCTGGGTGGGGGTGGAGCTTGGGCTTCAGCCCTGGGTCCCAGCAAGTCTAATGCTGGCTGTATGACCCCATTAAAATGGGGTTGCGATTCATTTTGGGGTCCCCACCGTTTGAGAACCACTGACCTAGAGAGTCAAACAAGAGACTATTTTGGGGGATTCAGATGGGAGGAGAATATAAATGTAAAGGCTAATGTGTTCATCTTCATTTTATGTAATTGTTTCCTACAAGTTATGTTGATGAATATGAGTGGCCAGTAGTACTAATAATTGAGTGAATGCATTTGAGAGTATAATTTATCAAACAAAATTTAATTTGGTTGAAATTTGCTTCCATATCACTCACAAGACTCTCAGAAAAGACTTATCTAAAGCCTGTTTTTAGATAGATATAAAATTACACAATTAGACTTACTAAAGGCGACTCAGCAAATTGCAACCCTCTACAAATTGTGTTCCGGAAATGTGATTCAAAGTGACAGATAGCTTGGAGGTAAACAAGCGATGGTTGGTTGCAGCTGGACCATACCCATAGTAAAGTCCAGGTATCTTAAGCATGTTAGGTGACGCACCATTCCATTTGTTCCCAAAATTAGGCTCAAAGGACAGTGACTGATAGTCTGGAGAGAAATAGAAATTGCGGTTCTTAGGCTGAACGCACACAAAAGGAAACCCAGTGACTGCAGCTATGAAAATAAATGGTAGTTTGCAGGTGTATGTTGCACAAAATGAACTCCATCCATTTTAAGCAGTCTCGAAGGCCACAAAAGCAGGGCAACTGGAAACAAATATGAAGCCTGCACTAAAAATTATACCCCTGAGGTAAAGCTATTGCCTAGCACAGCATGGCTACAGACAGGAAGGGGATCCAAATGCAGTCTAGTCCATCTGCCTGGAACATTAAGACCCAAAGGCCACTAGTGCTTTTTTGCCTTAAAAGCAAAAACTACACTCAAGGCAACTTTATATCATGTGAAGCTAAAACCAATGATTTTGTGTTGCAATCACTAAATAAAGGCTCTCTGATCTGTCGAGATGTTTGTACTTGATCCTTGTCTGTCTGTCTTGCATTTTGTATGTGCAATTTATTGTCTGCATTGGGGGAAATGGTAGCTATGCACAGTTTAAAGTGTTATCTTATTGTGTGTGTCGATATTGGCAAATGAAGAGCAATATCAGAGAAGTTCTTTTAATCCCTGTAAAGCACCTAGTGTGATCACTGAGCATGTCCTGCTGGGCTCAACGTCCTTGCAGATGAAGCACTAGTGTGAGGTCACCCATAATACTTGACATCTCAATAAGCGATGGTTGGTCAGATAGAGTTTTTGAGATCTAATTATTCCATTGTGTCAGGCAGGTGGTTTAATTTGGGTCTAATGAAGTACGTGATTACAATAGCTTCCTCTGTCTCAGCTGTATCTTCCCTGGGTGTTATTCTGCTAATGCCTGCTGCTTCCGTATTTATTGTACTGTATCTTGGCAGGAAATTACAGCAGTGTTGCTTCCATGTTCATGAGAAGTTCCTCCACACAGAAGAGGGGTCAACAGGTTGATCCTCAGTTTCATCTTCAGGTGATATTATTGCTTGAATTTCATAAAATAAAGTTCTGTTGTGCCAAAATCTACAATCTAATGAAGTAGGCAAAACATATTTCTGCTCTGAAAAGTCAACTCAGATCACCTCTGTATTTCTTAGTTAGATATTGAGTGACAGGAAACATTTCTGTGCAAATGAATTGGGTGCAGGAATAGTTTACCTGAAAACATCCATTACTCACAGCAGTATATAAACTGTAAGTAAGACTCAGTTCAGATTTTTTTTTCCTTCAGCGCTTAGGTTTCACAGAGGCCTATTCAAGTAGGTTTAGAACATTTTGGCTATTCTTATAGAGCTATCAGACCTGAATCTCCTCTCATTTAAACCAGTTTCATTCTGCTATATCCCTGACAACTTCACCAGAGTTACTCCAGATATACACCACTGCAAGTGAAAGGAGAATTATACTGTACCCTCCCACCCCCTCCCCCAAACAAAGAAAAAAAACGGGTATTTTTCCTTTTGCAGTGTCATAGGGCTCTCTTCTTTGGGCTACTGTGTCACTTTATCTATCTGAGCACTTTATCTCCCACTCCACTCCTCATAATTATCGTATCTGAGTACCTTAATAATTAAGTCTCTCAGAACCAAGAATAAACCCCAGATTTTCCAAATCCCAATCCAGTGCTTTAAGGCACAAGACCACCCATTACTAATTCTGTGTCTGCTTGTAACCGGTCAAGCATTCCAATCCCCTAAGCCCACCTTGCCTCAGTGACCCACTACTAGTCCTTATCTAGCCCCTTCCCTCAGGGGCAAACTGTAGTCTGAATTGGCCACTCATCATCAGCAAGGGAGTTTGGATCTGCTGCCTTTCCCTCAACCCCAGTACCTCCCTTAGGCCTTCCTGTCAGGCCTCAGCCTGGGAGGTCACCAGGCCTGAGCTCCCCAGCTCAGCCTGCCCCTTCTCCAGCACTGCTCTGTCCAAGGTACTCTTTGCTCCTTCAGGCAGCTAAGTCCATCTCTCTCAAAAGCTAGAAAGATACTGACTACCCCTTCTGGTCTGCCCTTTTTTATACTGGCTTGGCAAGCCCTGATTGGCTGCCTCCCAGCCTTCTCCGATTGACTCTCAGCCCCGGCCATCTCCCAGGGCTGGCTTTTAACCCTTGCAGAGCTGGAGCAGGGTGACATCCCCGCTTCACTGCTTCATGGATGCAGCCCATGTTTTACGTAAGGACTTGTCTACATGATGCAGTGAAGCACTCTACAGGAGATTGATTTGTAGAGTGCTCTAACTTGCCCATGTAGACCCTGCTGGAGCACGTTAAAAGGTACTGAAAAGAGCATGCCAGCAGGGTCTACATGTGGCAGTTAGAGAGCTCTAAAAATCACACCCCTGTAGAGCACTTTCCCGCACCATGTTGACAAGCCCTAAGACTCTGCTTTATGAATGCAGCTCCTGTGGAGATTATTGATGGCAACTGTTAATAGGGCTGCCCACCTAAGAGAACATATTTACCATCAAGAAAAGCTATTCTGTCTGAGGACAGGAAAACACTGAATCTAAGTTGGAACTCTGAACAACTATTTTTTCCCCCTAAAAAAATCCCTTTTTGTTCCCTCTTCACTCAACCTCCTAAATCCCAGTGTCTTTGTCATAATTTTGCATCTGACCATTGACTGGGACACCCTTAGGCGCATATCAGAGCCCCTTCTTAGTTAGCTCAGGGAAAGGGTTATTGCTGTGTGACGTGGACAGGGGCATCAAGCCCAGGCAACTTGTATAGCAGTGAAGAGTGCTGTCTTGCTGTCTCAAGGCAACTGGGCCCCTGCAAATGTCATTATTTTTCATGGAAATGTTTTGCCCACTGCACTCCAACAACAGATGTCATGATTAGAGATAGACTGAAAAGGAAGTGGGTCAGATTCTGATTTAATTTACACAGGCATAATCTGGAGAAATTGTAAATCCTGAGGCCACTATAGTCAGTGGAGATACGCTGGTGTAACTGACATCAGAATTTACCCCCCGGCCTACAGGTCTCAGATTTAGGAGCAAATCAAGATTCCAATGACATGATTCCCAAAATCACAAGATGTTTTTGTGACATTTCAGCTCCAAATGGGCAGAAATCTCATGAGATTAGCTATTTTCATATGATTTCCACCATTTACTCGTGGTATTTTGGCTGCTTCTCAACCAGACAACAGGCCCCTTTCTCCCCTAGATCCTATACAGCACCAAAACAGATGGGGTGTGTTCTAATCCAGGAATTTAAGTCTGAGCCACAGAATCTGCCTGAAACTGGTAGAGGTTCAAAATCATCTAAGTTTCCGATTTTGGCTCATCTCTAATTGTGGTCAGTATTTGCCTGAGTCATGGCTGCACAGATAAGTAGCATGGCTTCCTGAAAAGCAGTGCTAGGTCAATGGCACCTTGTTTGCCTAAAGCTAGGGTTGTATTGTGTCATGTGGAATACGTACGGGAGTTTTATTTAAAGCCACTCCTGGGAAAGAAAAAAGATAAACCTTTCTTTGGTTGCCTCACTTTTAGGCAGTGAGATTATTCCTGATTACTCTTTTTTTGTTGTTTGTTTTTCATTTGACTAGTATTTCTAATAATAGAATCATAGGACTGGAAGGGACCTTGAGAGGTCATCTAGTCCAGTCTCCTGCACTCGTGGCAGGACTAAGTATTATCTAGACCAGTGGTTCTCAAAGCTGGTCCACCGCTTGTTCAGGGAAAGCCCCTGGCAGGCTGGGCCAGTTTGTTTACCTGCCGCACTGGCAGGTTCGGCTGATTGCGGCTCCCACTGGCTGTGGTTTGCCACTCCAGGCCAATGGGGGCTGCAGAAAGCAGCATGGGCTGAAGGACATGTTGGCCGCATTGGCCCTCATTGGCCTGGAGTGGTGAACCGCAGTCAGTGGGAGCCGCAATTGGCCAAACCTGTGGATGCAGCAGGTAAACAAACCGGCCCAGCCCACCAGGGGCTTTCCCTGAACAAGCGGCAACCCTAGTTTGAGAACTACTGATCTAGACCATTCCTGAGAGGTGTTTGTCTAACCTGCTCTTAAAAATCTCCAATGAGATTCCACAACCTCCCTAGGCAATTTTATCCAGTGTTTAACCACCCTGACAGTTAGGAAACTTTTCCTAATGTCCAACCTAAACCTCCCTTGCTGCATTTTAAGCCCATTGCTTCTTGTCCTAATCTTGGATTCACACCCAACTAAGAGAATTTTGTCTGTTTCTACATCCTATATTTCCTTATGCAGACACAGACCCACTTTTCTTGATACCATATGACAATATAAGCATAATTGATGCTTTCTATATTTCCTTAATAAGCAACTCAAAATCCTTTCAATTAATATTTTAATTAGGAAATTCTCTTACCATAAAAATCTCCTGCATTTTCATAAAATCATAAATACTTAGTCTGTTTTCAAGTTGTTCCATAACATTTTTCATTGCTGCAGTGTCTTCTGTTCTGTCTGAGGTCAGACACGCAGCACTGGGCTGGGAGTCATTAAGTGAAAGATGTGTGTAGTTCATGCTTGATTCACTTTAACATCTTCTGGCACATAGGGTCATATTTGACTCGGTTCTTGTCCTTTAAGAAGAATTTAAAAAAAAAAATTGTTTTTTGTAGAAATCCAATAGTTCAAATTCTGAGACAACATATATCAAGCGGGAAAAGATCAATTTAAATTAAACAATAAAAACATTTTTAACTCTTGACTTTGAATTTTATTTCATAACATACCAAACCATTAAAGATACTCTCCAACATTCTATTTATTAAAGGTATGGGGTACCTGGCTTCCTTTGATTGCAACTAATACAGAAAGCAAGTATAAAAACATTTCTATTTGCTATCTAAATATGCATTAGAAAGTCAGCTATTTAAAATCCATTTTACTTACCTTGTCGTTGTTAATGTGATATTTAATGTTGTGATTGTATGTGATTATAACTCCATTATTTTTGCAGAACACTTTGGTAAGCTCTACAACTATTTTTACTCTCGAATAAAGAGTTTAAATAAAGGAACGTACGGAGTCCTCTGCTTTTCTTGTTCTTGGTGCTTACAAATGTTTCCTGGCAACGTATACAAAGCTGGCTAAGCTTCCCTCCCTTCTCTCCTCTGGTTATTGGTCAAAATGGAGGTGTTTGCACAAGAGGGCTATTTGCAAGCATAACTAGACGTACAGTATAGCTATAAAGGAATGGCAATGGCACCATTTAATCAAATATACTACAAAGCCCTCCTTTAAAAGTGACCTTTTTTGCATACTACAGAATAAGATTTGTTTTAAGTGAACCAGCTTTTACATCACAGTAAACTGCAGATTTGGAGTCTGATGTGCCAATCCTCATTGTACCCATTGCCAGGCACAATCTTATTGATTTCAATGACGTTTCACCAGGTAATAAATGATGCAATTTGGCAAAAAGGGTGGGCAAGATTTGACCTTTTATTGGGTTTAGATCATAATTATATTACGGTAGTGCTCAGAGACCCATATCAGGATCGGATCCCCATGTGCAAGGTGCTGTATAAGCACAAAGGTAGACCAGGTTCCCCTGCCCTAGAGAGTGTGCAGTCTATGGGTATGTCTAGACTGCAAGCCCGCCCCCTTTTCGACCCCCCCCCCCAAAAAGAGGCAGCAAGTCTCAGAACCCAGGTCAGCTGACATCCAGGGCTCACACTATGGGACTAAAAATAACAGTGTCGATATTTGGGCTTGGGCTGGAGCCTAGGGTCTGACTGGGCTTCAGAGCCCAGGTTCCAGCCTGAGCCCAAATGTTTACACTGATATTTTTAGCCCCATCATGTGAGCTCTGCACACCCAAGTCAGTCGAGCTCAGCTCTGAGACTTACTGCCGGAGGTCTACTTTATGAGGCCTCAGCCCTGCCAACACTTGTCCATGAATGGTAAGAAAAGTTTCTTGCATGCATATGTTTTGCAGGATTGGTGATGGAGCAGACAAGCAACATATGCAGGATTGGGAAGAAGGAGAAAATCAAATATACACCATTTAATATTATATATATATATATGTGTGTATGTGTATACACATGCTATGGGTTTGTTTGTTTGTAATTACAGGCAAGTCTTATACGCAGGGGTTACGTTCTGCGGTTATCGCGTAAAGTGAAAACCGCATATACTGAAAATTATATCCCCAAGCCCTTTAAATCCTGCCCGCAGCTCTGACGGCCGGGCCGGGGTGGCATTTAAAGGGCTCCTCCAGGCTCCCGCCGCCGTGGGGAGCCCAGAGGAGCCCTTTAAATGCCGCCCCAGCCTGGCCGTTGGAGCTGCAGGAGGGATTTAAAGGGCTACATCGGGCTTCCCGCCGCCGCGGGGAGCCCGGAGGAGGCCTTTAAATGCTGGCCCGCAGCTTTGGCAGCTGGACTGGGGCTGGCATTTAAAGGGCCCGGAGCGCCACAGTGGCTGGAGCCTCGGGCCCTTCAGTTTGCCCCAGGGGCTACCAGCCACTTCTGCAGCTGGGAGCCCCCTGGGTGATTTAAATAACATGCCCCAATAACAACTATGTTGGTGAAACCTGACCACCACTATGCTCGCAAATGAACTCGCACAGAAAAATGATAAAAGACAAAAACGTGTCACGCATGGGCAAACACTTTTCACAAAACTATCACTCTGTAGCTGACTTCTCAATCCTCGTTCTCAAAGGAAACCTACAAAACATCTTCGAAGACAAGCCCGGGAGCTTAAATTCATTACTTTGCCAGATACTAAAAATTATGGTCTTTATAAAGACACAAGATTTATGGCTTATTACAATAATCTGTACCCAACAGCTCCCCTTTTTTGTCCTATGACTCCAGTGTTGTTAACAAGCCACTTCACCTTAAAATACATGTTAATTATTTATGCTAAACAATTTGTGCCACCTTGTATTCAGCTGACACAAAGTACCTTTCCCAGATCTGAAGAAGTCTATATGGCTCGAAAATGTGTCTCTTTCAGCAACAGGTGGCGGTTTAATAAATATTACCTACTCACCTTGTCCCTTTAAAATTTGGTCATTTATATCCTTTTTCTAAGCCTTAGATTTGTGATCTGTTTCTGTCTAGCTGATTAAAAAAAAAAGAGTCAAAGGTTCATGAAGCTAAAATGGAAAGCCGTGGCCTCATAAATCAAAGCCTTATTTTGACAGTGGTTCTATGTGGAACATACATGTGCGATCATCCCTGTAAAATGAATAACAGACAATTTCTTCCAGATCATTAAATACAAAAGGAATATTTCCCCCGATATGTAGGAAAAGCCTTACCAGATTTGCCCGTTAGTTTGGGGTATGCTCATTTATTAGGGTTACTCTTCTGGGGTGGGGGGGGAATGGGGTTCTGTAATTCTATCAATGTACTGCTTGTGTCACATGTGTTCTCATACGGAGCTCTACTTTTCCCTGCTGCAAGTTCTCTCCCAATGGAGCTATCCTGCAGGACCCTAGGTTCCCCAGGGCTGGGTTCTTCCAGCCCCAGAATCAGACAAACACACACATTAACAGAGCGCGTCTGAGAGGACTGGGTTAATCAGCACTCCCAAGCTGACCTCTTATATGTCCCTGGACTCAGTAGGCTGGGTCGAGCAGGATTTCCAAGCTGTCCCCCTCATATGCCAGGGGCACCACACCAGAATAGAGCACGCCTTAGCAGGCTGGGTCGAACAGCACCTCCAAGCTGCCACCCTCGTATGTCCCAGGTTCACCACGTCTCTATCCCCACTTTTACGTTACAATTATTCTGGTACTAACCCACCTGATGAGCAAACACCACAGGATTTTTGGGCGCTGAAGGGATCTTTTCCTTAGGTACGAGGAGTGTTGCTGCAGAGCGAATGAGGAAACCAAAAAACACCCACAGGGGCGAGGGGGGAGAGAGAGAAGCAACCAACTTAACTATGAAGTTTATTGCCGGGTAACAACCATAGGGGAGCCAAACAAACAAAACAGTTATAATAGTAAATCCAACTTATATTTGATTATAAAAGTCAGGTTTAGAAAACTATAACTGATCACACAAGTCAGGGTCAAAAGGCTATACTGAGAGAGAGAGAGAGAGAGAGAGAGAGAGAGAGAGAGCGAGAGCGTGCTGGGTTCTCACCACTTTGTGAAGCTTGAATCGTTTGGAGGGTCCCAGGTGGTGGTGGTGGTGGTAGCTGAAGGTCCGGAGTGCTAGAGTCAGGCAGATCCCTCAACATGACCAGCCAGCAGATGAAGTCCCACTGGAACTGATGCAGATTTTGGATCCAGGCATCAGAACACTTACTTGAGCATGGGTAGAGGTTGTTGTAGGGAAACAACAATGGTTCAACGGAGAATACTAGATTTGTTTATGGGTAAACTGAGGGCTTAAGGGAGTAGACCAGTTGTTTTGTTCAGGTTAGACAATATGAACTGATCATTCCTGGCTATGGGCGATGTTCCTTAGAGGGAGCTCACAATGCAATTAGGATACCACTATTTTGGATACCAATAAAGAATTTAAAGCATCACCACATTGGACTCAAGCAGTCCAATGTATTGGAACATCTGAAAAATTCACCTCAAAGCCTAACTGATGTAACATTTGGACACCAATTCTAGGGCTCCTGAATCCCTAGGCAAATCAGCTACAATGTGTCCCTCACCACCATTAACAGACCATTAACAGACTTGCAGTTACCGAAACATTGGCTGTCTGCAAGATAGAAACAACTCTTGTCTTTCCTAAAACAGGATAGTTTTAAATACAGTTGTTCTTCACGGGAAAGGGTACAAATAAAGCTAATTGTCATGTAAAATGAATATACATTTCAGAATGTCATTTGCTGAACAAAATCAGCTGTGTGTGTGTGTGTATAGAGACACACACACATATATAAAAATATTGTAATTCAGTGCTCATACTTTAAAAGCTTAAGATAGTAATAAAGAAAATGAAGTGCTATGGATTGGTGTTACGCAAGCTTCCTTCCTGAACCAATATTAGCAGTGTACCTAGTCCTGTTTCTCAACAGCCTCAGCAATTAAAAAATATATGTTAATTAGATGCCACAGTTGGGATGTAAAGAAATGCTCACTAGGATGCCTGTCACATATTTTACCTTTAATTGAGATTTAAACTAGATTTGACCAATTACCTGTGTAATTTGTCAGCAACATGAGTGTTATCCCACTGCAGCACCTTGCCTTTAATATTTATTTTTTATTTTTTTTAAACAAACAGCTACTTTTGGGTCCTTTGTTTTGTCTTTGTGATTTAATAACAGAAGTGTGGCTTAGTATCTTACTCAAAGTTTAACAATGGATCACACATTTCAAAAAAGTTTGCTCTCAGATTGAAATGGAAAACAGGAAAGCGCCCTTTTTTTTTTTTGGTGTGATTTAAAATGCCATTGACCTAAAGCACTCACATAATTTTCTTTTACTTCTTACATCTAGCATATATTCTTTAATTATAGGGAAACAGGTTACACATTTTTTGTTCACATACAAACAGACAAACTAACAGATGTAAACTATTTATTGAATATTTGCCACCAATATTGTTAAATACATAGTCTTGCAGTTTTTCACTTTCAAGTTAAAATGTCAGAAATAGAACACCAAATATTTACAATTCTTATAAGGAATGTTACATAATGACACATTAAGGCGTAAATTCTTTTGGCTTATAATTCTGAAAAGAATGATAATAGCAAAGAGTGATGCAAAATCTTCATCGTGAGATTATGATTAAGCTACAATGTTTTACAAAAATATGGTGTAAGATGGCAATAATCCCATTCGAAATCCTGCATTAGGTCCCTTCAAGAGGGACTGATAATTTATACAGTCAAAACTTTAAAATTTACATATAAAGGTATCCTATCCACCATTGAAAAGTACAACTCTCAACATATACAGTTTTCAGGCCACAGTTTTGAAGGTTTGGAGTATCAAGTTGGTTTGATGAATTAGTCGGTTGGCACTTACGAACACATTTATTGCCCTGTTATAAGAAAAGAAACATATTTCAACACCAAGAACAGTTTCAGACAAATATGGACTGCTTTAAAATACTTTATGCAATAAATTTTAGTACCAAATCTGGATAACTACATGCATCTTGGCTCAGCAAAACATCACAGTGAAGCACATTCAGATGTTTTGCAATATAGCAGCCTCCATTCAATTTACAGCTGGTGACTAGATATCACAGTCTTGCATGCCTTACCCATGCAAAGAACACTAGCAACTGATGGTAGGATCTTCAATACTATTGGCTCCTGAAAATTTAGTTTAAAAACCCAAAGCTAGCTAGAAAAGAGTGGAACAGTGGTCATTAAAAGTCTTATTTTCAGAAGTGGTGAGCACTTACAAGTCCAGCTGAAGTTAACAGGGGGTGGATGTTGACTAATTTGCCATTTTCTCCCTCATCCCCATACAACAGGGGAACTATACTGTGTTGCTTCAGCATTGCTCAGTTATCTTTAACTTAAAAAAGACCAAGAATGAGGCCAACACAGATGGGATTTTTCACCTCCCTAATCCATACTTGTCAGACTGCTGTCATTTTGTTTGCTTTATTGTTGCACTTTTTCTGGTGCCTTTCAAAAAGTCTTGCTTTGGGCCATGGCCAGTTTTATGCAGGTTATATCACTTCTTGCATCCCAACATAGTCAGTAATTCAAGTCTCAGATGGGATTTCATGCAGTATTTTTCAGACTCTCCAAATCCTAGCACTGGCTCTTCCATGCTTTAAGATTATCAGATGAAAGGCACTACGGGAGTGTAAATTATTAGTGTGTATTTGTGTTTGGTCTGATGGCTTTTGTTGATCATCATCATTCCAGGTTTCTAGTTTCCCACGCTAATTTTGCCCTTCTATCAGTTGTGTAAACCTGTTACTTTCAAATGTATTTTACCATGCATATTATGGCATATTCCTGTACTAGAAGATCCTTTCAAAGCTGAATACAATCATTAGCAGATTGCTGCATCTTATTTATAACTCCCGACTGATGTCTGATTATTATAGGAAGCTTGCTATTTATCTAGATTGTTGGGTATTCTTCACATTCCTAGTACAGACTTAATAACCATTCTATTCAGAACTACACTTTTAACCCTCAAACTTCAAGACCCTACACTGCTGTCACCATCTTCAGGCTGATGACAGACATTTTGGGGGAATCCTGTCAGTGCCACTCTTAGCATGTGGTTGAAATACACCTCTACCCCTATATAACGCTGTCCTCTGGAGCCAAAAAAATCTTACCACGTTATTGGTGAAACCGCGTTATATTGAACTTGCTTTGATCCGTCAGAGTGCGCAGCCCCACCCCCTTGGAGAGCTGCTTTACCGCGTTATATCCGAATTCGTGTTATATCGGGTCGCGTTATATTGGGGTAGAGGTGTACAAAGATTCCCTGCAACCACAATGGAATACCAAGAGTGATTCTCCCCTTCCTCCTAAGGTAGTTGAAACACCAAATAAGTTCACCACAGATATTATCTTTCAGCTCTGGCATAAAACATAATGTGGACTCTGCATGAATATTAAAGATTCCATGCACTCATGTGAATGTGTGTTATGAGACAAATATTGGCCAAACGCATCTCGATATCTCCATACGATGTAATCAACTGTAGAAATTTGCTGCTAAGTCCTTGATCACAATTTCTCCTCTTCTCTTATTGGTCTGCTGACTACATCTAACTGGTGCTTATATTATCTGAAAAGTTTTTTGAGATACAGCAGTATGAAGGAAATTTTCTAAATGTAAAGTGAATCACAATATTCAAAATTACACACCTGATTACTTTGTCTTGATGTTTAAGTATTTATGGGTTTATTCTCCCTTTACAGACACACGGAGAAATGAAGATAGACAAATGCCATGGCCATATGAGCCCAAGTAATTTAACACCACATAAAAGGGAACACACACATTTGTTGTTGAGACGCTGCATTCAAAAGCATACTTACTTTCCATCTTTAAAATAGGTTTTCAGAGTATCACTGAAACTTTTGGAGTATTTTACAAACTCTTTCTTTTGGTGCTCAAGTGCCTAAAAATATACAAATCCACAATTAAATAAAAAAAATCTCATTCAATACCTTTACAGAACAACATATTTATAGTAACTAATCAGTAACAAGCTACAAAGGACTAGGGAGCAAAAACAAAAAGAGTGAATTAAAGATATGCAGATCCAGGAATTCAAAACATTTTGAAATGAAAAGGTAAGTGATTTAAGTTTCTTGTCAGACATTTCCAGAAAATGACACATTATACTTTAATATTTTTAAAATGATACAACACTGACACATCTAAACATATTAAAAACCCATGCATACTGGAAGAAATAAATAGAAAAAAGTATATGGCCTTAGTGACAGATTTGAATTGGTTACACTGCTTTATCTTTTCTTTTCATGTACACTTCCTTCTGACTCGCTAAATGACTAGCTAAATTCTACCACTGACCCTTACACTGTAAGAATGAAAGATCTTTCATATTTATATTTAGCAGTAATAATACAATACTACAGGCAAATCTTAATTCACGTACCCTCCGATTCTGGTATTGATATTTCTTGAAGACATTATTTACTGTGTCAAGAAGTTCCTTTATTGCACTGGCGATGTCCCTATTTGATTTAAAAAAAACAAACAAACAACATTTTAAGTTAGCCTAATTTAATGCTGAATTTTAATCACTTCCAGGAAAAAAACATATTTGATACTTATTTCTAAAGTATTTTATAGAAATAGTGTAGATCTGATGCAGGAAGACCAAATGCAAAGAACTAATCAGATTATATAGTACTTAAATCCAAATTAAGTTTAATGTGCTCCTTATACTCTGAAAGCTAGCATCTACCCAATAATATGGAAACCTATGTTAAACAATACTATATACTCATTGTTTTAACAGTAAGAATTAAACTGTGTCTTCAGTATGCACACACAGCTCCTAGCAATTTAAGAGGTAGTTGCATGCATGGATCTAATAGCAGAATTAAATCCTTAATGCTTGTTCCAAATATGAAAAAAATCATCCATTATGTACCTTATACTTAGGATGCCAAGGGGCTCAAAACAGTTTGGGATTCCTTGTAGCTTGCCCAAGCACACCAAAAGAAATTAAACTACCTGGCAGAAAATGTTTACATCCAGTGCCTTTGAAAGCAATTTGATGCCACTAACCCACACATAGGACTAATGTGTACAACAGAATCTAGTTTTGCAGGATTTAAAATGAATTTGAAACAAGAACAGCTAGCATCTCTCTTATTGTACTAAGGGTGGTCAGAAGAGAGTAGTTATTGTGTTGTACTATTTTCTTTATATCAAAACTCTACAATAGTGTGCACAGTTTCATAAACACCATTATATAAAATATCAAAAATTATACTCTATGCAATTTTACTACTATCTTACCAAAATTAAAAATTGCATTTCAGGATGTTTATAATCCCATTTCCTAATCACTGAGCAGAATACAGAGATCTAGGTACTCTTCTGATAGAGTGCTACAGGCTATTTCCTACTTGAGAAATTGCTGACACTTTGTATCACTATATCAGTCCAGAACAGTGAATCCAGAGTTCATTGAAAGTAGCCCAACTAATCAAGATTAAGTTTTTGCATAGATGTGACATTTGTCTGACCCTTTTTGTTTCATGTTTAACATTAGCTGTTTTCAGTTATATAACTGTTCCCCTTAGCTTGTGAATTTCAAGCAAACTCAAGCTTGCTGTATTGTTGGGATATGAACGTGTCTTCCTTCACCCCACCCCCTGTTATAAAAAGCAAAGGCACTGCCTCAACTCTTTTATTGAAATGTCAAGCTCTAAAAGTGAAGACTGCCACACTGTAAGGCAAGCATTTGGGAAAAACAAATGAAACCCACATATGTAATGGAAATAGAAATTGAGAATGGTTAACCAATTTAGTAAGCCAATGCTGTTTATAAAGCCAGGAGTTTTCAGTCAGTACAGGACTTAAAAACAGCAGTACAAACATGGGCATGTATAAGCCAATCAGCATTAAGAAAATGTTACCCCTTCATCCATCAGTATCCAATACATACACATATACTATAATAAGCTGTGTTGGTGTCAGGGAAGATAAAACTATTGATATTTAGATACATGATATTACAACATGTATGGAAAGCCTCAAAACCAATAAAATTCAGTTCTAAGATTTATACATTATGTATTACACAAACCCCTCTAAAATCTTTCACTAGCCAGTATTGCCCCATCTGTGCATTCAAAATCCCCATTAAAAAAACCAAACAAAAGCAAGTAATTGAAATATAAAGTGTACAAATTAAATAGCATTATATCATCCTGTTAGGCGAACCATGTAACTATAGATTCAACCATTCTCAAATAAGCTGCATCTTGTACTAAGTTAACAACTGTTAGTATATAGTATTACTATAATAAATAATAATAATATTTCATGGACATTAACTAACTTATCCACACAACAGATGAGTGACTTGCCTAAGACCACAGAACAAATCAATGTCATGGTAGTAACACTGTTAGTCTCATGCAATTATTGACTACCTACGTAATCAACCCTGTCATATATTTATTAGTACTGTGATTTATATTTTACTACTATGACACACAGCCTCTATGGGTAAGTGGAATATTGTAAAGGTATTTATCACACATTACAACAGAACTATTTTTCAATATATAAGCATTTAATATATAAGCAAGATTGGTTGTAGTTTGACTTTTCATGATCATGTAAACTAAAGTCCTATTTAGCCACAAAACAAGTGCAGCACAAGCATAGTAGTACAAAGTCTCTTAATGCACCAGTACTTCTTCCACATGCTACACACAGGTGCAATGTATGCTCCCCAACTCCTGCTTCCACTTGGCAATAGACAGAGCCAGGCACTGGTCATGCTCTCTGAACAGGATGGTCCATTCCTCTAGAGCAGCACAGTATTGCCAAAAGGTCCAGGAGCACTGAAAGTACCATATCACATCACTAAAACACATATAATATCTTAATATCCAAGTCGAGGCTTCCAGCTTGACCTGCAGATAAATACAGAACGCAGCACTTACTTGATTGTCTGAAGAAATCTCACTCTATCATTGATCTCATCGGGAATCTTACTGAGAATCTGTTTAAGTGCTCGTGCCTTTTCATTTAGGTCTTGGAATTCTGGCTCTGGCCTTTCAATCATATACTCTGATAGGCAAAAAAACAAGAAACTATTACTTACCCTCAAGCATATTTCTGGTGACACTGTGAATATTGCTATTCAAAGTTCCATCAGTACTTCAAAGTTCTATTTTAAAAGAGGTACGCAGACCTCCATTATGCATGTGCAATGGATTTCTATATTGATAGAAGCACAGTCTGTTTGTTATAAATGCCTTTACTTGATTTTTAACCACTCAGTCCAAAAAATCCAGAACATTCATTATTTTAACGTAATTTACAAAAAACATAATCCAGGGAAGATCCACTGAACGGTATGACTGCATTGTGCTAATCCAATACAGTATGAAAAAAGTTTACCAAAAGAAGTGAAACCCTCTTACAGTGAATTCCTGGTTCTATGACAAAAGAACACCACCATATTAGAAAGAACATTTTGTCTCCTAAGTTGTAGAAAAGACAGATTTCATGCTATACTGAGTGAATAACATGCACTGTACATTCTAATAATTTATCATTTTCACTGCAGAGGTGAATTATGCTTTTAGAATTACAGAGTATAATAAATATGAAAGTTAAATTACTATGTTCAATAAAATACCCAAACCACCATAAGTGCTCATTATAATAGGGTTTTTACTATACTGAAACAGAATTTGTAAAAAAAATGCTCACTAAGATGAAACCTGTCTCGAAAAAGAAAACTGACAAATTTTCTATGCTAATTTTCAGATTTAAATGTCACATTTGTCTCTGAAAAACAGTATCAAAAGGTAGGCTTATACCCATCAATATCAGAGAACATGGGTTTAAATGCAATTCCCACCTCCCATTCCTAGAGATGATAAATACCTTCTACATCATCTGCGGCCATACGCAGAAGAGACTCTGTAAAGTTCACTTCTACGCTTTTTTTCTCCAGAATTTTCATAATGATGTCCTGTGTGAGACCTGGATTTTCTTTTTCAGCCTATATTATAAAGAACATTTTGATTAAGAAATATTTAGGACTTCAGAGACATTTTAAAGCATAAAGCTAGATTTCAATGGGACAACAGACTGTACATACGAGATCAAATTATTATGGACTAGAGAAGTTGAATAGGCTCATAACAGCAGACCACTTTGTAAAGCATTTTTCCACGATCGCATCAATGTTTCTTGAACTACTGAAGAGTTTTTGCATCCACAATTTTTCCCACTAAGTCGTTTCACCCATTTCCATAAAAGTATTTATGGGTATCTCACACTCTCCCTTTACCTGGTTTTACCCTCTGAACAAAAATTGAAAACATCAAAATTATATTGACATAGAAGGTGAGAAGACATTTTATATATTTCTATTTAATTCCTCTCAACCATATTTTTTTCAGATTACACAGATATTGTGATTTTCAATTTGTCCTCATAACTCTCACATATCACTAGTATTACTTTTTTCAAAGCTTTTCAAATGCTTCAGTGTTTCTTCTAATGGAGTGTCAGTAACAGAAGATGACACTCTTTGCAGGTGTTACAACAGATCTGCATAATCCAATAACTGGCTTCACACATGGCTATTGCTCCTTTTTGTATTTTCATTATTTTCCACTACTCATGTTTACTTTAGTCCCTACCACCTACAATTACAATATATTCCATTATTAAGAGATTTTGGTATTTAAACTCAATAATCCTTAAATGTAAATATTAATTTAGTTGCACTAAACACAAAAACGTTATTACCCCTTGGGTCTAATACAATATTTCACCCTCCTACATGTCAAACAAAAATATAAATCCAAAATAAATCAACATTTTCAAAATCATTTCCACATAATATTCAAACATCTTACAAGAACACAGTCCTAAGAAATAAAGTACAAAGCAGAACCCCCTAAAAAGATGAAACGAAAAAAATTAGAGATGTTTTACACTAAACTGTTGTAAGCATAAGATGTTAATTGTATTTTTATCCATGTAATCAATAAAAGTTCTCTATATACTGTTAAATTATCAGTTTTATTTTGAACTCAGTTCTCTCACCAGCAGCCTAGACATGTACTATTTTCTTATTATACAAGTCAACTGTCATAATATTTTCCTGTCATACGTTTGGATTTAATTTTTTCATCCATCTACCAATTTTTCCATCCACCTTCACTGATGACTTCTTCCTCTTAGTTTTTGAATTACATGGATAGTATATCTCTACTGTCTGATTTTATTCCAGTCATGTAATGTTTGAGTCTCACAACAGCATGTTGCACTGTACTGCACTGATAGTAAGTGAAAACTTCTTATCCAAAACTCCATTCCAGTATCAGAGTTCATAGTTTTGTACCCATATACCATCTTGGATTTAACTAGAATTCAAGAATGAATAACTGGAAAGCTTTTGGACTGGAACACAGGGGGGAAAAAAAAAGATTATTTAGCTGTAATGCTGTTTCTCTGAATCCATCATCTTGGAAGATTTTCACTGTTACATCTTAAGGGTTTTTTGTTTTTGTTTTTTGGGACCCTTGAGTGCAGTTGTAATGCTCAGGTTTGCTGGTGAGGAGACAGAGCCCTTTGGTATTCAAGCTACCCTAATAGGTTTACAAGATGAAGCCAAGCCTGCATCAACATTGGCAATGCTGGCACTGAATCTCAGTACTCAATAGGGTTGGCTGATGGGCTTTAGCTTTGAAGATTTTACTCTTCAAAGCATTCTGGACCAACCTCAGTACTGGACTCAAACAGTCTCCTGGGGAATGCCTCAAAGAGAGCCTGAAGGTATTCACCCCATTTCTTTAGCATTTTACGTGACATCTACAGACATATGTGGGCCTTCTGTACATCAGGGCGGACTTCGAGGAAGTCAGAGCAAACAAACATGGTCACCACCTTTTTGACATTGGTCTGTCGTGCTCTGACAAGGTTGGAACTCATGATCATCTTCCTTTCTCAGAGGCCTTACTTAAAATAAAGAAAAAAGAAGCACCAGTATGTTGTGCCTTTAAGGGCACTGAGGAAAGCACTGAACCAACATATATAGAACAAGTGCTGAGACAGGTATAGAACAAGGCGTTGAGATGGAAGGTGTTGAGATGCCTAACAAATGTGACGACAGAGCATCTAGACTCAAGTGCTGGTAGATAGAGAACAATGCTGACACTGGAGCATTGTACATTTAGTAGAGAATGATGAAGTAGTGCTGAGGCTCTGATCAAAAGAAAAAATGCATGTTAGAATGCCCCCAAAATGCCAGTTACTCCCAGCACCAACCATTTTTTTTTAAAAAGGTAATAAATCACCTGATGAAAAGGCTTCAAAAATACAACCATCATATCAGACTTGGCTGAAAGTCAGGGTTACTGCAGGCGGACAGCCAATAAGACATTGTTGGGATCCCATGAAAAGATGGAAAAATGACCAGCTCAAGGCCAGTGTCTGATACAGGAGCACCTTCTCCAACCATGGTCAAAAAGAAAACTGATTGGAACATTTGAAGGGCAGCTTTTATACTCCACAGAGTACCTAGTTCATGCTCTACCTTGTTACTGCTACCCACAGGATCAGAGAACTTAAAAAGCTAGTGAACTACTAGTCTCACATTAAAGAGTCAAGATTCTGAAGTGAAAGTCCTGCACAGAATGGACTCTTTAGAGAATATGAATTTGATTTCCCAGGATAGTCAGTATATATAGAGACTTATCGAATGCTATTACTTCCACTGTATATTTTGTAAATGATTGCCAATGACAAGGGATGGCCAACAGCACTCTGTACAGCAGAGCACATTCTAAACCCTATATCAAGTGAAGTATCTCACTACACCGTTATATTTTTTGAGGTAATACTTTCATGATATATTTGCTGCTAACAAGCAATAGCAATGGTATTGTAACAATGTGCTGTGCCTCTAAGGCCTGGTCTACACTAGGGCAGGGGGTCGAACTAAGGTACGCGACTTCAGCTACGCTATTCGCTATTTGCGTAGCTGAAGTCAAACTACCTTAGTTCGAACTTCTTACCTGTCCAGATGCCGCGGGATCGAAGTCCGCGGCTCCCCCGTCGACTCCGCCACCGCCGTTCGCGGTGGTGGAGTTCCGGAGTCGACGGGAGCGCGTTCGGAGTTCGAACTATCGCGTCTAGATTAGTTTAATGCCTCCACTATAATCACTGCAATTTTCCCGCTCCATATACATACTTGTTTAATCAGGAAATTCGAATGTCATTCCAAAATACATCTACAGACCCAGTGAGAGAGCAGGTGAACTTCAATGAAGTCAAACCAAAGCAACAATGAAAACTGTACTGCAATAAAAGTTGTCTCATTGATGAAAATTGGTCTTCAGGCCACTAGATATCAGTGTTTTAGAGCAGAAATCAAGTACTATTTATAATCTACATAGGCACCCTGTGCTTGAGATGCAAGTGATGTGACTCACCAACAGTTCCTCTTATATTTCAGCACGATATGACGACGCCAGAAACTGAATCTTAATCTATGTTCAGAAGGATCTAACACCTAGTTTACAGAAGCCAGCTAAGGAAATGTGCCCCTGATTCTATCAAATGTAAATTATGCTCATGTATTAATAGTTTGATTAATGCATTTAAGACCAAGCCCAACTGCAGAGTTGGAATTTCAAGAAGGTAATGAACTTTAAGAAGCTGAAGTAGATTATAGTACATATTCCTACATTAAACTGTATTTTTATGGAGATGATAATAAATGTTTAATTTAAAATGTTTATTGCAATCTATGATAAAAATTTACACTACAGTTGATTTTTTAAAAATACACCTAGCTTTCATATTACAGAAGCACAATGAAAAAAGTCGAGGACCTTTCTGTATTTCTGTTCAGTGGATCTTTGCCTCCTATATAGTATTTTGTGCAGCTAATGAAAAGAAATCTGAAGAACTTTTTATATTTTGTATCTGAGGAAAGGTAGAAGGGCCAAAGCTACTCTTAAATACATAATTCTTACCTGATCAAGGACAATCCTATTCCCTACTTTTCCCCTCCTAAAGGCAGTTTCCTGTGGTTCTGTCATTATCTTTTATCAATCAGCATGGAACACGGGGTATCAGTTTAAAATGTTAAAAGTCTGTTATTTTTTCGACCAAAAACTAAGTTGCATGGATATTCTCTATTTTTGTGGGAGAAGCATAAAGAGAACATCTCAAGATGTAATTTGCAAAGAAGCACAGAGTCTGAGTGAAAATCTCATCCTTGCTCGAACCCCTTCATGCCATGTAAAAGGATTGGAGTGGTGTAAAAAGGCCCTCAAAGTCACATATACAGCTGAAAGAGGATTATGCCAGCACAGCAACAGCAGAAGAGATTACCTCCAAAGGACATTGCCTCAACTGAATCCTGTCTGTACTAGGAAAACAACGGGATACTTCAAATCAGTAAAATTAGGCTGCATATTTTTACTTCACAAGCTCTAGGGAGGCTTCTGTAACTCAGTCAGAGCTCTCTGCATTCACCAGAACAGTCCAGATTAAGCCACCTCTGTACCCACCTGAAAGTCACTCCCTGGGCCGTGAGTTCTGTGCTAAACCTCTTAAGTTATGTGTACAATGTACACTAAACCTGGATCTGCGGGATACAGGCTTGTGGACTCAGTATTTCCAAGACCATGCTTGAGAGTCCACCTGCACTGTAAACCTGGCTTTACAATTGCTGGACCCAGGTGTCTCAGCCTTGCTAACACATCCATATTGCACTACACAGACCTGTAACCTAAGCCCATACTGTAAAAATTACAAGGCTCGTACCTGAGTCACAGCAGGTGGGAAAACTATGGCCCGCGGGCTGCGTCTGGCCCGTCAGACCTTTTAATCTGGCATTTGAGCTCCCGCCAGGGAGCAGGGTCTGGGGCTTGCCTTGCTCTGCATGTGCCGTGGCTCCATGCAGCACCCGGAGGCAGCAGCATGTTCTCCCCCTCCAGCTCCTATGCCTAGGGGCAGCCAGGGGGCTCCGCACGCTGCCCCCGCCCTAAGCGCCAGCTCTACAGCTCCCATTGTCCGGGAACCACAGCCAATAGGAGCTACAGGGGCAGCACCTGCGGATGGAGAAGTGCGCAGAGCCACCTGGCCGGTGCTGTGCCTCCGCGTAGGAGCCGGAGAGGGGGACATGCCGCTGCTTCTGGGAGCCGCTTCAGGTAAGCACCACCCGGAGCCTGCACACCTAACCTCCTCCCACGCCCCAACCCCTTCCCCACCCCGATCCCCCCTCCCACCCTCAAAACCCGTTGTTCCCTGCCCAGAGCACCCTCCTGCACCCCAAACCTCTCATCCCCAGCCCCACCACAGAGCCCACACCCCCAGAAGGCCTCATCCCCTCCCCCCACACCTCAACCCCTTGTCCCAGCCCGGAGCCCCTTCCTCACTCCAAACCCCTCAGCCCAGAGCCCCCTCCCCTGCATCGCAACCCCCAGTCCAGGTCCGGAGCCCCTCCCTGCATTTCTGGCCCCACCCTGGAACCCATGCCTCCTCCCACACCACAAACCCCTGCCTCAGCCCAGAGCCCCCTCCCATATTCCAAGCCCCTCTGCTCCATCCCCAGTCCCCTCCTGTATCCCAAACCACCCCTCATCCCTGGCCCCACCCCAGAGCCCGCACACTTCCAGATGGAGCCCTCACCCCCTCCTACACACTAACCCTCTGCCCCAGCCTGGAGCCCCCTCCAGCACCCTGAACTCCCCATGTCTGGCCCCACCCCAGAGCCCACATCCCCAGCCGGAGCCCTCACCCCCCAATTTCGTGAGCATTCATGGACCACCATGCAATTTCCATACCCAGATGTGGCCCTCAGGCCAAAAAGTTTGCCCACCCCTGCCCTAGCAGGTTTCTAGGACTCCAGTCCTGAGTGCTTGCTGACTCAAGTAGATTGATTTGGGTGTGGGCAGAAGTGGGGCTTGAGTCAGAGCCCAGGCTTAGTGTGCAGTGCAGACATATCCTTAGAGGCACAGCTCAGAATCTCAGGCCTACCGCACAAGGAATTTGTTTTAAGTTTCAACATTGTTTTTCCATCTTAATTCCAGGCAAGATTTCATCTGTATAATCTATAAAAGCAGTAAAATTAACTAGCCTAGAGCCAGTTTACCTCCTGCCATGGGGGGGGGGTGGGGGAGATTGGGGGCAGAAGAGAACCACATACATAGAAGAAGGAAAACTCAAGAGGCTCCTTGCAGGATTTCCACTGAAATGATTTACTGGAGATAGAGTTTGTCTGTCTTAGGCAATGAGCAGAGCGTTCAGAACCTACAATCCACCCGTCTCCTACTGTACATTTAATGTGAAGTAGCAGTCGACAGTAAGTCTATGCTAATGATGATTTTTACAAGTATCTTCTACTAAGGTTTTTCATATCAGAAGTGCTTAATATCAGTACATTTAGCAATTACACAAAATAATTCCATCTCCCCCATGAGTCCAGTACAGAACAACACAAACTTTTAAAATCAATCATACAAGTTTAAGACAGCCCAATCCATTAGTCTTTCTGAAGAAGTGGAAGCTGGGTAATCTCCTTGTAGGCCACTTGATTCTTACTAAATATTGCTTTTAAAACAAGATGGCACAAAGGGAAAAACAGAGCAATAAAGCTGAAAACACATTTATTTTAAACTGTGTTTCAAACATTTATTTATAGTGTTTCTGAGTGACACACAACTTGTAATAATTCTTTATTAGTTTCTCACCTTAATAAAAGCTGCTCTCAGGGTCTGAGCTGCAGATAGATTTACTCGCTCTAGCTGCAATGAAAGTTCAGAATCATTAGTAACATGAATTTCATCAGAACAAGAAAAGCCAGTAGTTACCTCTGAGCTTTTGTTTGGCCTTTTCTGCCTTAATGGGAAAGGACAGAACAAACAAGAGGCACTCAGTGGGTGGTCTCAACTGCGGGATAGAGGCTTGGAAATCCAACCACTAAAAAGGGAAGATTTTGCTCACAGTTGTCCTAAAATAAGCTTTAAAAACTGTAATACTAATGGATAAGGCAGGAGTGTTGATTCTCCATTGTGTGCTCCTGAAGTCAGAGAATTTGAACCAAAGACAGAAGGAGTTTGACCAAAACCCAGAGCCACATGAACAAGTCTAAACTACTTCCAGTATTTGCAAAAAGGGACATGGCCCAGATTGGGGAAACGATATCACAATTCAGAACTAGCATTAATCTTACAATATAGAAAGTTACATTTTAGATTAAAATTATGATCCAAAATGTTTTAATTGGGCCTTTATAAAAATAAAATATTCACTTTGTATAAAGAAAGTTTCCTGCCAACCTCAAAGACATCACCTCAGCTGAATCCGATCCATACTGGGAAGATAATGGGATACATCAAATCAGTAAAACTGGGTTGCATATTGTTATTTAAAACAAAATTAAGTATTAGCACATATTGCTGTCTTAGGAACTTGCAGAGTGTAAAAAATCATTTTGAATTGTGAACAATTATCACAAAGGATTGACAAAATTCAGAATAGGCATGAAGACTACAAAGTGTATCATGCAGTAGCAGGAATATGCATAATACTTAATCTTCTAGGGTAAACTATGCCAAGGAAAATGTTAGTGCTTTTCATCTTATTCAAACTAGAACTTTAAGAGGCAGCAAAAAAACTAAACTCAAATTACTCATGCAGTAACAAGTTTTTTGTTGTTTGTTTTTTCTAAATTTCAATTTGTGCATGTGTGTTGTCTATATTTATGTCTACCAGTGTTAACGTCCTCCTGGGATCATTATTCCCTCAACGAAATAAGCCTTACCATTAATTGAGACCATAGAGTCACAGGACAAATACATACACTCACCAGTTTTACATTTTAGCCAGTTTAATTGTTGTAACAACATCTGCTTTCACAGATTTTGAGGCCAACAAGGAGCATTATGATAATCTTGTCTGACCTCCTACATAAGATAGGCCCAAAGAACTTCACCCAATAGCTTCTGCATCACACCTGTATCTTCTGTTTGAGCTACAGTATACCTTAAAATGATATCTATCCATCACATTCCCTAGGTAAATTGTTACAAAAAATAATTAGCCTCGAAGTTAAAAATTTGCTTCTTATTTTTAGTTTGAATTTATCTAGCTTCAGAGTCCAACCACTGGATCTCATCATTCCTATTTCTGCTAGATTAAAGGGCTTCTCCTACTACTGGAACTATTCTCCTGTAGGTATTTATAGATCGTGTTCATGTCACTTTTTCATAACTTTGGATAAATTAAAAAGGCTGAACTTATTAAGCCTCATTATAAGGCATGTTTTTGAGCTCTCAAATCTTCCTTGTAGCTTTCTTCTGAACCCTCCCAATTTTTCAACATTCTTTTTCAAGCGTGGACTCCACAATTGGACACAGTGTTCCAGCAAGTCTCACTAATACCATGTCCAGAGGTTATATCACATCCCTATTTCTACTTGCTATGCCCTTCATTAAGCCTTCAAGGATCATGTTCATCCTCTTAGCTACAGTATCACACTGGGAACTCATTCAATTGGCATCTACCATGACCACTACCTTCTTTTCAGTGTAGCTACATTCCAGGATAGTCTCCCATCCTGTAAGACCTATGTTCTTAGATGTATGACCTTGCATTGGGCTGTATTAGAACAAATGTTCAAATGGACCCACCTTTCCAAGTGATCCAGGTCAGTCCATATAACTGATCTGTTTCTATCATTTATCACTCCAATTTTTGTGTCACCTGCAAATTTCACCAGTAATGATTTTATCCTTTCTTCTAGATCGATAAAGATACTAATTAGTAATGATTCAAAACAGATCACCGCAGGACTCCACTAGAAACACCAGACCCCTGAGATGACAATTCCCCATTTAGTTCCTTTTTGCAATCTGTTGAATATGGGCTCCATTAATTTTGAATGGTGCTTCTTTTTCTTTTAAAAAAAAAATCAGAATACCACATGGAACTAAGTCAAAGAAGGGAAAGTACATTATCAACCACATTTGTGATCACATCAATAAATACTAAGTTTATCCAACAAGACCTCTTTTCCATAAACCATGTATGACGAAATGGGAATGTTCTTAATGTTTTCTTTGAATACTGTGTGGGTGCCTCAGTTTCCCCTATGCATTTCTTAGGTATCGAGGAGATCAGGGTGTGTGATTGTTGCAGAGCCCAGGGGGGCCCCTGTGATACGGTCTGCACAGAGAATGGTCGACACTCTGCCTCCTGGCAACTAATTGCCTGGGCCCCTCCTCTACAAAGGTGCCAACTGAAAGTGTTGGAGAACAAAGAGATCAAAGGGAGAGGAGAGGCTGGAGAGTTTCAGTTTGGAGCTGGCTGGGAAAATGGAGGGGAGGCCAGGCAGACCTCCTGGCCTCCCCTGGCCCCCCAAGATGGACCTGACTGAGGGGGTTCTGTTGTCTGTACTGCAAGACCTGTCTTCAACTGTGTTCCTGTCGTCTAAATAAACCTTCTGTTTTACTGACTGGCTGAGAGTCATGGAGAATTGTAGGCAGCCAGAAGTGCAGGGCCTTGTCCTCCCCAAACTCCGTGACACCATGCTGATTGGTATTATTTATGCTACTACCCTTTATTTCTTTACTGATTGTCCCATATCAGCCTATGATTCTGCCTGGGATCAATGTCATTCTAACTGGCCTAGTTACCCAGGAATGCCATATAACCTTTTAAAATATCATTATGACTTTAGGGAAGTTCTAGAGAATTGGAATAAAGTTAATGATCCAAGATTCATTAAAAAATCAACATGAATGATACAAAGAGCTCCTTGGACAATTCTTTTAATACTCTTGAATGGAATTTCTCTGATTCTACAGAAGTTAATGTTTTTTAACTTTAATAGCTACTGTTTAATACCCTGCCTAGTTACTGATGGACTAGAAAGTATGTCTAACTTTGATAATTCAGCACTCATTTTACCACATTTCTGGATTAGCCCTGTAATTCAGAGTTAAATTTCCCACCTATGCATCATTTGCAGATAACCTTTGCTGTCAATACAGTGATCTTAAGGCACGTCTTGAATATGAAACAACTGAAGTGATCCATGAATTACCTGCTGTTTCTATTCTGATCTCACAGGAAAGTGTCTGTTCATCCACCACTTTACACACAGTTTTAAAATTTTACTCTGATTAAAAGATCAGTGATGTATTACAGCAGGGGTGGCCAACCTGCACCCGAGAAGGAGATAGTATTTACCAATGTACATTGCCAAAGAGACACAGTAATATGTCAGCAGCCCCCATTCGCTCCCCCTGACAGCCAGCAGCGCCGCTGATCAGCACCTCCCCTCCCTCCTGGGTCTCCCATGGCCTGCAGGAGGCTGGGGGGGGGGGGGGGGGGGGAGGGAGGGGCGCAGGGGCCGAAGAGAGGAGCGAGGCCATGGCAGGCTTGGGGGAGGGGGTGGGAAGGGACAGGGTGGAGTGGGGGAAGGGCATGTGGGAGAGGCAGTGGTTGAGCAGTGAGCACCTCTCGGCATATTAGAAAATTGGGACCTGTAGGAGCCACATATTAACTTCCGGAGCCACCTGCGACTCTTCAGAGCCACAGGTTGGCCACCCCTGCACTACAGTTTGATCACTGATTACCACTATCTATTTCAGGTTCCCATCACTTAAACATAGCAAAAAATCTAACTTGATAAGCAGTAATCAAACCATTTAGGTGTTCAGCTTTGCTTTGAGTACTACAAAATGCACAGATTTCTAGCACCACAAGATCATTTTCTTTTAATTTAAAATTATATTTTGCTGTTAAATCCCCATCTTTACTTCCCCAGTAAACTGAGGCATTGAAATAACTGTCCCAGTGGAACAGTATTCTCTAAAATAGGCATTACTTTACAGGGACAGGCTGCATCCTACTCTCTTTCCTCACTTCTAAAATTGGAGGGGGAGGGGAAAAAAATCTACTGTTACTTTAAGTTTACATTTTTTATACTTGCAGCCTGATCTCTCTCTCAAGGTCCTGCTTCTCTCTGGAAAACCAGAGTTAAGGAAAAGATCGGGGCAAAAAAGAAAAAAAAACTTAAATTGTTGAAGATTATGTTAAAGGTTGCTGATGGCTTTCATGGATAAGAAGGATGAAGAAATACAAAAAAGAACGTATGGTAGATGTTGGACTTGAGGGCTTGGTAGGACATCCTTGCATATCAGGGCAAACAGCATGTATTAGTGTGCCACTTGCCTCCATGTCAGAACAGAGTATTACACTATGAACAGGAGAACACAGCTTACCTCATTAAAAACAGGATACATAACAGCATAGAGTGGCATGGAAACCATAGAAGTGGTCTCTGCTTCATTCTTCATCTCTTCCATTGTCATCCTCATTCAAAGATCCACTTCTCAAGAAAAATGCTACAAAAGCAAAGACTCCTCATTCACTGAAGGTTTTCTTCTTTTTCCTCGTTGTGCAAGAATATTTAAAGTCCTTGAAAAATAAATTGCCCTGGGAGGGAGGGGAAAATACATATTATAAACACTAAACTACTGCCACAATTTTCAGATGAAAAGTTACTACAAAAGGTTTCAAGTAGCAGATCTAGTACTGCATGATAATTAGAGGAAAACACACATTACATTCACAAGAAAAGAATCCCTCAGTGAGTGGGATTTCTACTTAATGAAGTTCTAAAATTTTAAGTCACTGTAGCCCATCCAAGAATTTGTTTTGATAAGCAAGGCACTATTGGAAAGGCTACAGCTGTATCTCAAGTTCTCATACACAACTTCTCTTGAAAAAAAGTACTGAAAAGGAGAAAGAATTGATTCTTCCCTTAGAGGATTCACATTGGAAGCTCTCACCACCACTAGTGAGCAGAAACATAAGATTTCTAATAATATAATACATATATGTAAAATGCATACTTTTAAAGTGATATGTACTATAGTCCTGAAATGGCAATACATATTTAAAGATGCACAATTACTATAAATAACAGAAATACAAACATACAATCAAATTTTAATCTATACACCTATGTATCTAGTTTCATTTTCAACAGAATCCTAATAATCACTCATTAAAAGATACAATCAATCATCATTACAGGCTGCCTCCGACTAGCTCAGTTCTCGATATCAGATTTTGCCTTTAAATAAACAGAAATCTTATGTCTTGTTCCTACTCAGGGTGTGTCAGCAACTATGTTAGCTCAATGGAAAATAGCTGTTCCAGTAACTGAATCTTAGAAGTTCTCCACCCTACTCAACCCATCTAACTTGGGGATCTGCATACAAGCACTGTATTGAAAGGAAAAAATACTCATACCTCTACTTTATCTGGTTCATGAGAAACCCACAAGATAGAGCTAAATACCTGTACCATATTATCCAACTTCAGGATTTATCACTGAAAGGGTGTTTTATTCAAACATCAAATCTGTAACAAATATTAAGGGATTTTTAAATATAGAATTTAGCAAGGGAATTCATTCTTTAATTGTCTTATTACAGGTCAACGAATCAGTCCATTCTTCTTACTCATCTGTCACTTTGTCTCATATTCTGGTTTCTATCAACCACGATAACCCCATTTCAAAGTTAATTTGGGCTGCATGTTAACAGGGAAATGGCAAGCAGAAGCTGGCAGTTGTACACTGCCTGAGACACAAGGAAGGTTGACAAGCAGTCTGCATTCAAACCAGCTTACCACTGGCTTTTTTGCATGGAGAATGCATGCTCAGGCTTAAGTGTAGTCTGTGTAGCCAATGCATATCGATTGTATGGGGCAAAGGAGGATCTCAATTATATCTAAAGAAAGGGACTCTCAACACATATGTAGAGGATGAACAGGATACATACAGTGCGATTTCCAGATGCTGAATGTGAGAACAGTATAAAGTATCCAGATGTCTGCCTCCTCCAAGCATTAAACCAGTGTGCATTCAAGCCTGTATTCCAGTCCCTCTACTGACTCAATGTGCTTCTGCTGCCAGTTCAAAGACTTGATTCTAACTTTTAAAGTTGTTAATGGATCAGATCTCATCTACAGTAGAGACTATCTCTGTGTTCATGAGCAACCAAGACAGCTGCATTCCTCTGGTACAATGAAGATCACAAAGCACAGAATCAAGCAGATGAATAAGGCACTCCCAGTTGAGGGGATTTAGTTGAGGAACAAACTTCCAGAGGATATTAGACTGACCCAGATAGTGACCATATTCAGGATATGCTACAAGACTTTGATAGAAGCTTTTCCACAATTACATTTAAACCAGTAATCCCAGCCTCCCTAAAATAAAATAAAAACCTACCCCAAGTAGAGCTTCCTATTCCCAAAAAAGAATAGCCAAAGAATCTAAGAAATCACTTAGACACTACCTAAATTCTAGATTTCCAACAGAGTTCAGGTTCTTTTTTGTTTGAATTTACAAAAAACTTAGAACATTGCCTCCACAGTGGACCTTACTATGTGTTATACACACACACACATCTATATCTATACAAACACACCTATTATAATCCGCTGGTGAATTTGCCAAAAATTAAACATAAAAAGTCAGAAGTAAAATCAGCAGATTATCCTTACTACAAAACCAGGAAAATAGCCTACTACAACAAAAATCAAGTCCTAACAATACCATCGGAAACAACTGCCTTTATTGTGCTGCTCCCACCCCAAAATGCTGGATAACTAGAGAGGCATTACAGCATACCTTGAAGATTAACAAAATCAGGTTATTCAGACTGCAGGGCTAAAGGGAAGGGAGAAAAAAAGGCGTGCTCCAAAACTGAGCTCCTCACAAAAAAAATGTCTGTCCCAGCTCCCACTCCTTTATACAGAGGAGTGTCAACAGAAGCACCAAACCAACACCTTAAACTTCACCTGAAAACCAAGAATAATTCAGTGCATATCACAAAGCACTGATGTTACGTGTTCCATACAAGATACACCACTTGAGACTCAGGTTGCAGCATCCTGCTAGTTGACAGTGTTTAGCGCATCTTGAAAGGTAACCCTATGTATAGCAAAACTGTAACCTTAAAATGACAAAGGCATGGATTGCAGTAGCAAAGTCCATATCCAAACAAAATGGTCCAACTCATAGCTAAGCAAAGATGGGTGAGAAATGTCTTCCTAAACATTGTTACCATCAACTCCAGTTTGCAAGATCTACTAACAAACAGAGTATCTCAATCCTCAATAAGAGAGACATGATAATTTTTTAATTGTCTTCTGGTTGCTTCCCTCAAATTACCAGCATTACCTTGGTCTTACCCTGATTGAACTTCAGCAGCTTATTTTCATCCATGCTCCAGACATGAAGCTAAGCAGCGGAAGTTTAGAGCGGTATGTGATCAGCATACTGAAAACACCACATACTGTACACCGCCTCAATAATCTTCCCAAGTGGGAAGATAGGTTAGAACCCTGTGGAATTCTACATGACAGCACCCTGGGGTATGGAAAAGCAGTTGCCTGACATCACTTTTTAGAAAAATTCAGAAAAAATGATGCCATCTCTCATCAATTCCTCATGATTAACTATATCAAAAAGCAGCACACTTTAATCAACATGCAGACAACACCAGCAGAAGTTCTCCCAATATCACCAATGCAGACTCAGGTCAAGATTATCTGAGGCATCTAGATACTCAGAATTGTCTCACCACAACCTTCCCTATAATATTTTCCAAAAATGGAAGATTAGACATCAGACAATAATATAGCAGATTCCCAATGTCAAGTGTTGGTTTCTTGAGCAGACACTGCATAACAAATTTCCTCAGAGATGCCACCATCCTACCTGACTATTGGAAGCACTGCTAATCTGCAGCAAGTTCTTCCTCACTTTCTCTAGACAGAAAAAAGATAAGGGTTCAAAAAAGGTCAGGTTGAGGAACAACGAACCCCCTACATCCCTAGTACATCAGACTGTAACTGGCCTAAACTCAACTAGAAAAAAAAATTAGCATTTGTCCTGACTAGATCCTATCTTGCATTCATGGAATCAGGCAGTTTGGCTCTTACCTATTTTTATCTGCAGAGTAATCAGAAATTTCCTAACATGAGGGGCTTGATTCAGTCACCAAGTGAAGACAAGTGGCAATGTTGGTGATTTGATGAAAAATAGTAAAATGTGGTTTGTTTTAATCATGTTCCAACTTTATGAGTAAAGTACAGTAACTTTATTTAAGTTTCTAAATAATGAACAAGCTCTGAACAAAATATAAACCACTATACTAAACTATTTTTGTTTATTTGTTTTAGGAAAAATTGTGACAAACCCAATGATCAGTTCACTTTTGAAGGATCTTTTCTTTTATTGAATGAAAATTTAGTTTACGAAGAGCAAATGACCACTGAATGACGTTATAAACATGATGAGATCAATAAAAGTTAAACCACTGTAACTTTGACAGTCTAACTGGGCAAAAATAAAATAAAAAAGGAATATGCACTCATTTGTATAGATTCTGGCCTCCCCTGTCTCACACACCAAGCAGTTTCATTTATCAGGGGACTAAAAGAATGTTATCAGAAAGTGAAATAATACCCCATTAAAGTTTCAAAACTGGCTTGCCCCAAAACTTTCCAAAAATAAAGAGCCACCTAAGCAGAGGCTATACTTGAGAAACTGAATGGCAATAAGCTATTCCAAAAAAGCACCATGTGTATGGCAAAACCAATAAAAAAAATCGGGTATTTTATAATCTTTCAGACATTATTATAGCGACATGTTTCCAAAATGTTATATTTATATAGAAAACATATATACAAGTAATTATAATTATAATTAGGCTTCCTTGTGATAAAATGCAACTACATATTGGAAATTAGGTACCCTTCACTGTGGTGAATGTGGCTGAGCGCCACCATTCAAGAAGTTGTGTGAACAATTTACAGGAAACATGGAAGTCTACCAGTCAGCTTCATTAAAACTGTTCTGAATCTCATCCGCTTTGCAATTCACTCCCATCTCCATACATTATTTTGAAATAGTGAACTTCAATGTGAGATTAGCACCTTAGACAGTCAAAAGGCAGATATATTAAAAACGAGTCATGTGTTTATCTCTACCTATCACTTACACAAGAAAGCCCTGTTAAATTGGGCTCCAATTTTTGTACCTAGCCAAATTAAAATGATTATGAAACCTAAAAGAATTAGCAGAGATCACACCACCACAATTTAGTCAAGCAACAAATTATCAGCATGGATGCAATGCAACTACAGCAATGAACGTGGTGAAGGTGACAGTATGCATCAGTTCCTTTATCAAGTTCTCTCTCCCTATGCAGTCTCAGGAATTTGAACATAGAGCTATTGTTACTATCCCTGTGATTTAATCAGATGCTTCTAGAAATTAAAAAGCAGCATATATTTTAGAAACCATAATTAAAACTAACCTCAATGATACCACAACCCACCAAGTAAATTGATACTGTGAGGCTGAGACAAGGTGGTTATCTTTTTTTGAAACAAGGTGTCCGGTGGCACCTTAAAGATTAACAAATGTATTTGGGGATAAGCTTTCGTGGGTAAAAAACCCACTTCTTCAGATACCATGCTTATGCCCAAATAAATTTGTTAAGTCTTTAAGGTGCCACTGGACTCCTCATTTTTGTGGATACAGACTAATACGGCTACCCCTCTGATATCTTTTGTTGGACCAACTTTGGCTGGTGAGAGAAACAAGCTTTTAAGTCACACACAGCTCTTCTTCAGGTGAGCTTATTTAATGGGATACGGAAGCAACACAGAGGCTTCGCCCAGATACTGTTAGGCTGGAGGAGGGAAGTCAACCAGCCTTGACAGTCAGATGTGCTGTTTAAAGGGACAGCCAGGTTACAAACTATTTGTTTTAAGTTTTCCTTAAGTTCCTCTTCAATTATTAAACTGGAAATACACATCAGCATTTATGCTGTTTACTTTTTGCATTTTATTCAACTTGGATAACAAATAGGTCAGTTTCACTTTCGCCTTCTCATGCACACTACTGCAAGACTGGAGTTACAAAGACTAGGAAAGGGAAGTTATGAATGACTCCCATCACTAGATTTAATAAATATTTTATAAAACCTACATTTGTAAATCAAACCAAAGCCCCCTTTTAAAATATTACGTGCCAAGGACACACAAGAGACACACCCAGGCCAAGATTTTCACAAGTGAGGGAAGGTGCACAACTTGCCATTCAGAAACGGCTAAATCCGAAAATCGGGCCCCCTTAAGGAGGTCTCAAAATGTGGGGGGAGGGGAAATAGCCACACGGGATCACTAGCCCCCTTGGAAAGCCGTGGCTTCCGGCACGCGGGGGGGTGGAGGGGGGCAGAGGTGAAGCCTTGCGATAGGGCCGAAGGGCAGCCTCTCAGGGCCCGGCTCTGGCTGTACACCTGCCAGCCGCTGGCTGACCCCCTCAGCCTGCTGCTGTTCGCCGGGGCGGGGAGATGCCCGCCCCCACCCCTGGGATCCCAGACCCCTCCCCCTCCCTGGGGCATTACCAGCCCCTCCCCCACAGCGGCTCCCGAACTGCCAGGCCCCAGATACCGCCCCCGCCCCACCGGAGACCCACAGGCCCTCAGCCGGGGCCCGCATTCTCCAAAGCGTCCTACGCCCCTAACGCAGCGTAGCCGCGAGGGAATCACCAGGCCCTAGGAAAAGACACTAGTGACCCTGCCCGGCCCGTGGGAGCCGAGCACCGCCTCCCCACCCTCCGAAAAGGGGACAGACACAGCCCGGTACCTTACCTCCCCCCCTCCCCTCGGGGACTTTAACGCTCTTGAGTGGGCTCCGCTGCCGCGCCGGAAGTGCCTGCCGAGAAGGAAGCGTCCGCCGCTGTTACCACACACCAGGCGTTGTCCGGAACCAGCCTGCAGCCGCATGGGCCCCTGGGACCTGTAGTGCAGTTCCAAAGAACTACAATTCCCACAAGGCAGTGCGGGGGGGGGGGGCTGAGAGGAGGGAGAGGAGTTGGAGGAGGAGCGGGAGGAGAGCTAGCCCAATCGGAGTGCCGCTCCGGGGGAGGGGGCGGGGCCCCGAAAGGGGCGGGGCAGGCGGGTGAGTATGCAGGCGTCGGCGGACGCCACAGAAACAATTCCTGAGGCGGTCTCTGTACGAGCGGCTGCTCCAGCGCGGGGAGTCACCCCAGTCTAGCGGAGCCGGGGCGGGGGGCGTCTGCTGCAGGAGCGCGCCATCAGGTACTTCGCTGGGCGGGCAGCCCGGGTGGGTGCGCGTGGGGGGCTCCCCGCCCTAAGAAATCACTTGGTAGCTGCCCCCCCGTGTAATGCACGTTCGAGCTTTGCGTGTCAATTGACTTCGCATCCCTTGTTTGGGATCTGTTCGAAAGTCTCCCTCTGGTTATTGCTGAACGTAGATAGACGGCAGCGTGTGTGCGAGTCGTTCACTCCCAGCTCACTTTTCAGTTATTTAGAAACCTCCCGCAGTTTCCCACAGCGTGCGGACCCCAAGCCCCGTGAAATAAATTCCTGGATCTGGGTGTGGGTGTAACCTACTCCAGGGGTATGTTTGTCCCCATCCCAGCCCACCCCCTTTGCATGGTGTGTGTGGTTTTTTAAAATCTTCTATTTCATTAAAATGTTGTTTCTCTTCATGCCCCAGTGGTGGTTTTGACAGAGGCTATTTCCACATCCGTTGTAGATTTGTAAATCTGAGTCCTGGCTTTTGTTGTACTTGCCTTACGACTTTGTCAGTTATCGGGGGGTAGCTGTGTTAGTCTGGATCTGTAAGAGCAGCAAAGAGTCCTGTGGCACCTTATAGACTAACAGACGTTTTGGAGCATGAGCTCATCCAACGAAGTGGGTATTCACCCACGAAAGCTCATGCTCCAATACGTCTGTTAGTCTATAAGGTGCCACAGGACTCTTTGCTGACTTTGTCAATGACTCACTGTAAACTGGGACCAACATCTGGTGTTTGTTGATGCAGTTCAGAGTTCTCAATATTATTTTCTACAGCAAAGCTAACACACTCTGAAGATTTAAGGAGTTCTTAAAACTGAAAAATAATTCAAAACATTTTAATTAGAAGTGTTTCAGTTTCAAGTCACTTCAGAATGAGTGTAGAAGTAATGTATTTAAAACGGGTGGCTATTTTAGAGCATATGTGTGTGTATATATATGTGTGTATATTGTATATATGTGTCTGTGTGTGTGTATTCGTAAGTGTCTCCTATTTGGAGAAAAACTTTTTTTCAATTTGAATATATTTTAAAGTGCCTTTCTCCTTACAACATAAGATTTTTGCCTTGTGTGGCTCACTAAAACATGCAACACACCATATTTGAAATCTCCCTTGTTCAGAGTATCACGCACATCTTGACAGCTCAGTAAAATGAACAGCAACCTCTCGCAGTGTACATTTACCAGCCTACTAATACAATAATTATCCCAAGGTTTAAAAAATTATGCAAAAACTAAGTTTTATTTCTAACCCCTCTTATTATGAATAAAAATGAAGATACTATAATAAAATAATGATGTAAAGCACTTTGAGATCTTTAAATGAACAGTTCTGTAAATATCATACTAATATCACTGTTTTAAGTCCATCCATTTCCCTGTTTAAACAATGGTAACATGTTAGTTGCTAAGAGCAACTGTTACAGGAATGCTGTAGAACTTTAAATAGCATGTGACAATCAAGAAATATGTTTTTTTTTAAATTGGCTTTAAAAATTTAAATTCAGGTCTTTTAAACTTGTTAGCTCATGTAAAGAGAGTTTTTAAGAATACTGTATAGCATGATAAAGAGGTAAACACTTCATATAACAGATGTGTAGGAAGAGTGCCAACACCTGAATGAATAGATAAATGACGATTAAACCTATCAACCATTGGTTATAACTTTTGATAACAAAAAGGGACTGTCTGTGGAGAGCTGTGCATACCTTTTGAGGCGTCTAGCTTTGCAGTGTGGGAACAGAGATCACAAATATTTGGGACAGCAACACAACATGGAACCATCCATCACCTGTTAGGTCCCGATAGCTTAATGCATAAAGAAAGCCAGAATACCCAGGATGAGATCTGAATGTTATGCTCCATTAAAAAAAATACAATATTCCCCTCGTTCTACCCTGCTTTGTATTATTTTTAATCTGTCTTTGTGCAATCCATCGAACACCAAGTAATGCATATCCCTCACTATTGGTGGGGTACATCTAGAATATGTGTAGTGTACAAAAATATTAATATCATTAATAGCTTTTAACTTTGTTTGGCATCCCAAAGACTTCAGTTTTAATAACTGAAGGACTTATTTCTGTAAATCCCAACCAGTAGTTTCATTCTCCATAGGAAAGATTTTTTTGTGCTTTGAAAAGTCCATAAAACAAATCAAGGGGTGGGTGGGGCTGTGAGATACACAGACACTCTCTTGCGCGCACGTGCATGCCTGAGAAAATTAAACTAAGTATGTTTTTTAAATGAAGCTGTGTAGTAATGCACACTCTTGTTTAAAAATTCATAGAACAGAATATTCTGTTAAATATCTGGTTCTCTTCCCGCAAATTATTTAACCACAGATTTGACTTTCCAAGATGACAGTCTATAGTCAGAGATTAATACGTTTTCCATTCTCTTACCCCTTCCTGGTTTTTCAAAAATGCTGTCTGTTGTGGTTTTGTGGAGGGGGAGTTTGGGGCTTTTTAAAAGCAACTATAGATGATTGCCCTGTTATAAAGCAAGTCTTATGATATCTTTAGGTCACTTTTATAATATAGGTCAGCGGTTCTCAAACTGTGGGTCAGGACAGTTTTAATTGGGTCACCAGGGCTGGTTTAGACTTGCCTGGGGCCAATGCTGAAGCCTGAGCCCCACCATCCAGGGCCAAAGCCAAAGAGCTTCAGCCCTGGGCGGCAGAGCTCAGGTTACAGGCCCCCTGCCTGTGGCTGAAGCCCTTGGGCTTCGGCTTTAGCGCCCCCCCCCCCCGCCTGGAACAATAGTGCAAGCCTCTCCACCCGGGATGGTGGGGTTCAGGTGGGCTCAGTCTTCAGTCTACCTTCCTGGGGTGCAGGGGGGGGGGGAGAGTCATGATGCAGTGTTTATTGAGAACCCCTGGTATAGGTCATAGATAGTCCGACATGTATCAGTGCAAAGTGGTTTTGCTTAAGGCACAGCTATTTCCACTATGTTCTTTCCAACATGGGGGGAGGGAATAAAATTATAGATAAATGGTTGAATGAGCTACATTCAGATTGGCCTCAAGTGAGTGAGTGGCAACCATATGATTAAAGCCCTGCAAATCTGCGAATATCTGCTTTATGTCTGCGGAACATTTTTGCGGATTGTGCATGGATGCAGATCAAAATTGTATATCTAGAGCCCCGCAAATCTGCAGATATCAGTCAGCTTTACATCCGTGGATTGCGAATCAGACACAGATACAAATTTTGTATCCACGCAGGGTTCTACGTGTGATTTTCCTCGCTCCATGGGGGGAATATGGAGACAGTGAGAACCGACAAAATATGGTGTCTTTACCTCACCTTGCCAGTGTAGAAAATATTCCTACCAGCTACCTCTGAAGCTTATTTTAGTTATGATGAAAAGTTAAAAAGCTCAGTAAACTGCAAGTGAGAGTTCAGCAAGTATCATTAATGTTAAAACAATAATTTTTTTACTGTTTTAATCTAATGACATTGGCTAAAATAAAAATGATGTGAAGAAAATCAGGCTTACAAAACAATCTCAAGATGCAGTAAAAATATTGCTTTAAAAAAAATCTCACCAAAAACATATACATGAAGATTTGGGTAAAGTCACAAATCTACATGTAAAGTAAGGGTGGTGGGACTGAGGAGATTACTTAAAAACTGATTTTCCTATCACTCTGAATTAAATCAGAAATATTTCCCTTGAAGTCAGTGGAGGTACACTGACAAACGAGAGGAAAATTAGAGTTATTAATGTTGACAGTATCTTTTCTGGTTAATCTAGATATTTAAGGTTTGGCTATTTAAGATCTGCACTTTATCACTAGTAAGTAGCTAAGTATATCAAGAGCACGGTCTTGGAATGTTTTATGTAACTGTGGGAGAAGGACGGGAAACCCCAATTTTTTTATATAAACAATGGTTTAATGGATAAGGCATTGAGTTTATGGTATGTTTCATATCCTACCTTGTACTTTTGAACTTAATTCTAACCTGATGTTCAAAACTGAGTCTTTGATCATCCAAGGGATATCTTTGAGTGTGCATTATCAATTTAAAGAAAAGATGGATATCCAGGCTTTTTAAATATGTTTATGTAAATCATTCTCAGGGATGAAATCAGATCAATTTCATCTAAATTTTTAACTTGAATTATCAGTAAAGGAAAGGCTTGTTTGTGTAATTGTTGAGCCATAATAAAGGAGGGAATGTTTTCCTCCCCAGTGGGAACAGTGTTTAGAGCAGATGTTTTAGTCATAAAATTTTGGCTAATTGTTTCATGCATTCCCATTTATATACGCTTATGGCTATGCTAGTTCTGAATTCTAATCTGGGGGTGTGTTTCAAAGTTCTTTGCAATTTTTGAGTGTCTCCTACACGTAGGTAGGTAGGAAGGTATATACTATCTACAGTACTACACAGGGCAGGTAAGTGACTTGTCTAAGGTGACACAGAAAATCTGGCAGAGGTAGGCCATCCATCCTTTATGTACATGTTATATCTTGAGGTTAAGCCTGTTTCATCCTGTGGTCCATTTTAATATATGTGAGTAAATTGTTCACTGTCCATATATGGGGAATACCTGCTAATGCACAAGTGGTATTCTTCCAGCCCCATTTACTCTCCATAGATCCCGTGTCCCTTATTGGCTATATTTGACTATAGTCAAAATACTACATAGTGAGAGTATTACTTTCCTAGAGCAACCTCTTAGCTGCAGGAATTCTGACTCTGATGTCAGCTCTTGCATGAAAGTGGCTGTCTAGCACCTCCTTTGAGGTGTTGAGCCTCTTCACTTTCTGTTGGAGACCATTGCTTTTCAGGGTTGGGCCCTCTTACTGCATTTCTCAGGTACAACTAAACCTATGGCCACTCATTATAGCATTTTGCTAGTGATGTTGTTATTGTGAAGGCACTTACTATAAGCCTTAATTTACACGTCCTTAATAGCTTTATTGAAAATTACCTAAATGTGCTTATTTTTAGCCAAAGCTGAATTATATTTTGTGGGTTGGAGGTAGCTTGCCAATATTCTATTTAGCCACTTCTGATTGATCCTGATGTGGAAACTGTTACCCTTAGCTTTATTATGGCTCAACAATTACACAAACAAGCCTTTCCTTTACTGATAATACAAGTTAAAAATCTAGATTAAATTGATCTGATTTCATCCCTGAGAATGATTTACATCGAGAGGTGTCGCCGCCGAAATGCCGCTGAATTTTGGCGGATACTTGACCGCTGCCACGGTCCTTTGTCTGGCGCCTGCCAGATGAAAAGGTTGGGGACCACTGATATTCAGCAATGCAAGTGGGTTGAATTACAATACCTGTAGGAAATTTATGTTATGGTTCCTGAGTCAGATAACATTTTTGTTGTGTTTTTTGGGGGGAGGTAGGGGGCAGGGCCAGCTTTAGGCTGATTTCCCTGATTCCCTGGAATTGGGCCCCACGCCTAAGAGGGCCCCGCGCCTTAGGTGCCTTTTTAATTTTTAAATTTTTTTTACTCACCCGGCAGCGGTCTGGGTCTTCGGCGGCATTTCAGGGGTGGGGGGTGGGTTCACGAAAGACCCAGAGCAAGGGAAGCCCCCCCCCCGCTGCCGAAGTGCCGCCGAAGACCCGGATCACCGACGGGTATTAGAATCGGGCCCCGCAGTTCCTAAAGGCAGCCCTGGTACGGTGAAGATATATCAGCCATAAATCCAGATAATAAGACAGCCCATACAACTTGTACTCCAATGACTTTATTCAGCAGTGCTCTAATCAATAAATCTACACTACATTGCAGTGCTTCAAAAACAAAAGTGTGATTCTGCTTTTGGTGGATTGGACTGATTGTGTGTCTCTCTCTCTCACTCACACATTTATATTGTACTCCACATCCTGTCACTCATTTCATCCCAGACAAAATCAAAGCAGAGCCGCTTGTGCCAAAAATTGTCTGGTCATTCAGTGTTGAAAAGTACGCAGTCATGGTAATTGGCAGAGTGGCCATTCCTGTCATCACAGGGCTCTACAATAACCATATACTCTGTTTGTTTTGAAAACGCTCTTGGAATGATTCTTAATATCTTCACTGTCAGACTTATGCAAGTATGTATGATGACCACCTTTGTGAAGTAATTAAAATTTCAAGTGTCATGTCACGTGTCCATAGATCTTTATATCATAAATTTATATGAATAAATGAAGATAGCTGCAGAATATAGCTATATTAATATAATGAAAACTGAATTTATGATTTCCATTTTGATGCTCTTGATCTGTATCAATTGTTGCAAGATTGCAAAGCAGTCAGACAGATTCTCTTTCAAAGGGGTGGAGGAGGACTTTTTTTTTTTTTCCATTTTGTATCTGTGACTCTTGGGAAGCTAATGCATTAAATACAATAAATATTTTTTTTTGTCAAAAGGTTATTGACCTACTAGCACATTATTTTAAAAAGCTAGCTTTTTATAAGAAATATTTTCCGTTTTTAAGACAAATTCTCTCCAAAGGAATGGTCTCCTATGTTGTTGATTAGAATTCAGGCTAGAAGAAAGTTAAACAATATAGCCATATTTTAGTTAGTTTATGCAAATACTAAAATGCTAACTAAAACTAACATGGGGGGAGAGAGAAATACAGATCTGTTGTGGTGCTGTACTTAACTTGTGCAGTTGTTCATTTTAATTTAATAGTTATGCTGGGCATTCACTGAACAAGAACCTAATACTATAAAGTGCTAAGAATTCCCTGTGAGTTGCTGACATCTCTCAACCCTTCATACTTAATAAAGGCAAAGGGCACTCAGTTCCTTTCAGGAAGATCTTGGCACTTAACCAGACTGGACTGCAAATACTCTTACAACGCAGTCCCATATGTGAAATAGAGTTCCTTAGATCTAAAAGTGTGAATTCTCCCTTACTGGATTTAACCTTGACAAGAACGCTTGAGAGAGACTTTAGTTTCCTTAGCCCTTCCACATTATCCCCTTTCCTTCCATGGATTTAATCCATGTACACAACTTTCGTGTTGCCATATCTGATGGGGGGGGGGGGAACTTAAACTCCCACTGACTTGCCATTAAATGGACTTAGAGTTGTTTTGCTTCAGTAACCCTGAGAAAGGGGACTGAATTCTTCATTATGGTGCATTGGCTTGTGCACCAGCACTTCGTAGCAACATAAGAGCAGCCATACTGGGACAGACCAGAGGGCCAATGCCAGGTGCCCCAGAGGGAATGAACAGAGCAGGTAATCAAGTGATACATCACCTGTCGCCCATTCCCAGCTTCTGGCCAACAGAGGCTATGGACGCCATTCCTGCCCATCCTGGCTAGTAGCCAGGATAGTTAATGGACCTTCCTCCATTAACTTATCTAGTTCTTTTTTTAACCCTGTTACAGTCTTGGCCTTCACAACATCCCCTGGCAAAGAGTTCCACTGACTGACTCTGCATTATGTGAAGAAATACTTCCTTTTGTTTGTTTTTACACTTGCTTCCTATTAACTTTATTTGGTGACCTCTAGTTCTTGTATTATGAGAAGGAGTAAATAACACTGCCTTATTTACTTTCTCCACACCAGGCATGATTTTATAGACCTCTATCATATCCCCCCCTTAATCGTCTCTTTTCCAAGCTGAAAAGTCCCAGTCTTATTAATCTCTCCCCATACGGAAGCGGATCCATACCCCTAATCATTTTTGTTGCTCTTTTCTGAATCTTTTCCAATTCCAGTATATCTTTTTTTGAGATGGGGCAACCACATTTGCACACAGTATTCAAGATGTGGGTATATCGTGGATTTATATAGACGCAATATGATATTTTCGGTCTTCTTATCTATCCCTTTCTTAATGATTCCCAACATTCTGTTAGCTTTTTTGACTGCTGCTTCACATTGAATGAATGTTTTCAGAGAACTAGCCACAATGACTCCCAAGATCTTTCTTGAGTGGTAACAGCTAATTTAGACCTCATCATTTTATATGTATAGTCGGGATTATTTTTTCCAATGTGCATTACTTTGCTTTTATTAAAATTGAGCTCTAGCTACAATCTGCTTTTAAAGAGCGTATCTCCCTGTAGTTTATTTCCCTTTATTGTATTGTATTCATCAATGCAAGATAATTTAAGCTGCCTTAGCAGTAATTAACTTGCTCCCCACATTTGCCCATGATGGTCAAATCCTGGCACTTATACTCATGTGATGTAGAACCCAGTTCCATTGTAGTACCATTGGAAGCTAGGAGTGAGGTACTACTCCATGTAAGAAAGGCAGAATTTGGCCCTTCGCCTTTGCACCAGTTCTTTGTTTACTATTTCTTCATTGAACATGGCCTCCTTTAAGTCTAAAGATGCCCTGTATTAATTGCTTGCTGTCTCACAGTTACCAAAGGTGTCTGCACATCTGCCACATTTCTCAACACAACAGCAAAAATTGCATCTTCCAACAACATCTGTTTCCATGTCTGAAGATTTTATGGTGATGCTTCCTACCTCAGTTTATCCAGTGAGGACTTTGGTCATATTTTTATATATCTAACTACAACTTATATATTTTTTATTGGCTCAATAAATCTATTCTAGAGTACTTTTTCCCCCTCTGTCCACATTAAAGCAGTTATTGGAGCATTTAATTGTTGTTGTGTACTTCACGTAGCAATTTAAGATCACTGAAGCAGTTAATATTTTTTTCTTTTCCTCAGACATATTCAGTCTTCCAGATAAAAGCATCCTCTCCAATTCCCTCTACTATTTATAAATATTAATCAATCAAAACCCAAGGCAGGCTGATCAACTTACTATAATAGCAGATCTTCAGCATGAGATCACACTGTTCTAAATGAAAGATTCGTAGTAGTCTACCAAAATGATGAGTTACATATAAAACCAAGATATTCTTTGCTGTCTGCCTGAGAAGTCCTGTGATAGATGATATAGAAAAATCCAAGTTCACTTTACTGTACATATGCTAGTTTATTGTCTTCTTACTTTCTGATTCATTCAAAAGGTAAGAGGGAGGAAAACATCAAAGTTTGCCAAGTGGACATAGAGAAAAAAATCAATGGGAGTAAGAGGCAACTAAGGAGATCTTAAAAACAATAAACAGAAATACAATAAAGGGAAATAAACTACAGGGAGATGTGCCTTTTTAAAAGCAGATTGTAGCTAGAGCTGGATGAAATTTTGTACACACAACTTTCTCTTTTTGCCCAAAATAAAAGGAGATTTGGGTTGACCGAAATATTTTGCAAATTCATGTTGAACTCAACAAATCGTTTTTTAAGTCAAAACGTTTGTTTCAAAAAGTCAAAACAAAACATTTAACTATTGTGATTCAAAATGTCTGTTTCAAAATTTACTTATTTTTTATATAAATGTATAAAAATAAAAGGTCAATAAAGCTCAGAACTAATCATTTCATTTTAGGTTGAATTTAACATTTTTGTTTAACCCAGAGTGATTTGTTTGTTTGTTTGCTGGCCTTGGCTGCCTGCCCCCAAGAAACCCCCCACACACACCCCAAAAAACAATCAGTTGTTCACACAGCTCTAATTGTGTAACTAGCTTATATTGGCTTTCAAAGCCATGAATAGTGTAATAGTCACTGACAGAAAACTTGGTTAACACAGTTAAGGTTGCCTGGTGGTGTCTTGTTTCCTTCTAGATAGTGAGTTCAGTGAAACTCAAACTTCAGAAAACAAGGAAATTCAGAGTCAAAGTACATACTAATGCAACCTTAACTCTACCTTTCTGGAGCTGGCAATAACCAATGGTAATTATCTTCATGCACTTCGGCTATGTTAGGTGTAGCTATACTGAATGGTGCAGAGATCAGTTAGAGCTACTTGGCAGAGTTGAGATCGTGATATCACGTCTAGGGTCCGTGGAGAAGGAGGGCTTGCGCTCCATGGAGGTGTGAGATCAAAGGAAAGAGATGCAGGGATCCCGTATGCCTCATCTCAGTGCTGAGTTCTGTAGGTTTTCAGTAATGTGACATGGGGTGGGGGGAGTCTTTTTGGTATGGGGATTGGAGGAGTGAGATGGGATATGAGAGCGGTCTTTGGCTTTAGTGATGGGTATGTGGAAGTCTAGTGTGTTAGATGGAATCCTGTGGCAAAGGGGTTGTGACTGGGGTAAAAGAATTGTAAAACATATCAGATGTAGTATTTTCTTTTTCCCTGTGAAGGAGGCTGAGGTTTAAATGTAGAACAGGTGCAGATAGCTCCTGTTCAATACAGTACAGTTCACATAAATACAAGTTCTGCCTTAGCAAAGAGAAGGTATTGGAACCTGTGCTACTGTAGGGTTGCCAGGCGTCCAGTTTTTGACCAGAACACCCAGTTGCAAACAGACCTTGATGGCTCCAGTCAGCACAACACAGCGGACCGAACCGTTAAAAGTCCAGTTGGCTCCAGTGGCTGGGTCAGCGCAGCTCCCAGAAGCGGCCACCACATCCCTCCAGCTCCTCGGCGCAAGGGTGGGCAGGAGGGCTCTGCGCGCTGCCCCTGTCCGCGGCACAGGCACCACCCCAAGTGCCAACTCCACAGCTCCCATTGGCTGGGAACCGCGGCCAATGGGAGCTGAGTGGGTAGCACCTGTGGATGGGGGCAGCGTGCAGAACCCCCAGGCTGCCCCTCTGCCTAGGAGTCAGAGGGACATGCCAGCCACTTCCAGAAGCCGCCTGAGGTAAGCGCCGCCTGGCGTCCATGCCTCATGCCCCCTCCCAGAGTCAACACCCTTTCCCACACGCCGAACCCTTCAGCCCCAAGCCCGGAGAACCCTCCTTCACCCTGAACCGCTAATTTCTGGCCGCAAGCCCAGAGCCCACCCCCCGCTGCACCCTAGCCCAGCCTGGAGCCTCCTCCCACACTCCGAACCTCTCATCCCCGGCTCCACCCCAGAGCCTGCACTCCCCAGCCCAGAGCCCTCTCCTGCACCCTGAACCTCTCATTTCTGGCCCCACCCCAGAGCCCAATAAAATCCTGGTGCTATTGACTTCAGTAACACAAAATCTATTGCATGCAATGCGGCCAGGATTTCACCCAGTCATTGGAACTCTGTCACTGACCTGAATATAGAATTTAAGGCTCCAAAAGTCATGGAAGCACTCCTCAGAGAAAGGTAATGAGTGAGGCACAGCAGGTCTCAGTGCTGTAATGTAGCTTCAATTATTTAGAAGAAGGAACGAGCAACATCAGATCCAAATCTGCAAGTAGGAACATAGGAATTGTCCTACTAGAGTGGTTGTAATGTCAATCTAAGTTCTTGTCCTCAATGACTTACTGTGGCCATTAGTTCCACAGTCTGACTAGAAGAAAAAACGTTATCAGTTTTGAATTTGGCACCTTTCAATTTAAATTAATGTCTCCTTTTTTTGAGTGTTAAAAGGCAGGAAGATCTACCTTCTCTAGATTATTGATTATTTTATATAATTTGTATCTCATCCCTTCTTATTCATCTCTTTTCTAAGGTGAATGATCTCAGTTTTTTTAATGACTCTTCATATATGAGTTTTTCCATGTCCTTGGTCATTCTGAGTTCCCTTAGTTCTGGAATATCTTTTCAAGATGGGGTAACCATCACAGCTCACAATATTCCCAGTGGGGCTGCACTATCCTATTCTATAGAAGGACTTTTATAATATTCTCTACCCCATTCTTTATGCAACCTAATATTTTTGCATTTATCAACATAGAACTTCATTGAGCACCATGTTATACATTCATTTAGCATGTTTAGGTCTTTCTGAAGTTCCTTAGAATCCTTTGTGGTCCCAAATAACTTGGATAGCTTTGTGTCATCTGCTAATTTTGCTACTTGCCTACTCACCTCTCCTCATTCCATAATTAATAAATATATTAATATATATGTTTGTGTGCATAACAACACCGGACCTACTACGAACTTTGAGGCACCCCACTTTTACCTTCTGCCATGTAGAAAATTGACTATTTAATCCTACTCTTAGTTGTTTGTCTCCTAGATGACACCAAGGGACTGTTTGCACATGTTGGGGATGGAGGGTGAGGGGGGGGTCATATTACATGGCAGACCCTTTTCTCATAGCATAGTTTGGTCTTGGTTGTAATGTTACCCACTGTTGATCAGCCTGCGAGGATAGGCCCTGAGACAGGAGGGTCTACTAGCAAACTATTCTGCAGGAAATTAGGCTAAGTCTACACTATAAACTTGCCTCGATATAAGTGTGTTGCTTAGGGTTGCCACCCTAACCCTCGGTGTAGGCAGTGCTGCGTCAACAGGAGAGCTTCTCCTGTCGACATAGCCACCGCCTCTCGTGGAAGTGGACTAACTACACCGCCAGTGGATTAACTACACCGCTGCAGCGTTTCAAGCGTAGACTTGCCCTTTACAGAAAGCTAGCACGTAGATTTCCAGTGTTAGGAAACATATGGTGATGCACCTAGTGAAAATTAATAAGAAAATAAATTGAACCGTAGCTGGTACCTTATTCAAGAAAACAAAGACAGCAGGAGACTTTGGGGTAGTTATGAATATAATAACTTCAACAAGAGGTGAGGGCCCAAAGAGTGGCTTCAGTGTTTGGTACTTATGTGTGGCAGGGGGAAAGCAAGCAAGTAACTAGGCATCTTGGTTTCTGGGATCATTTCAGGTTCCAGGATTGCATCCTAGGAGCAGGGCCGGCTCCAGGTACCAGCACAGCAAGCGGGTGCTTGGGGCAGCCCATGGAAGAGGGCGGCACGTCCAGGTCTTTGGCGGGAATTCGGCATGGGTCCCTCTCGGAGGGAAGGACTGGCCGCCGAATTGCCACCGAAAAATGAAGCAGCGCGGTACAGCAGCTGCCGAAGTGTCGCCCATCGCGGATTTTTTTTTTTCTTCGCTGCTTGGGGAGGCAAAAAAGCTGGAGCCAGCTCTGCCTATGAGCACAAGGAAGAATAGTCAGATGCTAGGGCCCTGAACTGGGACCCAGAAGACTTGAGTTCAGTTCCTAGCTTAGCTACACACTTTCTTTGTGACTTTGGGAAAGTCATGTAATCTACTCTGTTCCTGAGTTTCCCCACCTATAAAATGAGGAGAATATTTACTTACCTCATAAGGGTGTTGTGAGGATAAAACTCCTAAATCATAATTTATTAAATGGCCACAATACTCATCAAATGTGGTGACTTTTTTTTTTCACTCTCCTGGAGCAGGGTAATATGATTCCCAGTGGGAGTCTACTAGAAATGCTATTCATATTAGGTTCTCTCATAAACTGTAATCAATTAGTTTTGTAAAACTTTTAGGAACTTTGAGTGTAATGGCTTGAAATAACATTGTTGTACCCAAAATGAAGTAGCTATTACTGAACAGCCTAGATTTGTGTCAGTACAAACAACACTTGCCACAATTCTGATCAAAATGATACACAAAGTAAATATCTTTCACGACACCTGTAAATGTAGCAGGGAATGGAGATGCTATAGGAGAACATCAGAACTCCAGAAGGAAAGAAACTGTTCTTTTTATTTTTATTTAGAAAATAAGCTCAGGAGACTGAAATGTTGGTTGGTTGTTTCGCCCATACAGAAATTCATGGTGTTGAGTGGAATTGAAATAACTCTATGCAAATTAGCTTGATGTGCTCTGGAAGCAAGAAATTGTTCCATCATTTACGTTTTTTGTGAAGTTATAGAAACAACATAAGACAGGCACGCTCACATGAAAGTTAAATCAGTTTTTCACGCTTGAGTAGAGTAGGTGTGATGAAATGGGTTTTAGCCCATGAAAGCTTATACCCAAATAAATTTGTTAGTCTCTAAGGTGCCACAAGTACTCCTTGTTGTTTTTGCTGATACAGACTAACACGGCTACCACTCTGAAACCTGCCAACAAAATGTATATTTCTAAAATAGCAATTTAGGACTGTTTTAGGGAGATGACTTGAGGCAATGTGCTCTTGTTGTAAGAGGATGTTTCACTTATGTGGGATTATGGAGACCAATGAAGACTTTTTACTCTTAAATTATTAATCCTATTTTTTAAATTTTGTCCAGGTTGAAACACTTTTTATTATTGAAGTTTGACTGTCTCTGAGCTTGCACAAAGCATAATTAAGACCTGTTGCACTTTTCCCCCCTAGAGTCAAAGTATAATGTTCAGCTGGCTGGCATGTATGAATAATCCATCACTGTGAATCATTAACTTGCAAGACCAGCTACAGTAATTGATGTCTTCTTGCAAGCTATGAAAATGTTCAGGGAAATCATTTATTTCTCTTGCTGGTGCATTTTATAATTAATTTATTTATTTTAGAATGCTTTATGTATTGGGTAGCATTGGGCTGTAACCTGTGAACCAGATTTGCTTGAGGTTAAACACCTGAAAGGGATCAATTTTATTTAAACTTCTCCTGACTCTTCCTTTGAATAAAAGAAATAGGTGTTGGAGGGAATAAATACATGTTCTGTGACACTATGTATTTCAAGTTAATTTAAGCTCTTCCTCTTGGTACATATAATGGATGATGATGCACTTCGTTAGCTCTGGTTAGAAATAAAATTAGTAATCATGAATAAGTTTATTAAAAGGCAAAGGTTAATTTGCATATGATTAATATTAAATATTGTATTTGGAAAACGGATAGCTTTAACATAGTATGGTAATAAGCAGTGATACTCACTGTGTAAAAATTAAACTGATACGGTATTTAGCCTTTTTTATGTTTTGTTCTAATATAGTACCGTATATTCCGGCGTATAAGACGACTTTCTATATTAAAAAACAACCCCCCAAAATCGGAAGTCGTCTTATACGCCGGGTATAACAGCGGGCGGCTGGGCTTTAAAAGGCTCTGAGCTCCCCGCCGCAGCGGGCAGCCCGGAGCCTTCTGATTCCCGGCCGCGGCTGGGATTTAAAAGACTCTGTGCTGCCCGCCGCGGCGGGCAGCCCGGAGCCTTCTGATTCCCGGCCGCGGCTGGGATTTAAAAGACTCTGTGCTGCCCGCCGCGGCGGGCAGCCCGGAGCCTTCTGATTCCCGGCCGCGGCTGGGATTTAAAAGGCTCTAGGCTGCCCGCTGCGGCGGGCAGCCCGGAGCCTTCTGATTCCCGGCCGCGGCTGGGATTTAAAAGGCTCTGGGCTCCCCCCCTCGGAAGGGGGGGTCGTCTTATAGGGCGAGTATAGGCCAAAACCTATATTGTAACTGTAAAATTAGGGGGTCGTCTTATATGCCCCGTCGCCCTATACGCCGGAAAATACGGTATGTGATTACTTAATGATATAGGCTACACATTTTTGAGAATCTGCTGAACTCGCATATCAAACAGTTATATTTTTCTGAAGGGCATACACCGTGAGGCAGTATAGTTTACCACATAACATTTGAAGGGCTTCATAAATCAGGTTATAATCTCCATGGTAGTCACCTGGCTGGAAAAATGACATAGTAACATTGGCCTTTTTTGTGAAGGATTTTCACCATTGTCAGTGGGTTTTAAACTACTAGGGTCTACTTAATCTGCAGCCATTCCACCATGGGTTGTGACCTCCTCAACTGTCCTAAAATAAGCAAAGTAAGGCTGGGTTAGTATTTGGATGGGAGCTCTCAAAACAACCCTCAGGGAATTATGGCGGGAGTCTTGCTTCTGAATTGGTATTGAATCAGTATCCTAGAATAAAGGCACAGTGCTGCTTTTGTGGTGTGGTGGCAGCGTTCTTTATTTTGGGTGAACTGTAAACCCAAGGACCTGTTAGTTGTCATTAAAGACCCCATGGTACTCAAGTAGATATGAGGTCATTTTAATCCCCATGTCTTGGATGTTATGCTCTGTCAGTATTTACTTCTATATCTAAATTTCCCTTGCATTTTCAAGTGGAGAAGTTATTCATAAAAAACCCCAACAAAAAACGTGTGTAGTGTGGTGGTATAAAATGACTGCCAAGTTCACTCTCAAAGATAGTTTTATTTCAGTAGCACGTGAGAAATTCTTGTGTGTATATGGCAAAATCTTCAAAAACAAGCATTCACTTTTGCATGCCTGTTTATGTGTGCGCTTGGGTAGCCAGTTCCAAGGCCAACTGAAGTCAGTAGGAGCCTTTCTATTGACTTTAATAGGCTTGGTATGAAGACCTACAGGAATAAGTGGTTCTGCCATGTTATCTATTCTAGAAGGGAGAAACATTAAAAACACAACCAGTTATCAGCTGAATGGCAAGGAAGGAAAGGGAGCGAAGTGGCTCATTGGGATACCATGACTGACTTTCCACTTGAATTTCTGAAAAATTGATTGTGTAAATGAGTACGTGTTAACACATGAATGTAACCAACACTCAAATTATACAGTGACATGCACTTTTGAAGTAATTATAGGTATCCAGATGTCTGAAAGCAAAAAAAAAAGTTAAATCTGAACATAATGAACTCCTCCAGACCAGCACAGAAAGTCTGGTGAAAATAAATCTGTATGGACTTTAGGGTTATGTGTATCAGGGTGTTTTTTATTTTTTGTTTATGATGTATTACTTGTTTTTGTTGTTGTTTTAAAGCAACCCTACATACTAGTATGTGTGAATAAATTTGGAATGATGGAAGCTCAAGAGTTTAGTAAAATGTCCATACTGTGGTAACTACCCCAACCAGATTAAACGTGTGAAACAGTGAGTTCCTAAAATGACTGACAGAGAAAAGGTCTACATTGTTGAGAGGATTCTCATCCATCATATTGCCAAATAAATAATTAATAGATGGTATCTGGGCTTGGCAAATTTGACTGCTACTAATGTGAAGATTAAGCCCAGGGGTCAGGATGGAAAATCTCTGCATGGTTCCCCATACAGGTGCATCAGTTTCTGGTACGCTTACTTGTACTGAATGCCTTAATACATAGATGGTCTTATTAATTTAAGTGGGACATCTTTCTACTTGATATAGATAAAGTTATTGGTACCTGGCCCTAAAACAATAAAACCAGCTTTTTGTAGTAAACTTAAATGTAACATGATAGATCAGTCAACTTTTTACTTAATTTATTTTGAAAGTAATTTACTATTAAGGCTGATCAAATAGCAGAAAAAAAAATACTTTTTTTTTTTTTTACTTTATTTTTACCACTATATGATAACTAACATCCAGCCAGCTAGAGACCTTGTCTATCATTGCATCCAGGGGCGGATTAGGATTTTGTGGGGCCCCTGGACCACAGCAAGTGGTGCCCCCCTGGTGCCGCTGCCGGGGAGCGGGGTTGGGATGCAGGGGCAAGCCCTCATGCCCCGAGCGGAGCGTGGGTGGGCGGAGTGGGGCAAGCTCCCGCACCCCGATCCTGCTCCTCAGCAGGAACACTGGGCGGAGCAGGTCAGGGTGTGGGGGCACCCATTTTTCCAGGGGCCCCCAATTGGCCAGTGGGCATTGGTCCCATTGGCCCAGCAGCTATTCCGCCAGTGATTGCATCATAATATTTGTCAAATTATCTGAAACATCTCTAAAACTCATCAAATAAAATACTGACCAACCGTACTTGCTATAGGCTTACATTCCTTCACTTCCGGCCTCCCCTCTCTTTCCTACAATAGTCTTATGCTGTATCTCTTTTAAGTCCTTTTTGGGGCCTATTTCTCCCCCTCTCCCCCACCAATATTACACTGTGTTCCCTTCCTCCTTCCGTATATTTTGTCTCCTTTCTGCATACGGTATCTTTCCTTAGCTTATCCTTTTAAGGATTAAATTTTTTCAGAAGCAGCTGAGTAATTTAGGAGCCCAAGTCCCCTTAACTGTCAATTATCCTTAGGTACTGTTGAAAATCCTAGCCATAATCTTTCTCTATGCTCACACCCATATCCATCCATACACCTTCACGTGGGGCTTGGAAATTCTTCCAGACACCTAAAGGTCTACATCTATTAGACAGACAGTTACAAAGGAAGAGGAAAGGAAGATCTAGTTTTTCAGGTGTAACCTCCGTGTCAGAAACATTGTTGCTAATTCTCATGACTCCCTCACAAGTCTTGTCATATTTTGTATTTTTTAAAGCCCCAGTTCTTGGAGTCAGGTGACTATATTAGAATCCCAGCTTTTTTTTTTTTTTTTAAAAAAGAAAATAGTTTCTAGCCCCCATGGTTGTAAAGAAAAGCTTGAAAATGCAAACCCAGAAGACTTAAAAATCAGAAGGCAAATAAAAAGAAGCGCAGATTTATTACTTCACTATTTTTAACCAAATTTCATAACTTTTGGGCACCTGACTCGTGAATTTGGAATACTTGAAGTTTGCAATATTGGAGAGGGCAGTCCTTCTTCCACCCCAAACTACTGGGAAAGAGACTCCTTACAATGATTATTCGCATATCAGCTTCTGGCTAATAGAAGTCAGGAAACTCGAACCTTTCCCAAAGGTGCCCTCATCACTGGAAAGAAAAGGAGCATGTTCGTTCTCTCTCTCTCTCACTCTTTTCAGGGGTGGATGAGAGAGAATGTAATGTTTAAAAACTTAATTCTTATTTAGTGAAATGCTCTTTCAGCATTTCCAGTTAGCTAAAGATATTCCAGAATTTAACTCTGCAAATACCAGAAGTCCCCAGGCAGTCCATATGTGACTGATAGTTGTATCTGGATGCATGGGTTGTATGTTAACGAGTTTATATGATCAGATATGCTGGATACCTTTTCATATGAAGAAAACTTATTACTGTTCCGCCTACATTGCCTGTCGGCTTGCCCAATTATCCCTTCAGGTTGAATTAATCTCAATGGAACATATTTGATTTTCAGTAGATTTTCTTCAACATGGAATACTGAATGGAGTCATGTTTATAGAACGATTAAGTTGAACAAAAGAAAATGGGCCATGTCCTTATCTCGAGTAAATTGGCATAGCTCCCTTGAAATTCAATGGTACTATATCCGTGTAGACCAGCTGAAGATCTGGCCCAGTGTAGTGACTGTGTATGCAATATTAGAAATAGGTATGCTACTTAAAAGCCAGATTTTCAAATGTGCTCAGCCCCCACAATTAGGGCCAAGCATTTCTGAAGTGTCCGACTCCTAGGTACCAAAATAAGTAGCTAGTTCTTTAAATGCTTAGTAGCTCCCATTGTTCTCACAAGATCCTGGGTACTGAGCTCTCTCAGTAGTCTAGCCCTAAATGTTGATATGTATATGGGAACACAAAGAGGCCTTGTTTATAATCTAGTTCAAATGCCAATGTATTCAGACAAGATTTACCATTCTGGTTTGACTTCAGAAAAGTGAATCAATATTTGGCCTATTGTTTCAGTGGTGAAGAAATGGTAAAAGCATTTACCACTAAAGGAAAATGGGCCCTGGTTATTTATATATATTCTTGCTTTTGGCATATGACAGACTTGTCTTTCAGGATCCAATTTCCTCTGTGGTTTATTGCTCTATGAAGAGTGACAGAGGGTCATGTGGGAGGAAAAGTGCATGTGAGCAAATCAGCCACCACTTTATGAATTGGCCAGAACAGCTCCAAAAGTGACAAGATCGATGAAAAGGGGGGATTATATTATCTGTATTACTGCCTAGTGGCTGCATCCAGCATGGGAGGCCCCATTATGCTAGGCAAGTAACTACAACAAGGAGTCCTTGTGGCACCTTAGAGACTAACAAATTTATTTGGGCATAAGCTTTCATGGGTTAAAACCCACTTCATCAAATGCATGGAGTGAAAGATACAGTAAGTAGCTATAAATATACAGCACATGAAAAGATGGGAGTTGCCTTACCAAGTGGAGGGTCAGTGCTAATGAGGCCAGTTCAGTCAGGGTGGATGTGGCCCATTCCCAACAGTTGACAAGAAGGTGAAAGTATCAACAGAGGGAAAATTACTTTTTGTAGTGACCCAGCCACTCTCAATCTTTATTCAGGCCTAATTTGATGGTGTCAGGTTTGCAAATGAATTCCAGCTCTGCAGTTTCTCATTGAAGTTTGTTTTTGAAGTTTTTTTGTTGAAGAATGGCCACTTTTAAGTCTGTTATTGAGTGTCCAGGGAGACTGAAGTGCTCTCCTACTGGTTTTTTAATGTTACAATTCTTGACGTCTGATTTGTGTCCATTTATTCTTTTGCGTAGAGACTGTCCAGTTTGGCCAATGTACATGGCAGAGGGGCATTGCTGGCAGATATCACATTGGTAGATGTGCAGGTGAATGTGCCCGTGATGGTGTGGCTGAGGTGGTTAGGTCCTATGATGGTTTCCCTTGAATTAATAGAGTTGGCAACGGGATTTGTTACAGGGATTGGTTCCTGGGGTACTGTTTCTATTGTGTGGTGTGTAGTTGCTGGTAAGTATTTACTTCAGGTTGTGGGGTGTCTGTAAGCAAGGACTGGCCTGTCTCCTAAGGTCTGTGAGTGGGGGATGGTCCTCCAAGATAGGTTGTAGATCCTTAAAGGTGTGCTGGAGATGTTTTAGTTGGGGGCTGTAGGTGATGACTAGTGGCGTTCTGTTACTTTCTTTGTTGGGCCTGTCCTGTAGAGGTGACTTCTGGGTACCCTTCTGGCTCTGTCAATCACGTAGGTTGAGAGAGATTCTGTAGGTATTTGTCTCTGTTTGAGGGATTGGAGCAAATGCGGTTGTATCTTAGGGTTTTTCTGTAGACAATGGATCGTGTGATGTGGTCTGGATGAAAGCTTGAGACATGTAGGTAAGTACAGCAGTCAGTAGGTTTCTGGTATAGGGTGGTGGTTATGTGACCATCACTTATTTGCACTGTAGTGTCCAGGAAGTGGATCTCTTGTGTGGACTGGTCCAGGCTGAGGTTGATGGTGGGATGGAAATTGTTGAAATCCTGGTGGAATTCCGCAAGGGCCTCCTTCCCATGGGTCCAGATGATGAAGATGCTATCAGTGTAGCGCAAGTAGAGTAGGAGTGCTAGGGGACGAGAGCTGAGGAAGTGTTGTTCTAAGTCAGCCATAAAAATGTTGGCATACTGTGGGGCCATGCGGGTACCCATAGCAGTGTCGCTGACTTGAAAGTATAAATTGTCCCCAAATCTGAAACAGTTGTGGTTGAGGATAAAGTCACAAAGCTCAGCCACCAGTCTGCCATGACATTATCGGGGATACTGTTCCTGACAGCTTGTTGTCCATCTTTGTGTGGAATGTTGGTGTAGAGAGCTTCTACATCCATAGTGGCTAGGATGGTGTTTTCTGGAAGATCACAAATGGATTGTAGTTTCCTCAGGAAGTCAGTGGTCTCTTGAAGATAGTTGGGAGTGCTGGTAGTGTAGGGCCTGAGAAGAGAGTCCACATAGCCAGACAATCCTGTTGTTAGGGTGCCAATGCCTGAGATGATGGGGCGTCCAGGATTCCCAGGTTTATGGCTCTTGGGTAGCACATAGAATGCCCCTGGTTGGGGCTCTAGGGGTGTGTCTGTGTAAATTTGTTGCTGTGCTTCTTCAGGGAGTTTCTTGAGCAGATGGTGCTGTTCCTTTTGGTACCCCTCAGTGGGATCAGAGGCCTGTAGAATGTGGTGTCAGAGAGTTGCCTAGCAGCCTCTCATTCATACTCCGACCTATTCATGATGACGACAGCACTTCCTTTGTCAGCCTTTTTTATTATGTCAGAGTTGTTTCTGAGGTTGTGGATGACGTTGTGTTCTGCTCGGCTGAGGTTATGGGGCAAGTGATGCTGCTTTTCCACAATTTCAGCCCATGCACATTGGCGGAAGCACTCTATGTAGAAGTCCAGTCTGTTTCGACCATCAGGAGGAGTCCATGCAGAATCCTTCTTGTAGCGTTGGTAGGAAGGTTTCTGTGGGTTAGTGTGCTGTTCAGTGGCGTGGACTGTCAATGTAAAAGGGATAGCTAAAGTGGCCAGGCTTCAGATGATCTACTTTGATACAGGTAATATTCTGTACTGTATTCTGAAAGGCATCATTTGGGGGGCAGAAATCTTATATTAACTAAATCTCTCTTTCCTGTTATCTTTTGTCATACTTTTTCTCTCTTGACAATTTACCAATAAAATCTATTTTTTTGAAACTACTACAATTGGATATGGGATATTAAGTGGAGGGACTTGCTGATGAGCACCCCAGAGGGAAACTGAGTTTAGAGATTAACAGAGGGAGGGAGGAACGAATGGTTTAAGCACAGAGTCATGGGCAAAGTGAGTTGCAATCCCCCTCCCCGTAGCGTTCAGTAAATGGCAATGATGTGGGACATTGTGGATACAGGGAGAGACAAATAACCCATGGTTCACAAGCTGTAGTTACATTCTAGCATTTGTAATGTCATGGGCTGATTGTTGTGGAAAAAAGGTCAGATTTTTAGTTTCTTTCAAATAGATACAAGGAAAACATCTGCTGTATAAGTGCAGAATAAAGATTGTCTAACACAAGCAAATTAAAAGCAATACTTAGTATTAGAAGCATGTGAGTTTAGAGATCCGCTATGACCCTTCATGCATGTAATTGCAGCTGTGATAAAAAGTGAGTTTTCAAGCCTCATTGTATTAGTAATTCCTCTTTTGTAGTTAAGTTTTTTTTAATCCTTTTTTTTTCTGTAGTCATTGCAATGTCACTCCTGATACATAGAAATCATTCCTGAAATTCAGCTGATTATTGGAAAAAGACAACCTCAGGTTGCTGCAGCATAAATTTAATCTTGCCTAGTCTAGCAAAAGAATGAAATATATTAGTGGTTGCTATAACAGTAGTAGTATTTGTTTTTGTTAACGCCTATAAGCGTGTCTGGGGGCATGTAAAATAAACTACGTCACTCTCACAAAGTACAACTGCATATGCTATTAACCAAGCAGTGCCTGCATTTTTATCCTCATTACGTGTATGGATATGTCCTTTCTAAGAAGCCCTCAATAACATATATCCCACTTGAGGCTTGGATCTTGTACCTAATCAACTAATTTGTTACCATATTAAACAAAAATGGAAGTGAAACATCAAATGTTTGGTGGCATATAATTGTGTACTTAAACAGGACGGGACACTTGCAAGTCAGATCAGCCTTTAACCTTTTTCCTTAGGGCTCCTGTAAGTTAAGTTGACTCGTAATGACCCACTCTGGGTCTCTGTGCTGGCACAGAATAGCTGGAGCACACTGCACTCTGGCTATACTCTCTCCCAACGAGCCCTGTATGCTAGGGGCTGTGAGGGTAGGGCTGAGCAAATAATGGAATTATTTCGTTTGAAGGACTGAACTGAAAAAGCCAAAAAATACCTGGTTTGATTAGAAGACATCTTTTTTTCTTTTCTGAAGTTTTCATCCAAACAACCTCCCTCCCTCCAAAAGTTCCTTTTTGAGGAGTAATTAATAATATTTTTCTTTAAACAAGGCCACAATTACTCAACTCCATGGATGTAAACTGGGTTCAATTTCTGCCTGTCAGGAAAGCTTGTAGCCAAAATTGTAAAAATGATGTAGTGCATAGGATCTCTTTTTAATGAGATGATTTGGTTATTTGCTATAAATTATTGTAACATTCAGATTTTAAAAGAACCGTGGATGCCCTTTCTAACAAAACATTTTAACTAGTGTCTGTTTAAACAACAAACCTGGGACCTCAACTATATCCATCCAGTCACAAATGAGATTGCATGGCAATAAGTGAGGGTGGAAATTGGCTCATTGTGAGAACTATTCTAGCAGTTACAAGTTGTAGAATCTACGTAGGTATATTCATTACAGATCTGAACTGTCTGGAGATAAAGGAACTATCATGAGCAGTTAACCACATTTCTCAAGTATTTCTCTCTCTCTCTCCGATGGGATATCCCGTTATAACATGTTTGACATAAAATACGTTAATGAAGCGTTCCTACTTAGGACTGTACAGACTTCTTTGTCTGAATTGTGCTAGTTGTCTCACATAAATAAAATGTGGTGGGAAATTTCACTTAGAGAATAGAGAGAACTCCTGGAACAGCAGCAATTGTGCTGAACCTTTTATCAGGGAGATTTGAATAGAGATGTATGTCAAAGCCAAGACGACCCTCCCAATGCACAGCTTGGGTACCGGACTCTGCACTAGCCTGCTGACTCCACTGGGGAGCCAAGTGGGAGGAATCTGCCCCAGCAGCGCTCCCAAGCCAGGATCAACAAACCCTTCAGAACAAAGACAGAATTGTTCCCATAATATGGGATTAGAATTATTCAATTCTATGGAGTGTTTTCTCCCGAAGGGCTTCAATGGAAACAGGATCAGGCCCCTCGTAGCTGTTTGGAGACCTAGGTCAGATGAGTAAGTCCACAGCCAGGAACTGCAAAACAAGAGGGAAAAATTAACTGAAAAATTTCAAACTTCAAGGGGAAAAAAAGTATTACTTTGGGTACTGGATGAAAATCTGTCTCTCAAACAATTTGCCTATTCTTGTGAAGCCCTATTTGAATCAAAGACTTAAAACCAGATTCTGACTGCATTCACACCAGTATAACTCCACTGAAGTCAATGGAGTTACTCTTGGTTTAAGCTGGTGTAATTCAGACCTTTAAATTCCACAAAAATAAAATAAGGAATCAGTAGATTCTGTTTGTTTAAGGATGGCATCAAAAAGAGCATTAGCATTAAAAGGAGATGTCACACAATGTGTGAGGAATGCCAATTTATTATTACAAAGTATTTGTTATAAAATAACTAGCAGACCTTGCTTCTCCAACGTTTTTCAGCTTTATAGGCAATTACTGTATACAGGATGAAAGACTGCAGCAGCCACAGCCATTGGTGAGCTCCCAGACAGACTGCAATTATCCTTGGAAGTGATTTCATGAATCAACAAACAGTCACGATAGCCACAATGCTGACAGCCGACCAACAGACGTGTTTTAAAAACGGGACTACAAGGCACATCAGTAGGCCAACAAAGCTTCCGAAGGGACCGAGCTAGTCCTGGCAGCTTCTGTACTGGCAGATGTTGTGAAGCCAGACAGCTATGGGACTTGTACTGGCAGAGTGCTGAATCTATCACCATCCGGTTAATAGAACTGTACTGGCAATGATTCTGAACCTGGCCAAGAGCTATAAATGACTGCTACCAAAGCCTGCTGAAAGAGCTGTTTTGGCAGAGATGCTAAGCCCAACCAACTGACCAGCAGAGCTGCAATGGCTGCAAGTTTGAAACAAGCTTTCCCATAAAACTGGACTTGTACAAACATTTCCAAAAACCATCTAACAGAAAAATGGAAGGAAAAAAAGTAACTGAATAGATACTTCTTTCTAAAAGGAGATTGCAGAAAAGGGAGAGTCATTCAATCTACGTAGGTATATTCATTACAGATCTGAACTGTATGGAGATAAAGGAACTATCATGAGCAATTAACCACATTTCTCAAGTATTTCTCTCTCTCCGATGGGATATCCCGTTATAACATGTTTGACATAAAATACGTTAATGAAGCGTTCCTTCTTAGGACTGCTGAACAACAGACTTGCTGTGAAACATGTAGCAAGGCTGAAGTGTCATATACTGTAACTTCATATAGTGAAAGAGTCCAAAGACGACAAAAAAAATTAAGACTTTGTACCATTTTTGATGCAGAGGATGTTGATTACTCAACATTGATATAGCTGTAACTAAATAGTAAGAAATCAGAAAATATCACGTACAGAAGAAGAGGTTTCATTTTAAATCAGCTCCACCTCAGACTTTACTTGGCATCGCATCCTTCCTGCCCTGCCAATAATATCAGCCTTCTTTATTTCCATCTGCTACTTCCATCTCTAGGCATCATTTCCCTTGCTATCCCTGTTTGCCAAGCCACCAGATTCTCCTCATTCAGATCCCTCCTGAGAAACACTTCTTCCCGGCCGGAGAGGCTCCCATGACAGCAGAGCTAGTGCTGTTCTGCCTTTTGGCCCCCTAGCTCAGCACATATCCCCTGCACAGCGTACCACGCTGCCCCTTTGCATTCCAGTGTGCAATGGGGATGGGCAAAGAGGGAAATGATCCACTGCTATGCAGCTCCTTTGCCCACAGTGGAGAACCTGTGCAACAGCTGTGGGGGACTTCTTCAGTCACAGAGGAAGGTGCGGGATTTGTAATCTATTGCAGATCCAATTCTCTGTTCTCTGGCATGGTTTAAGGATATCATTCTCTATTATATTATACAGGGTTTTAGAATGATTCCAATAGAACCCTAGAAGACTTTTCCACAAGGAAATCAATAGCATTCGTAACAGTGACTTCATTCCCCAGATAGTAACAACTTTAGCGTACTATCAGCCTAGCGCACATTCACATGACCCATCTAAAGGTGAAGGGATCCCTATTCTATTCCCAGTCTTCTTGAGCCTTCAGTTAGTTGAGCTCTTTAGTCTTCCAATTCTTGATACTCAAAATCAGCTATCAGCTCCTGTAACACATAATAGCTGATGTGTGCCCAGGAATTTCCCACTATGCTACTAGCATGTAGTTCAGCACTGTGAAGTACTTTGGGACACTCAATATAAGTACGAATGGAGTTTTAAGTCTCTTGTTGTTCAGTTTGTGTATGCGCTTTGATCTTTGTTTTCAAAGTTTATCAGCTGTAAATGCCTTCACAAAATAAGAGAGACCAGGTGGATGAGGTAATATCTTTTATTGGACCAGCTTCTGTTGGTGAGAGAGACAAGCTTTCAAGCTTACACAGAGCTCTTCTTCAGGTCTTATTTGATACTTTTATATTCTGCTGATACTGTAATATCAGAAGGCATTACAGCAATTTCTATAGCATAAGTGACAGCTTTCATTACTTATAAAAGCATGCTTCAGTACATGTGATAACGTCGCCTTTAGACTTAAACTGCAATGATTCCATCTGGCAGCTGCGTATGGTGAAACTTAGCTACTGCCCTTTTAATTAAATGACAATTGAGAGTTAGCTTCTGGTCTGATCTACCAAATTTCACAGTCGAATACAAAATGTGTGACTTGTTTAAATGATGGAATCTGTGATATGTCTGAGAGCAGAGGAGAAGATATTCTTAACGTGTGGAGTTTCTCTAACAATAAAAATTGAGAACTCATTGCTGCTTCTGATGGAAAATTATTTGACGCAGTGTTGTTCAACCCCTCACATCTTCATGCCTCCTTTGAGGAGTCTTCCCCAGGTCAGCCCATTGTGGGGAGGGTACTGCACTCACCTACCCATAGAAAAAAGCCAGGGGTTGTCTCTTGCAGATCTGTCATGTTTGTGGGTATCTTGGGGGACTCACTGGGGCTGCCATCTCTGAGATACAAAAAAGAATATCTGGGATGATCCTGAGCCATAAAGCTAGACAGCTGGCAGTGTGTACTGAGCACCTTTATAGATTTCCCAGGACAGCTACATCAAAGAATGGCCTATCCTGGGGAAATCTGGACAAGTGGCAATCTTAGGACCCTCTGGAGGCTACTCTGGTTTACAGTTTATCCTTTGGGGGACAAATGATAGTTGAAACAAGTAGATCTAGACTTTGCAGAAGGATTTCTAAAACAATCAGTCTTTCTTCAGGTGGAGGTAGGAGCTGAGTATTTTAGGGAGTTCAGGATCTTGTCCCCCTTCTCCTCCTGCATACATCTGCCTTCTTTTTCTGGTCATTTTTCTAAAAATGGCCAGTGACAGAACCTACCTTCTAGAGACTTCCAGTACCTCATCAGATGATTGCTCTGATTAGCCTCAAGCCCCATCTGGTGATCCAAGTCAGTTGTCAGGTGGTCTGTAACTTGGGCATCATCGACCTGGAGTCTAAACTTGAAAAACTGGTTTACAGTGGGCAGTAGCCACCTCTTTATCCAAGGGGGGGGGTCTTCATTTTAATAGACAATCATCAGGGTTTAACAGCCTCCATTGTTAGCCCTCTTCTCGGTGCAAGAATTTCTCCTGATGCCTCCTGTGCATTTCAGCTCAATATGGAAGGTACAGAGCCCAGGTGAAGGATCTGTATGGTCTTACAATCAAAATGGTGTTCAGGAGGCAAAATGGAGGTTGTCGTTTCAAATAGATACAGCATTCATAAGCTGTATATAAACAGGTTCACTTAACCAACACAACCCACAGAAGTTGGCAGCTGTGAAAATGAGGCCACTTCTCTTTAAGTGCCTGAATATCAATTTAGGTGTCTACTGTAACTGTAGGCTATCCAGGCTTGTGTCTTTTGGCCACAGCCTCACAACACTCTTATGGAGGAGGAAGTATTATTGTTGGATTAATTGTTAGAGTTGAGGGAATATGAAGTTCGAATAAGCTGTCTGATTTGGTTAGCTGCTTTTGGGGGACCAAGTGCAAACTACCCTGCAGGATTGAGCCCCATTTTGGAAGATGATTTAAAAAAAAAAAAAAAGCTTTACATTTTTTTCTTTAAATGGAACTTTCCATTCATCCCTAGCAGGTTTATGGCCGAGGCAATCACACATCCTGAAATAGCGTGCCCGACACCAAAAAAAAATCTCAAACCTTGTGATATCTCTACAATGTTATCTTTAGGAGGACTTTTTTTTCTTTTTGATTTAGTTCCATGTGCATTGGCTCTAATGGCTAATGTCCCATCGTCTTTGAAATAACTTTGCTGTCACTTTTTTAATACTTCTATGAGGTGTACAGAACAGCAGACAAAATGAAATTGACCTCAGGGTTTCCTGCTTCAGAAGGCAGTGACTCTGTGAATCAACAACTGGTGTTAAAATGTCATAACTTTATTATTAATGTTCATGGAGATTAAAATATAAATGTAATTGCACATTGGTAAGGCAAACATACTCAGACAAGTTTGATGCTTGACATCTATCCACAGCAACTCCGTGACAAGATAATAAGCTTATATAAGATCCAGACTAACACGGCTACCCCTCTGAAGCTTATATAACTATATTAAACTCTCCTTGATACTCAGTTCTTGCAAATGTGCAAGTCAAACAAATGTGTATATCATGAACCAGCTGAGTCACTGGCTATGTGCAACCAGAGTATAACAGGCACTAAAATGCTACTGATGGAACACAGTAATAGGGGCTACATGGGTGAACAATTTTGTAGGGTTGTCGTGATAAATTTGGGGGGAAGCCATGGTAACAATATCACAAGTTATGGAATCCTTTGAGCAGGAGGGGATTGGAATCACAGCGTCCATCACTTTTGTAGCAACCAAGCTATCTTACAGACTTCTTAATGCAACTCTTGCAGTGTTAAGAATAGGGGTATCTAGCAACTTTATTGACAACTGGTTACTGTCCCTCTCCCTCAGACATAGTTCTCCTGGATGCCCCAGGCTTCTAATTTTTTTTTTTTTTAAATCTGGCCTTTAAAGCAATGGCTCTCAACCTTTCCAGGCTACTATATCCTTTTCAAGAGTCTGATTTGTCTTGTGTACCCCCAAGTTTCACCTAATTTAAAATCTACTTGCTTACAATATCAGACATAAACATACGAAAGTGTCACAACACACTATTACTGAAAAATTGCTTACTTTCTCATTTTTACCATATAATTATAAAATAAATCAATTGATGTATAAATATTATACTTGCATTTCAGTGTGTGTGTATGTGAGATATATATATATACACACACACACACACACACACACACACACACACACACACAGTATATAGAGTAGTATAAACATGTCATAGTCTGTATGAAATTTTAGTTCGTACTTACTTCACTACTGCTTTTTATGTAGCCTGTTGTAAAACTAGGCAAATACCTAGATGATTTGATGTACCCCCGACAGACCTCTGCATAGCCCCAGGGGTATGCATACCCCCTGGTTGAAAATCACTACTTTTAAAGGTTTGCTTTAGCACTACCTCCTTTTCCCACCCCCACCCCACTTTTTGCCTGGTTGCTTTGACCTGCCATAGTATATGATTGATTATTTATTACAGTAAGCCTATAGACCAACTGAAATGAAGGCCCTATTCTAGGTGCTGTAGAAACACAGACGTAGACAGTCCTTACTCTGAAGATATTACATCTGAGTAGACAGGACAGGCAAAGAGCAGGGGAAAGGAGTATCACAGAGTGAACAAAATGACCAGGGCTAATGCTAATGTCATGTTAAATCCATGATATGTTGCTAGGGGCAGGGGTGGGGGGTGGGGAGGTTGTTGGGTTTTTGGGTGTGTATGTGGAATTTAGTTGAGAGGGGATTACTTAAACAAAAAGACAAGAGAAAGGGAAGGGGGCACTGCAGGAAGGGAGGCTGGGGGCAGACAGGGCAGTGCAGGAGGGAGGGTATGTTCATGGTGAAGTATAGGAAAACTTGACTGTCCAGAGGACAAAGAAAATTGGTCTGTGGGATTGTGGTATATTTTTGGCAAACTCAGTGGGGCTGCTTCTACACTGCAAAGCAAGAGGGCTTGAATCTTGGGTCCTGGCATGATCCAAGCTTTCACCCTCCACCCTGCTGGGGTTCTGGGACACTGGATCCAAGCCGTAGGTTAGCATGATTTGTGTGTCGACAGAAGAGAGGTTAGGCTTGAGCCTGAGTTGGAACCCTGGATTGACACTGCTCTACATAGCAAACAAAAAACCTCACCACCGCAAGGGCAGCTCCACCAGAATCCCCTCTAACAGTCTTTTTGTCAGTCAGTCTCCCTATGTTTGGACAGCAAGTTAATTGAGAATATCTTGTAGCACAAAAGCAATTCTGTCAAACTTCTGCATCTATCCCTTATTTATTCCTCTCTGAACAAGCGATCACAGTCAGTTCTGTCTCCTGCACCCACACACTTCCCCTAGCTGGTGTCTGAAGTTCTGTTCTGCAGATCAGAAATGAAAAGCTGCTGATGCTTCCTGCTCCCCACTCCCCAAGTGTTGTTTTGCTTGCAAGTAGCTAGGTGTGATCTATAAAATGGCAATTCTTAGTCTAATCCCTGTGTGCCAGGGAATTGAGGGAAAGGATCATGGGTTTATTCTGGGAAGTTACTTTCTTTGAAAAGTCATAAGGATAATTTGTTTATGAAATTAATAAGTGTATTCAATGTGTGACCCAGGCAAACAAAGAACTGCATTTTTTTTGAACCTGTCTGGGCATGCAGAAGATTAGAGTTTGACACTTTGTATACACTTTTGTTCTTGTTTTGGAGTCTGATTTTTCTTGATGCTTCGGAAAGCAATTTATATTTCACCACCCTGGTGGGAGCTGCAGGAGGCATAATTCCTTTCAGAAAAATCTTGGCTTGCAGGCGGTGCTAGGTCACTTGAGTGTCTCTCTAATGGTGTATACAATGAGCTGTGTAGAGTAGGCGCTTTGATTCTGCCTCTCAGGCCCTGTTTGGGTGGTTACTAGTGCCAGCCTTGTGTTCAGGGAGTGCAATCCTCTGTCCCATCCCCTGACCCAGTCACAGCTCTGTTTACACCATTTAGACTAGAAGTTACACCCCCCCCCTGTTGCCATACAGGAACAAAACTGAAGCTGCTCCAGCCAAGGGGCAGGGTAAGGGAAAGCCACTCCTAAATACCCACTACCCTCATCTGCTGTGAGGGTTTGCAGGGAATACTTTGAAGCAGTAGGATCTTTCTATTCACAGAAGTTTTCTAAAAATTGTCCAGAAGAAACATTGGGGGAAACTGAGTTTCCCATTGGCTGCACTAAGGCTGAGTTCAGTGTGATCCTCTTTTGACATGATCCACTGTGGGGATGAGCTTTCTCGAGTAACTCAAGACATATTGGAGGAAATTAGATGAACAAGAATATATGGAGGTAAATTTCAGAGGGGAAAATAATATGCCGTTGGGGGAGACCAGGATTGCATTTTACGGTGAACTAGTCCAACTTCCCAGACTGATTTAACAAGCCGCAGTTAGCGATTCCATAACATCTCTACTGGAGTGGTCCCTTGGGAATAAAATACAATAAAATTATGTGGCTCACAGTTTGTGTTGCAAGCCAACTCTACTAAAGATGTGGTCTTGTATTGTGTTCAGTTCTGGGCACCACCTTCAGGAAAGATGTGGATAAATTGGAGAAAATCCAGAGAAGAGCAACAAAAATGATTAAACTTCAGAAAACATGACCTATGAGGGAAGATTGAAAAAAATTGATTTGTCTAGAGAAGATGGGGGTGGGGTATAATAAGTTTTCAAGTATATAAAAGGTTGTAACAAGGAGGAGAGTGAAAAAATGTTCTCATTAGCCTTTAAAGATAGGACAAGAAGTAATGAGCTTAAGTTACAGCAAGGGAGGTTTAAGTTGGACATTAGGCAAAACTTCCTGTCAGGGTGGTTAAGCTCTGGAACAAATTGCCTAGGGAGGGATGATCTAGTTATTACTTAGTCCTGCTTTGACTAAGATGCAGATGGCCTACTGAGGTCCCTTCCAGTCTCACACTTCTATGATTTAGTGTGTTTTGGGAAGGGATGGGGACCTTAATATGCTGGTCTGTGTAGAGAGAATTTTGTGCTAGGATACAGCGCAGACAGGATATGTTTCCCTCTAAGGGAAGCCCCTTTGCTGTCACTCTGCAGATCGTTACACTTTTACAGTATTTTGGGAACTAAGGGCTTGATACTACATAGAAAGTATATGACAGCCACTATCCTGTTCAGTGTATTAGGGATTGAACCTGGGACCTCTAAAAAGTGTGAGCGCTACAGCTTGAGCTATGGAGCCAAGCCTGTTTAGCTGGAGCTGTTGCAAACCCGTATCTTCTAGATCAGAGGTTTTCAAACTGTGGTCCATGGACCACCAGTGGTCCGTGAGCTCCATTCAGGTGGTCCGCGGATAGTTCCCTCTAAGGTGCGCGCCTTGGGCAGTTGCACGTGAAAGAATGAAAGGCCACCCACCTAATTAGTGGAGCCACACAGGTGAGGTGGTGGCCTTGGGGGGAATAAGGTGTAGGTGGGAGGGGGCAGTGGGGTGAGAAGAAGGGGTGGGGGAATTTGGGATGTGCAGGGCTGTGGTGACCAGAGAAAGAGGCGACTTTCCCCAGCGCCAGGGCTGCGGATGCTGGGGAGAAATGGCCCTCCTTCCCAGCCTCAGCTCTGTGGCTGCTGCGGTGGGGGTGAGAGGGCGCATCCATCGCATTAGAAAGGTAAGGCTACTGATATTAAAATATGAGTTGTGTGCTTTTATTTGTAGAACAAAAAAAGTTAATTATTATTAAGGTTTTTTTTAATATAGCGCTTTTATCCAAAGCGCTTTACAATAGTTAGCTAACAGTACAAACAGCATTTGGAAAGATCATTAAGTAGTCCGCCGAGACCCTCAGCAATTTTCAAGTGGTCCGTGGGGGAAAAAAAAGTTTGAGAACCACTGCTCTAGATTATGCACAGAGGGGTACTGTAACACACACTCACCAGTGGACTGCACTTGCATAGCATTTTCCATCTTCAGACAAAGTCTAAGTGATAGTTATGGCTTAAAACCTCCTAGTGAGGCATATAAATACTTCTCATTCCCATTTCACAGGTTTTGGGAGAGAGAGGGGGAAGACTTGGAATGTGGAGACCTAGAGATGAAAGATTAAGTGCTTCGTTCTTAGTACTGAATCTTCTAGTCTATTGAATCATCTTGTGCAATAGGCTATGTCCACGGTGCTTAGCAGGAACAGCAGTGGGTACATTAGAGACACCTAATATAGATGCAAAAATGGTATTGTAATGGCTTAATAGGAAAAAATATTAAATGAAACCCTGAACTGAAAGAGATGGTATCAAAAATGTTTAATTGAAGAAGTTTTCTGCAAGATTACACTTTTTTTTTTTAACTTTAAGACTTTTTTTAAAATCCTTTTTTCCCAAACCTCAGACCCTTCTAACTCCTCTGCTCTGGTGTTTTACTAAAATTCATGAAAACCAGACCATCCTAGACAATTGGCATCAGGTTTTCCAAATAGACCTGGTACAGTGGTTTGACAGTGGTAAAGCTAGGATTTAATTTTTGTAGAGCACTGGAAATTCCCAGTGAAGGAGGGAAAGAAACACATGGGTGGGGTTAAGAAGAATTTACAGAAGGGGCTGAGTGTTTGACATGTCCAGCGGCAGCATAGCCCTGTGGATAGGGCACTGGACAGGAACTCAGGAGACATGAGGTCTATTTCCAGCTCTGCCACTGATCTGTTCTGAGACCTTGGGCAACTCACATCACCTTTCTGTACCTGTTTCCACTCCCATCCTTGTCTGTTTAGATTATAAGCTTTGTGGGGGAAAGACTCTTACCACATTAATACAGTGCCTAACACAATGTGGTGCTGATGAAATACAAATAATAATCTGTTAATCCAAGTATGTGCTAACATTTTTTGGTCACTGTGAGTACTCAAAGTTGAGCTACCCTATGGTAATTAACAGAAGAATGTCACTAGAGCAGAATGTTGCCACAGGTAATTGTTAGGTAAATGTCAAGCTGTAGTCAAGTCATTTATCAAAAATAAACATGAAGGAGAAAGAGACATATTTTATTTTTAGGTGACACGGTGTGGTGATTTTTCTAGTGTAGTGTCTTAATTTCTGGTACAACAAGAGACATGAGTTTGCATCATCGGGATCTGATGTAACATGTTTTGTGAGGAAGCTGAGGGTGGCCATTCCACCTGGCAACATCTGAATTATTGGAGGTAAAAGGATTTCAGAATCTGAAGTCCTCTTTCCAGCCTCAAGAAGAATTCTGTGGAGCTCAGAAGTTTCTCCTTCATCAACAGAAGTTGATCCAATGAAAGATATTGCCTTACCCATTTTGTGTGTCTCATATCCTGGGCCCAACAAAACTACAAAATCACTGCAAACTTCATAGACTACATTACTTGGAACACTGAGGCTACCCCATGAGCTACCCACCTTCTGTGCTTCCTGGCTCATCTGGTAAAGAAATCTCTCTGGCTTCCTCCACTGAAGGCAGGTTCCAACTCCAATCCTTTAGAAAAGTAGGTGATGGCACCTGCTTTGGAACTGAAATAATAAATGGAGTGTGCTGGATTCTTGTGTGTTGTTTGATTTAAAATAATTATTTGGGGAAAAAATAAACACCTCCTTTCTGTAATGTTCATAAGGAGAAGAGACAGCTGTCTCAAATAACAGATTCATTATGATGGAAAGGCTTATTGTTTTTTAACAGTGATGAAGGCCACCACGGTTCTACAGAAACTACTCTTACATTCAGTAGGCTTTTAGAGCGATACACTTTCTAGAATCTTGAACCATTCTATATAATTCTGTAGCAGGGATAAAATTCTCTGTTAAATTTTATTGGATTGCCCAAAATTACTTACAGAAAGGTGATAATTTTCTATTAAATACTATAGGTCTTTTAAAAAGTTCTTCTGCAAAAGAAAAAAGTATATTTGGGGTGAAAAAGAACAAGATACTGTTTCCCTGGCTAGAACACTGACTATATTAATAAACTAAGAAAATACTAGGGCTGGTTGAGCATGTTTAAAAAATTCAATTTGCAAATATATGCATGTTTAAAAGGAGCGAGGTTTTTTTTCACCATGGTTCATGGGATCCTATTCATTTTTTGCATAGTCATGTAACTGCTGGGTATTTGAGACTATTTGCTGCTCCCGAAATTTCACACGTAATTATTCCTCTGTAAAGGCACTGTTCTCCAGTGTGGATTACTGAAATATTTTTAGGAGGGAGATGAGAATTATACTGTATGAATTAGGCATCTACAATGTGAGTTATAAACAGGAAGTAGTGGACGCAAATAGATAACCAGCAAATCATCGTATAAAAACAATTGCCCCAAATATTTGGGGATAGGAATGTATTAAAGGAAAGAAGAACTTGATTATAAATTATTTGCCAAGTTGCAAAGAGACTAAAGCCCAGTCTTGTACTGAGAACTTCTCAGACCCTTGTACCTGCCTGATGCTCTATTGACCTTGCTGATGGAGGAGTCTGGGTTTTGTTGTTATAGTTATCTGTATTATCATAGCTTAATTTTAAGCATCGATGTCAATGGGCCATAAGCACAAGCTTAAAGTTAAGCATGTACATGAGTGTTTCGCTGAATAGGGATGCTTACCTGAATTGAGGCCTGAATCAGTTTTCAATCTTTGTTATCTTTCTTCAGGTTTAAACTTCATTATTTCTCAAAACTTTGCCAGGATGTGGTTAAAAAAGCAAATCTCCGTATCCAAATTGTGGAGGGGAAAAAACTATCAGGTAAAAGATTCCTGTCTGTCCACTAAAAGGAAAGGTAGCATTAAACAAGTATAAAACTGACTAGAACTAGAGAAGTTCATGGAGGATAGGTCCATCAATGGTTATTAGCCATATGCAAGGATAGTGTCCCTAGCCTCTGGGAATGGCCGACAGGATGGATCACTTGATGGTTACCTGTCTGTTCATTCTCTCTGAAGCATCTGGCATTGGCCACTGTCAGAAGACCGGATACTGGGCTAGATGGACCTTTGGTCTGATCCAGTATGGCTGTTCTTATGATATCCTTTTAACTTATTACATTAAATATAGTCATCCAGTTTTTGCTTTTATATATTGATACTGCTTGACTCTAAATATACAAATAAGGAAGCATTTTATCTACCAGAGAACTAAATGAAACAGCACTATTCTCTTTTCAGGTAACTTAATGGCCATGAATCTGCTGTTCTTCATTTACAAAAATAAAAATAAAAAATATGCTCTGATTAGCAAAACAACTAATATATATTTTAAAAGTTTAAGATCTGGGATTTTTGTAAAAGGAAAAGGGGTGGTGTTGGGCATGTGTGTGTTGCATAAACCTGATTAAAAATATTAGCATTTAAATGGTCCAAACTAGCCATTGAAGTTTTCTCTCTATAAGATGTGTGCATCTCCCTTTCTGCTATTGTTATAGCCTATCTGGCTGTAGCACATATGGCAGGCTGTTGATCAGAGTGTTGAATAGCTATCTTCACAACCAGAAGTAATTGGAAAGCTTTTTTGAAATGACAGATAAGATGATGCAATGTGCATCAAACTAATTACCCCTTTCAGTTTTCAAAGCAAGCTGGCATGAGTTAAAACTACAGCCTTAATGTGGCAAAGCACTTAAATATGTGCTTAAGTCCACCTCCATACAGCAGAGCATATGAAGTTTTTATTTTAATCATTATATGATCTTTCCCAAATTTGGGGGAAAGCTCAGAAAGGCAGGGGGTTGCTTTGGACCCATCTTTGGAGAAGGGTGATGGACATCTGTTTTAAGGCTTTGGACTGGGATTCAGGAGATCTGGGTTAAATTCCTGTCTCTGCAGACTTTGTGTGACTTTGGACAAGTCACTTAATCTCTTTGTGCATCAGTTCCCCAGCTGTAAAATGAAGATCATACTGCCTTCCTCCCATTCTTTGTCTGTCCTGGCTGTTTAGCTTATACATTCTTCACGGTGGAGGAGTGTCTCTTACTAAACGTTTGTACAATGCTTTGCAAAAGGGGCCCTGCTGTTTGGAGTTTCTAGGTGCTCTTGTAATAATATAAAATAGCCTACACACACGTCCGTTGAGAAGGAACCCTTAAATGTTCCAACAAGCAAAGGCAGTCATGTTCAACCTATTAGATTTATATAGTATGAAAAAGATTAAATTCCTAAAATTGCTGGGTTAGCCAGCAGGCAGGTAAGAAATCCTTAGTGTCATTAAGGAAGATAAGTGGGAAGCTAGTGACAGATAAAGTTGTTGTTAGTTTGGAACAGAATGAATTCATTGCGTCAGTGTTCTTGAAAGAAATAGTGAAGGTCATGCCTCAAAGACTGGGAGACATTTTCCTAAGGGAGACCAAGAAATCTTAGATGGTCTTATGATTATGCTAAAGTAGGTAGTCAAGCCATAAGCAACAGTCAAAGCTGACAGGGCTCCAGACCCAGATGATTTGTTTTACATAAAGCAAAAATGAATGAAATAAAAATCTCCACTGCAGGCTTTCTTGATAAGAAGGAATAAGAGACACACAGTTAAATTCCATTTTAGGGGGTCTTTATTGGAAGCTAGGGGATGGGACAAGGTCCATACAAATATATAAGCAAAAAAGAATATGGATCCATAAAACAATGCCTGGCTCCTTTAGTTCACCAGTAAGGCCTCATTTTTGTGAATGTCGTGTGGATGCCACAGCAGTTAACAAGTTAAAGTGTTTTGGTTTCTGACTGAAAAAGCAAAGCAAAAATCTTATCTGTGATGTATGTGGCTAAGGGTGAAGGGAGATCCCTAAATAATGGCTACATCAGAGTTGTAGCCAAAACACATGCACGTCTGATTAATTCTTGTTTCCTCATCTGTGAAAAGGGGGTGATAATGCGTAATTGCTTATCACTCTGGGGTGTTGTGAGTTTTAATTGGATAACACTTGTTTAGTGCTTTGAAGATAAAATGCACTATATAAATATTAAGTAATATTACGTTAAGGTCACTGACTTCAAGAGCCCTAGTGTCCTGAAATAGTTAAGCAATCAACTAATCAGCATTGCCAGCCCCAAGCATTCAGAAATCATGAGTCAGGCCCTACAAGAATCATGAGATTTAATCCAAAAAAAAAGTGTTTATTTGCCTTCTGGCTTTGGAGCCTTTTTGAGTCATGTTTCCAAGCTTTTCTCTGCAATCATGAGGATTAGAAACTTAAACTTTGTCAGTTTTTATTTAAAAAATAAATTCTCACATAGAGTTATGTGATTAAGAGCTGGGGATTTAAGAAAAACATGAGACTCGTGATAAAATTGTGAAAGCTGGCAGCGCTGTTCTTTGCTGAAGCATTTTCAGCTGGGCCTGCAGTGCATTGACGGAGAGATCTGAGTACCAGAGCTTGTTCTATTGAGTTCTCCTTCCCTCCTTTTGTGACACTCTCAACAAAGAATACTCCAGCCAAACACTGTATTAACTGACCCCACTCCTAAAGATTCCCAGGTGGATGTTTACTCTGGCTGGAAAAACTAACCCCTTCTTATTTGCTTTGCTACCAACAAGGGTCTTATTTCACTCAGATGCCCTTTTTTCCCCCACTAACCTTTTAAATTATTTTCCTTTCAAAGTTCACTCTAGCTAGTTGGCACATGCTTTGTGACCAAGCAGCCTCCATGGTATGTTTCCGTTGGTCTGGGTATCAGTGGGCTCTGTCAAAGCAGTGTCAGTAGGAGACGACATATCTTCATCTGATTTGGACATTGATTTCAGTGTAACTGGAGGGCAAAGAGAGAGCTCAGCAATGCCATGGATGTTCTGCCTTTTTTGATCTCCCAACTAAAGAACAAGTTTCTTTGTTGCAGAACTGCAAAAACTCATTAACACCACCGCCACTGCCTGACGTGCCACAATTTTAGCGAAGTAAATGGGACCTTGACAAGGTGGACAAAGACAACTTGTAACTTCATTTTTAATACACATACTATTGATAAAACCCGTTTGTAAGGAAAGTTGTTGCTACACCTTTTTTTCTTTTTTTTCTTTTTTTTTTTTTTTAAGAACAGGGATGGACAATCAAAATAGTTTTTGAACTGCAGGTGACTTTTGAAAGTAAAAGGGCACAAAATAGAATAAATAAATATTATATCTATCTTAATAACCTGCTACAGAAATCTCTTTGGAACACACACATACTAGCTTTACCCCTTTCCCAATAAATAAGTTGCATGTTAAAATTCTCTAATTTATATTTTTTTTTCAACCATGGTACAAAACAATATAATTAGCTTTACTGTGCTGTGCCCTCTCTCCCTCCAACCTCTTGAATGGAGCCTGTTATTTCTTAAATGCAGTTTACTCATCCTCTCTAAAATTTTATCTTGCAGACGTGAAACTCGCAAGACATGTACTTCCTTGGGCTGTTGTCTTTGCTGGTTTTGCAAAGTAAGGCCTTGAGCACAAATTTTCCTAATGAAGCTATTGCAGAGTTTTCAGTGAACATTTATAATCAGCTGCGGGCCACCGGGGAAGATGAGAATATTCTGTTCTCTCCTCTGAGCATTGCAATTGCCCTGGGGATGGTGGAACTTGGAGCTCATGGATCCACTTTAAAAGAAATTCGACATTCCCTGGGATATGACAGCTTGAAAAATGGTAAGGTCTTCTAATTGTGTTTCTCTGTGTATTTTTGTTGTAAAGGAAGAGATGGGGCCTATTGAACAACCATGGAAAGGTCAAGGTTTTGTTCATGGATTTCTTAAGGAGAAAGTATGAACACCTGTTAGGTGTTGCACTTGAAAAGTAGTAGAATTTCTTGAAACTGTAATTTTATGCAATTTGTGTAATGTCTAATGTAAATATTTTTAGTATAACTATTTTGTGATTCCTTGATGGTACTAGGTGATAAGATTTCTTCTATTCTAAATTTGAACAGCTGGTGTACTGGGGTAAATATTTAGCATCATTAGATAAACTCCTGTTTAAAATTGATAACAGATGGGCAGATAATGCCTATTGTATGAACTAGTGAGTTGAAATAGAGACAAGAAAATATAAACCTAGAAAAATTTCCTATATTCTATGTTATCCTTTTGTGTGTAAATACCTGTTCTTAATAATATAGGATCAAATTCTACCCTCAGTTACATCTACGTACCTTCAATATCATTGTGTGGACATACTTGAGGGCAAATTTTGTTCACAGGTATTAGTGGTGGTTGTTTGTAGTGAATCTGCTGGGCATTTCCACTTCACTGCATGTCTCTGAGTAAATGTAACTACCCCATAATGTGACTGTAACTAGAGACCGCCACGTCAAAGGATCATAATGATTCTGAGAGGTACTGTATGTAGGTGTTTGCTTGGAAACCCGTGAGTGAAATTTCAGGCCTTTATTAAAACCCATTGGACCTGGGGGCCTCTGAGGAGCAGCAGTTTGAGGCAGCCTAGGAAATAAGGTGGTGCTCTGGAGGTATATGCATGTAATTCCACTGGCCCTGCAATAGCCGTTTTGCATAGTCTCCTACACAGACGATGCCTGCAGATTATATTTGCTGCCTAGTTCTACAATTTTGCCTCAAAGGCTAGGTCTACACTGCGGGGGGGTCGACCTAAGATACGCAACTTCAGCTACGCAAATAGCGTAGCTGAAGTCAGCGTATCTTAGGTCTATTTACCTGGCCATGAGGACGGTGGCGAGTTGACTACTGCTGCTCCTCCGTTGACTCCACTTCCGCCTCTCGCTGCGGTGGAGTTCCGGAGTCGACAGCAGAGCGATCGGGGATCGATTTTATCGCGTCTACACTAGATGTGATAAATTGATCCCTGATAGATCGATCAGTACACGCCGATACGGCGGGTAGGGTAGATATACCCTAAGGGATTAAAAACAGACAATTACACTCTGATATTTGAAAGTGTAGTCCAGTTAATGCAAACCAGGCCATGCTCGGATCTCAGACACATACTTTGTGTACACAGCTATCAACTCCTATTTCAGCTGTTGCAGTGCACTCTACATGAAGCTATCTCCAAAGACCAGCCGGAAGCTTCAGCTATTGTAGAAAGCAGCAGGTTGCTTGAATCTTTGTTCAGTACACATTAAACTCACTACGCTTGTTCTCCATATGCTTTATTGGCTTCTGACTTGACTCCAGGAGCAATTCTGGTTGCTGGGATTTTTAATCTGTGAAACCTGTTACTGTCAGAGTTCCTGGTTATCTAAGAGACTGCTTTTCTCCTTCCCTGGGCAGTGTCCTGACAACTGAAATTAACTGAAGTAATTTTAAAGTCCCTAGACCTAAGTTCCGCTGATGAAGAGTTCTCAGTGGAGGGCTTTAGCATTGAAACTCATTGCTTTTTTTTTTTTTTTTTCCCTCCCCAGGGCCCCAAACTGTTAACATTTAGGACACAATACAAGACCCATTGAGCATTTGGGAGGGAAACATGCTAGAATAATTTTTTCTTCTCGGGATAGGTCAGAATGATTCATTTTGATGTTGGGACAAATGAAAGCACTACAGTTGGCAGGGTTGTGTGTGGGGTTGAGGGAATGGCTCGCTAATGCTGCTTATTGTGGACAGTAGAAACCCAAACTAGTCATTGCACAGTGGCCTGCCATGCAGATTAATTCACATCTTCAGTATCTGAAATGGAACAGTCTACAACGTGCACATTCAAGTCAGTGTAATGTAGTATATTATCTTGGTCACTGTGTGTGCTTTTTTATTATTATTTTTGACCTCTGATTTGTTTACATTTTCTGTCTGAGTCTTTTAAAAAAAAATAAAAAATAAACAACTCTAGAATGTTAATGGATTTTCTGTACTTGAGGCTAAAATATCATTATGAATTGGTAGTGGGGAGCCTTAAGGAAAACAAACTACTTGTAATGTTTTTCTTTTTCTTTTATTTTCTTTTCAGGTGAAGAATTTTCATTCTTGAAGGACCTTTCTGATATGGCAAGTACTGAGGAAAGCCAGTACGTGATGACAATTGCCAACTCCCTCTATGTTCAGAATGGATTTCACATCAGTGACAAATTTTTGCAATTAGTGAAAAAATACTTTAAAGCTGAAGTAGAAAATGTAGACTTTAGTCAAAGTGCAGCTGTAGCTAACCACATCAATAAGTGGGTTGAGAATCATACAAATAGTAAGTCCCTGTAGTTCTTTTATTTCTCTCTGACTGTAAATGTTTGGTTGTGTCGTGCTGAAGTAGGTCAGTACTGGTTGACCTTTGTCTTGTCTGTTACCTTAATCTTAAGTGAGAGAGAAGATATCTTCTCTCTCAGACAATTCTAGCATCAGTTCTTAATACAATTATATTTTTTCCTGTACTATGATAGTCCTTTCAAAAATCAGCTTTTGCCATCGCTAACCACACCGTGGTATCTGAGAGAGACTCATTTCCTCTTCTACATATAAGAAAATAACTGCGGTATCTACTGGTAAAATAATGACACTTTACTAGCAATCACTCTGTGATTTGAGTCTCTATTTTCTATTTAATATAAATGTATTTTATTAATGAAAATTTAATTTTTTTCATGCTTTCTTTCTAAAACTGTTGGTTACTAAATATAAAATATGTTTAAAGACGTTACTGGCCTGAGCTTAGTAATGACTTAAAATGAGAATTGTGAGTGCTCATTACCTCTCAGGATCAGGCCCAAATATATTAAGGAATATAAAGTCAGTTTTGGTAGACATGTGCAGATCCACTGACAAAATCTGGACACATGCAGCCCCTGTTGACTTCAGTGGAAGCCATATCAGTGTTGCCAAAGACAGAATTTGACCATTGATAACACTATCACTACTAAGGTGAACAGAGATCTCTAGTAGGAGAAAACAGTAAATGCAAAACTAAAAAAGCAAATGTATTTGTCAGATTTGCTGTTGAATTCTGATCATTGCCTGTGTGGTGCTCCCATTGATTGCTTGGTTCCATACATACTTGGAGAGCAAATAGAAGCAGAGCGTGTTCCAACTTGTGGATCAGAGAAAATAATTATGCTCTAATTCCTTTTCCACTACGTCTCTTAAATTAGTTTGTGGTGATACTATTTTAACAATAGAGGCCAGATTCTGTCCTTAGTTGCAACACTGTAAGTCTAAAGGTAAGGTCAGAATTTTTCTAGGAATTTCTACCACACACACATCCCCATGATATCTGAGAATCTAGCTGTAGAGCTGTTATGGGAAGAAATGCGTTATTTAATATGTACATTTGTGGCATAAATGGGAAAAGTACTGGCTCTTGCTCCAGTTTGAATTCATCCTGTTTTGCCAAAGTATTTGGGAGTGTGTTGCACCTCAGAGTTAAAATCCTGCCTTGCTTTTTGGAAACACAGAAATGGAGGGAACAAAGTAGCACTAGCCATGCAATAGGTCACATCATGCTGGCATAGGTGAATGTACAGTTGTGTGAACCTTTGTGTTTTTAGAAGGCACAGTATAAGCACCTGTCTAATGCCTGCTGCACAAGCATCCTTGGTGCTGACCAAGCTGGCAATCCACAGTCCACTGGGGCCATGATGCACTTACAGGCAGTCGTAGTCCCTCAGCTTAATGTCCCTGTAGCACCAGAGCTCATTCTTGCCTGGTTGCTATCAAGGGAAGAGGAGACCCTCTCCCTCACAACAGTGCCACAGAGGGGTAGTCGGGATTTCATCCATGGCTTGTTAAACACACTCCTCTCAAAGCTTTGAGTAATAAGTGCTCAACAAGGTTCAAAATAAATGAGACATACCTGTCTTAAGAAAATATTCCACACCATATAGAAACCTAATATACAGTAATGTGTGTTACCAAGAACTGTTTGGAAAATGTCACTGAAAATGAAATTTCGAACAAGGAAAGGAAAGACTTCAGATTCTCTCCCCCCCCCACCCCCCCATTCAAACAAGCTTTTAGTGTGTGTGTGTGTGTGTGTGTGTGTGTGTGTGTTCTCTTGACTGTGGTAATCTTTCTGCCTCAAGGGACATTGCTCTGAATAAACTGAAGTATAAACAAAAACAGTTACTCCCAGGACAGCATGAACCAGATTCTGCCCTCAGATGCACAAATGTGATACCAATTGGCTGCTCTGTGGAGTTCTGCAAATGCATCTAGAGGCAGAATTTGACTCTAAACACACTCACGAACAAATCATAAATTGAGAAGTAATAACCAGATAGAGTGCCTTTTTTTTTTTAACCCATTATATAACATGTTGGTCATAAATAGGAGTAAGGAATCCATCTGGGATGAATTATTAAATTCAGTGACTAGATTTGTCACTATTCTTACAGAGTTATAAACTCAGAATTATTTTACTGAAAACAAGTTGTATCCAATCAGTAACAGACAATGCACTCTGATTGGAATAATTTATTTAGGAGTGTAAGCATAGCAGCTGCTATGCTCGGCTAACAAGCCTCTCATGACTACAGTAGATGTAAGATGTGGGGCTTTGCCTGTGTGAAAACCAAGTACCTGGCTCACTCTCAGGGCCGTAAGCAAGGCCAGGCAACTGCCCAGGACGCAAAGTGGTGGGGGCAAAAAAATGATGGGGGCAGGGGTGAAAGTAACTACAGACACTTACCGGTATGGGGCTGGGGCTGGCCCCCAGAAGGGGCGGAGCCTCAGGCGGAAAGGGCAAGGCTGGGGGGGGTCAGCATCCCCCAGCCAGCCCTTCCATGCCACCTGGCCTGTGCTGCTTGGGGCTCCAGTGGTGATTTAAAGGGCCAGCCCCGGGGCAGCTGCTCTCTTTGCCCCCTACCTGCCCATTGGCAGCTGAGAGGGGGGTCAAAAGGGGCAGGGATGTTAAAGCGCTGCAGGGTCCTTTGCCATGGGAGCACTTTAACATTGCTGCCTCCCCTCCCCCTCCCCCGGTCAGTGGCCTTGCTGGTAGGGCTGCCAAGGTGGGGAGGGGGGGCAGCAATGTTAAAGCGCTGCTGCGGCAAAGGACCCTCCTTAAAGCACTGCCGTGGCAGCACTTTAACATCCCTGCCCCTTTTGCCTCCCCTGTCAGCAGCCCTGCCGGCACAGACCCGACCTACGCGGTACCAGCCCGTGTCGGCTCACTTTCACCCCTGGATGGGGGTGAAAGAAAGAGTAGGGGGTGCAAATATGCTTGCTCACTCCAGACACTAAAATGTCTAGTGACGGTGCTGCCCGCTCTTGATGTCATTGCTATTAAAGGCCCCACTCAATGGGACTCTTTACGTTCTTAAAGTTAAGCACATCTTCAGGTGTTTCTTTAGATTACAGCCCAAGTCCATAAAAGTTGATCCCCTGGGAGGGAAATAGTGAACTGTACTGTAACACCAGGAGAAACTTTCTTTATTTGACCTACATTTCCTCAAGGTTTCAGTGTGGGTTATATTTTAAAAGTGATGCTTAGAAACAAGTGACTGATATACACTTGAAGGAAGGATTTACATACCGACACTGTGATTTATGTTTTGAAAATGCTGGAAAATTAATTTGGGATTTACTGAGGAAATCTGAAATGGAAATTTTATGTTAGTGCTATTTTTTATTTTCTTGCCTTTTGCAAGCTGGATGAGTTTTGATTGAATATTCAATTTTACGTGCGGTTTGAAGCATTCCTTTTCCTTTCTATCTGACAGACATGATCAAAGATTTTGCCTCATCAAGGGATTTCAGTGCTCTAACTCATTTGGCCCTCGTCAATGCAGTCTACTTCAAGGGAAACTGGAAGTCGCAATTCAGACCTGAAAACACAAGGACTTTCTCTTTCACTAAAGATGATGAAAGTGAAGTGCAGATTCCAATGATGTACCAACAGGGAGAATTTTATTATGGTAAGCTGGGACCTGGACAGCTGACTTAATTAGTGCAGATAACTCGAACTCATTGTAGCAATAATATGACACTACTTATTCAGTCGTGCACAATTCTGCACACGTTTGTATATGGTTGCCCAACTATATGCAGTTACCTGATTGGCATTCCCTTGTTGGGTATTTCTTCACACACACGGTCAGTTAAATGTTGCCTTGACAGAATTCATCTTTTATTTTGTTTTATAACTTCAACGGGTAATATTGAAGCTTATTTTTAAGCATTTTTTTTCTTTTTTATCAATTTAAATTTTCAGTTGCAGGAAATTATGATGGGGTAAATAATAATTAATGACGGTAGACATTGAGCGTCAATAAGTTTAAGCTTTATAATGGTTAAAACACAAATTGTCAAAGTCACTTGTCAAATATACAAAGTAAAGTTCCTTAAATTATGAAATGTTTGATTTTGAAGTTTGATTTCATCATGTTCTGATGTGTAAGGTGTCATCTCTTATCCTATTCAAAAGCAGTTCTGAAAGTTACTAGGCTTTAGGGAAACTGAATTTTTTGGTCTACTTATTTATTGCTTTAGATTTCTAAAATATAACGAAGTGCCTGTCTTGTGCTCTGTATACCTATTTCATAAATTATAATGAGTAAAGGATTGCTTATAAACATATCTACCTCAGACTGTGAGAGAAAAGGGGTGCCCAGAAGGGTAACAAATCTGGGTTCTGGCAGACCAAGCAGGGAGCAAGTTAAGTAAGTTATTTTTCTCCACATGAGGATGTAACTACACTTGGAGAGAGAAAATGCTAGACAAGTAAATGTAAGCAGTGTATAGCTGAATTGTTTTGATGATGACACTAAAGTAATAGAGGAGGATTGGTCAAGTGATAAGTGGTATCAAAAGCTGAGATCCATGTTCAGTCTAACTGGCATGGTTTTTTTCTGAATTGTATTCTAACACTTGAGGGATCTACTTTTTTAAATACTATATATTATCTTAGAAACACTTTACAAACTTTAATTGACCATCACAAGGAATCAAGTATTGAGAGACTATAGACTAAAATTTTCAAAAGCGCCTTTAAGTTACATCTACACTACAGATGTCTGCTAGTATAATTATGTTAGTTAGGGATCCCACCGTTTCACGTCCTGACCCAGATAACTATGCCAGCACAAATTTGTAGTGTAGGCCTGGCTTAAGCCTCATTTTAAAATATAATTTAGGCATTTGGGAGCTTAAGTTTCATTGAGAGTCAGTGAGTCAGTTTACTTAGGCTCTTTGGAAAGCTTAAAATGAGGTTAGTAATTTAAGGTTCGTTGTTTTGCTGCCTTCTGAATACAGTGTACGTATTTGTTATGTTTAATTTAATTTACATCTGATAGATTACTAGTGTTGCATAGCGTGCATCTTCCCTCAGTTCGTTTAGTAAAGACAAAGTTTAAAGGAAATGCTTATTATGGAATTATATTCCTTTTTTGTAGGGGAGTTCAGCGATGGCTCCAATGAAGCAGGAGGTATCTATCAAGTTCTGGAAATACCATACGAAGGCGATGAGATAAGTATGATGATAGTTCTTTCCAGACAGGAAGTTCCACTAGTCACACTGGAGCCATTGGTCAAAGCCCAGTTGATTGAGGAATGGGCTAACTCTGTGAAAAAACAAAAAGTGGAGGTATATCTACCAAGGTGAGGATATATTTCCAAGTACACATTTTAAACGAGGGTGCATTTGTATGTGCTTTTCCTGCTGTGTCTTTATATGACTGTACAGGGTAGTAGAGAAGGATGGGCGCAGTAGCAAATGCTGTTAATCATCACAACAGTGTTTTCTGTTTTCAGGATGGCTTGAGATTTGTCATGTGCTTTGCAGGGGGGTGGATTTTAGAACACAGATGTAAAATTTCTAGGCAGTGAGAGAACAGGGTGGGAATCCTTGGAGATTTCCCATTAAAATTACCTCCAAGAGGCCATTTTATTTTGATGTAAGTTGATCCAAATTGAAAACTTTCTTACTGTCAGCACTGATTTTAAGGATTAAGGATTGATTTACACTGGTTACTTGGAGCAATGATAGATCCGTTCCATCAGATACAAACCTCTCATCGGGCTTTTCTGTAGCCATCTGTTGCAGTGGTGACCCTTGCCAGTTACCTTTTGGATAAGGAAGTATTTGCAGTTACATAACCTTAGTGTTTGTAGTATGCAAGGTTATTCTGTAATAAGCGCAGGAACATACAGGAATCCCTCCACATTTGTTTTCCCTTTGGGCCTGATGCAAAGTCCGCTGATGTCAATGGCAAGACTTCTATTGACTTCAGAGGACTTTATATCAAGCTATTGCATCTGTTATCCTTAGGTGACATTGACAGTTTTTCAGTGTATAACAAGAACTTCCCTCAGCGATGTATGCAGTTTTTGAAAAGATGCTCTTTAATCATCTTAATTTCTCAATTTAGACTAGCTGAACTTTCATTATATCTATATATCTAAGACTATAATTGTGCTTCTCATTTATTGTTTTGTGTAAGGCTTCTGTAGGCCACTCTACAAACTGAACAACTGGAGGGAAAAAAAAAGTGGCAAAGGAATGGTTTGAAAACAGGGAACAGATGGTGGCAGAGGACATCTGAAGTGTATTATGGTCCAGTGGTTTTAAGGAACTGTTATCTTTGCCACCATTCTGTTGTTGCTGAACAAAGACATAAAATGGTAGTTACTGCTCTTTATTTCAGTAACATTTAATTGAAATGGTGTACGTATGACCCGAGGGATAATTTATAACTGTTTTATTTTAAACAAATAAAACTTTCTTAGCCAAACCCTTGTTACCCATGTGAAGGTCCTTTTCATGAAGATACCTGCAGCCATGGGAGCATGCTATGGATTGTGGAGCAAATCCAGAATTATAGGGCTAGATGAAGGCAAGCCAGGGCCCTGGGCACATCACACCACCCCATTCTGGTCCTGTCTCAAGCCATGCCCCATCCCACCACCACTTGAAGTGGCAGAGGCTGGGAAATCCCTCCCAGAAAGGCAAGAGCATTATCTTGGGGTCTCCATCTCCCCCAGACAGGAGGGTAACTCCTCCCTTCACCTCGAGAGCAGCACAGGTAACCACTTCTTCCACCACCACCCTCGTCCCCTGCACTCTGAAGAAGCACTGGGGAGTGGGAGGGGGCTTGCACAGCAGGCAGGGTGTATCTACTTGGGCTGGGCCCATTACACTGTTCTTCAGTTGGGGTGGTGTTGGCAGGGCCCTCCAGAGCAATGCCCCCATTGAGATCATCCCTCTCAGAACTACTGTTCCAGGCTCTCTGCAGACTCAGGCAGGTGTCGTTACATCTGTTACAGTTCTATCACGTTTTTTTCAAGTTTTTTTCTTTGCAACCATAAGTGCTAGAAATTTAAAAAAAAAAAAAAAGCATAGACTATCAATGTTCCTCTAATTTTTTTTCCATCAATGTGTGGAATAAATTTTGTTATGTGCACTGAGGTATGTGTGTCACAAGTAGAAACAAAAAAATTAGATATAATTATATATTTTTTTAAAAGTTAAATAAGGATAATTACTCCAGCCAGGCCGGGTTAGGCATTTTAGAACTCACTACTCAAAGAATTAAATTTTAAGTGTAAGAGAAATAAAAATTATGAAATGCATAGACCAGTCAAAACACTAAAATAACACACTTTGAAAGAATAAAATGACAGCGAATATATGTGTGCATTGCAGGAAGTACCAAGAAGTAACAACAATAATACAACAAGTATGTGTTGGGAGGCGAGTGTGACAGAGACTGTGTGTGTGTGTGTGTGCTGGCTGCTGGGGAAGTGTCTGAGAGAAACCCTGTGCTGTCTCTTTAAGGCACTCACTGAAAGCTCTCCTGCTCTGATCTGAGCCCTGTTGTCTCCCCTCCCCTGCTCTGCGGAGATGGGGTGCACGGGCAGGGGAGAATGACGGGGCAATCTCAGAAATAATGCACTGTCTCTTTAAGAAAGTCCGGCGCACCCAGTGGGAGGGTCCCAGGGGTAGCTGCAGGATGGAGCAATGTTGTGAGGGGAGGGGCACCTGAACACATGGCTGCCGGCTGTCCGCAGCACTTAAATCTCTCTGTCTCTGCTGCTCAAGCGTGCAGCTTACAGGGAACACATGACTCTATAATGTCACATGATTCCAGGAGTCAGGATCCTAGGCATGCGCCTATAGTGCATAGACTTTAATCCAGTCCTGCTGGGTTATGTGCATTTCCCCACTCCTATTGTTCCTCCTCCTCTAACCAACAGTTGATAATCAAACTGGATAAAATTGGGTGCCATTAATCTCCTTCTGTATTTTTCAGATTATTAAAAAAACTAATGTGGCCTTGAAATTCAACATAGAGATACAGTAATTCCCTTACTAAATTGCAGAGATTAACTGTGCACTCCCAGCATGCTAGATTTCCATTAGGATTCAGAGGTGATCTGCAGGATTTTATCAGTGCACTAAATAAACACTTCATAAATATTTTATCCTCTGACTGAAAAGGCACATTATGAAATATGGCCTGCAGACTCTGTCCACTGAGAATCGAAAGCAGCAGTGGAATAAAATTAAATTTTCATGCCCCCGAAAGATGGTATCCAATTATAAAGTGAACATTTTTTAAACTTATACATTTGTAATCGGGCCTGAATGACTAGCCACAGCAGAGTTAATCACAACTTTTCCAATTTCTATCTGTGTGCAAATGAAACTCTGTATTACTTCTCTTAATAGCAAAGGGGAGAATTGTACAGGATTGTTTAAATTATACTTTCTCATTTTCCATTTTCAAATCATTGTTTCCAGCTTAACCAGGGCTAAAGTGATCAACATTTTAATCCACTTCTGCGTAGAAGTGAAACAGACCATGAAACTAATTTACAAAAATGTCTCCCAAACATAATTTATTTGAAGAGAACCAAAGGGAGAACTACTGGCTAATAAGAGCGCAGTCTGAGCAGCTCTTCTTATGGAGTGTCTAACTATGCCCGGACTTTAAAATTACTGTCCTTCATTTATTTTTATTTACTTGCCATCCTTTTTAAAATATGTCTCAAACTGGTCAAAGAGTTTCACATGCCACAGTTGGTATGCCTTAAAAACAGGAGTGGGGGGGAGAGCTTTGCCTCCCTGCTCATTCTCTCCTTGTCCCTTCTGCTATTTCTGGCATTTGTTAGCTCCGGTTCTTCTTGTGATATGATCATAGAGATGTACAGAATTCGTGGTAGAGCAGCTCTTACCGCTGTGAATGATGGCTGTGGTAGAGTATGCTTATGGCCTGGTCCTGATGGACAAAGATGGGGAGGAAGGAGACTGTTTCAGTCATGTTCGCTCAGATGAGTTAGCTTTGACACCGTTGAAAAGCCCTGTTAAGATGCAGGCTAATATGTCTGAAGCCATTTTAACTGACCATATAGAAGCCTAGGCTCCCTAGGAGACTAAAACACTGCTTCAGATGCTGAGGGCTTATATTGGCCATCTGGGCAGGTGTGAATTTTACCTGTGATGTGAACTAATGCACCTGTTCCTCTTTTTTTTGCATTTGCTTTACTTTTATGCAGAGCAAAAAGCAATGTGCTATGGACTAGTTTGAGAACCTAGATTTTCAACTTCTTCTCACAAACTAAGTAACTTTGAAATGATAACCTGTGGCTGAATTACATTTTTGCTCCAACTCCTTTTGCTGTATGAGCAAAAAGTAGATCCATTCCTGATTGATTCTAAGTACTCTTAACTCCCATTTGGTTCAGTAGGAATTCAGCACCTCACAGGAGGCACTCAGCATCTTGTGGGACTGGGCCCTCTCTCCTTTCTCTTCTGTCCTTTCTGAACCATAGAGGTTTTGGATGAATCGTATTAATTAATTCTCTATATAAACTCTAAACTAAGGACTCTGTTCTGCAAAGGACATAAATGACTCCTCTAAATCTCACTGCTGTATAACTTTAATCCTTGATGCAGGGCTCATCTTCCATAATTCTTTGAAAACTGGCATTTATTGGAAAGCTTGATCATATCAGAGAAGTTTAGATATTGTGTTTTGCTATTGCTAGATGATACGGTGCCTGCTCTAAAGAGAAACATGGTCATCTACTTTAGTGATCTCTGGATCAGGCCCACAGTTCTAGGTAGGAAGTGAAGAGACAGACCAGGTAAACCTATTAAAAATATGACTGCCACACTAAGGCCTTGGCTACACTTGCGAGTTATAGTGCAATGAAGCAGGCCCGGGTGCCCTAGCTCACTCCCCGTCCACACTGGCAAGGCACGTAGAGTGCTCTGACTCCGCAGTGCTGCTGGTACTCCACCTCGGCAAGTGGAATAACGTTTGCTGCGCACCCGCTGGAATGCCATGGCGCTAGTGTGAACAAGGTGTTGCGTTACTGCGCTGTGATCAGCCTCCAGAAACGTCCTATAATCCCCTTAAGTCAAGTGGCCATTCTTGTCATTGTTGTGAAATTGGCTGCAGGAATGCGGAAATGCCCTTTCAAAGCTCGGTTTCGAAAAAGCCGGCTGCTTATCAGTTCAGAGAAAAGCAAACATTTACTGTTTGCTTTGAGTGAGAGAGAGAGAGAGAGAGAGGTGGGGAGAGAGAGCGGGGTCTGAATTTACAAGACAGCATGCTGACACACTCTCAGCACCCCAAAAACCCCCACTCTCTCCTCCCACATGCACACACACTCCCTGTCACACTCCACCCCACCCCCCCCATTTGAAAAGCACGTTGCAGTCACTTGCATGCGGGATAGCTGCCCATAATGCACCACTCCTAATGCCGCTGCAAGTGCCACAAATGTGGCCACACCAATGCGCTTGAAGCTGTCAGTGTGGACAGACTGCAGCGCTTTCCCTACAGCACTCTACGAAGGCGGGTTTAACTCTCAGCGCCCTACATCTGCAAGTGTAGTCATGCCCTAATGCTCACCCCGACTCTTTCTCGTACTTGGCTATCTCCTCAGCCTTGTTGTGCTGCTTCTTTGCCTCTTGCCAACATCTGCTCTCTTTATAAAAGTCTCCAAAGAGATATTAACATGGGAATACATATATATCAAAGCTACTATAATGGAGGAAATAATCCCCAGTGTGTAGCAGGCGTAGATGTTCCCCTTTGGATGAATGTACTACTATACAGTCAGACCAGTTGTCTCGCCTCTTAACCTATGGTGTTATGGCAATAAACATTATTGGGTTCTTTGAAAGTGGATCAGGTTCACAGGTTAATGCTTTCTCAGGGAATAGATCACTGACATTTTTCATCCTCATGGAAGCATGAGGTCATGTAACAGTTTTTCCAATGTATTATATACAAACAAGCTTTTATTCAAGCTCAGATATTCCTGTCTCTTCTATCTCTTGTCTGTTTTTTGGGGGTTTTTTTGTATTTGGGTTTGTTTGTTTTTGGTCATTGCAGAAGAGTACAGTTTTTCACTTGCTGTTTGCATTACTCTCTGTTGATAGAATAGATTTAGATTTAACATGTAGGTTTTCTTTTTGTCAGATTCCACTTAAGTTTCAAGTGCTGTCAAATAACTGCAGTTCTTCAGTGACTATGACTTCTGTCTGATGGGTATGAAAATTTGATTTGCCCTGTTTATAGCATTTGAAGCTCCAAAGTACATCTCCTTTTGTCCAGTTTCCAGTATAAGACTGGAAGATAGATACTTTTAGATCTCCTGGAAATATGCAGTTCTTCTGCTCTGCATGATGCACCCACATACTGCCTGCACATTATGGAGGAAATTACTTCTTTATGGTTGAATATCATGTAATGCAGCATTCCCAAAGTGTGGGGTGCCCCAAAGGACTAGGCTGGGGCTGAACAGACTGCTCAGTTGTTCTCTGGACTGTCAACTTTAGTTATAATAATAAATAATAATAATAGTCATCATCGTCGTCAGAATTGATTTAAATTTCTAGCTGTTACAGCTGCAAAGAAATCCTTGAAAATGTGACGTGAGTGTAACTGATACTATGATGTCTCCCTGAGTTTGCCAAGACCCTGAGGTGTGAATAGACCCATTATTTTCAAGGGGAGCTCATTCAGATGCCAATTGTGATATTTTAATTGTAAATTCACCGCTTAACAAAGCATGTAAAGAAGGAAAGAAGGTATCATATTAGAAAGATCTACAGAATCTAAATTGAGTCAGCTGATTCTGAATAAGTTTTCAACAACATATGGCAGAGTTGAACGGGGTGTGATTAGTGTCACTTTTCTTAAAGGGCCAGCTTGGTTTTCAGAAGTTCAAGAAATACTTGTAACGTTTCTCAGTCCATATCTAGGAGTGTACATTTTTTCTGATGATCAAATCTGATCATCTGATGAGATCTCTCTTGCAGGCCTTCTGGTGAACTTCACTCACCCAACATTTGGCCTGTCCGAGGTCTGAATGAGAATACAGCCTATCTCATATATAGTGTCAATATAATATTTTATATAGTTCTTTAGTAATATCACAGATAAACTCTCCTTTTTTTCCACCCTCCTTCCCATCCTCCCAGACCCTGCTTCTGCAGCATAGTCAGTTTCGGGGTTTAGGGATTTTTCAAAAATAACTCCCAAATCTCTTCCAAGCTTAGTATGCAAAAGTATTTTTTGATGTATCTGTTTGCGTTCTCTATTTTTTTTCTAGTTTATTATTTGTCATTTATCTGCTAAGCCTGTTATTTGCGGTCTAGTGGTCCAGAGACTTAAATCCACTTAAATCCCATTTATATCTCCTAGGAATCTCTCCACAGTTGGAAGTTTCCCTTTGCAGTTGTGGGGGGGGGGGGGGGTTGTTTTTTGTTTGCAACCTCTAGGTTGTTTTTCAAACCCATTATCCTCACTACCATCTTACCTCCTCACTTAATGGTTAACCAACAGTATTGAGGTTCATCAGATGTGTATAGTTATGTTTATTCTCTGTCAGAGCCTGTTGCTGGTGGGAACCATCTAGCTGATTTGACACTGGCAGTATGAGATATTAGTAGGCACCTTTATTGTAATGCTTACTCATTTTTTTTTTAAATTGCCAATTGCTTTATATAATGCATATATAACCAACTAACCTAATACCAAATAATGTCATCCCCTGTGCATGTAGATGAGGGGGCATGCTTGGGCCCTAAATTTTGAAATGTATCTGAATTGTAACATGGCAATAAATATTCCTCAGCACGTTCACCTTTATATAAGGTGCCCATGCAAGTCCGTCTGCTCCACTTAAACCCCAGTTAATCCCTGTATTGAAGGCCAAGCACTATTCAGTTCTTCCTAAAAGTTTGCATTGAAGTCAGTGGAGTAACTCTAGATTTACACTGGCATAACTGAGAGCAGAATCTGGCCCACCATTTCAGAGCCGTGAAGTCAGTGGGGGCTTTGAATGAATAAAGACTTGAGGATTTGGTCCATAGTGTAGGGCTAAAGTTGTTCGAAGGGCCTTGCATTGGCTGACTGCATGGGGCTTTATTCCACTCTGTGTGAACTCCCAGTTCATTGTCGTGGGCAAAGTGGGTGCTGCAGCCTTTCAAAGAACAAAACTAGTTAAGGACACTTTCCCCTTCCTGAAGTCATGTTGGCTGCCTTTGGTTCATCTGTACACTATGCCTTTACATTTTATTCATTAAGAGTGTGCAGTGTTCTGACAAAAGATGTCAAGCTGACTGCAGTGAAATTTGCTAGAGCACTAGAGGGGACTTTCCCAACTAATGACATTGTATTAGTCACTTGCTGGTCCTCTGGTATCCTGCCAAAGCAATGAACTCTTAAGGGGGAATGCGTCTCCTCTTTTCCTCCCAAGCACCATGAACCTCCTGTAGGTTGTTTGGGCATGGTGCTTTAATTCTTTTGCTGTCACCAATAAGCTGTAGCTGCTCCTGTACTCTCCCCCATAAATCATCTTTTCATTTAGACAAATTCTGCCTTAGTAAAGAACATTAGTGTCTGTTTAGCTGAAGTTTTGTTGATTCTCTTTGGCTTATGTTGTCACTTTTTACTGCCTACATTTTTGTTGCATGAATGAGTCATGTTTTCCATTTTCTTCTGTTAGATTTTTCTTGACAATGGGAAAATCCAGCTGACCTTTTTCATTTCATTCTTCATTATCTCTAGATTTTATTTTTTTTATTTTATTTTATTTTTTGTTCAGCTTCCAGTTTTTGCATATGCCCTGACATTCCATGAGATCATCTCCACACTTCATCAATTGCTTTATGCTGGGTCAGGATTCTGTGCAGCCCCTCTCATTTCTCACAATGCTGCTGGATGATTGACATATGTTGTATTATACATGGTTTGTTAATATGAAATAAGACTGACTGTTAGTTATTTTTATTACAAGAAATGGCACACTGGCACAATAGTTTTTTCCACTGGGTCAAGAGTATATGAGAGAGATTTTAATAAGAACTGCAGTCTGAATGCACAGTACTGGATTTACCATGGTGCCACTGGCACCATGGAACTGGGCCCACAGTCCAAAGGGGCCCTGGCCCACTCTTCTCCTCTTCCCACTCCCGCCCCCGCTCTTTCCTGTGGGGACAGAAGCTTGATGCTTCCGGCTCCTGCTGCAGCAGGGCATGCTCTGCCGGCAGCCAAGGTCCTCCCCTGCCTCTTCCCCGGAGGGTGCTACGTTCCCTCCCCTCCCACTCTCCCTGTCACTGAACAACTGTTTGCCGGCAGGAGGGAGGGGGAAGAGCGGAACCTCAGCACACTCACCGCTTCGGGGAGGAGGAGAAGAGGCAGGGGCAGGCCTTGGGGAAGGGGCTGGAATCGGGGCATACCCCCTCCAGCCCTCTGCCATGAGCACCCCCACGACCCCAGCCCACCTCCCCAGCCCCCTGCACCTCCTCACACCTCCCCTGCCATAAGCACCCCCACGACCCCAGCCCCCTGCACCTCCTCACACCTCCCCAGCCCCCTGCCATGAGCACTCCCATGACCCCATCCCACCCCCCCATCCCTCTGCACCACCTCACATTTCCCCAGTCCCCTGCCATGAGCACCCCCACGACCCCAGCCCACACCCCCATCCCCAGTCTCCAACCTTCCTGGGCAGTACAGCAAACATGGCCCTGTCCACTAGCTCTCTCCACTCCCTCCCCCCCCCCAAGTGTTCGGTTAGCAGTGCTGACTGGAAACTAAAAGTCCGGTTATAGGAGTAACCACATTAGCCTCCGCTCTTCCCACTCCCAACACCCACCCCAGAGGCCTGGAAGAGAACCTGTCCTGCTGCTGCAGGAGGAGGGGCAGCTCAGTGCAGAGAGAGACGAAGAGAATGGGCTAGGACAGAGGTGGGCAAACTACGGCCCACGGGCACATCCAGCCTGTGGGACCCTCCTGCCTGGCCTCCAAGCTCCTGGCCTGGGAGGCTCGCCCCCAGCCCCTCCCCTGCTGTCCCCCCTACCCGCAGCCTCAGCTTGCTCGGCCGCCGGCGCAATGCTCTGGGTGGCGGGGCTGTGAGCTCCTGGGGCAGTGCAGCTGCAGAGCCCGACCTGACCTGGTGCTCTGTGCTGTATGGTGGCGGCAGTGGCATGGCCCGGCTCCAGCCAGGCAGCGTGGCTGTAGCACCGCCAGCCACTGGTGCTCCAGGCAGCGCAGTAAGGGGGCATGGAGCAGGGGGAGTTGGATAGAGGGCAGGGGAGTTAGGGTTGGTGGTCGGGGGAGGGGGGACGGGGTTGAATGGGGGCAGTCAGGAAGGAGTGGGGATTGGATGGAGTGGCAGGGGGAAGTCGGAGACAGAGAGAAGGGGCGGTTGGATGGGGCAAGGGTCCCGGGGGGGACGTGTCAGGAATGAGAGGAGGAGTCGGATGGGGTGACAGGGCTCTGGGGCGGTCAGGGGACAGAGAGCAGGGGTGTGTGGATGGGGCAAGGGTCCCAGGGGAGGGGGGCCATAAGGGAACAGGGGGGGTTGGATGGGGCAGGAGTCTTGGGGGAGGCAGATAGGAAGTGGGGACTGGCCCACGACCCCCTTTCCTAACCAGCCCTCCTTACAATTTATGAAACCCGATGTGGCCCTCAGGCCAAAAAGTTTGCCTGCCCCTGGGCTAGAACCAGGTAGGTACCCCAGCCCTGCCGAGCTTGCAGTTTACCCCTGGCCCCTCCCTTGCTCCAGGGAACAACCCTAGCTCCTGCCTCACTGTGCTTTTGCCCCCGGCCCCTTTTACAATCATTCCCCCGGGGGGGGCCACAAATATGTTTGGCGCTGGACCCACAAAATGTTAATCTGGCCCTGTGAATGCATCATAGTCTCTAGCCATATGGCTTGCTGAAGAAATGGTGTAATGAAACCCATCTATACTCTGTGCTTTCTCTTTGTGACCCTACAGTTGTTGACCGCATAATTGAAATTCTTTATAATTAATGTTCTGGTCATTTTACAGAGAGCCTTTATTACATGAACATTTCCTATTATGCTTTCTCATCTATCAATAGACCTCTGTGACATTTCTAATCTAGCTAAGGATAGCCCTTTCTCGTTATTACTTTGATAAACTCCTTCACTACAGGACTTCCTAGTCTAGGACCCAATGCTGCACCATTGAAACCAATGAGAGTTTGGCCACTGACTTCATTGGAAGCAGGCCCAGAATGAATTGCTATAGCCTTCTTGGTATTCTGTGGTTTTTATTTATTTTTTTTTAAATAAAAGCTGAGCATCTTTATTTTCCTAATCTTTCTTTTTGCCAACAGCTGTCTGTAAAGTTTCTGCACTCTTTTGCATCGCTCATTGTTCCTATTATCTAGATTAAACTCAATTAGATTCGGTTTGATATTAGCTAGCTTTTTTTCTCCTATCTGTTTAATCTAACTACCTTACTAAGTTTTTACAGGCAGGGATTTTGTGTATACCTCTTGTATGTAATATTGTTAGCATATTTGGGGAGCTACTGCAATACAAATAGTAGTTAATGGACATTCGTGGCTAGAATATTCTATATAAATAAATATATGTATTTATAATGTATTTATTGGCATTTCTATAGCATGTATCACCAAACTATAGTATCTGAGTACTAAATTTGCTACTTTTTAAATTTAACTTGGTGTTTCAACCTCCATTAACTACAATTTACAAACATGCTAATAAAAATAAATACTACTAATAAATCCTTTGATTTTGCAATTCTCTGTTATGCCCCCCCAGGTTCACAGCAGAACAGGAAGTTGATCTGAAAGATGTTTTGAAGGGTCTTGGAATCACAGAAATATTCAGCAGAAATGCTGATCTCACTGCAATGTCAGGTAAGAGGCTCTTGTTTCCAGGCTTTCAACATTGAGAGAGAACCGAAAAGGACTGCAAAATTTGTTTTTGCCAATAATAATACAGTAGGTTTTTGTGACCCTGCAGAATTCTTGCAATATCCGACAGCGTGCATTTATCACAGGATTGCGAACTTTCCAAGAACAGTTTTAAGAGAGATTATTTTACAGGCTTTACCAATCTGTGTGGGTTTTACCTTTGCTTAAGAACCCCCTACTCTTAGTGTTTTATAACTAGCAATGCTTCTGTTGCATGAGTAAAGAGAAAAAGGAACATTATGCAAAAGGTGGATCCCTCTGGCATGATGAACAATATTGAGGCCTCTTATAAAACAATACTCATGGCCTCAGTGGTTCAATGGATTTGTTTTTTATCTCGTAGCCTGAATTCAAACAGCAAGTGACTTGTCATCTCTTACCCAAGGGGGCATTTGTCCACAGCATTAAGCTATCGTGCGGTTAATCATCTTCTGTGTAGAAGAAGCACTGGAAAGGAAAAGTTTTTAAGATTAAGGCACATGAGCACAAATAACTATATCTGCTGCATGTCAGTTCAAGCCAGTTGTCAGCATTTCACTTTCATACCTACCAAAATCCTTTATATTTAAAAATTCATTTAAAATAGAATCAGTTAATCCTGGAATGTTAAGTCCAGGAAAGGTGTTGAGCAGACAGTCACAGGAAGTGACAGAGTGCCGTCCTTCTCTGAGGAAATTACTCCCTTATCCACAATAACAGCAGGCTCTTCTGTAGCACAAGCTCCCCCGTATTCAGTCCTGACCTGAAGGATGAGAAACTGGTTCAATCTCCAGGCTCATTTGGTCCTTACTTTCTAGCTGCCAGCTATTGTGGTTTGAGCATTGGCCTGCTAAGCCCAGGGTTGTGAGTTCAATCCTTGAGGGGGCCATTTAGGGAAGTGGGGTAAAAATCTGTTTGGGGATTGGTCCTGCTTTGAGCAGAGGGGTGGACTAGATGATCTCCTGAGGGCTCTTCCAACCCTGATATTCTATGATTCTATTGCCAATTAGCTCACTATGGTAGGTTAATAGATTCTAAGGCCAGAAGGGACCACTATGATCATCTAGTCTGACCTCCTGTATAGCACAGGCCATAGAACTTCCCCCAAAATAACTTCTAGAGCAGATTTCTTGGCACAGTGTCCAATATTGATTTTAAAATTGCATTGATGGTGAAACCATTGGAACAATTTACCAGTTACTCTCACCATTAAAAGTGTATGCCTTCTTTTCAGTCTAAATTAGTCTAGCTTCAACTTCAGCAACTCGTTCATGTCATACCATTCTCTGCTAGATTGGAACACTCATTAAATTTTTGTTCCATATAGGTATTTAAAGACTAATCAAGTCACCCCTTCTCTTTGTTAAGCTTAATTGAGGCCATAGCTGAAGGATGTGGGAGGCTATATCCTGGGAACTAGTGACTCTGAAAAAGATTTGGGGATCACGGTGGATAATCTGCTAAACATGAACTCCTAGTGTGATGCTGTGGCCAAAAGGGCTAATGCAATCCTTGGATGCATAATCAGGGGCTCCACGAGTAGGAGTACAGAGGTTATTTTACCTCCGTATTTAGCACTGCTGCAACTGCTGCTGGAACACTGTGTCCAATTCTGGTGCCTGCAATTCAAGAAGGATGTGGAAAAGTTGGAGAGGGTTCAGAGAAGAGTCCCAAGAATGAACAACGGATTAGAAAAGATTCCTTATAGTGAGACTCAGGGTGTACTTTTTGTTCCTAGATGTATATACATTTATGTTTAGCCTTATTAAAATGCATATTATACCTCTACCCTGCTATAACGCGACCCGATATAACACTGGTTCGCATATAGCACGGTAGTAGCAGGGCTCTGGCGGCACTTTAAAGGGTCCGAGGCTCCGGCTGCTGCGGGGAGCCCAGGGCCTTTTAAATCACCTCTGGAGCCCTGCCTCCGCTACCCCGGGGCTGCAGCAGCGGGGCTCGGCTGGTGATGTCTGACGAAGTGAGTATTCACCCACGAAAGCTTATGCTCCAATACTTCTGTTAGTCTATAAGGTGCCACAGGACTCTGTCACTTTTTACAGATCCAGACTAAGACGGCTACCCCTCTGATACTTGACGCTATTATCTTTATCAACCAAACTTGTAATCGCATCAGAAAAAGATATCAAGTTAGTTTGACAGAATCTGTTTTCCTGAAATCCATGTTCATTTGCACTAATTACATCACCTTTCTTTTGTTCTTTATTCGTTAAGTCCTATAGCAGCTGCTCCATTATTTTCCCCGGGATCGATGTCAGGCTGACAGCCCTATAATTACCCAGGTCATCTCATTTACCCTTTTTTAAAAATTGGCACAACATTAGCTTTCTTCCAGTTTTCTTGAACTTCCCCAGTGCTCCAAGTCTTATTGAAAATCAACATTAATGATCCAGTGAGCTGCTTGTTGTTGTAATTTACATTTATATAGCTCTGTCTCCCTTGTCCCAGAACACTTCACTAGTCTTAACAAACTGATACACAATCTATATCAAACTTCAGTGTGGTGTGGACATTAGAAATTGGACTGTGGGAAGAAAACAGCCATAATTACTTTGTCACTGCCGTGCTGGGCTGGATTTGAGCTGTTAAGCCATGTCCAGCACCCAAACTCCAGAGTAACCCAGTTCCCGCAGAAGTACTGGTTGAATTGTTCATGCTGTGGCCTTCTGCTTGCAATACTTATTCTGCATTAGCTCTGCAGTTGTGGGATTTTTTTTTTTTATTTTTATATCTTGGTTGTCCTCAGGGGATCCTACAGTCTTTCTTTCATTCTCAAGGCCCTACATTGCAGCCACTGTCCTTCCACCCAGGAAGCTGTAGACCAGGGGATGTCAAACTGGGGGTCGCAAGGTTATTATGTGGGGGTTACGAGCTGTCAGCCTCCACCCCCAAACCCCACTTCACCTCCAGCATTTATAATAGTGTTTAAATATTTTTTTTTAAATAATAATTTATAAAGGGGATCGCACTCAGGTTTGCTGTGTGAAAGGGGGTCACCAATTCAAAAGTTTGAGTACCACTTCTGTAGCCCTTTTGGGTTGCTGCTTAATCACCCAGATGGATACCTGAGTCATGAGAAGTCTCCTTTCTCTATCACCTTCTACTGAAAATCAGAGCCAAGTGAAGGTTTTCAAACAGCAAAATATTTTTTAATCTGAAACTCACCAGAAATTTTAAGGTTTTGTTTTCCAAATGTTCCCTTTTTCCTTCACCACCGTTCTTTCTCCCCCACCCCCGTAAACCCACCCCATCTCTCTCTTTTTTTTTTCTTTTTCTTTTTCCATTACATAAAATGGAAAAGGGAGAGAGCAGGACAAATAAAAATGAAAAAAAAATAATATACAAAAAATTGTGCCCTTTTTAAACCTGTGGAATGAATTTTCCACATTTTTCATGAAGAATGTCTTCCATTGTTTTGACGACCTGTAGTGGAAATGCTGATCCCACAGTAATCTGTAGCTCTAACCCAAGAAAAATCTTAAAATGAATGTATTGAAGATAATTTTGGAAGTTGGGTGGTGGTGGGACCATCTCTCCCTCCCAATCTGTCTTTGATGTAGTATCCAATAGGGCAGTGGAGTATATCCCTTTATTTCACTCGATATACAACCCAAAGAGAGGCATAAACATCAGTGAGCAGCCCTGTGCACAGGAGTGCAACAGATGGATTGAATTTGATAGTGTTTAATCCATAAGATTAATGATTTGTTCAAAGATTGTATATTTTGTACAATTATGTCTTGCAAAAGAGCGTTTAAGACCACATATATATCTTGCTTGGACAATTTAACTTGTCTTTTTAAAGACACAGAGGCACTGGATTTATGGCTTATTACAACAATCTGTAACCAACAATAACCCCCCTTTTGTATCCTGTGACTAGAGAAGTGTTAGTGGGCAACTTCACCTTCACTGGTCTCTTAGCATATGTGTTAACTGCTTATGATAAACAGTCTTTTCCACCTTGTATTTAGTTCTGCGGCTCTGAGGGCTTGCCCATGCTTACAATGCTATGGCTTACACACTAGCTACACCAATGGGAGGGGTTCTCCCAATGGCTAGATAATCCACCTCCCAGAGAGGCAATAGGTAGGTTGACAGAAGATTTCTTCCATCCACCTAGCACCATCAATGGCTATTAGCCAGGATGGTCAGGGATGCAACACCATCTTCTGAGGGTCTTTAGCCACTGTTTGCCAGAAGCTGGGAATGGACGACTCATTTGATTGCCTGATCTGTTCATTCCCTCTGAAGAACCTGGCATTGGCCACTATCGGAAGACAGGATACTGGGCTAGATGGACCATTGGCCTGACCCAGTATGGTCATGCTTATGTTCTTAGGACTAGTTGGCTTAACTATGCTGCTCATAGTGGGATTTTTCACAACTCTCACCAACGTAGTTAAAACGACCTATTTTCTAGTGTTGACCAGGTGTGAGAATCTTTCCCAGACCTTAAGAGCTCTGTGTAGCTCAAAAGTCAGCGTTGGTCTGCACTGGGAACTTATAGCTACGTCTCTCAGGGGGTGTAAAAAATCAGCACCTTTGAGATGTAACTAAGCCGACCTAACCACCAGTGTAGACAGCACTTGGTTGACAAAAGAATACTTCAATTGGCCTGGCTATTGCCTCTCAGAGAGCTGGATCACCTATGCTGATAGGAGAAACCCTCCTGTAAGCATAGTTGGTGTCTACACTGAAGCGCTACAGCAGCTAAGTTGCAGTGATGCAACTTTGCCAGTGTAGCATTTTAAGTGTAGACATAGCCTTGTCTCTTTCATTACAGAAGTTTGTCCAATAAAAGCTATTACCTCACCCACCTCATCTATTTAAAGATTAAGTTCTTTATAGTGTAATGTAAAGCATTAAGTACAGCGATGATTAATGTTGCTGCACTCTAATTTTTCCCACTGAATGTCTGAGGCAATGTCTAAGGACATTCATATTTTGCCTGTTTCTTAATTTAATAAAGTAATATTTTTAAATTACTTGGAACTTTGTCTTGACAAAGTTAACACCAGTGCTGCGGTTAACTTCAGGATTTCAATTTCATGGAAATTTCTGAAATTTGAAAAAAGTTTTCATTCCAAATATGAACACAAACTAGAAACTTTAAAATCTCCTGCAGAAAGGAAATTCTGAAAAAAGTTTTCAGAATAATCTAAACTCTCAAAAAAAAAAAAATAGAGCCACCAGTTGACTCTTAAGGACTGCCTGGGGCTCCTCCTGGGGGGGTCTAGTCCTTTGTTCATGGTGCAACATAAGAAAACTTGACTGTCCATCAAACTTGACTGTCCAGAGGATGAAGAAAGTTGGCCTGTAGGATTGTGGGATACTTTTGATGGACTCCTAGAGCATGAGTTCTGTGGGGCTGCACGTAAACTGCAGAGCAGTAGAGCTTGAAGTCTGGCCCCTGATTTGATTTAGGCTTGGAACTTCCATTCCTGGGACCTGAGGTGCTGGAACATTTTTTTTTTAATGGGGGTGGTGCTGATGGAAACCGTGTATTTGGTGTTTAATACTACTTCAAGCCAGGTGGTGTGGCAGCATCAGTGCCGGGTCCCACGTCCCAGGCCCTGGGTTAGTGCAATTTTCTGTATATGGAAGGGTTTACACAATGAGTTCAATCCCTGGGCTTACATTGTAGTGTTGACGTACCCTGAGAGCCCCTGCTTGAGCCAGACTTCCTAGGTCTCATCTCTCTGAGATTCTTTACTTTTCTCTCCCTACTCCCTCACCCCCCATCTAAGGGCTATGCTGGAGCTTTGGAAAAGCCATATGGTGATATTGTAAATAAAATGTGAGCGTGTGTGGAGACTGCTTACGAAGAGAAATTCAGAGTGAGGGAGCACACCCCGTGATGTGCCAAAACGCTGCAGTTCATTCTTCAGAAAGTTCATTTTATTTAAGTCTGAATACTTTCCTATGAGTGGTAGCTTTACAGGAAGACTAGATTAAACACTTGGCCTCTGGATTAGCAGTGCAAATAAACCATTTAGACAAACAGTAAAGTGCAAAAAGTAATGATCACATGTGAACACTTCACATATTATATTTGAGATCTTTCTATTAATAGCTGTTATGTCAATACCTAAATGAGTGAGATTTGTGCTTAGTCCGTAAACAGATGCTTTGTGACAGATGTGCTAAAAATAATACAGTGGAGGCTCTTTCTCCCTGCTTTCAAGACAACAGCAGCATTTCTGAAAGCTTAGAACTGAAGCCTAAAACTTGTACAGTACTTAGCAATCTCCTGTACGTTTTACCACATATGGTCCCATAGGAAATCAGTTGGGGCTTTTGTTGAAGAGATGCTGAGCAGCTGAACTGTGAGAGCTAGTTCACTTCAGAGCCAACTTAGCTTATCTTGAGTTAATGAGACCTACTGGAGTCATGTGATAGGCAGGGCTGTCTTTCCTCTCAGTTGTTTACATTAGCACCAGAACCATTATCTTTTGTTATGAGAGAGAGCTGACATAAATGTAGATCAACTACAAGAATATTCCCACAGGCTTTTCTTATGGTGATGATTCAGTGTGTTCAGCTAATGATTTGATAGCAGGTATTGTGTACTAAGGGTTATGTCATGGAAGGCTTCAGAAATAGAGACAGTTATTGATTTGCTTCTTAGTTTAGATTTTGCATGTTGATTTATTTCCCTGTTATGAACACTCTATTTCTTTCCTAGCTCTCAATTTTATTCTCTCTTGTCTATGTGAATATGAGCTATTTCATAGTGCATGCACTTGTGTGGGTATATGTACAGCGTAGATCTAATCCACTGTGTATCTACTACTTCTGTAATATATTATGTTGCTAGGGTAGGGTGGAAAATTGTTAATAATAGTACTAACTAGGAGTGTAAGGGCCTATTCCCAGGACCTGATACAGTCTGATCCTACTGCTATTGAAGTTGATAGCAACCTCCCAATGACTTAATAGGAGCAGGATCAGTTCCATATTGGATTGCTGGGATGGGAAAGAGAGCACACAAGAGGGAGAAAGCAAAAGCCCAGTCCCTCTCCCAGTGAACTCAGAGTCCATGACAAAATTTCCATTGGCCTCACTAGGTATGAAGGTGAATCCTTGGTGACCACTGACGGTGATTCTATTGCAATACCATCTGACGTTTAATGTATAAAGTCAGGATGGAAAGAAAATATGCATGAAAAATTTGGGCCTGTGTGTGCAAGCTCCTCCCAGAAGTTTATATAGCATCTTTCAGCACTGGTCCCAAATGGAGAAACAAATAACTACTCTCCGCTTGTAATGTTACATCCTTTCCTCTCCAGCTCTTGGTCTGCCTTGTCTGTTTAGAGTTTAAGCTCTTCAGGGTATGGACTGTCTTTTATTCTGTGCTTATATGGCACCTAGCAATGAGGGCTCTGTCTCAGTTGGTTTTTCTAGGTGCTACTGTGATACAAATAATAGTTTAAATAAAAATATAAACAAGGAAAAGGCTGTTTAAAACCAAGATGGGGGAGGAAGCCATCGCAGTTGAATCCGCCTTTTAAAAGCTTCACTTTTTACTAACCCACTTTAAAATGTCTCCTTTTTTTTCTTTCTTTCCTCTCCCCCCAGATAGCGAAGAGCTTTACCTTGCTAAAGCAATTCACAAGTCGTTCCTAGAAGTTAATGAGGAAGGTGCGGAAGCTGCTGCTGCCTCAGGTATCTGACTCTGAAAACCTGAACTAAATTATAGGTCTGGCTGCCCTGTATTAATTAGTATTTTTAAACTGCCTTGGCGCAGAGCCAAAAAGCTGAGCACAATACAGCATGAGGACACAGTCTGGCAAGTGTCCCTCCTTCCCAGAGAGGATGCTGGAAATTGAAAATGCCAACATTTTCTTAATATGAGTGTGTCATAAAGTGTCTCAAGTGCTCAGTGGAAAATATTGCTCCTTTCTCCCATTTCCTTTCTAATGAGAGGTGGGAGGCTACATGCTGCATTTTTGAAGATAGATTTTCTTTCTAGAACTTGAATCTTGGCAATTTGGAATGGTTGTGGTGGTTTTATTTTCCCCCATCATGTGTGATTTGCTAATTGAGACGGTCTGTGTGTTTTCTCCAAAATGGTTAGAAGTACCTCAGAGAGATTGTTTTGTTTTAATAAGCACTTAAACAGGCATGTGAGCAGGCATGCAATAACTGGAAAAACCTAGCTTGCCAGCAGTGATGTTTCAGGGGCCAGATGGTGAAAATGCTTGGTTGTCACAGGCAAATCTTGACTCTCCCTCTTCCAAATGAGTTACTTCATTTGCCAACTTGCTTGCATTATTATGTGATTTCTCTCCATAAGCACTTGTACTATTCTTCGAGCAAGAGAAAAGCAGCACCCTTTGTAGTCAATCCTGGTGATTCTTTTGAGCTTGGCATTTAACAGTCATGTTGGCAGAGATTATTGGCATGCATAGGTTTTTTATTGCCAGTGCAGTCAAAATGAAAAAGTTAATAAAACTCTTGTAAATAATAAAGCCCTAGTGAAAACCTTAGAAGATTTCCAAATATAAGAAAATACCAAAGGGCCAAAATCTACCTGTCTCCTCATATATTTTGCCTTTGACTTTATTCTTTAAAATACAGTAAACAACAAAAAGCTAAATTAAAAATTTCAAGGTCAGCCCACACCCTTAACTCTTCTATCTAATAAGGAGTTAATGTGAGTACCAGGATCAGGCTTAGAGATCTGTCGAGCACAATAAGAGTGGTTAGTGATACTGTCTACTGTAATACATTTTCCTTTGAAAGGGAATGGCCTTCATTACCCAGAGGTTCTGCCTTTTTGTAAGTTATAAGCTGTTCCATCATCACTGGAAATAAATTGTGCCATTTCCCATTGTTAATCATTCTCGGCGCATACACAGACATGTAATTACTTTGGAAGTCTGCTTCCTTTTAGATTAGATTGTTCATGCTATTTGTTGGTGACAGTGCAATCATGTAGGCTTTAATTCCCATTCATGGGCTTTACAAGTATCACGTGTGAAGAAGTTAATATGCTGTATCTAGGGAGCGTATTGGGAAGATAAAGTAATACCTGACATGCTGCTTGTGTGTGTTTTCTCCCCTTTAGGAATGATTGCCATTAGTAGAATGGCTGTGCTGTACCCCCAGGTTATAGTCGATCATCCATTTTTCTTTCTGGTCAGGAACAGGAGAACAGGTAAGTGTATGCGGTTTCCAAGCTGCTTTCTCATTGTTTACAGTGAATCCCCATCAGACCCATGCAGCAGAGGCTGTTTTGGATCAATAAACTGGTCTCAGAGTGTAATTTTTTCTCTACTTTCTGCTCTGCGGTGCTTTGTGTTGAGGGATTTTAACTAATCTCTCATAACACACATTCCTTTAACACTCTTCCCAACCCCAACCTCACACAGGAATAGCCTGGAAAATATTATTGCTCTTTTTTTGGTAAGTGATTGTAGGAAAAATTCACCAATGAACTTCCTGAGGGTTGAGGCAAAATTGTCATTGTAATCTTAAACCATAGCTCTACGTTTGACTTCATCAGGGGATGCAGTCGTGACTCCCCTTGTGCAGTCAGCATTCTTGGAACACACCCTCTGACTTCCGTAAGAGCTTCGCTTTAGAAAGTCCAGCAGAATTTGCCCCAATACCAAGTGATTTCCAGAAAGGACAGCTATTGCAGTTACGAATAATTCTCTGGTGCCATTGGTATATATTCTGTGGCGGGCAAGGATGAGAACAGTATTCACTGGCAATATGGCCTCTGATGAAGCAATGTATTGGTTTGATTTTTGTAATTTGTTCTTGGTAATGTTGTGGAGGTGACTGGATAACAAATAGCATGTTACTATGTGGCCACCCAGGAGCTGGAGCTGTCTGTTATGACGTCTCACCTAGGCTGGAGCAAAATTCAGTAGCTTCAGTTCACAAGGGTTTTAGTGCATCTGAGATCAGTCTGGCCCAGCATGTGCAAGATATGCTTTCTTATTATTAAACATTCATATTGCAGTACTGCCTAGCGTTGGGGCCCTGTTGTGCTAGGTGCTGTACAAACATTAACAGCCTTTGTCTCAAACCTTGCACCTGGTGAGCTAGGTGCATCAGAGACACCCTACCAATATACTGTCCAAGAGGATTAAGCTACAGTGAACTAGACTCTTATTACTTCTGAATGAGGGCATCCACACAGGGCTTAATACACGATAACTTATGTCCATTTACTGAGTGTCCCCTTAGGGACCCTACCAGAGAGATGAGGAAGGGGAATCTGATGTGTGTTACAGAAGATTACAAAACCCTCAATCTGATAGTGTCTAGTGAGCAATTTATACACTGAAGATGTGCTATGTATGGGAACTGAATGACTGAGGACAGTAGTGCTGGTATATAGAACTTTTTGCCTCTTGGTATCCATTCAAATGAGGAACAAGTCCAGTAGAAGACCAAATTTTCATTCTTTTTGGAGTCATTGGGAGCCTTGCCAGTGAATTCAATAGTAGCAGGAACATGAAATTATCATGCAAGTTGCCTGTGGGCAGATGTCCACATTTCAGTTGATACTAGCTGGCAGCCTCTGTCTAGAAGCCAAGGACTGAAAGGATGTGGAGACTGAACTACCCATTGACATCAGTGATGGTCCCTCTAAAGCCCAATGAAGTGCATCTTTCTATTGATTTCAGGGGCTTTGGAGCAAGCCTCTGAAGTGTGTTGAGGTGCATTGTCAGAGCAGTGGAGAAATTTTCATTGCTTCTGTCTGTGCTGTATCTATTCTGAGTAAAAACAGAGGAACTCATTCTCCAAGTCTATCAATCCGTCACCTCTCATGGATACTAAATTCAGATGCATATGTATGTACATGCGCGTACGCTTACACAAAATTTATAACCGTTGTGCCCTATAAAATTTGTATCTTTATCAGATGATGAATAAATCACCAATAACTTCAAACAATGGAGTGTGGTTTAGAAGTGTGTCCTTCTGTGTGGTTCTGATTTGTGTGTTCTCTCATTTGGTTCAGGTACTATCTTGTTCATGGGAAGAGTCATGCACCCAGAAGCAATGAATGCAAGTGGCCATGACTTTGAAGAACTTTAACTGATAACGCCACACACTAAAAAGGAAAGAAATAAGCACACTGAGTTTATAATTGATATATTTAAGGTTTGCCGTGTTTTACAATGTACCTTAAGACACCGTTTAAATACTTCCATATTTAACGCGGTTTAAGTTACAAGCCAAGCTTATGGAGGAAAGCTTTCAGTATTAAAATAATGGTTCTGTTGCTGTCATTGTGATTGCTGTGTCAGTCCTTAAAATAAAATTGTATACATGTCAACAGCTGTTTTTCTTATTTTAGTGAATTGTAATGCAAAAGTTTGTTAATTCGTAAGTACTGTATTTGTTACACCTCAAAGCTAACATGGATCAGTAAGACCGGACTAGAATGTCTACAGTTTGAAATAGTACCAGTGGCAAAACTTGACAAATTATTCACCCAGTTCTATTAATTATTTGAAAAATGTAGTCTCTCTCGAAATATTTGCAAGCAGATTGTAATATCGTGTAATTCAGTCATTATTTGAACGCTCTTATGCAAATCTTTTTAACTCTCTGGATTGATTATGAACTGTTCTGAAAGTAAGTATTTGGTATTCACTGTGCTGGTTCATTGTGATCGTTCAGATAAGACTTGTGGGATGAAATCCTGACCTCCTTGATGTTCGTGAAAGACACCCACTGACTTCAATGGGGCCCAGGAGTTCATGCATGGTGACATTTAATCTGTTGGATAACTGTGGTAGCCCTTCTTCTGTGAAGACTCTCACATGTGAATCTAAAATGCTGTTTTTGTGAATACTCCTGCATGTGACTTTGAAATTCACTTTCCGTGAATGCTGATGCCAGTAAAACTCAATCGCATGAATGTTTGTGAATAGTGAGCACAGAACAGGTGTGAGCATGACTGAACTGAAATCATGTACATAGGCGCATAAATATTTGTGGATATTTTTCCACCTCGCTCCTCCCCCACCCCAGTGTTTGCCTGGCTCTACTAAGTAATTCTATCTCCACAGCTCTCTCACAGTAGTGAGCAACAAGGGCATTTCTACAAAAAAAGGCTTTTTCAGATAATCCTAAAATGTGTGAAAATGATGTTCAGTTTGTGAAATAAATGTCTAATGAAATCTAATCCTCTTTCTTCCTAAACTTCTTATTGAGAACAAAGTGCCAGATGGAACAGAATGATACATGCAACAATCTAAATATTAGGTGGGATAATAAATGCCACCCCCGCTCACAGGAAGGAAGAGAAAGTACCCACCAGTGCCAGACACTGACATATAATTATCACTTCCCACTTTGTGTAAAATATAAAATGAACTGTAATTACTACCAAAGGTGAAAGGGAAAAGGAAAGAAGGTGGTAGGGCCAGAATCCAATCTATGGCAAAAAATACAGTCTGCGGATAAGAGGCAATATGGTTCCTTCTTCCAGTCAATAGGAATTTTGCCTTTGAATTCAGTGGGAGCAAGATGAGGCCTAATTTCTGAAAAAGTTATTGGCTGAGCTTTGGGTAGAATCATTCATAGGATTTCCTGGTATGTTTTCAGTTTAAACCAATCCCTCGCAGGCACTGCTTACATGCTGTACAAGGGACAGAACGTCCAAAACTTGACACTGTTGTTCGTGGGACTCTTATATGCTCCCAGGCTCAAAGCTTGAGTCTAGTACTCAGGCCAAAGAGCTTGCTGAGTGCTGGGAAGAAGCGCATTGAGAGCAATGAAAGGAAACTTAACTGAGCACACACCTCCCATGCCAGACTGCAGAATGATGCTCTCCATGGAGGCTAGTTACAAATGCCTCATGGAAACTGGGCAGGAGGATCTGTGGAGTGGCTGATACGCTCCCCACCTCAGGTTGGCCGAGCCATTTGAGCAACGATCTAGCAGCACCTTCTGCAGTGGAACTGCCCCAGTACTGCTACAAATTGGCCTCACAAAATGTCTTTATGTATTGTGTTCTGCACCCTTAGTAAGAATTTACAACCCCAATATCACCTCCACAGAGAATCCTATTTCCTAATGAGCCCCCAAATTAATTCAGATGTTGGAATTTAGATTTTCATAGATTCCAGAAGGCCAGAAGAGACCATGATGATCATTGAGTCTGACTTCCTGTATACTTTGTTTACTTGGTCCTGCCTTTAGCACAGGGGGCTGGACTTTTTGACTTCTCATGGTCCCCGCCACTTTATATTTCTGTGAGTCTATGATAACACAGGCCATAGAACTTCCCAAAATAATTCTTAGAATTTTCCCTTTGGAAAAACATCAAAGCTTGATTTTAAAATTGCCAGTGATGGAGAATCCATCCTGACCATTGGTAAATTGTTCCAATGGTTAATTACCCTCACTGTTAAAAATGTGTGCCTTTGTTTCCAACCTGACTTCCAGCCATTGTATTGTGTTAAACCTTTCTTCGCTAGATTGATGAGCCCATTGTCACATATATGTTTCCCCATGTAGGTACTCATAAACTGTGCTGAAGTCACCCCTTAACCTTCTCTTCGTTAAGCTAAATAGATACTCAAGGAGCTCAATCACTATAAGGCATGCTTTTCTAATCTTGTATTCATTCTTGTGCCTGTTCTCTGAACTCTCCAATTTATCAACATCCTTCTTGAATTGGGAACATCAAAACTGGACACATTGTTCCAGCAGTGATCACACCAGTATCAAATACAGAGGTGAAAATGACCTCCTACTCAATATTCCCATTTATGCATCCAAGGATCGCATTAGCCTCTTTGGCCACAGCATTGCACCGGAAACTTATGTTCAGCTGATGATCCACCATAACCCCCAAATCCTTTTCAGAGTAACTGCTTCTCAGGATAGTCCCCTATTCTGTAAGCATGGCCTACATTCTTTGTTCCTAACTGTATACATTTAAATTTAGCCATACTAAACTGTATATTGTTTGCTTGCATCTATCTTAACAAATGATCCAGAACCTTTTGTATCCGAGACCTGTCCTCCCTATTATTTACCACTCCCCCAATTCTTGTCATTGGCAAACTTTATTAGTGATTTTGTTTTCTTCCAGGTCATTGATAAAAATGATAAATAAGATGGAGCCAAGAACTAGTCCCTGGAGAACCCCACTGGAAACATACCTGCTTGACCATGATTCCCCATTTACAGTTACATTTTGAGACCTATCAGTTAGTGAGCTTTTAATTCATTTAATGTGCACCCTGTTAACTTTATATCATTCTAGTTTTTTAATCAAAATATCATAAGTACCAAGTCAAATGCTTTACAAAAGTCCACATATATTACATCAGCGCTGTTACCTTTATCAACCAAACGTGTAATCGCATCAAAAAAAGATGTTGTTAGTTTTGGCAGGATCTATTTTCCATGAACCTATGTTGATAGGCTCTGATTATATTACCCTCCATGAAAGTTATCTGGACCTGCTGATTTTAAAATGTTTAAATTTACTAGCTACTGTTAGCAGCCTCCTGACATACTAGTGAAATGGAATGTATGCTCATATAACATGACGTCATCATTTTCCCCCTAATACATAACAGAAATATTTATTGAACACTTGTGCATTTTCTGCATTACTATTGATAATTCTACCATTTCCATCTAGTACTAGACCAGGTGTTCTCAAACTGCAGGTTGGGACCCTTCAGGGGGTCGCTAGGTTATTACTTGGGGTTCACAAGCTGTCAGCTTCCATCCCCAAACTCCGCTTTGCCTCCAGCATTTATAAATGTATTAAAAAGTGTTAATTTATAAGAGGGGGGCACACTCCGAGGCCTGCTGTGTGAAAAGGGTCACCAGTACAAAAGTTTGAGAACCACTGTACTAGACCAATACAATTACTAGGATTCTTTCAGTTTCTAATATAGTTAAAATTGTCCTTATTGTCCTTCATTCTGCTGGTCATAGATTTCTTCTCATATCCCTTTGCGTCCCTTATCAATTTTCTACAATTCATAGCTTCTGATTTATAATCATTACTATCAGGTTCTGTTTCTTCCATTTGTTATATATTATTGTTTTCACTGCCTTCATTTTCCTTTTTAACCAGGTTGCTTTTTAACCAATGTGGCTTTCTTCCATGAGCTGTGCTATTGTGGCTTTTTCACTATCTAATAAAGTGGTGTTAAACAGCTTCCAATCATTCACATTTTTCTGATTAATTTCTTCCTTCCAGATAATTTGGCTCATAATTGTTTTCAGCTTTGTGAAATTGGCCCTTTTGAAAAACCAAGTGTATATATTATTGGTCTGGACTTCATTCTGTTTGCACATTATAAATGTGATCAAGTCTCTTGTACCTAAGTTGCCATTAATTTTTAGTTCTGTGATCAGTTCCTCTTTATCTGTCAAGATGAGTTCCAGTGTAGAATTTCCTCATGTTGGATGCAACACTTTTTTTGAGTTAGGAATTCTTCATCTATAAATATTTAGAAATTCCAATGATATTTTAGTATTGGCTCCATGAGACCTCCAGGATGTGTCACTCAAATTGAAGTCCCCCATGATCATACAGCTTTTTTTCCTACACATTATAGATAAGTGCATAAGGAGCCAATCCTCCTTTTTCCCTAGTGTGATTTGGTGGTCTGTAGCAACATCCACTAATATCCCATCTTGTGCTTTATCTGTTAGGACATTGATTCATAAGCATTCGAGATAATTTTCTTCATTTTATGCTTGTTATGCTTTTTTCATATGTCAAAAAATAAGATAATTGTACTTTTGTTGGTGAATAAGAGGAGACTTCTTTAAAAACAAAACTTTTCAAGTTAATGGCCAAATCCAGCTCTGGTGTAAGTAGAAGCAATTCCAGTGACATCAGTGAAGTTGGCCAATGTCTGAGTTTTACCGGAGATGTACAGCCTCTACCATTTGCAGGAAAGTACTTTTCATTGTTTTTAAAATTATTCTAATGCATGTTTAAACACGCTACAGATGTGCTAAGTAATTATGATCTTTTTGTCCATAAACCTGTGGGAGACAAGAAAATGGCTAATAGTTTATATATCAAAGGCTGCGGTTAAAAATATCTTCAAGTGCCAAACATGCTATCACAAAGTCTGAAATACTTTTTTTTATTATTATTCAGTACATACATCCAGTGCAAAGATCTAGGAAAAACTAATAATCAAATATCAATCTAAATGTTTGGATTATGAGCTAATAAGAAAAAAAAACCTTAGCATTTTACATTCTCAAAGCACTTTACAAATACTAATAATTTATTAGATGGTCTTAGTAATATTGCTTTTAGATTGTAATATTGCTGGCTCTTTCACACTGCATTTCTGTATGTTGTATTCAATCTTGTTGACATCACCATAAATTCTGCAGCCTGGTTCAGGGATATTGATGAGAGCTTAATATTCTGAACTTGTTTGCATTATGTGAATGTGCTACTTACGTTGTTATGGTGTTAATAATGGACCAAATGTCGTAGCAAAAGCCCTACCAAAGCTGCTCTCCAGGACTTAGGTTCCAGATCTAAAAGATGCAGCAAGGAGTAGGGCTGGGAGAATGCCTGCTCTCCATGATATTATTTTGACTTCATTTTGGGAAACAAGCCAGTGCATGTTAATGACGACTGTTTCAGCCTTAACTTGCCGAGGGTCCTCCTCTGTAACATGAATCACTCCCATAAGGAAAGGGCACCAGAAGTAGCCCTTTATCACAGCTATGGAGACAAGGCTGCTGGGTACAGCACTCAAGGTGTCTTGTGCTTACAGTAAAGCTCTGAAATGTAGGTCAACCTTAGGTTATCTGCAGGTCTGAGGGACTTGATTCTTGCCCCTAGTGAGAGAATGAGGCAGAAATTAACTTTCCTAGCCATTATATGAGAATAGCCTGAATAGCAGAATGTGGAAGCTTATTCCTGATATGAACAGCAGTACACAGCAAAGAAGAGCAAACATCCTATTCATAAGAATGGCTACACTGCGTCAGACCAATGGTCCATCTAGCCCAGTATCCCATCTTCTGACAGTGGCTAGTGCCAGATGCTTCAGAAGGAATGGCCACGACGGAAATTATCGAGTGATTGATCCCCTGTTGTCCAGTCCCAACTTCTGACAGTCAGAGGCTTATGGACACCAAGAATAGGAGGTGGGTGCTTTGGGACACAGGCTGCTTTGGCAGAAATTAAACAGTTGTTCCAAGTTTCTTGAAAATACAAGAGTTTACTCCTAGTTGTGTTGCTGAAAACCAAATGAATAAAGTTGTTATCCACAAGTGTTAGGCTATAGAACACAAGCTATAGCTCAGCAAAAGCATCTCTTGGATAACATATTGTTTTTAGATAGTGAAAACATGCTGGGTATCATTGTCAAGATATATGACTGAATCCAATGCTATCTGCTTTTGGCAAACTTTCAGCATTTTCTTCTCATTCCTTTCGAGAAAGTATCATTTTTCTTCAACCCCAGGGAGTTGAGGAAATAGCTAGTAACTCAGGGATTGAATATTGCCTGTGAATACAGTAGATGTATCATCCTGTGGAAGTACACTTTCTAGTTTATGCTGATGTGTTGGGGACAGTACTGGGCCATTATATGGTGTAGTGTAGTTACTATGATTCCACTGTGGGGGCATGCTAACAAATGGATGGCGTCTGCAGTGAGACTCACGTGGGGGAGACTTGCTGGCCCTCATGCATGCATATGTGGGGACACAATAGCCCATAGCCACAACTGCTGTTGTACCTTACAACGTGTTAAGCACATGAAGCTGCTGCAGCTTCAGGATAAGGCTTCAGTTTCTCAGGCCTTCTCCCCCTCCCCACCCTCCAAATGTGGCTGTAGCATTTATTTCATAACTTTCACCCTAGCAAATAAGGAAAGTAGCCTATACAATAATGACTCAAAAAACCAATGGTCAGGTTCTGCCTGACTGCATTCACTCTTTGGGTGATCAGCTCATTTACGCATTCCCAGAGCTCACAGTGCGTGAAAGAACCTATTGTGTGTGAAAACATCCTCTGGGGGGGGAAAAATGCTGACAAGTTTTAGAGGACTCCAGCATTTTTTTAAATTAAAATGGGAATAACCAATTTGAAAGAGAGTAAACTTTAAGCTAACCCTCCGCCCCCATTCAGTCAAATCTATGGTCTTCAAAATGTAACAGACTATGAATTTTTAGAATGGTGCTGCATTAACAGAAGAACCACTTGTCCTCAGCAAGGCCAAGAATTCCCCTTGGGATTCCAGTCCTTGGCTCGAACCACCTATGAATGTTCCTTTCCAACAGTAAAGTTGTTACAGCAATCTTAGAAGTGATGGTGGTTGTTAATATTTGCATCAGAAACCCAAAATAGCCACTCAACCTGAATTCTAAGCCATTGTGCATCATGGCAGTCAGCCATTTCCACTTATTTCAATCACTTAAATGTGCTAATCATTTTATAAAAAGAGGGCAACGTTTTATTGCTCTCTTTATTTACAGCTGTGTAAATGAAGAACAGCTCTAACAAGCTTGGTGGAGTTACTCTGGATTTATACTGGTGTAACAGAATTACATCTGGGCCCCAGAGTAACATGTATTCTCTGCACCAGAAAGTTTGCCGTCTAATACCCCAGTCCTATGGTCAACTCCAAGGGGAGGCCAGGGTGTGTCTGTGCAGAATAACATCACAGGATCAGCACCTATGACAGAGCAATCAAACTCAACAGTAGGTGACAGTGGTTGAGGAAAGGAACAGTGTGTGCACTAGTGGTGAGGAGAAGGAAGAATTGCTGAAAGACGTGGAATTTAACAAGAGATGTATCTCTTTGCTTCAGTTTTCTAGGCTGGACATTTAGTTGACTTTTTTTTTCTGTTCTTGTCTCTCTCAAAGGTTTACAGCTCCTTTAGCATCTTTCAGCAGGCTGTAATCAACTATAATAGAAAAGTAACAGCCTATTACCTCGTTCAGGAAAAGTCTCCCCCTTGAGTGAACAAAGTAACACTGATTCAGAGTAAAGATGCACCAATATACAGAGAGTATACAGAAGGATTAGAGGTAGCACATTTATTCCATTTTTCTGTATGAATTGTAGAGAGAGGCATAGTTAGAGCAGAGCACTGGGGAGCCTTTAACATCTGAATCCTAATCCTGGCTTTGATACTGAATTCATGCTTAAGAGAGCGGATTTTGTCACCCTATATGTAAAATGGTGATGATGATACTCAGTAGAATGTAAGTTGAAGATAAAAGTGCTATGTAAGTGCTAGGTACCATTTAACTTCCAACACTAGGAAATGGATCCTCTGTCTCTTTTGATTTTACTCCAGTATAGTATATTTAATTTGCTTTAATGAGTCTGGAATCTCTGTGAAACACCTAAATGAAAACGTATTTGTATTGAAGAAGTTCTGTGAGTTATAATAAAAGCCCAATAGAATGGGTGAAATCCTGATTCCTCTGAAGTCAACACGCAAAACTCCTGTTGGCTTCAATGGAGCCAGGATTTCACCTAATGAATTTACTTACAATGGACCAAATCCCAGTTTTTCAAGTCCCAATTCCAAGTCTTATGGCAGCCAATGGGAACTCTGCCAATGATTTTAATAGAGTAAGATCTATCCCAATATTTCCACTTGGTGTAGTGACACTCTGGTTTTACTGTAGGGAAGCCATTAAAATCAACTGGAGTAGTTTTACAACTACTATGGTATGTAACGTTGTGACCTGTGCTCTCCATAAGGTGTGGCACTCATGGAGCATTCAATAACTGTCTCCCATCAGAGCAAGCAGAAAGTACATGTTTTTTGTCTTCTCTTTACTGCTGAAAACTATGTAAAGGACAATGATCGTGGATGGCATAGTGATGTCCTGGGAGATCTGAGAGGCCCAGCATGGTCACTGGAAAAACCTCTGAACCAGGAAATATTTTCTGTAGCCCTAGCTTGAAAATGAACATGGAAAAACTGCAACAGGCAACAGAAATATATTAGTAAATCTGAGTATGGCTTTTATTTATGTTGGTAGGACTAATGCTTACAGAAGGTGACAGTATTCAAGATTAATTAGAGAAAATCTAGTTCATATACTTTTTGCTACAGTTTTCTCAGATTTTTTTTTCCAGAAAATATTTTTCGAGACAGGCTTATTGAGTCATAGAAGAGCTGCAGTACATCAAACTGCTGCTAATAGATTTCCTCTGGTAGAAGGCTATAGTTTACATTCTGCATCTGCAGGAAGATAGACTACAAGATGAAATAAACTGTTCCCTATTTTACTCTGATCCCAGGACTGTATCAGCTATAACAGCCAACAACAATAACTAAACATATTTTTCACATTTGTATCAAATCAGTGAGCTGTAATGTCATACACAACAGGCTGTTGAAATTCTGAGCACTAATTAAATGTTAATCTACAGAAGGACTGAATTAGAAAAATGCCTGATTAATATTTAAGAAGCAAATGTGGAAATTAGAAATACGGGCTGTTTAAAAGCCATCAGTTTTTCCCTATGACTTCAATGGGGATGGGCTAACACTGAATGCATTTGAAAATCCTACCCTTAAACTACACCAGCAGTAGAAGACAAGTTTTATTCTAGCAAACGCCACTTATTCTAAAACGTTAGTGATATTAACAAACTGTAGTGTTAGGGACAACTACATGTGTATTTCTTTAAGAAGACAGCGTGTCCTGTTCAAATAGTTAATTTGTTATTAAAGGGCCAGTTTTTAAAAGGAATGTAATCATCGAAAGATGGAGATAGGCACCTAATGGGATTTTCAAAAGTGCCTAGGGGCCAGATCCTCCAATATATTTAGGTGCCTAGCTCCCACTAAAACCAGTCACTTAACTTGCATTGAAATCAATGTAAATTAGGCCCTGAGGTGTTTTTGAAAATCCCACTAGGTGCCTATCTGCATCCTGAGGCACCTGGCTACCATTTTAAAAACTGACCCCATGTTTCTATTGGTCATGAAGCATCTTTAAATTGATGTTGATATGGAGACACCAATCCTGTACAGTCTTATGCTGGTGCTTAAATATATGCATTGACAGTAGGCCAGACAGGACTACAATCATAGGATGGGAAGGGAGCTTGAGAGGTCATCTAGTCCAGTCCCCTGCACGCATGGCAGGACTAAGTATTATCTAGAACATCCCTCATAGGTATATCTAACCTGCTCTTTACAATCGCCAGTGATGGAGATTCCACAATCTCCTTAGGAAATTTATTCCAGTGCTTAACTACCCTGACAGGTGGGAAGTTTTTTTTTCTCATGTCCAACTTAAACCATCTTTGCTGCAATTTAAGCCCATTGCTTCTTGTCCTACCCTCAGAGGTTAAGGAGAACAATTTTTCTCACTCCTCCTTGTAACAATCTTTTATGTACTTGAAAATTATGTCCCCTCTCAGCCTTCTCATCTCCCAACTAAACAAATCCATTTTTTTCAATCTTCCCTCATAGGTCATGGTTTCTAGACCGTTGATCATTTTTGTTGCTCTTCTCTGGACTTTCTCCAATTTGTCCACATCTTTCCTGTCATGTGGCACCCAAAACAAGACACAATATTCCAGTTGAGGCCTAATCAGCGCAGAGTAGAATGGAAGAATTATTTCTCGTGTCTTGCTTACAACATTCTTGCTAATACAGCTCAGAATGATGTTTGCTTTTTCTGCAACAGCGTTACACTGACTCATATTTAGCTTGTGGTCCACTATGACCCCCAGCTCCCTTCCCGCAGTACTCCTGCCTCGGCAGTCATTTCCTATTTTGTATGTGTACAACTGATTGATTGTTCCTTCCTGAGTGGGGTATTTTGCATTTGTCCTTATTGAATTTCATCCTATTTACTTCAGACCAGACCATTTCTCCAGTTTGTCCAGATCATTTTGAATTTTAATCCTATCAGCTTCTTGGACCTTATTCACTGCTGGATTTACTCCAGTTTTACAGAAGATACAGGGGTGTAAAACTGGACTAGTGCAGGGATGAATCAAGCTTATGGTATTAAAACCAACCTTCAGAGGTCTTAAAATCAGATTAGGTGTTGAAAACAGAAGTGTTAGACAAAGCTTGTAACTAATTTATACCTTTCAGAGAGAGAGAGAGAGAGGACTACACCACGAGATGTCACTCTATCCTAAGAAGCTGAGAAAGGTCACTGTCTTATGGGCAGTAAGTCTAAGGTGTATCCAAATAATTGATTACCAGAGGTGGGTTTCTGGCTCAAATAAGTAAGTACAGCTCCCAGTGGGAGCTGCTGAGGTATAGTAGAGAACCTAACTGGGCTCATGTTTCTAAGATTAGCTTTTGGGCTAGCTCATTCTATTAGTGATGCTGTGTGGTATAGACCCTCTTCCTTTGATTCCTAACCACAAAGTGCTATGCTAAGCTCATCATGGCTTCTGTGGTCATAGGGGACTTCTTTTCTCCAATCACAGCCTGAGTAACCAGGTTATGTGCTTGGTGGGGTGGGGTGAAAGGAATTTTCTTCTCAAAACAGAGCTGTTCTGTGACTAGTGCTGGAGCCCAGAGCTGCAGTAGCCTGTACAGGACATGTATGCTCTCTCTTAGTTACAGGGGAGAAATGACTGGTGAATCCATGGTGAATGAGGTCATTGACCCATCTGGTAATACCACCTCTTTCTTCCCCCTCCTCCACCACCATCCATGCTTGCAGTATCCCTGCATGAGTGGGGTTGCAGCCCATTGTTTTCCTCATGTGAGGGAGTCATACTCCTCTATGGAGCCAGTGTAGTGCCCTCTGTTCATGGAGAGGAAAACAGAATTTTGTCCCTTAATGATTTGCAATGCAGGACAGTCAACAATTATTCCCAAAGCAGTCCTTCCTAGCGCGTTATGGAGCTGCATTTTCTGTCTGGTTTGAAGGGGCTTCTTTGTCTCTTCTCTTAACATGGCAAGAGAGTGAGGGATTGGGGAAAACACACATCCAGAACTGAAGAGTGAATGAAGTTGTGCTCAGTGCAACTTTCCCAAAGAACACAGCATATCCTAGCCAGAGCAAGGCAACGGGCAGGCTACCATCATAAAGCCATACACAGAACAAAAATGCAACTCAGTAACTGATAATCAGCTAGGCTCAGCCAAGAGCAGGCTGTTGTGTAATTTGCTTTGTAAAACTGTTGTGTGCTGTCTGTAAGCATCCCTGTTCAACCTGCAGCAGCAATAACGGCCAGGACACAAATAAAGAGCGTCTAACCAGTACCTGAGGAGCTCTGCTAATTGGTTCACTGTTCTCTAGTTTCTGGCCACCAGTTAGCATCTGTTAAGAGCTGCAAAGTAAAGAACTGCACCCAAGAATCCATTTGTGGTTCACTACTACAAAAAGTGTTATTGATCCTAGGTTTTGCAGGATCAATGCTACGTATTCTTGAGCACCATCTACTGGCATTTTATTAACTATTTACAAACCTTTTTTACAGGCATGCTCCTGTAACAACATCCCTCGTAACATTATTTATATTGCACTAGTGCCATGGAGCTCCAGTTGTGAACCAGATTGTGCTAGTCACTGTACAACTGTAGAACAAAAATCATAACCTCATCATGAAGTCAGAAAGTGTAGTTGCAGATGATAGTATAACAATATCCATTATCCACTGGATGGAGACTGCTCTCTCCAAAGGTAATGGTATTGTCCAGACCTTAGGACTAATATGTTATTTGAGGGCCATCCATGAGCAGTCCTGGAGAGCACACCAGACAAATGGGTGATAGTAGTGAAGGTAGATACCCTTATTTTACGAGTGAATAAATACATCTCTAAATAACAGATGAATCTCAGCCCTCAGATGCGATTTTAGAACCACTGAGATTTTTTTCAAAATAACATACAAATCAAGTCCTCAAAATCTGTTCAAGGCTACACTAAGAACTCAAAAGATGTGAAATAGTCATGCTTAAGTCAGTAGGAGCCCAGGCTTGCTAATGGGTAGCTCAGCTCAAAATATTGTTAGCAATCTGCAAAAGCATACCCTGTAAAAGTTTCCTCCGGATAGTCTGACTTAAAATGAGGTGAGCTGAGCTGAATTTTTAATCCAATATTATTGTAATGACATTTTTACTCATGATCTCAACCTGAAACTGTCTGAATCAAAATAAGCTCCGCTCCCTTATGAAAATCGAGCAACCAATAGTGGTATTAAAATGCCAGGTTCTCTAATAGTAGCCATTTTAAAAACCAGGGATTGAATTCATTCCTACATGAAACTCGGTGGGATTTAGCCCAAGAGCTAAAGCTATACCTTCCCTTCTTAAAGTTATCCACGTTTTCATCATTTACTGCCAGGTGCAGTCAGAAAGCAAATAGCAAATTCAGACATATCCTGTGCTCTCAAGTGACAAGTCTTCCATCTCCTAACTCCAAGGATAAACAGACATCTGCTTTTGCCTAGGGGAAAGATGTCTCCTGTACAGTCAGACAGATTGTAGGTGAAGAGCTCTTATAGGCCAACAGTCCTATGTCCATGCAGATGTCTTTTTTTAATTAAAAAAAGGGGGGAAGATATGCAAAAAAATGTGATAGACTATAACAGGATTGTTTCTAAACCACATTTGCTAATGGTGCCTGCAAGGGAATAGTAGGTTCTGATTATACAAACTGGCCAAGGATAAAGCTTGCTATACTCCCCACCCAAAATTCATTGTTTTGGTTTTGTTTTGGTTTTTAAATCCTACATATTTGAGACTGGATGTAATGCTACTTACTTCTTAGAGAGGATCTCAATCCAAAACTTAGGGGAAATTCAGATCCAATTCAGATCTGAATATTGTGTTCTGTTCCAATTTTATATCTAACACTCTTCAAGATGCATGTTTTAAAATCAAAATACTCAATGTGATATAATGAATACAAAGATCGATAAGTGTACAGTACTTCAGTGTAGGATCTGATGGCTTGTCTATACAACTAAACATATGTCAAACATGCCAATAAACACAAGTGATCAGAAAAGCTTACCTTCCCCTGATCCTATTAGGAAAATGATCAAGATAGTGCAAAAATAATATCAGGTCAATAAGGATTATCTGCAGAAAGAAAAGCCTATTTACTTGATGCATTTTCCACTGTTGTGCACTCAATGGAAGTGTTATCTTTCAAATAATAACTTACATTTTAGTTTCAATAATTCTGCCTTTGTTCTGGTGTAAATCTGATGGAGTTACTCCAGGTTTACACCAGTCTGGAATAAGAATTTGATCCTAAAATTCATTCCCATGTTCTATCAACAGCTCGCTTTGGGCCATTCTGCCTCCCTCTCCAATGGCACAGCCATCCAGGCTCATCATCCCACCCACCCTGTACCACTAAGGAAATCCAGTCTCCCAGGGGAATCTCCTGGGATTCACTTAAGCCATCTTTGAACAGCAATTAAAGGTCCTCAATGGAGCCTGCAAGTGGGCCAGTGCATCCAATTCAGATTCAAGCTAGACCAGTTTTACAGCAATGTACTTCCACTGACTAATAGCATTACTCCCAATTAGCCATCTAAAGGAGAAGAGAATCAGGGGCAGTGTGATATTGTACATCTTAATCGTTTCCGATTATTTTTAAAGAGAGCCTTTGCAAGTAGCTACAGCATATCAACATGAGTCATGTAGTCACTATTTAATAGGGTGGGACTGGGACTGCCTAATCCTGAATCTCCTTTCTAGCCATTTATTTTCCAGTTCTCCTCCAATTCTAATGTGTATTTATCTACTGAGGAAATAATCTGTTGACTGCTGACCTTTGTAGTCATGAGACAAAAAGGACTCAGAGGCTTGAATCTATGAGCAAAATAGATTACAATTCACCAAGCACTTACAAGAGCCAAGAACATTACTATTGCTCCTCCTTCACTCAGTAGCGTGATGAGTACAAGAAGGCAGGCGTAAATCATCCTAAGGGAGAAAGTGCAATTACAGACGGACACAATTTAGGAATGTCTCCTTCCAAATATTAAATGTTTAGATTAAGCAAATGATCGCACAATGTACAAATAAAAATAAATATCACAATAACAATGTCACTGTTCAGCCTGATGTGTTTTCATTTAGGGCTTGGACCAAAGCTCATTGGAGTCAATGCAATCATTCCCATTGGCTTCAATGAGCTTTGGAAGCCCCTACTGCTCTGCCTTTCTTTCTGAAAGAAATGCTATATCCTGGAGCAATGCATTTCCTTTGCATATGATACCACTAGAGAAAGAATTCGGTTAGTTGATTCTGACTGGTGAAATTAATCCATGTAGAGAGGGGATAATGTGGGACTGAAGTGGTACATAGGATCTGTTTTGGTCTTCTAGACAGGTGAGAATTTCACCCATAGTGACTGCAGCACTATTAAACAGATCAAATAGAAATACACACTCAAGACACACACACAAAACCTTTGGGATTTCCCACCCTGCAACTCAAGACACACAAACACACCCCTCAAATTCCATTGGTTGAAATTCGGTCAAGTATCAAAAATAAACATGCATTATTACTAGCTCAAGTGGGCAAAAGGAATAGTGTGTGTGTGACGTCTTTATAGCCAAAATGTGTAACAACCTCATTTGCACATGCAAATAGTTGTCCACACAAAACTCCATGCACAAATGTAGAGGCAAGGTTCAGGCCCAATTAACATTTTTGCCCAAAATTATGTGTATATTTTTAAAAAGAGACTCTGTCATTCAGCTTCTAGATTAACAATATTTGAAATACCTCCAAAAGTTCCATGTTCTCTATGACTATGAATAGCTGTGATTGTACATCCTGGCTACTGCCATCACATAGGATCATAGGAAATGCCATACTAGCTCGGACCACTAGGCTATCTAGTTCAGTATGCTGTTTCTGAGAGTGGTCAGCACCATGTGGTTTAGCCAGAGTACAAGAAATGGCAGAGTGAGAAATTATGGTATAACCTATATGGAAATTTCTTTCTAGCCCGCATCAGGTAGAGCTTGGCTTGTGCCTTGAAGCATGAGAGCTATAAAAATGAGGATGGAAACCAAGTGGATGTCATAGCTGTAATTTCTGTTTATTAATGAGATCTTTCCTTTCATTCAGTTAGTATAAAATTCGCTTCAAACAAGTCACTTACATGATAATATAAAATGGATCTCCAGGTACAGTGTTTCCAAAGAACTTTTTAGACCCTACGTGTATGAGCCGAGCTGTGGAATCTAGGGGAAAAAAAAGTGAAATAAAAAAGGCACATATATATTACTAAATGTAGAGTTGCTGTCCAAATCAAAAGTGCCATTATTATTGTTGATATGTATTAATAAAGAGAGCAAAGCCTGAAAGTCCCATGCTAGCATGAAACCATGAGCCAAGATAGTGAGAGATGGAAAAGCTTTTAGTACATTATATCATTTAGAAACATAGCTTCTGGCATTGTTAAACAGTCTTTTTAAAAGAAACTAATCTTCCATAAAGTAAAAAAAAATTATAAATCTCAAACATAACTGAACACTCACCTCCATAAAATGGAGAAAGAAAGGCTGCTCCCAGAAGTGTTGTTATTTCACCAGCCACTCTCACCAGGTCTTCAGGGGTCAAATATGTTTCCTAAATATCAGGAAAATTCCCCTGATATCAGCATGTTTGTTACTGTGCATAATTTGTCACTGTGATATGAATTATATATAAGCTATAACCTTTATGGAAAGAAAGGAAGGAAGGCTAGGATCTATTCTTTCTTTCTAACTAAAGCTTTCCTAATTTAGGCTGAGATCTTGAAAGAAGTCTAGGGGATTTACATACACATCTTCCATTAAGATGTGTCTAAATTCCCAAGGCTTGATTTTTTTTTCTGCCCTTCCTCTTTTTTCTTTCAATTTCTGTCCCTCTTCCCTTCCCCTACACACTCCAAACTTGTTTCTCTCTGCCCTATCCTCTCTTTCTCTAGGTGAGCTGCAGCTGCTCTCTTAGGGTTTATCTTGAGGTTGGCCTCCTCCTCCTCCCAAGGCAAACTGTTTTGTTTAGAGCCTACAGGCCTAATCCTCCTAGTCAGACAGAGCATGACCTTGCTAGTGAGAAGCCCTTTCTCTGGCCTAGAACCAAAGCATGGATGGTCCTGTATCAGTCAGTTTTGGTGTGGGCTGCTATGCAATCCCAACAAACGTCCTCACTGATAGTGGATCAGTTTGAACTCTTACATTAATAGTTAATATTTAGATGAGAATGAATGTCAACATTATTTCAAACATTCCTGCACTTCAAAAACAATAGAAATCAAAATGTCTTATACTCAGCATTTTTGTCATCATGATGGTTAAGCACTGTCCAGAAGAGAAAGTATTTGGGACCAAACATTGCCCACTTGTAACGCAACTGTTCCTTCAGTGGCATCAATTCCAAAAGTTCTCACATCTTCAACAATAGAGAAGACATAAATGGTGGAGCTACTTTTTGTTAAACGCATTAATGTTTCCAAAGTAAAATTACATGTTTAAATTGCCACCCTTTGTTCCTAGAGAATCATTCTTAAAATAGCAGCAAAGAGTCTTGTGGCACCTTATAGACTAACAGACGTTTTGGAGCATGAGCTTTCGTGGGTGAATACCCACTTCGTCGGATGCCGAAGGATCAGGGGAGGGCAAATGTGGCATAAATTGGGCACTGGATTTAGCCCACAATCTTTGCTTGTAGCTACATATGTTTGCTAACCTGCATGTGAGGATGAATCTCAGGAGCAGACCCTTGTCTAATTCATAGGACACTAGTGCAGTTGTGGCAGAATTTAGTTCTGCTTTTTTGTTTATGAAGCAGTTAATCCTTATTTCAGAGGAGTTGTTTTCACTATTGTTAGTGTGAGGCTGCTTTGCCTTTGTGATACTGCTGTTCAAGGAGCACCAGTATTAGGATTTCAGTTATAAATGGTCCTGTCATCAAAAAATTTATTGTTAGCAACTCAACAAGCTCACCAGCGTTACACAGTCAGTCATAATATACACCATAGAAATTACTCACTGCTTTATTCCTGCGGGTGCATAGGACATCTAAAATAGATTGTTTATCATCCCAGGTGTCAACCCCTATTAGCTCATATAAGGTGGATGTCACAGGTTTAAGAGCCCAGTGAACTCATTTATTTTTCTCCATTAAGTACTTAGATTTACTCATTATAGATGTTTAAGTTCCTAATTTTGTGTTCTCCAGGATTCCCAATGGAACAGTCTCTGTTTACTGCAGATCAAGAAATTGTTGTGCACAGGGGCCACAAAAAGTCACAAAAACCCAGAAAAATCAGAATCCAGGCAGAATTCTAGCTCAATTCAATGGACTTACACTAACCATATTCTTCTAAGCAGTTCGTTGTTTTGCTGGGATGCAGCCCCAGTATGCGGGAGGAAGTATTTCCTAGTAAAACCAACATGGTTGGTCCCCATGGAGGACATGGAGAAGAGGAAGTATGGCCAGGACATCTCTGTGTCTTGGCAATTCCTAGCTGCGGGAATACCCCTTAGAAGATGTTGGCAGTCAGTGCCAAGTAAAGCAGTGTAAGGTGGCTCTAATTTATGTTTGAGACCACCTCAGTGGATAAGTGGCCCCATGACTGGGGACTGGTTTTTTATCCTAATTTTAATTAATCTTACATATAGACATGAGTCCTTTATCTCCTTGTGGGAAGAACAGGGGTGGATTAAGCCTTCTCTCACTCTGGGTCACAAATCCCAAGGATTTTGCTTTGATTGGTCCCCGACCATCAGGAGAGATGAAACCATGAAACACATCTGCCCTATCTCAGCAGCAGGGGCTGATTGTCAGTGAAGTTATTACTCTGATTATTATTTTTTATTGGTGGTGCTTGGGAGTCCCAGTCATGGTTCAGGACCCAACGGTGCAAGGTGCTGTTCAAACACAGAACAAAAAGAAAATCCCTGCCCCAAACAGCTTACAATCAAAATAAAAAAAGGCAAGAGACAACTGGTACAGCTAGAGAGATGGGGAGAACAAGGAAGCAGTGAGACAGTGATGGTCAACATGATAGGCAGTGGTCAGAGCTCACTAGTGGCCTAATTTTTATCAAGTTGGAGTGCCTAGATGGGAGTCACTAACCTTGTTTAGGGATGCTGGCAGAACTTGTTATCTAGTATGTTAGATAATGTTAGTATCCCCCCAGTCTATCTAGCCCTTCACAAACTTTAGTGTATTTACACTTACAACAGCCCTGTGAGGTAAGGAAGTTGTATTATTCCCATTTCACAGATAGGAAAAGGAGGCACAGAGACTAAGCTGACACAGGAAGCATCTGGCAGAGCAGAGACTGAGCAAATGGCTACTGAGTCCCAGACCAGGGCCCTAACTACTGAACCTTTTGGGGAGCAAAAGGTGGGCAAAAAAATGATGTTATGTGACCTTCCTGCAAACAATCAAAGCATTTAAGAACAAGTTGATAAATATTATGCAGCATTAAGGAACAGTAGCTGAGGTCTCACAAAGAGTCAAGAAGTGACATTTACATCAGACATATGTTTATCTTTGTCTATACAGGAAATAGTTCATGTTTTGAATACTTATCTTTTACCTGGAGCATTAATCATGCGATATCAAACACCATGAACTGTTTTGGCTGACATTCTGCAAGATAATATAGTTATGAATATTCTAAATGTGTTCTCCAACTGTAGAAAGAGGCACCTCATGATTCAAACTAGCTGCACAGCAAACTCACAGTATCTGCTTCATTCCATTTTCTGTAGCTGCACAAAACGGTAGCGGCAGCATGTAAAATGAAGATGAAACATTATTTTGCTTATCTTCTGGTTTTTGATAATTCCACTGCAAAACTAATAGGTCAGAGAGGTGTAAGCATTAGCTCAGAAGCAAAACAAGTGCCATTCGATGGACTTACACTAACCATCTCCTTCTAAGCAGTTCGTTGTTTTGTTGGGATGCAGCCCCAGTATGCGGGAGGAAGTATTTCCTAATAAAACCAACATGGTTGGTCCCCACGGAGGACATGGAGAAGAGGAAGTATGGCCAGGACATCTCTGTGTCTTGGCAATTCCTAGCTGCGGGAATACCCCTTAGAAGATGTTGGCAGTCAGTGCCAAGTAGAGCAGTGTAAGGTGGCTCTAATTTATGTTTGAGACCACCTCAGTGGATAGGTGGCCCCATGACTGGGGACTGTGATGATATAAAAAGTGGCTTATGGGCATCTTGTCTCTTCTTGTTCTATCTGCTGCTTTAGGGCTGAGCTGAGGCCAGCTCAGATGAAGCCCAGGATCTGGGTCTGAATGCTAAGAGCTTGGCTCTAATTCACTTTCCCGTTCTTGAAACACTTTCATAACACCTTTTTTATTACTTCAGTTTTATTACAGTTGAATGCAATGAGAAGGAAGTTAAGCTCTAGTCGGAGAACAGATTTATTTGTGGAGTGGATTTTGGATGAAAGCAGCTAAAGCCATGAAAAATGCTGAATTAAAATTATTGCAATTCAGGCCTATATTGGACCCTATTCAAAATGAATCAGCTGGCCTAAAAAAACAGTGTATGCTACTGGTGCAATCACCTCATCTGTGATTATGAACACATGCTCTGGGACTAACAGGAGAGGTCTTCAGGGGAAAGATAAGGATACAAATGAATAACAGTAGGATATTATCTAGCATACCAAAACTATCATCCTGGAGGCAGAGTCGGGCGAGGGCGGGGGAAAGATGGACTGCACAAACCATGGTGTCGGGAGGCCTTCCTCTCTTTTACACAGGTGCAAATCAGGAGCGCTTCAATGGGCCTGATTCTCCACTGCCTTGTCCCTCACATGGCTATTTACATCTGTGGAAATGTTACCCAGTCAGAATGTTCCATTACTCTGCATATGTATAAATGCTTAGCTGAGGTGTTAATGGAAGCCTCTCCATTGGTTGCAATGGACTTTAGATCAGGCCCTACACATAAGTGTATTTGGTTCACTCTGATGTGAAAATCTAGAAAACCCTAATAGAATCCAACTGTCTTTTGTTTTTAACTATACACATGTAGGGTTTGATCCTGCTCCTATTAAGTCAATGGCACTGCTCCTACATACTTAAAGTTATATATAAGCTTAAGTGTTTTGCTGGATCAGGCCCATGCTGCCCAATATTTTTGATCAAAGACAAAAAATGTGTTGAACTTTAAATACCAAATGTCTTCCTTTCACCCATATCAATAAGAAATACTCTGGGTGTAATCCTGACTCCACTGAAGTCAGTGGGAGTTTTGCCATTGATTCAGTGAGAACAGGATTTCACATTCTATTTTTCATACACAGGCAGACAGTCAAACTAACCTTCGGGCTCTTTACATACATTACACTTTCTTTCAGCAAATACACAATGTTAATCAAACAGAAAAACTTCCTAGAACAATTCCCTAAGCAGCATTTGCACACAGCCTCTCTTCAGAGTGTCAGCAAATGTCTGTTTCACCCACCAAGCGCCGACACAAATTTTATTAGCGTAGTTAAATCTGAGAGTGAACTAAACCTCTTCTGAATGCTATGAAGATGCCATTCATCTTTCCACAAGCACAAACATCCCTCTTCAGGGCCTAATCCAAAGCTCATTAAAGTCAATGGAAAGACTGACTTCAATAGGCTTTGGATCAGGTCTCTGTAGTAGATCTTGGCATTACAAGATGCAGGCAAAGTGTTTTTCCAGCAAAATTACTTAGGCCCTTTTCTTTAGTGGTGCGGCATGCATATAACCCCAATCACATGCTTGGGTGTTTTGCAGGCTCAGGACCTTTGCACATTAGGCTGTAAATAATTTTCAGGTTAATATGTGATTGGTGACTGCTTAACTTTTCTTAATCATTATGAAATGCACTTAACCCTGCATTTTTATTATCTTCTATTTGGCCGTTCACTGCAGATGTTCTCAAAGCTCTGCCATTGGGATTTGAATCGCGTAATAAGATTCTAAATGTGCTGAAGAAAAAAATGCACTGCCTGGGCTCAAAGTGTATCCTCTTCATTTTGCATGTGTGTGTGTGAGAAAGTGCATGAGTGTGAGTGAGGGGGAGAAAGGCAGTGACATTGTGTTCCTTTTCCAAGTGCTTTCCTGCAAGCTGCCAGCATCTATGCAAATTACCCAAATTTGAATTCCCAGAAAATCTCTCTAACTGTGTAATTTGTGGTGCCAACATCAGAGATTGCCGTGTGTTCCCGAATGCACTCAGACCAGGTAACCTCACCATCACTCCCCAGGAATGGACTTTGTTCTTCATAGCCAGTAAGGGCTCAGAGCTGACTTTTACTGTTGCTATCAAACTAATGGCTTTCCACGAGGAAAGTCACATAAAAGTGTGAGCTAGTGGCAGCAAACTGGTTTTTTACTAGCTTCTGTGTTGTGCTGACATCAGATTATTAACCGAAAACTTGTTGATGTTAATTTTGCTTCAGTAGAGAAGTGCTAAGTGGTATCATTTAAGTTTTTGGTGAACATTCTTAACCAATCCTATAAATATCAGAAAAGCTCAGCAGTTTGGTGTAAATTCATAGATTTTAAACCCTAGAATGCTCATCTGATCTGACCTTGGGAAAGTCACTTAAACTCTCTGCATGAAATCCTGGCCCTATTAAAGTCAATGGATTTTATCCGCTTGTAACATTTGAGTAATATTTCCTTCCTTCCGTCCTTTGTCTGTCTTGAATATTTAGACTTTAGGTTCTTCAGGGCAGGGACTGTTTGTCCAGTGCCTACCACAATAGGTCCTGATCTCAACTGCAGCCTCTCGTACTACTGTAATGATGCTAATATCAGAAATTTGAAGATTTTCCATCCCTAATCAGAGGTTTTCTGTACAGTTCAGGCATGTTCAGTGGCGCACCAGCTGAGTTTGCATTACATGCCAAGTAACATGATAAGTCAAATGCACATCTAAGAAGCACCTGAGAAGGGAACATGCCTTATATTTGCTTCACTTGTATATCTCAGAAATAAAAGTAGTGTTCAATAGTTAACAAAATGACAGAAGCTCTTTCTACCTGGCAGACATGTTGCATGTTGCTGAACTTCAAGCCGGAGCAAATTTTTATGGCCAGGTTATAAGCCTCTGAATACTAGTGTTTATAATGGAAATGCTGGCACCACCTGAGAGATGTCATTGTATTGAAATGGCACTTAGATAATTTTTCATACCCTTTGTGAGAAATACTTTTTCCATAAAAGTCTGCAGCCCATTAGCCCATGATGTAGACTAATGCCTTTCATTTTGTTTGGAGGAAAAACATAAAGAGAAAAAGCAACCACCTACTGACTTCTTTCATTTAGAAACACTTTTTTTTGTGTGGGGGGGGAGGGTTGAGGGGGCAGGTATAGCAAAGGTCACTTCCCAGGGTGTGATCAAGGTATAGAACAATTCTGTATACTGCAGCAGCCATAATAACCCCTGCACTGTCTGCTCTGCGGCAATCTCAGTTTTCTTCTGACCCGAGTGCTCATTAGTAGAACTCATCACATAATATTCATGAATTCACATATGCGATTAATTGCACAAGCTTGTAAAAAAAAAAGAGAATTGACAATGGTTATTATTTCCCATTCAGCTTTTAGAACTGAGTGAAGAATTTATGAATATTTGTAAATTCATACGCAGCTGCTGAAATTTTAAGGCCGGCTTTAGGCTCCGATCCTGCACCGGTGCAGACCCCAGTACTTATTTGGAGTTCAAGGGGTCTCTGCACAGATGCAGAAATAGTATGGAAAAACTATCTTCTTATCAGACACTGTGAGGCATACCACCAGGGTCCCAAGGTCTTTAGAATGACTAGGATGAGTAGGGAAAGATAGGATCCAAAGTGCAAGGGAAGGAAGGATTCTCCTGTGGAGGAAGGCAGCATGAGGAGCCTGAAATGTAGTAGTCAGTGGCTGTATCGCATTTCCAGTGGATTTTCCCCTGGACACAGAGGATTATAAATGTGTTTCCCCCAATACTGAGCTTGAACCTCCCATTTCTTTCTCCTCAGCATGAATCCCAGGACCCATGGAGAGTCCAAGAGAAGAGGGATGCTGCTGCTGGAGAGGTGGCTGATGTCTCCTTTCCATGTGTCAAAGGAGGCAATCCACACATAGATCAAAAGGGCATGATCTGCCCGTGTGCTACTATAACACCATTGTGCCCCCTCATAGTCAGGGATGCCTCTGCAGTGCCCTGCCCCTGTTTTCCCCTTCTTCAGGGCTTGGGGTCTGGTTTCTTTACCAACAACAACAGCAACAAAATCTTCCATCCAGCCTTAAACTGGGCACAACTCCTCCTCCCTGAGGTACCGTCTCTTCCTGCTGTCTGGGCAGCTAGAGAAGGTGCAAGGCCTGGCCTGCCTTCTTTGCCTTCTCCCAATGCACAATAAAACTTTCAGCTCGGTATTATTTTCCAGCCCCAACTCCCTTTTACAGGGACCACAGCAGGAGCCCCTCTCTCCCTGCCGTTTCACTCTGCAGTTCCCCTTCTAGCTCTGTCCTCCCTGAACTCCTCTGACCCAGGTGCAGTCCTGCCCCCTTAACTGGCTCAACTGGGAGCATTTTCTTTGGCACAGGGGAGCCGAACCGATTTCAACCACAGGGGGACAGCCACTCTGTGACAGCTTTCATCGTCTGTTTAATCAAACACTCCATTTAATCAAACAATCCCACACCAACTGTTATCAATGGAAAATCCTCCATTGACTTCAATGGACATTGGATCAAGTCCATAGGACATGGCCCTGGATGGCTCATTACAATCCCATCAATTTAAGTGCTTCTTTGGGTCTGTACAAGGATGGGTTTATTGGACTGGCTGTTGAATTTTCTATAAGGGAAATACCATACATAAACAGACACAACACGAGCTGCTATCATTTTCCACCAAAGAATGTCCATTTGCATTCATACTCAGAAACAAGAGGGGCCTGGAAGATTTGAGTATATGATGGTTGACAGTTTTATGTGATGCTAGGATGATAAATAGCATTGAAGAGAGGTGCCTACACCAAACAAAATAAAAATTCTTTGAACAGCAACATAACTTTCCATTCAAAGTATTATTTTTAATTATTATAGTTTTTCAATAACTGGACACCACACACAATGAACTTTTGTATAGGTGACACACTAAGCAAGGCCAAATGAAAATTCAAATTGGCAAAATATGAATGCAATTTAAGAAATTCTAGAAGTGAAGACAAGTGAGCACTTCAGAGATCCATCAGGATCTTGATATGTGTATCACCAACCTATCTTCAGTCAGCTCACTCTCCAGACAACTCTTGGGAAAAGTGCTAATTGCTACCGCTAGAGCAGCACAGGAATTCAATTGATGCGCATAAGAGATTGGTAACAATAGCTCCTGACATGACTGTGTGTTGCGAGGTGACAGCTTGTTTCCTTGGCAACGGTGATTATGGAGTTCCATCCAAGACTCTGATCAGGGCTACAACTTTTCAAAGGATGCAGAATACAGCCCCACTCGGGGGAAGATGGGAAGAAAATATTTTACTGTAGACAAATAGCTTTATGCAAGTCGTGAGAGGTTAATGCAACAGCAAGACATGTCAAAAAGGTAGGAGGAATGAAAGAGGAAAAGTAGCTTTAGTCTTTGTACTGTTGGCTTGACACACTTTGAATAAACAAGATAGTGTTACAAGATTGAATATCTTTTTAAAACATACAGTTACTGTGCCTGAATTGTTGATGGTGTCTGTTATGCAATAGAAGCAATCAAGAAATATGTCTCTTTCTTGTTATTTAATTACTGCAAGACACTCAGTGTTGTAATATAAATGGATTATTTATGATAAGTACAAAAGTCACATTGATTAAGATGCTAAGTTTGCAGTTAAGTTCATGGAAAGCTGCATGGAATTTGAGTAATAAATATACCAGTAATGGCTCGTTATGTCTGTTATAGCTAATTGTGTTAATTAAATTTCTTTTGCAGGGTAGTTTTATTTTACAGAAAGCAAGATAATTTATGTTACAGTTAAGGATAGAGATGCATTGTAACAAAGTACAGGTGTGTATGTTACCAAATTATTTTCAAAAGCATTACATCAAAATATTGCTGAGGGTCTCATGAAACCCGTTCAAGAAAATAAACAGGAAGTATCAGTCAGTCACCCACTGTACCTAGGGTTTAGACAGCTCTCAGAATAATGCTTGATCTTACCTGCATTGCATTCACCTGTTGCAATACCTAGGCACAGTGCAGTGAACTGAGAAAGAAGGGTTAGTCTCAATTCTGAATTTCCTGGCTTTTACACGACATGTTTAAGTTAGATTTGTAGGTTCACTTTACGTTCATTTTTGCATATCTGCTTTGGCAGGTGCAACTGACTGATCCAGCAAAGTGACTGGGTCCCCATTTTGTGCATACAAACTGCTATTTGTGGGAGCAGTTTGGAGAGGGAAATGACCAGATATCTGATATTCACTTGCAAAAAATGGCAACTAGAAACTGGCTAAAATTTTGACCTATGCTGTTTTTCTTTTTGGGTTTAACATCCATATTTTGTTTATTTTTCTCTTAATGTATGATGCTAAAAACTCGATTAAAATGAGTATTTCAATTCATCAGTATTTTCGGAGTGGCCTTGTATCACCATTACAATAACTCTGGAGCACTGAGATGTTGATTGTGGGCTGGATCATGTTCCCAGTGAAGCCAACAGGAGCAGGATGGAAATGTGGAGGGCTCTTGGTGCTCCTTAATGCTGTTCCAGCAGCATGCAAGGACTGTAAAGGGGCCCCAGGGAAATTCTCTTAATATAGGAGTTGCATTGGGGCAATATAAACACCCCCTTCCCACCATGGGCAGCACATCTAATAGGCTGGGGAAGGCTGTGCCCCCCCGAACAGCCCCACATGGCCCTGCCCATGCTTCACCCCGAGGCACCCTCCTGCTGCTAGTTGGCCCCAGCCCAGGCAGGCTGCTCCTCTTCCGGGAAGCCTACTGGGGCTAGGGTGGCTGGGATGGCCCAGTGCTGGGTGGGCCCCAGGCAGAAAGAATGGGCCGGCCCAAGGGCTAGCCTCCCTGAGCCCTTGGTTCACCCACCACTCATGCTTCCCCCTCCCCAGTGTACGGGTGTGCTGGAGACAGGACTTGGGGCATGAGGGAGCATTCTGGAGTGGCGAGGGGAATAACTGTAGTTCAAAGCACTATGACTATTCTGATCTGCAGAGCAGTCCACAGGGTAGTTGGAGTAAGGCTGCTATAAATTAGACCAGACCCCACGGCTACTGTAACTTATAGTCAGAGACATTCCAGCCCCCAAAGCAGCCCAGGATCAAGGCAAGGCAAGGAATGGCCTAAAGGCACCTTTGCTCCCACTCCTTTTGTGGTGCATGTTCTGTGCTGTCTCCCTCATGAAGCAGAACACAGAATCCGGTGCAAATCCTGGAACATTTCCATTTTCATTAGATTTGCAGCAGCGTCAGAGGAAGTGTTTTGAAACACTGCTTTTGACATTGTCAAACATTGCAAATACTGCACAGGAAAAGTTTCCATCCCAAACATCTTCACTGCCATCTTCAGAGATAACACAGGGATAGCTTTTCAAAGCATTGCATTAGCTTTTAATGTTTTCTATCTTTAAAGTCAGTTGGAGTCAGACATATAAAGCCCATGCACTGCACTTGGAAAATGTAGCCCATTCTGTTCCCATTGCCTATGGAAATTTTGCCATTGATTTCAATGGGAGCAGATCCATTTCACCGATATGCCATTGACATTGGGCAAGGTTCTGATTCTGTGAGGTTCTATCAGTGAAGTCCATGGGACTACATCATCTGTTCACTGGCATGACTCGGTACTTCATTAAATCATACCCATTGTTTGGAGCATAGGTAAAATACTATGAAAGGTGCAGTAGCTGTGTTATGTGCACAGCTTCCAGTTTGCAATGTCAAATATTTCAGTTTTATTCCCTACTACTACCACTAAAAAATAAAATCCACAATTCTTCAATCAAGGCTACACAAGCTAAATCTTAGGATCATTCTGCTCTCACTTATATCAGGGTAGATAACACCAGTCAAACCATGGAGTCACTCTGGATTTACAATGGTGTAACAAAGAGCAGGATTTGTCAGCATGTTTTTTATTTAAATTAAGCAGCTATTTTATCTGTATAGCATAAGAAAAATAAAACATAGGGAAACCACCCACAGCACCAAAGCTCTAACTGATTCAAACCATATTTAACCCTTTAAAATCAACATCTAAGCCACTTTTTTTGCTTATTGGGTCAGATTCTGAAATTGTGTTCATGGATTTAATATCAGGTGCACAACTACACTCATGCTATTAGAGACTCAGTTGATGCCAGCTAAAAGAATCGGAGCCTACACGTGCAAAAGATATGTGCAATATGTGTTTTTCACTTGACAATTTTGAGTTTCTCCCTCAACCTCTTTTCATACGATTTCTAAAATACAGGCAACGCTGCTTGCTTTAAAGACATTATAGATCATCACTGAGAAGAGAGAGAATGCAGTGGGGTTATAGCCACAGTGGGTTTCCATTAGCGCATTAGTGAAATTAATTCCTCTCTCATAAGGATTTAGATCTGTGATTTATGATAACCAGTTTTTCACTGCTGGCAAAGTGAGGGGAAATGACTCAGCCTGGACAGACAGCATACATCTCATTTTTTCACTTAATAGTTGACATAATCTAGAGTGCTGCTCCCAAAGGTGTCACTGGAGATTCATATCCAGCCAAAGGGCCTCGCAATCAAGGCAAAGAATTTTGGTAGTTTCATACATTGTAAGCGGTAATTGTTTTGAATTGTATCCTTCCTGAGTCATTGTAATTTCCTTTAGATCAACTTTAAAAGGCAGTAGTTGAAAACGAGAGAGAGAGAACACTGGGCATGACAAGAGACAATGGGTTCAAACTACAGCACAGCAGATTTAGATTAAATCTCTGGAAAAAAAAACTTCCTAACTATAAGAACAGGCAGACAATGGAACAGATGCCTAGGGAGGTTGTGGAAGTTCCTTCACTGGAGGTTTTCAAAAGGAGGCTGAACAGCCACCTGTCTTGGACGGTTTAGACACAACAAATCCTGCATCTTGGCAGGGGTTTAGACTAGGTGACCCTGGTGGTCCCTTCTAATCCTATGATTCTATTTCCTGAGCAAAATCTGTTACAATAATGCTTGATGTCTAGCTGAAACGTACTGAAATCAAACAGTGCAGAGTCCAAAGCTCCATCCTCTGTCGCTCCTGTTGCAGCCCACCTGACATTCTGAATTGCTCCTTCCAGCTATCATTTCTAGAATTCTGAGTGCTAATTCAATACCCATTTATGCAGTAGGCAAAGACTTTTATAGTAAATTGGAGAGGATTCTGCTGCAGCAATCATGCTGACTGCAGAAAGTCCAAAGTTAGAGGTGGATCTTCAGCATGGGCAGTGCATGAACCGCAGGCTGGGGGAGGCTAGCCCCCAGCCCCACCCCTTCTGCCCAAGGCCCTGCCACTTCCACGTCACCCACACTGGAGCCCAGAGCCTCCCTCCCACCCCACCCCACCCCACCAGTCCCCACCCCAGGCTAGTGCTCCTAGACCCAGAGTGCCAGCGACGCAGCCCCAGCCGCAGAGTGTGGTCACAGCACAGGGACCAGGGAACTGGCAGGAGGGAGTCTGGGGGCGGACCATGGGGGGGCATTACATTTACTACAGCACCTTTCACAAGCACTAAATTTATGTAAAAAACAAACAAAACCAAAATAAAAACATAAGAGCAAAGACTTATTTCAAGTCACATTTTGTGTGTGAGCACATACATGAACAGAAAAATATAATCGTTTACATTATTTAGAAGTTTATCCTTAACATTTACGACAAAATCACATTTTCACAGAAGTATGGAGAAGATGCTATCCATAACTATGAAACCATTTCTATATATCTCACCTACTAATACCACTTTATTCAACCTGCAATGAATCAAGAGGGCCTCAGACCTCTACGTAGCAGCAATGTAAACACCATTTCAGATGGTCTAGCCACACGTTGTCCAAATGTAAATAATCACTCCATCCTTTCTTCATGGGGCTACTCCATGGTTCATCTGCTTATTTTTAACACTGTACCTGTATAAAAACTAGGCCAACATTTTCATATCTGCTTGCCTAAAGACAGAGAGTGTATTAAAGGATCTAAAAAAAATAGGCTTGTTTTCAGAAATGCAACACACCACACAGCTCCCAATCAAGTCACCTGTGACTGGATATTATTTATTATTGTTCTTTCAATCCCAAAAATAAGACAAAACAAAAAAGATAAGAGGCGCAGTTACAAATGATATTTCTACTTTGTCATTTATGAGTTAACATTATGAGCTTCCAGATAAAAATCAGACAAGATGTTGTGGGTGTGTTTGATGATACTTGAAAAAGGCAAAACAGAATCTTAGTTAGGCAAGTAGTAAATCTATTCATGATTATTTTCAAATAGGTATGTAACCTTGATTTTATTCCTTGTTTTACTTAATTTGTCTTTTACACTCTTGCTCACCATGAAACTTTCATTACCATCCCCACTAGAGTCTTTTAAAGCTGCTTTTTATTTTCCACTTCTGATCCCTTGTGTAATTGTTTTAATGATATTTCTTGACCGTTCGAAGAGCTTGTAGAGTAACAAGCAAATTATTATGCTGTATCCACTCAGTTACTAAGTTGAAGTGATTTTTCTAAAGTGTTCCACGGTAGATTTCTAAATTGCAGCCCCGGGCTAGAGATGTTCACTTTCTTTGAAGCACAATTGGAGCAATTATGCCACTTTTGTTAAATAAAATGTACCTTTCAAAATTCTCTTGGGCCCTAGTCTAGCAAAGCACATAAGTATGGGAATTCATTTGGACTATACATGTGCTTGAAGTTGCACACAAAGTTAAATTCTTCCCTGGAACCTTAAGGCATTGTTAAAAATTACTGCTAGGAGAAAAAAGGAAAAGATTCAGAACGCAACAGTAGGGTGTATTTCATACAAACTGTATAGTGTATCCCCAGATACAGCTAATCTCTGCAGGCCATATCATGCCATTGATTAACAGGCACAAGATGAGGTCCCATTGATTTCAATTGTGAGTTTGGCTTTCAAAGTGCTGCTACGACAAGGCCTGTCCTTACAATGTTAGGGCCCCATCCTGCAAACATCTATGCATGAGTAACTGTATTCAGGTGAGCAGCCCTCTGCATATCCCAGAGGGTCATGTTGGCACAATCTTGTCACATATGAGGTTTTATTTACATTTTGTGATTTAGTTAACATGCATTAAAGAGGAGCCTTGCTGCTTTGTTTTCCTTGTCCATGAAACAGCCTGCATCACATTCACCAAATCAAGAGCATATTAATGGTTTAAAGTGTTATCTCTTTAGCTCCTCAGGTCTGAATACAAGCAGCCATAGATTCTGTAAATCCTATTCCTCTCACTGTTCTGCTCTAAGTGATACAGATACTACTTTGCCAGTTTTATCAAGACACAGAGGAATACTCCAGCAGAGCACTGACTCAGGGATATCTTCACCAGTAAGTGTTCTGTGTATCAGTCTGGTTATGAGTTTATAGAAAAAAACACAGATGGAAAGTAACTTTATGGATGGACTCTCTTTCTACAAGATGCTAATGGATGTGTTCTGCCCACATTTAGCCTCCAGATAGGATTTGGTGGGCCAAATTTTGGCTAATCTAGGGAAAGTACTATAAGCAACCTGCAAATGGGTACACATACACGCTAAAAAAGCATACTCCATATGCTACCAAAGATCTTATTACAGGTAGTTGTGTGTCTAGCCAGCATACAGGCATCATCCGTGTGTGGGGCTGTGCATAGGTGCAATTGCTGGGCCAGGAATGGACTGGCATAGCTATGAAGACCAGATTTTGACTCTGAGGCTTGCCCTGAAATTCCTCTCTGCGACTGCTGGTCGGGAAGAGAAAATGTGTCAGACAGCTTCTGCTCCAGACTCCATTTCTGACTCTGGCTGCAGGTTTTCCGTGCTTCCATCTAGTGTCCTAAACTGGATTTTGTTTTATATATAGATAGATAGATAGATAGATACTCTCTTCTCATTCATGTGCTATTTCATAACTGACTTTTGTGAAGCATTTAACAAGTCATTGTTAAGGTAACACAACTCACCTGTAAACATTCACCTAGAATATATTAGAAAGATATATTAGAACTGCAAAAAGTACAGAGAGGGCAACCAAAATGATTATGGGTATGGAGGAGAGATTAAAAAGACTGGGACTTTTCAGTTTAGAAAAGAGACAACTAAGAAGGGGTATGACAGAGGTCTATAAAATCTTGAATGGTATGAAGAACATGAATAAGGAAGTGTTATTTACCTCTTCACATAACACAAGAACTAGAGGCCCCCTGAAGAAATTAATAGGCAGCAGGTTTAAAACAACAAAAGGACATGCATTTTCACACCGTGCACAATCAACCTGTGGAACTCATTACCGTGGGATGTTGTGAAGGCCAAATCTATAAAAAGATAATTAGATAAGTCCATCGAGAATAGGTCCATCAATGACTGTTAGCCAAGACTGTCAGAGATGCAACCCCAGGCTCCAGGTGTCCCTAAACCTCTAAGTGCCAGGAGTTGAGACTGGACGACAAGGGATAGATCACTAGAAAGTGTCCTGTTCTGTTCATTCACTCTGAAACATCTGGCGGTGGCCACTGTTAGAAGACAGATTACTGGGCTAGATGAACCATTGGTCTGATCCAGAATGGCTGTTCTTACATAAGATTGTGTGTATATTTTTTCTCCTGGAATAATGCCACAGGTTTTTGTATAAATCTGAAGATATTGTCCAGTGTTTAAGACCATTAATTAATTCTTTGTTTCTTTTCTTTTACATCCTTCCATTAAGCTTCCCTCAGATTCCTTCAAGTATCTCACTTGGCATGAGTTAAAAGAACATGATGTTCGCGGAAATGAGATTCGTTGCCCCCGGGTGAGAGAAGGTAAAGATGAAAATTTGTTCCTTTGAAAAAAAGACACATTCATTTTAAATCCTAAGTATTTTATCCTGTACAGAATTAAATACCAGGATGAAATCCTGGCCATTCTGAAGTTAATGGGAATTTTGCCATTGACTTCACCTCTACATTGCAGAAGTTTCATTTTTTTTAATCATTCAGACAACAGCTGTTTAAAATTTAGAGTTAAAAAACAGGAACAAATGTCAAAACTGTAGTTTCTATATTTTTAAATTAATGCTTGGAGATAACAGATGACAGAGTAAAACCCCAATCCTGAGAATGGTAACACACATGCTTAATTTTAAGCATGAGTGGCCTCGCTGAAATAAATGAGACTATTCCAGAGTATGAAATTAGGCATTTGTTTAAAATTAGGTAAGTGTTTACAGGATTGGGACCTAAATGGAGAAACAATTCAGTAGTACATTATCTTACTTATATTTATATTATATGAATATATACACACACACATGTATGCCAGCATTTTCAAATCGGGGGAGGGGGGTTGTAAAGTGAGGCACCTAAATAAAAGCTTTTATTCAGCATTGAGAGGAACAGGAAATCTCATTTAATAACAAGCCACCAATTCACAGTGACTGTAAATTGAATGTAAAGAGTTGAATTAGCACCCACAATATATGAAAATCTCCAAACTAATTTACTGCTCAGGAGTCTGGGAACCTACTTTGGTATAATACCGTGTATATTATTGCAACTCAAATATTTTCCCAACTACATATATTCTCTTAAAAAGTAACTAACTGCAGACACCGTATCACATCAGCTATTGAAAATATCTGTTTTTCTGAACAGGGCCTTCAGCAGAAGAGTTGTTTTTCAGAGGAGAAGAAGATGCCTTGCAAGCAAGAAAACAAGTAATGGAAAAAGAGGAATGGCAACAGAGGCTGCAAGAAAACTGGGAAAACTGTGCAGTAAGATCTTACTATTAATTATTGTTATTGATATAGCTCCATGTTGCACTGTATAATCAATGAACCAAACAAATAACTGGGCCAACAATTTAAGGGCTCTGACTGGGACAGAATAGTACATTACATTATATGTAAAAAGCAACAAAGAGTCCTGACGAAGTGGGTATTCACCCACAAAAGCTCATGCTCCAATACGTCTGTTAGTCTATAAGGTGCCACAGGACTCTTTGTCACTTCTTGCCTGCTCAGACACTTTTTGGAACAGATGGGTGAAAAGTGGATCCAAATTCCCCCCCTCCCCTCCATGCATGCTGGGCAGAATAGTTGAGCCGGCACAGATCGGGGGCTTAGGGTACTAATTTACTGCTGGTCTGGATCAACAGTCAATTGTGACCTCTCTAATAACGATGAGGTAGCAGAGCAGGAATTGTGACACTGTGTCACAGTGCCTCATAGGGCTGTTTTTGCGGTGGTACAGCTTACACACCTCTCCCTGCCTAAAGGCGCAGTCTAGCACATTGAAAAGAGAGGCCTTTATAAATGGAAAGTCCAGAGAATAGATGGATTTGGGGAGGGAGCTTTACATGTAATAATTGGGAGATTGTTTCAGGCATACCAGGGAGTGAGGAAGTAGATACAAATGTGAAAGTAGGTGAAAGAGAACAAAAGGACTCAGGAGAAACTCTTTGGTGGAGAGCATAGGGAAAGGAGGGGGTTGTCAGAGAGGATGAGGGTACAGATGTATGCAGAGTAACATTTCTGGCTACCGCTACCCTCCAGTAATTTGTTATTCATATAACAAAACATCAGTGCATGGTAGGTGGAGCGAACAAATTTAGCAACATATTTCTATTGTTCTAGGCCAAATTTGGCATCATAGTTTGTTTTAAATTAGGTATAACTCTTTTTAATAACTAAACATAAAAAGAAAAAAATAAGCTAAAGAATTTTCTTCGCATTTTTTCCCATCCCCAGAATTTGAACCTTTCATTTCAGGACTTGGGAGATCTTTACCAGCTAGAAAACTTTAACAGGATTCTCCGGAGATTAATTCGAGTGGAAAGGCTTTGGTTGGTGGACAATTCTTTGACAGACCTAAGTGCCATAAGGTTGCCAAGGTAGATGAAAAATCCTGTTGCCAGGTCCTATCCAGTATCATAGAAGTCAAAGGGAGTTTTGCCAGTGACTTCAATGGGAGCAGAATCAGGCCTTTAGTGATTAACAGAGCATAATATGTGCATGTAATTCTATTGAAAAATCCAGTTAATCTAAGTTCATGATATCCAAGAGAATTGAAAGCTATTCTGGGTCAGATTCTGCCACCTTGTTCATACTGAGAAGACCATAGCTCCATGAGAAGTTTCATCAAAGTCAATGATATCTTCTGCTAGGAGGAAAAGTTGTATCAGGTCAGTAGGAGGAAATGTACATAGAGATGATGGTACCTGACTCAAGGAGAGAAGCCAGGAGTTTCCATTGCAGTTATTTCCTAATGTGGAAATATATAGATATAGGGAAAGCTGAGGTTGTGTTAATAGTTGGAGTGGGAAATAATGGTCCCGCCATCCTAAAATGTAAAAGAAAGCTGTAAAGCTAAATTTTCAGCCCCGATTTGCAGCCATTGTTGAGGCAAAAAATAGCATTGCCCAATAGAGTTACATCAGTGTAAAATTGCGTGAGATCAGAATCAGGCCCCTGAAAGATGAACTCCTTTATCCACAGAACAGGTAAAAGCAGAGGCTGTAAACTTTCCCACACTTTGTTTGATGTTCCTCAGCCCTAACAGAGAATGGCACAGTCAAAGGGTGAGAAGTTAGCTCAGTCTGCATATCTGTCTCTTTACTAACAAAGTAAGAGCTGAGGTTGCATTCAGAGAGGATGTGTACAATGGTGTAAATTAGACCTTATGCTAACTCTGTCATGTTCCCTTAGTTAGTCCTACTTACAACCTTTGTCCCTACTTGTAAGGTTGTCTAAGTTGGTGTGATTTACACACTGAATTGTCAGAAGAAGGTATCAAAAGGTCTATGTTAAAGAAGCCCACATTCTGCTTTTCCTTTCTGACTGTAAGGGAGTCTAAATTAGCATACTGAGGTCTAGATCACACCCCCTTACACATCTCTACTGAATAGGACCCAGCAAGTGCCAGCTGTAGCTCCTGTGGTTTTTATAACGTGAACAGCTGTCCTCTGGAAACTGATTTGAGGTTACCAAAGTGAGTTCATGTTGGCCAGTGACCCTCCATCGGATGGTAATACCTTTTGGTCACTGACCTAGACTGGATTTAAACTGTTAACATTGAAAGGGGCATTATCACAACCCTGCTACAATCTGTTCAGATCCTCCTAAAATTAATTGTATTGAGTTAACAAGAATGTACTAGATCTTCAGCCAGTATAAAATGGCCTATTTCTCTTTAAATCAATAAAGCTACTTGATTTACACCAGCTGAGGATCTGGCCCTATGTGTGTGCACTGTATATGTTTTCACAATAATTAAGGATGTATATTCTTCTGTATATGTGATAAATGATGGCATACATTTTTGTACTTTACAGATGCAAAGAATTAAATGTCAGTAAAAATCATTTTACATCCTTCAAACAGCTGCCAAAGATACCTCAGATTCGTCACTTGTCACTGGCTGATAACAACATTGAGACACTAAGTGGGATATCAAACTTGAGATCTACTCCACTAGAATCCCTTATACTCAAGAGGAACCCCTGTGAGTTTAAAGAAAACTACAGGCAGCTGTAAGTCCTACATTATTGTCAGTAAAAACATGTACAGTGAGAAAATATCTGTTCCTATGAAAGCATAAATGTAATACACTATTGACACACGATAGTCTGAATTCTTCTTTGGGAGATGATGTTGATTGTGTTTTTTAAAGCTAATTTTTTCAAAAATATATCAAATATATATATATATATTTTTGAAAAAATTAGCTTTAAAAAACACAATCAACATCATCTCCCAAAGAAGAATTCAGAGGGAAAAAGCCTACTGGAAATTCATCCAGGTTCATATCAAGGAGTCTCCTTTCCTTTCTCCCTTCGAGGGAGAGGGGTTTTTGTACTCATGCTGGAGGGATTGGTTGCAGGCGAACAGGAAACCTCATGGAGGCTTCGTTCCAGAGAGGAAGCTAATAGATCCTGTGTCTGTATATATATATATATTCTACTGTACCCTGAAATCTGAGATCTAACAATGAGACAGTGGGAATCTCGTGAAACTTTATTTCATTTTCACAAGATTTATCCAAAAGGACCAAAAGAGAGGAAAAGTCAATACTTAACTTTAATTAATAATGCTGCCTTATTACATTGATATAGACTAGAGTGTCTCATGCCAAGGGGTTTAAAAGCACGTTCCAAAATAGATACATGCCAGGATTGCTTCTCCTCCCACTGGAATACAGTCACCTCTGGCACAGAGGGCAGTAGACATTAATGGCAGAAATTAAAGGTATTAGGAAGAAACACCATTTGTATGAAATAGTATACCGGGAGCTTTAATGTCCACAGAAGGCCTGATGCATTGATATCAGAAGATTTGAGATCAGGTCCATAGAGCAGACAGGACACAAGTGTTTACTGTCTTATAATGAAAGAAGCTCACAAGCATAAAATGCGTAAAACTGATTTTATCACAGCAGGATGAAAGTTGAGTCAAACACTTTGCAATTTGAACTCTTAGTTTCTAGGTGCCTGGGAATTTTAAACCTAATGCTTAGACTAAGCTACAAAGCCCTCCCCTTTGTGCTATGTTATACAATGGGCCTGATTCTCTATTCTGCTACAGGTGTTTTGCGCTTGTATAACTCCACTGACTTTGATGGCTTAAAACCAGTATAACACAGTAAACATTCAGATCCTTTGTCAGAGCTGGTCTCAAGTGGCAAACCCAGTTTGGGGTCTGAATCCAGATTTCTAGTATGTTCAGATACAATGTTTGCTTCTGGCCCATCTCTACTTTTGATCTTAAAAATTATCCAAGTAGATGCCTCAAAATACTATTTTTTCTCTGATTTCTCCTGTAGAGTGTTCTCCAATTTGCCAAACTTGAGAACGCTGGATGGGGTCCCAAAGCTGCCAGAGGATTGTCCACCTCCAGAGATCGGTTTTCTTTCAAAAATGTGCACCATACTGTAGCACTGTATTTTGTATCATAATGGAGCTAATGGAATTGCCATACTTAACAGAACTAATAAATCCAGTACATACACTTTTTTTTCTGATCAAACAGCTGTAGAGTCCTTCTTGAAAATGTGATCCAGTTGAATGTGCAAGAGAGATAAAACTGAGGAATGGATTTTAAAAGTTAGGCACACCTAAGTATATATACATCTGTGTACACATAATTAAGCTAGTGCACGCAAATGTATGTATGCTATTGTAAACTTCTAAGCTTGAAAGTCTGATCCTGAATGCTAGAAATATATCATGTTCCTAGTTCTCATTTCAGTGATTTACATTTAAATTAGAAATTATTATTAAATTAGAATAAATTGGGTTTATTGAGCCTTGTCTTCTCTTCTTACTGACACCAGCATAACACCATTGACTTCAGCTGAGTCCTGGGCCAAGATTTTAAAAAATAGGAGCTTAAAGTTAGGCTCCTAAATTCATATTTGGGAGCTGCTGGAAACTCAGCATTTTTGAATGCAGTGATAGTTGCCAGACTAGATGGAACAGATGGGTCAAAATCAGATATAATATAGACTCCTCATACTAACTTAAAGTTCCTTATGGTCAGTGAGACTTTTCAGGAATTCTGTTAAAAATACACAGGGAGGGGGACCTGCTGTCTCTAATATAAAGCTCTGCTCCACTCTGACATAGGGGCATATTTATGGCAGCATATATATATATATATATATATATATATATATATAGGTTTGTGAGGTTGCATATTATGTTGCCTTGTTTGATAAATTGGGGGGTAATTTTCCTCCCAACAATTTTTTTATGTGAAAGTGGGTTGTGTGGCCCACTTGTACCCTAAGAAGGGGCGTCCTTAGCTAAGAGGACTACATTACATTTAGAAGCTCAGATCTGCTCTATGTTTATGTTTCTAGCAGTTAGATAATATAGAAACAGGAAGGGAGACACACCAAAATGGAAGAATAGCTGTAGGGAACACCATCCATCACTGACCACATACATATTATCGAAACATGACTTGGGATAGAATTTTTGTAAATATCACAAAATGCCACAATAAACACCTATAAGAGGGACCCTATGTGTGTCAGGCATTTACTGGCTTAGAGAGCTGAGAAGAATACAAAGCTCCTTGTGATAAAGGCGCTGGCGTAGGGCTGAGATCTGGGTTCAACAGCCAGCTGTGTGTGACTTCCATGGGCAGGCATGTCACTCACGTCTCTCTCAGCTGTCATTTCCCCATCTACAAGAGGAAATATTCTCATCTCTTCCACCTTTGTCTGACTTGTATACTTAGATGGTAAACTCTTTAGGGCAGTGGCTCTCACTTACAACATGTCTGTACAGCACCTAGCCCAATGGGGCTCCAATCTTCTTATAATAAACAGGCTGAAAATCCAGGTAAAAGTTCCATAACCATTACTATGGCACATTTATGAATGTAACAACATAAAATTAAAGCAAGGTTGCGAAGAGGAAAAGAGAAGTAGGATTTATATTTTTCTTGTCATAATCCAACCACAGGGAGCTTCCAGGAACTCCAGAGCAAGTTTTAAAGCATCTGGGAGCTTGGCACATCAGCAAAAGGATTGTGGAAGTAACCTAAAGCAATGATACCACACAGAAATTTCAGAGGCTAACGAACATTGCAATGATAGTTCTGTGCTCTCATTCTCTATGTGCATCAGATTGCAGAGCACTAAGCATAGGTGTTGGATCGGCTTATGTGGCCTGCATCTTGCAGGAGGTCAGACTAGATGATCATAATGGTCCCTTCTGATCTTGAATTCTATGATTCTATGATAACAGTCAAACCTACTTAAAGGTTTCAGGAACAAATGACTTTGAGCCTGATGCTCCTCTCCAGTAATGTGAGCTGAAGCCACTGGAAGTGGGTAGAAGTGGGAAGAAGCAGCAACTCTACAGTCTGACTTTGTGAAAACCTTCTACCCGAAGTCCACTGCTTTGGGCTTCCCAAGATTGAGGGAGGGTGCTACAGCCATGAGCAAGGCAGAAGGTGCAGAAATCTGGAGGTTGGTGACTCAACACCCCAATTTGCATATTGTATGAATACATTTAATTGCATACTTCAATGACCACAATACTGCATACCACAAATGTTCAGATTATTAGAATTTCAGCCTGACAAGGCTGGATCATGGAATAAGTTTAGGGGCTGCAAAAGTGCTCTGGTCCTGCTTGGCTCTGACATCTCCCTGGTCTGGTACCAGCTAACTCTGGGGGCTCCTGGCGGCCCTTCCCCTGTTTCACTTTGGGTATACTGAGTGCAGGGCTCTGGTTGAATAGCTACACCCTGGTGTTTGCTGCTGCCCATCCTGCGCTGGGATTGGGTGGGAGAATCTGCCTGCTCCCTGACATCAACTGGAGGAATATTCTAGCTGGTTGCTGGCCTCACGAGCTAGATCGAGGTCTTGTGGGGAGAAAGAATCTGGCTACTGTTCTCTGGTTCCTGCGCACATACCCCTATAGCTAAGCAGAGGGCTCAGTCTTTCTCTCTGTCCCCCATTGGTAGTGTTCATAGTTCATTCGTAGGACTGGCTGAACAAAGGCATACAAAAATACTTGCTATCAGCGTCTACTCTCATAATCCAGGTTAGTGCCCTGATCCTGCTCACGTTAAAGTCAAACTCTCATGAATTAATCGCGAGAGACATGATTTCTAAGTAAAATTAATCCTGACTCATGATCTTGCGATAGGACTCTCAAAGGTCAGCATTTTTTTTTTCAGCTGCAGCTGATCCTGACATTTGAGAGTTCAAGCCCAGACCCAGATCATGAGTCGGGGTGAGTGCTGGCAGGGTGAACTGACACCAGTGGGGGTCGATGGGGTGGGAGGGCTGAACTGATGCAGTGGTGGTGATGGAGCTGGAGGCCTGAACTGAGGGGAAGCTGAACTGAGGGGGGTTGGGTGGGGCCAGAATTGAGGGGGGACTGGAAGACAGGATTAAGTGATGGGCAGGGGACAGGCAGATGTGTGGGGGGGAACAGGAGTGGCAGAAGCTCTCTAAAAGTGTGGGGGGGCCCCGGTGCCTGAAACATGGCCCCACCCCCACACTTCCTCTATCCCCCCAAGGCCCTGCCCCTGCACTGCTCCTTTTCCCCAAGGCCCCTGCTCTCATGCCACCCATTCTCCCTCCCGAGACTCTACCCTCACGTTGCCCCTTCTCCCCAAACCCCTGTCCTTGCACCGCCCCTTTCCCTGAAGCCCCACCCCCCCACTGCCTCTTCCCCACAAGACGCCACCCCCTGCTCCCTCCTCTCTGCCTTCTCCACCCCTGTCGCTCCCTTTGTGGACCGGGCTTAAAAAGTGATGGCACCATGGCCTCCTGGCCCTCCCTGTTCCAGCGCCCCTAGGGGGGGAAGCTCTAGCAGCAGGGGCCAAAATCATGGTATCCAGTACATGTGGGAGAGTGGGCAACACTAATTGTCACATGCCCACACCCTGGGATGGGCAGGGGGAGTTCAGAAATCAGGAGACTGACCTAAAAAAAAAAAGCTTTTTTAAAAATCTCATGATTTAGGGTCCGACTCATGATTTTTGATCTCTTGACGTTGGCAATACTGAACTCGGTAGCCAAACACCCAGTGGCTTCAGTGCTGCAATCACAGCCTCATTGTGCTAGGGAGGAAGCCTACAAGAAGGTATTAATAGCACGGTTAACCTTTTAAAATCCAAACATTCTACCCCATCCATGGCCCTGGAAGGCAGGGTACAGCCACTTGTTTTGCCATGTCCTTCTCAACTGAATGAAATCAAATCCCTTTTATTCCGTATAATGCAGCTTTCCAGCACTCTGCCATTTAGATGTGCCAGTCAACAAAATAAAGCACCTGCCACATTTGTGGTGATTTCCGTGCTATCAGCACTAAAGAAAAAATGAATTTAGTACATATATTGATTGATGTTTGGATCTGTTTGGATATATGTATAAAGAACACAGAGGCACAGTTGCAGTCAGCATAGGTGGAAATAAGCTATTAAGTTGTTTCAGAGCAAGCATTTTTCATTTGCCATTTATCATCCGGGGTATATTTGTTTTTGAAGTGGTGCCCTTTGCTACGTTACATAATTGAAAGCACTGAAGATAAGGAACAGAGGCCATAGACAACAGGTGCTTGGGATCAAAAGAGCTATATAAATAAATGTAATTACTGTAGCGAGAATGCTGCAGGTTGGGACAGTGATAAATTAGCAATGACCATATAGTTCATGAATAGTCACACCACAGGAGGGATGCTGTCAGTCCAAGGGAGTGGAATAAAAGGGATGTTTTTAATTCCACACAGCGTATTGTGTTTATATTATGTAATAAAATATTTCCCATTTATTATTTTAAATATAGCATGTTACACAGATTTTCTGTTAGCTTTAGGCTAACACGTGTTCTAAGTGCACAGTAGAGTGGAGAAGTGAGTTGTTGCACTGGTTTTTACATGATGGATTACAATTTTGTGTGTCACATTTTGGGGAAAATAACAGAACTTGTATGCAGAAGTAATTGCCATATGATGTACATATAAGGCCAAATATTTGGCCCCAGCACAACCTCTGTGTGCTGCTCCACCAACACAAACTGTCCTCATAAGAGGAAGGATGGTCCCGTGGTTAGGGCACTAACCTAAAACTTGGCAAGCCAGGGTTCAAGTTGCAGTTCCACCAAAGACTTCTTGTGTGACCTTGGGCAAGTTACTTAGCCTAAGATATATTGACTCCTGCTAGAACTACCTCCTTAAGGATTTCTCTAGCAGAATGATTCCTACAGCGTTTGTTCCTTGGGTTGTGGCCAGGGGAAAGTGTATAGTTAGGGGATAAAGGAACCATCTGGGCTCCTCTAAAATTCTACCAACCCACAGGGGCAGTAAATGCATGCTATTACAATCTCAAGCTGTATTAATGTGCACTACTTATCCTACTGTGGTGCAGAACTCTTCCCTCCCCTCCCCCACAGCACACACACTTTTCGTAGAGGTTTAGGGAACATTGTGGTCAGGGGAGCCCCATGAAACATGTTTTTGCAGGCCCAGTGAATCATGGGAGCCAGTGGAAATTAATTGGGCTCGGCAGACAGCAGAGGCAAGGAGCATCTGAGTCAACAGCACTTGCTTTCTGTGGCTCCCCTGGGATCTAAGAGTGATCCACAGATTCTGGGAACTGAACTCAAAACTTCTGTCAGAGAGTCCTCCCCTGCCCCCCAAATTATTACTAGGAATCTCTACAAGTTGGAACCCCCTTGTGGCTTTTTCCCATTTAAGGAGCTAGGGGCCATAGAGATAGGGCCCATTCCTTTTAATGTTTGGATACTCCAAACATATGCATCTATATTGCAGTGATGGATGATACATACTGGAGTAGCAGAGGAAACAGAGGAGCTGTGGGTAGCACAGGTATTTAGGGACGGCATGTATGCATAAAGCTTTTTTCTTAAGCAATCAGCATGTTCAACACTGAATATCATGTAGACAACATAAATCATTGGTGGAGCAGATGAGTTTGCAGGTATATGTAAATCAATCAAACCTATCATGAATTCCACTATGGTGTACATTTAGCCTTTAAAAGGCAAGTACTTTGTCAGGTCTAGTATCTGAAACGGTATATAAAATGCTATCCAGAAATGACAAAAAAAGTGTATTCTTCCAAATTGGTGGATATTTAAAATATACTGAATAAAAGACAAAGAATAAGGAGCCTTCAAGCCAAAGGACTGGGAACCAGCTGGGTGTGTTAATGCAGTTGTTTCCAGAGTTTAGATTTTGCCTATAGTTCTCACCAAAATTATTAGTGTTCTTTTCTTTCTGCTTTTTGTCCTGTTGTCTTTACGATCTTCCTTCAGATGTTATAACAGATGCTACCTAAGAATCATCTCTCCAGCAGTGATTGTAAGTCATACAGGAGACTGGCTCCTAGGTCACTTAGCAGTAGAGAAAAGTTCTCTACATCTTTTGCTATGCCAGTGATGCACTCAAGCTATGATATGTCAACCTAGAAGTGTTTAGCAAGTCACTGGGTCAAACTGATTGCCTGGTGTAACTCTATTGATTCTAGTGGAATTACACCACAAATGAATATGGTCTATCACCTATTAAAAAGGCCACAATTAAGTCCACCTTAAATCTATCATAACAGACCATACTTGCCCTTTAAGGGCTCAGCGCAACCCTGCATCCCTGTTAAGGTGTCTCAGCAGCTTGAAGACCAGGCATTCTGGGAGTTGTAGTCCTCAGAGAGTCATGTGACTGCAGGAAGTGAGCAGGGACTGCTGGGACAAGGGAGCAGGACTATAAAGAAGCAAACTTCCTTTTAATAGGGAACAGGCCAATGATGGGGGTAGCATGTGGTGTGGGGACTGTCTGCAGAGGAAGCCCTGGAAGTGGTATTGACAGCTTGCTGGTGGGGGGTTTCAAGGGACCAGTGCCTGGATGAGACTAGCAATGGGTCCTTGAGAGGCGGGAGATGGTGCCTGGCAGGGGGTTGGAGGAGGAATGCTGGAGGAAGGCAGGGAAAAGTGGCTCAACTTGAGCATTCAAAATCAATGGCTATTTTAAACAAAAAATCCACCCACATATTGTTATATTCAGTCTGAGCATGTGGAGATGTAAAAAAAAGGCTAGTGATGTTGAAGATTCAGATTGTAAATACTATATAAAAGGTATTTCTCCATTGCATTTGCCAGAGGTCAAGCCAATGATGCAGATGAACAGTAAAAAGTACCACTGCACAAGATCTCAAAAAATTATCTACATTTTCAAAAAAGTATAATATGTAGCACAAAACCCATAATGCTCTAATTTTTGGTGCATTTCTACAAACACAAAACTTAGGGCAACTAATAAAGCAAAACAATGGAAAAACACATCAAATAGCTTTAATTTTTAATAAAGTAACTAGTAAATGTACAGACAGCCATGCACTAAGAAAGGTGGTTATTTTTGTTAAAGCACCTGCAATCAAAATGATAAAAAAGTTGACCATAAAAATCTGTTACTTCTAATTACCAACATATTACTGTGTAAACAGGAGTTTATGAGCGTTTATGATGACATCTTCCCCTTGTGCCTGGTTCTTTTGGAATGGCATGTTTCAATATTTGCGCTAATACCCCTGTTTGTCATTGGGTGAGGTGGGTTTTTAAGGGGCTTAGTTTCCAGTTCTGACTTATGTTTGGCTTTTCCTTCCCCCAATATTTCATGAGAGGTGAATTAGAACTAGGCCTGCTGGGAAATATGAGGCAGTCTATCCATTGTAGGAAGAGCTGCTAGCAGACATTCTAAGAACTGGGATCAATGGGAGGATTAGTAGTGGCTCCCTTATGAGAGGGGGTTGACCACGGAGCCTAGGAAGGACTATGGATGAAGTCAGAAAAGAGAAAAAAAGTCAGGCCTGACCAGCAACAGGTAGTAGGGGAACTGGCCATGGGAAAGAATGAACCAAGTGTTTGTTGAGAGCTGACCACTACTAACTACACCTCCCGAGACACCTGTACGAATGGGGTGGGCCTGGCCTCCTATGACACTACTTAGAGAGGTGGTGTGAAAAACTTACACTAAGTAGAAAGGAATATTGTGCCTGTGGGGATAGTGGATTCAAGGACTATTGAAACTGGGGAGGGACAAATTTGGGTTTGGGCTCCTTTGATTACCCAGAAGACAAAGGCTTATTGTTAGCCTGGAGTGGTAAATCACAATTGTTGAAGCTTCAACTCACCCTACAAGTCAGAGGGAGACCAGTGACCTGCAAGGGGAAATTAATGCACAGATGACCAGATGCCAGACAAGGTAAATCACCCCTACTACAAACTGTTTAATCTGTTACTGAATTTGTGGAGTAAATAGTCACTAAATGTGACCTTCCTGAAGAAACCTCACAGAAAAATAGGACCTTTTTCTTAAATACAGAAGAAACTGTTTATTAGTAATTAGCAAAATAGTAAAGTCAAATGAAATATCACTTTAAATAGGCTTTTGGTAAAAATATTTCATAACCTTTGACTGCTTGTAGTATCTAAAATTCTGGTCAGCTGAAGTACTTAGGAACATAGATTGCCATGCTGGAACACATCATTTGGCCATTGGGGTGCATTTTTAACTATGTAACTAATATGTTTTTTGTTTTCTGCATATTGAACCTTTTAAATCTCTACGGATTCTGCCCTTTACAGAAGCAAGCAGCCACTGTAATCTCAGAGTTGCTGCAGCCGGTAGAAATGTATACACCCTGTGCTCTCTCATGCAGCCTTTACTTCTAGTGGTTCTGTGTGTTGTTCCTGTTTTCCTTAATCTAAAAACCAAGCTATTGTGCATTGAAATTACATGGTTGCTCTTTGTGTTTTGGAACCACAACATGTGGTAGCCATGGAGAGGTTAATTTCTGGAGCCAGCTGTTCCCAATGTCTTCTGGGAATGCCCAGCCAATGAGTATTTGGTCGGATGATGTAGACTGATGTCCTGCTTCAAAGCTCTGGTGGGAATGAAGTTCTAACTGGTCCAAACTAATTCTTCTTTGTCTAACTCGCTTGTGCAGTTTTAAATGTTATAAATTAATCTAATGCTGAAAGAAAGTTTTTTTCATTTACCTTGTGACAAATATTTTAACTTCAAACACAATATCCACCTAGCCCAGTATCGTATCCTTTACAGCAGAACTAGACCTTCTTTTGCAAAAGAATACTAAAATCCATAATTCATGTGAGCACTGCCTGTGCAATGCTCTACCCTTAGGGCACGAGAAAGGAAAGTCTATCTGACCCCCAGCTTGTATACAATTTATTCCTGAAGTATGAGTATTAATAAATCCTTTAATTTTTTTATGCTAGCTACAATCATTGCAGAATATCTTCTTGTTTGTCAGTGTCTATAACAGAAGGATTAAAGGCTATTAATAAGAACATCCCTTTTAGACAATGTTAATGGCATGTCCAGTGTATGATCTTTACCTTCTGTATCATGATTGAAAGCTGCCACAGCATTTTAAGTCCTCTGGCAAAATAGATTGAATTGCACCATCCAATAATCAGAGAGAGGACCAGCTTCCAAATCATGGCCAATGATCTGCAGTATAACTGCCACAAAAATTAAAATGGAATAGATCATCCTAGAAAAATAAATATACTATCGAATGCCATGGACCTGGAGCTTTGCAATAATAATACAGACTTCACAGAAAAATACTCAACTAAACTACATAAAAAAAAAACCCTGGCTGTGATCGGCAACTTTTTTTTGTTTTACCTTTGACTGTTCCTGTTGCTGGCTTTTACTTACTTGAAGGGTTTTTTCCCATAACATAAATGCCTTTATTTCAAATGCCAAGACCGTACAAATCTCTTATCTTGAAAATATTGGCCTTATCTGGCTTTTTATTGTTTAACTTTTTAAAATGTCATCTCATAATAAAAGCCACAGTCATTTGGAAACTTTTCAGAAGCACTTGTTGGGGGCTTAATTGGCTACATTCACCTCTGTTAGCTTCCTTTCATCGCATCCAGTTTCACCAGGAATGAATTTGCCTAGTTATCTTAGCTGTAGAAATGCCTTTCTCAAAAAAAATACAGATATTAGAGATGCCAAAGAATATCATTTAGTCACTTCTGTACCATCTAGTCCTTCCCCAGGAGGTCAAAGCAGGAAAATTCTCCACTGAATTTGAAGTAGGAATAACAAGCACCAAATACCTGGTTTCCATCATTAGCATCCCCACTACAAAAATTGTTCCAGCATCCCTGCATGTTAGTAAAGGGGAAAATCCTCCCATAGATGCATTTCCAGTGTTGCGGTTTGGTCCTATTTTTGTGAGAAAAGAAATCTAGAATATAAATGAAACATTAAATGACAACCACTCATTAATCCCTTGGCTAATACCCCTCTACTCCACTTACTGTGCCTCTGCAGTCTATTGATTTTTTGCAGTGAAATATGTGGAAATTCAGTCCATACCTGCTGTTATCTGCAGCGTGGAGCATGCCTCAGAGTTCTACCTAGAACATCTAGTAACAGTCAACTGGTTTAAGGAGATCTTTCTCTTCTTTACAGTGATTTTTTTCTATTGCACAAAGGATACCTCACTGAAAAGTATTATGGTGGCTCTGAGATTTGTAACTAACTCTCCCGCAAGTCATAAGAAATCCTCCTTTACAGCATATGATTCCTTAAAAAATAAAATCACCACATTAGTGCGAGTTTTCAAAATTACCTTAACTTTTTTAACTGTAAAGCTTTTTTTCCTAGGACTTGCTGACCAAATCCCGCTGCAGCTCTCACTGAAATTGGTGGGAATTGAGGGTGCTCAACTCTTTGTAGGATCTAAAAAATTCCAGTAAAGTCAATGGTGGCTGGAGATACTCAGGGCCACTGGAAATCAGGCATTTAGTCTATTCTATTGCATTTGTTTCACCAGCCTTTCCCTACAATTCTTGACTTTCAGCTTTCCGGCACCCTTGTCAGCTTAGATAAAGTCATAGAGAGTGGACTGTCCACCTTCTGTGTATTCACTCCCTACTTTGTGCATATGGGTTCCTTCAGACTGAGTCCTGGTCCGCATATCAATTTTCCATGGGGATTAAAGCCTATACTTAGCATGAAACACTACCTATGCTAACTTCTAGTACTGGATTTATCTTTGTGGAGAGCTCTCACAAGATTCCAGCAAACCTATGTCTCCCTACTTAAAGCCCTTGGGACTGCTGCATGAAAGACAGCTCCTTTGCCAAGAGGCAGGTAGATGGAGTCCTTGGGGAGAGCTGCTGTCTGTGCAACTTTCATTAGTGACTGACCTCAGTGATTGCATCCCATTTCTTCCTTGGATATTTGTGTCTGACTCTCATAGGTGATCAGAGAAGTCCCCTTTATCTGCATATCTAGCCAGTTTCAAATACCTACCTCCAGGGATTTTTTAATGTCTGAATCTCTTGATGGAATTAGTTTTAGTGGTCAGTGCTGTCAACTCACAGTAAATATTGCAGGGTAGAGGATGTAGCTGAACATCCAGATCAGGAAATGCTATGCCTAAAAGATCTCTTTCCATTTCTCATCCAACAATTCCCTCACTTGTGTGGCATCAACAAGTTTTCGAACCTGGTAAACATTCAACAATTGGTATCCTCAATAATACCAGGGACCTCGGTTAAGATTCTTATATTCTTGGTATTAATAAATCTCTAGGAAGGTAAACAGTACAGAGTGCAATAACTACTAAGCCACAGTTAGAAATCAAAATGCAAGCAATAATGTCCAAGAAATGGCAGATTCCTTGCACACCATATTTTGCTTAGGAATCCGTTGGGAAGCCGTAAAGAAACTTTTTATAACTGAAAATATTTACTTGAAGTTTTTTTTACTGGAAGTGATAAAGTCTAGTATAGATTTTATTCATCTGCCCAACTGTCAATATGGTTCAGGTCATATATACAGTAAGAAAAGCTCCCCATAGTCTGCAGTATACGTTCTTTTGCTTTCGAATGTAGTAGTTAAACATCTGTAATATAAACAGAGATGTGAGGTTTCCTTAATGTTAGGTATTTCAGCATTCATTGTTTCACAGCTCTTCCACAGTAAAGCAAATAATCCTGTTAAATAATGAGATACCAGGAAGCTCACTTAGGAAAAAAAAAACACACACACACACAAATTCACCTCTTGTAACAAATCAAATTACATACAGAAATCCTGCAAAGACATTTCAAGGGCAGTGAAGCCTGCACTAAAGAGCAACTCCAGCAGGTAAACTCAGTCTTAAACAACCACTTGACAGTAGTCTCATGTTTTCTGGTGCTCTTTTGTTTGACCTTTAGTGAAGCCATCTGTACTAAGCAAATGACTGTTATTGGTCCCTTGACTGGCATCTGTACTAAGCAACTGACTGTTGTTGGTCCCTTGGGTGGATGCCGAAGACAGACCAGTGTACATAATAAGGAACTAAACCTAGTGAAAGGGTAAACTTGTAGTGCCCCAAAAAAGTAAAATCCAGTAAAGCAATTTACCTCTTGAAAGAACAAGTCTGTGATCCCTTAGACTGTTACATGCTCTGTGAGGCTCTCGGAGGCAGCGTCATGTCCCCCCTCCAGCACCTATGCGTAGGGGCAGCCAGGGGGCTCTGCACGCTGCCCCCACTGCAAGTGCCACCCCCGCAGCTCCCATTGGCCAGGAACCGTGGCCAATGGGAGCTGCGGGGGCAACGTCTGCAGTGGGGGCAGCACGCAGCGGAGCTGCCTAGCTGCGCCTACACGTAGGAGCCAGGGTGGGGACATGCCGCTGCTTCCGGGAACTGCTTGAGGTAAGCGCCGCCAGGAGTCTGCACCCCAAAGCCCTTCCCCCTCCCCCATGCCCCAGCCCCCTACCACAGCCCTGATCGCCCTCCGAACCCCTCGGTCGTAGCCCGGAGCACCTCCTGCACCCTAAACCCCTCATCCCCAGCCCCACCCCATAGCCCACACCCCCAGCTGGAGCCCTCACCCCCCACACACATCCTCCTGCCCCAGCCCAGAAGTTCCTCCCTCACCCTGAACCCCTCATTTCTGGCCCCATCCTGGAGCCCGGACCCCCAGCCAGAACCCCCTCCCGCACCCCAACCCCAATTTTGCGAGCATTCATGGCCCACCATACAATTTCTATACCCAGATGTGGCCCTCAGGCCAGAAAGTTTGCCCACCCCTATTTTGGAGGGTAACAAGGAAACAGCGTTGAGGCAGGGCAGCTGTACGAGCAGGAAGACTATTGAAGGGTTTGACAGGAGTGAATTGAACTGTTTGTCTGGAACCTGGGTACTGGGAGGAATTTGGCAGCTGTAGGGAGGAGCCTGGGCAGGGGTTGAAGGAGAGTTAAGGAGCTGAGGTTAAGAACTCAGTTGGAAGGAAAGCTTGCTGCTAGCTGCTCTGAGCTTTTCTCAGCATAGGGCAGGCTTTGAGTCAGGTAGTGGAAAGCATTGATTACTTTGCCTGCCTGCAAGGCCTGTTTTGCTTGCTTCATGCTGTGGGGAGTGACAGTTCTTCAATTGGGGCCTATTTTTTTCATTCTTAACCGAGGAGTTGTGTGATTTTTTTTTTTCATGTATAGCCCACCTAGCTTTTATTTTTAGGGGCAGACAATGTAAATTGTTAGTTTCTCTAGAGTCCCCTGGTGGGTTATACTACTGATAAATCTGGAGGATGGTACTAAAGGTCTTGAATAAACAGCACAACAAAACAAAGTATTTGTAATCTAAAGAGAAATCATTTAGGGGAGCAGATTTCTGGCCTCCAACTGAATGAACATGTTCTGCCAGCAAGTTAAGGGTGCAGCAAACTGTTTACAGCAGATTTTGTATATATGCTGCCCCTCAAACTCTGCCATCCGACCATTCAAAGAGGTGTAGCATTGTCACCAAAGCTAAACCCTCTAGATCAGTGCTTCTCAAAGTCAGGCCGCCGCTTGGGCAGGGAAAGCCCTTGGCGGGCTGGGCCGGTTTGTTTACCTGCCATGTCCGCAGGTTCTGCCGATCGCGGCTCCCACTGGCCACGGTTCGCTGCTCCAGGCCAATGGGGGCTGCGGGAAGCGGCGCGGGTTGAGGGATGTGCTGGCCGCCCTTCCCCCAGCCTCCAGTGGCCTGGAGGGGCGAACCGCAGCCAGTGGGAGCAGTGATCAGTCGAACCTCCGGACGCGGCAGGTAAACAAACCAGCCCGGACTGCCAGGGGCTTACCCTGAACAAGTAGCGGACCGGCTTTGAGAACCACTGCTCTAAAATACACATTTGTTTTCGCCTACTGTGTATTGTGCAAATGCAGCAGCTACCAGTGTCATTGCTGGCTGCCATGTTAACAGTTAAAAACTGCCACACCAAAACAGCCAGATAATGTTATATTTTTCCAGTATGGTTGTTAAGACACTGGACTGGGGGGGGAGGTGGGGGGGGGAACACGAGATCTCCTTTCAGTTCCCAGCTCTGCCAGAGATTTTCTGTTTGACCTTGGGCAAGCAACTTTATCTCTTTCTGCCTCAGTTCCTCAACAGTAAAGTAGATATGATAACACTTCCGTCGCCTGTCTTGTCTGTTTAGACTGTCAGCTTCTTAGAACATGGAAGGTCTTATACTGTATGAGTGTACTGCACCTGGCACAATGGGGCCCTGATCTTAGTGGCGCTGTCAATACAAAATATAAATAACCATCCCCTAAAGAAGAAAGAGAAATCCAGTTATCCATGTTCAGAAAATAGCATAAAGCATAACATTAATAAGCACAATGTAGAGAATAACAAACACAAATGACTGGATGATGTCACACTCACTCCTGTTTCCCCCTCCCCAACCTTGAGCGGGGTCAGTCTTTCATTATTTGAGAGACTTTCCACCATCTGGCAACATTTTTGAGAATTGTGATCAAGTCATACATGCAACAGGCAAGCTCTTTATCTGGCTGGAAAGCCAGCATATGGAGCATGGTGTTTCCTGTGAAGTAGTAGTCTATTTGCACTTAGGAGGAGTTAGTGAAGTGGAGAGAGCTATCAAAATGTATAGAGAATAACACGCTGGAAAGAATTACAATTCTAATAGCCTGTGACTGCAACAAGAGAGGACCAAAACCTCTCAATAGGGATGTAATACCTCAGGGGTGGCCAGCCTGTGGCTCCAGAGCCACATGCGGCTCTTCAGAAGTCAATATGCGGCTCCTTGTACAGGCACCGACTCCGGGGCTGGAGCTACAGGCGCCAACTTTCCAATGTGCTGAGGAGTGCTCACTGCTCAACCCCCTGGCTCTGCCACAGGCCCTACCAGGGCTGCCCAGAGGATTCAGGGGGCCTGGGGTCTTTGGCAGCGGGCCCCCACCACCAAATTGCCGCCGAAGGCCCGGCACTTTGTCAGTGGGTCCCGGGGCGGAAGGACCCTCCGCCGCTGAATTGCCGCCAAAGAGCTGGAGCAGAAGAAACTCCAGGGGCCCAGGCCCCGTGAGAGTTTTCCGGGGCCTCCAGAGTGAGTGAAGGACCCTGCTCCAGGGCCCCCAAAAAACTCTTGTGGGGGGCCCCTGCAGGGCCCGGGGCCTGGGGCAAATTGCCCCACTTGCCCCCCTCTCTGGGTGGCCCTGGGCTCTACCCGCAGTCCACCCCTTCCTGCCCCCTCCCCTGAGCCTGCAGTGCTCTCGCTCTGCGCCCCCCTCCCCTCGAGCCTCCTGCATGCCACCAAACAGCTGATTGGGAGGTGCGGGTAGGGAGGGGGAGCCGTTGATTGGTGGGGCTGCTGGTGGGTGGGAGGCGCTGGGAGCGGGACCTGATGCGGGGGTGGGGGCTGCTGACATATTACTGTGGCTCTTTGGCAATGTACATTGGTAAATTCTGGCCTCTTCTCAGGCTCAGGTTGGCCACCTCTGTAATACTGAAAGCATTGAAAACCAGAGTTGTTGCATGCCCATAAGAGACAGCAGCATTTGGGATGACTAGGAAAAATGTAGGAGGAGGCAAGCAGAAGTTTCTTGCAATTCTACCAGCAACCCCAAGGAAAAATATTGACTATGTAAACCATAAGTGTCAATGAGGTTTGCGCCATATCAACCTTATGGGTGAAAAATCTTCAGTTATTTATTTTTTCCTGGCCTGAGAAATAGGATTTATGTTTATAAATAGTACAAGGTACACTTTCTAAACAGTACACTGTTATGGTAACAGCCCCTAGATAATCCCCTCTGGATAGGAACAACAAAATGTCAACAAATAGAGGGTCAAATACACACTCATGATAAATTCGGATTTAAAATATTATAATGCTAGTCAAATGAATAGACTAAGGGTCAAATCTTGATGCTAGGTTAGCAATCTTAGAACAGGGGTTCTTTATGAATGGTGGGCAAATGGACTTGCTGCTCTTCTGGTTGTTTGCTAAGATCATCTGGGCATATCTCACTTAAATCCCTGTCATTGCAGGGGCCAGGGCAGGCTTTAGGCCGATTCCCCCAATTCCCCCTAATCGGACCCCGCGCCTAAGAGGGCCCCACGCCCGTGCCTAAGAGGGCTCTATGACCTAAAGAAGAGCGCCTAACTTAGGCGCCTTTTTAATTTTTACTCACCCGGCGGTGCTCCAGGTCTTCGGCGGCAGGTCCTTCGGTGCCATGGAAGACCCAGAGCGAAGACCCAGAGCGCCGACGGGTGAGTCATCCCTGCTGGGGCCCCGTCAAAACTATTTGAATCGGGCCTCGCACTTCCGAAAGCCGGCCCTGGCAGGGGTCTGGGGTGTTGGTGCCCCTTGGTCCTGTCCGTTCTCTGCCTGTGGCACACAATAGGTTAGTCACCTCAGGGCTGTAAACCTTTGGTCTAATTCTCACCGTTGGGCTTGGTGTGGGTGCTGGGTGGTGTTCAGTGTGCTGTGATATACAGGAGATCCAACTAGATGACCTGGTGGAGTCTTCTGGCCTTAACCACTATGACATTAAAATACCCCAAGCAAGGTCACAGAACCAGTAGAGCCATTCCATAGCAACTAGTGCATGGGCTGCAATAATATCTGGAGTCCTTTCTCCTGGCTAGGTCAGCAGATCCCTGCAGTCACAAATACATTGTCTGTGTCCCTGCTTCTGCCTTTACCCACTCTGACCTGCTCCCAAATTCCCTTCACGGTGTTATGGAGAGAGCCACCTAAAACACTGCTCTGCAGAAGGAAGAGGGAGTCAAGCATTGGCTCAGAACCCCTGTGCAATGGAATGGTGCTTTGAAACTGTCTGTAGCCTACCACAGTCTGCAAGTTTTGACCTTTAAGACAGCAAATAAATATATAGCAGTGCTGTGCACAAATCCAGTCTTTGGAGGGACATCAGTATAGGGGACGGCTGACACCTGCATTACCAGTGTGATGTCTGGCTGCTTCAAGCTCTCTCACTTTGATTATATGACACACTAGTCTAATATGCACATGCTCCAATGTTAAAAGATGTTTGCTCCATGCTGCCTGACAGCACAGTGTCTAGCTGTGTACCCCCTTTTGTAAAGCAATAGGAGGATTTTATGGAGGCTAAGTGATAAGAATTGAGAAGCCAGTTAATCCCAGATGTGAACTGTCAAGACTCTTACAGGGGATCAGAGATAAACTTTACTTTGTGTAGCCAGGAAAGAGAGCCCCTCTCTGATGGTCACGTTCCACCCTGATTTACATCCTTGTAAGCTCACTGACTTTAGTGGAATTGTAGAGAGTTTCACGGCAGAATTCAGCCCTGCCTATCTTGGATGTTTCTAATCCACCTAACACGGTAATATCTAAGGGCCTAATCCAAATCCCATTGAGGTCAATCTATCTAAGTTATTTATATAGCCTCCATCACCATAGCTTTGGAGAGCCTCACAGTCTTTAATGTATTTATCTTCATAATACCCCGGTGAGGTAGGGAAGTGCTGTTATGCCTGTTTACAGACAAGGACCTAAGGCCCAGAGAGACAAAGTGACTTGCTAAAGGTCGCACAGGAAGTCTGTGTCACAGCAGGGCCTGGAACCCAGGTAGCCCTATGCTAATCTGCTAATGACTGAACCATCCTTCCTCACCTAAGGGACTCTTTCCATTAATGTCAATGGACTTTGGATCAGGCCCCAGTTACCGATGCCTATAATGGCGCTGTATCTTTTATTATTTATATTTTAATATGGGCATTACTGGCTGTTTGTTTGTTTGTTGGTAAAACTTAAAACCATTTCCCTTTGTCTCTTGATGTACTATTTTTTTAAAAAATCATAAGGGAGCTATATCACATTCTAGGATCTGAAGAGCTGTAAAACTAGTGGCTAATTAATGAAGGTATATTGCTAGTAAGACTACATGAGCATATAGAAACAACATTTCGGGTTCATGAAACCCCCCAAACAAAGCAGATGTATTGGTTTATACCAGATGTCACTAAGGGTATGTCTTCACTACCCGCCGGATCAGCGGGCAGCAATTGATCCAGCGGGGATCAATTTATCGCATCTAGTCGAGACGCGATAAATCAACCCCCGAGTGCTCTCCCGTCGACTCCTGTACTCCAGCACCACAAGAGGTGCAGGCAGAGTCGACGGGGGAGCGGCCACAGTTGACTCACCGCAGTGAAGACACCAAGATAAGTCAATCTAAGTATGTCGACTTCAGTTACATTATTCATGTAGCTGGTTATGTAACTTAGATCGATTTCCCCTCCCCCCCACAGTGTAGACCCAGGGCTATGATTCATTTACTTCTGGGGACATTGTCTTGCGGGTCCTTTCTAACTTCCTCCCAAGACAATCAGCTATTCCCTATATAATATTAAAACCCTGCCATAGAACTCCTTTTCTACTTAATCCTTTTGTTAGGTATTGGGTTACTTTTTGTTTTCATTGATTTGACAGGTAACATGTTTGTAACCTGTTGGTAAAACCAGTTACTGAAATGAATACAACTGTCATATCTGGGGAACATTGTACAGTGGTCTGCATTGAAAGGGACAATAGACTGATGCTAATGTGAATAAATCATACAAAAGGTAGGACCAAATCCTGTAAGGGACTGAACACCTGCAATTTACAGGCATCAGCCTCTCAGAATTCCATCCATATGTTGTATTGCAGAACATTAATGTACTTAGCAATTCTAATCTAGAGTGAATGGATACGCAAGCAGACATGTTGAGCCAAGTGCTACAAGATAGTGGATGTCCTCAGCTCTGAGTGAAGTCAGTAGGAATTAAGGGAGCCAAGTCTCGCAAGAGTCTCTGAGCAGCACCACAAAGGATTGGGCCCTTTGTTTCTCAGTGTCTTCATGGTATGCATGCACTGAGATATGGTGGATGGGTTTTTTATAAGTAAGGTCCTGCACTTAGGATGGAAGAATCCCATTCACTGTTACAGACTAGAGACCGAATGGCTAGGAAGCAGTTCTGCAGAAAAGGACCTAGGGGTTACAGTGGATGAGAAATTGGATATGAGTCAACAGTGTGCCCTTGCCAAGAAGGCTAACGGCATTTTGGGCTGTATAAGTAGGGGCATTGCCAGCAGATCGAGGGACGTGATCATTCCCCTCTATTCGACATTGGTGAGGCCTCATCTGGAGTACTGTGTCCAGTTTTGGGCCCCACACTACAAGAAGGATGTGGAAAAATTGGAAAGAGTCCAGCAGAGGGCAACAAAAATAATTAGGGGGCTGGAGCACATGACTTATGAGGAGAGGGTGAGGGAACTGGGATTGTTTAGTCTGCAGTAGAGAAGAATGAGGAGGGATTTGATAGCTGCTTTCTACTACCTGAAAGGGGGTTCAAAAGAGGATGGATCTAGACTGTTCTCAGTGGTACCAGATGACAGAACAAGGAGTAATGGTCTCAAGTTGCAGTGCGGGAGGTTTAGGTTGGATATTAGGAAAAACTTTTTCACTCAGAGAGTAGTGAAGCATTGGAATGGGTTACCTAGGGAGGTGGTGGAATCTCTTTCTGTTGAGATTTTTAAGGTCAGGCTTGACAAAGCCCTGGCTGGGATGATTTAGTTAGGGATTGGTCCTGCTTTGAGCAGAGGGTTGGACTAGATGACCTCCTGAGGTCCCTTCCAACCCTGATATTCTATGATTCTAAGGTGCTTGGCAGGGCTGAACTCTGTCATGTTATAAATTCTGCTTTTCCTGCCAGGCTTGCAATGGCAATGCACAAGGGTATGGCAGCACAGATGGAGTGTTAATTGGTGGCTGAATGATCTGTAAACAGAGACACACAGGGAATAATAATAATATATGGAGATATACCTATCTCATAGAACTGGAAGGGACCCCGAAAGGTCATCAAGTCCAGCCCCCTGCCTTCACTGGCAGGACCTGTAGAATGCTCTACAGAATCTTGTGGAAATTAGAACTGGCCACTATTTTGGCTTTCATCCAAAAGTGCTCCAGGAAACAACAGCAAAGGGGAAAAAATCATTCCAATTATGCAAATAAATAGCATTTTTTTAAAAATTGGCCTGATTCTGTTACTGTTACTCAAGTAGATGAGTTCCTGAGTAGTGGAGTATCAAAATCAATGTGGCTACTTACGGAGTGAGGTATTCCTCCGCATGAGTAAGGGTGGCAGATTTGGCCCTTTGTGAATAAATTTTGCAAAGGTTATTTTTTGTGTGACAAAAGGGAACTAGAAGTTTATGAAGCTTAAAGCTGTACTGAGGCCCAAACACTGGAGGCTGCATCCTGTACTCCTGAAGTGCTGTACCAACATTATACTGGTTCTGGGCTGACAAATGACCTGCACAGCCCATCACACTGGACAGGAACAGGATAGAGTGAGGGATGTCAGGGTTTTTTTGCTCTTGTTTAAATATAACCGAGCTGCAACACAAATCTTCAGCTGTGTACATACAGTACCACTGTATATGGTCATAAGCTTACCCACACACACGGCATGGGAATTAGAACCCAGATCCTTCTCTAAAAAGCCAAGATTCTTTGATCTAAAGGTGAATGTCCAGTGGGCACTTAGGGCAAAGAAAAATCTCTAATACTTTGTCAGTGTCTTAGAGTTTATGGGGAAAATTTTCAAAAGTGTCCAAGCGAATTAGGCTCCTGCGTCTTAATTTCAAAAGTGATTTAAGGCATGTCTACGCTACAAAATTAAGTCAACCTAACTTGCATTGGCATACAGCTGCCACGGTAATTACATCGCTTGTGCATGTCTACACTTTGCTTCTTGTGTCAGCCGTGCGTGTCCTCACTAAGAGTGCTTGTATTGATTTTACTGTCAGCGTGGGGCATTGTGGGACAGCTTCTGAAAGCCAGGAACAGTTGACATAAGCAACTTAGTGTCTTCAGTGACACTGCATTGACCTAACTGCATCAACGTTGACTCTACGCCTCTCGAGGAGGAGAAGTGATTAAGTCAGCATAGTGGGGCGGTTACATTGGCAGGAATGAAATTTTAGAGTAGACACTTCCATAGTTAGGTCAAGGTAAACTGCCTTGCATCAACCTAATTCTGTACTGTTGACTAGGCCTTAGACACATAGGGTCCTAAACCACTTGAACTTCCAAAAAAATTACCTTGTATCTTCCATTAGAAAGCACTGTAACAATTAACAACTAAACAGGTCTGTCTAGTAAAAAAAAAAAGTGTAGGTCTATCTGTCTTGATAGTCACCATTTAATTACAACAGTCTCTTAATCAAAGAACTCATGTCACAGTACTGGGTGGGGGGAGAGAACGAATGTGAAATCAGGTGATATTCGATGCAGTACTTAAGCATAGGGCCGTCCTTACCCATGCGCAAAGTATGCAGCTGCGTAGGGCACCAGGAAATTTGGTGCCCGGAGCAGCTGCGTGCTGCTCCTGCCCTGCCTGTTCCCACCCCTTCTCTGCCCCGCCCCACCTCTTCCTGCCCCAGCCCCGCCCCTTCCCACCCCTGAGGACTGCAGCAGGGCTGGGCCTGCAATCACTGGTGGTGGGAAGTGCAGGGACCTGACCCCAGCCGCGCCACTGGTGAGTGCTGGAGGATGGTTCCCTCCTGCCCTCCAAGCCAGCCCCCCTCTCCCTGCAGAGGCCTGCCCCCCACCTCCGCGGGGGCGCTGCGTAAGGCCCCAGAATAGCTAGGGACAGCCCTGCTAAGGAGTCATATGCTTCCAAAGGTGCATTGTATTCAGTAAGCAGTTTGTTTATTGAGTTGCTTAATTTGCAACACATGCTGCAAAAGACAGGGGAAGCTCCCCTGGGTGAAATAACAAACTGATGGACTAAGCACAATCATAGATAACATTATGTGCAGTCATCTGAATAACAAATATTGTAGGACGCTGAAGACACTTTTAAAGGAGGGTCTCTACAAGATGAGGGGTATTCAGTTGCAAAATAGCAACTTCTCAATGAATTACTCCACTAGTTAAGGAACGAGTTAAAGCTCTGACGGAAGTAACACTGGCATGGTTCTCCAGGTACAAAACAAGTGCCAGAGGTCCTTGCCTTGGCAGCATCAGCACCGTGTCTGAGTAATTCTTTAACAGCTGGTAGGTCTTGCTTGAGTATTGCTGTGTGGAGAGCAATTTCATTTACAAAGAATTTGGAAGGTTTCGCTGCCAGAAACACAAACTCTCATTTACAAATTTTCCAAGGAAGGGCATCAACCTGACTTCTAAAGTGGTGCATGCAATATTCCAGGACTGGTTTTCACGTATACTGTTTATGTCTGCATTTTTGCATGTGAAAAGACCTGACTGTAAGGATATGCATTTGCAAAAATGTGGGTACAAAGAATTGCATAGCTCTGAGAGAGCTGTGTGAAGGTGGCTAAGCATTATTGGGACTCTTACAAATGGAGCGCTCAGGCACAGAGAGATTGCGTGATTTGCCAAAGGTCAGGTCAATTGCAGATTCAGAAACAGAATCTATCTAGTTGCTTGTACCACCCCATCACCACAGTATCTGAGCACGCAGAACCCAGTACAGTAACTCCTCACTTAAAGTCATCCCAGTTAACGTTGTTTCGTTGTTACGTTGCTGATCAATTAGGGAACATGCTCGTTTAAAGTTGTGCAATGCTCCCTTCTAACATCGTTTGGCAGCCGTCTGCTTTGTCCACTGCTTGCAGCAAGAGCAGCCTGTTTTAGCTAGCTGGTGGGGTCTGGTGGGGGCTTGGATCGGCAGCTCTCCTATCAGCTCCCCGCTCCCCTAAGTTCCCTATGCAACAGCTGCCCAGCAGGCTAGTAATTGCAGCTGTCCCTCCCCTCACTGCCATGTGCTGCTCCTGCCCTCTGCCTTGGAGCTACTCCCTGAGACTCCTGCTTGCTGTGCGAGGGGGAGGGGAGGAAGAGGGGGGCTGTCAGGGTGTCCCCCTGCTCCTGCACCCCGCTTACCCCATCTTCCATAGAGCAAGGGGGACACACAACAGGGCTGAGGATGGAGGGAGTTTGTTGGCAGCAGCTGCAGTCTCAACAAGCTGATCTAATTAACAAGGCAGTGTACTTAAGAGTAGGGTCAGTGTACTTAAAGGGGAAATGTACATCTCTCTCTCTCTCACACACACATATGATGTGTGTCTCTGTCTTCAGTGCTGTCTCCCCTCCCTCCATTCCTGCTGCCTTGTAGAGTGTGAGAGTTAACCCTTGAGGGCTCAGCCAATTGCTAGTTCATCATTTAGCAGTAAGGCATTCCCTGGGAAATATCCCACCCTCTGACTCCTCCACCTCAACCAAGCTTCACAATCATCATCACTGTGTACCAGTATTAAATTGTTTGTTTAAAACTTAGTGTGTCTCTTTGTCTTTGTCTTTGTCTTTGTCTTTTGCCTGGTGAAAAAAAATGTCCCTGGAACCTAACCGCCTGATTTACATTAATCGTATGGGGAAATTGGATTCGCTTAACATTGTTTTGCTTAAAGTTGCATTTTTCAGGAACATATATTTTTTGCCTCATGGTTTTTGAACACCTGAGCTTGGCAGTACTGCAAGGCTTTCCTTTTACGGTAATTTTTCAGAAGCAAGTACATTTACATTCTCATGATTGGAACAGAATGAAGCAACACATAAGAGTTATGACAGCTTTGCTGCACTCTCACTGAAAAATCAATATCTTCATATTACAGCGGTATCCGCCTAGTGAGAAAATCATTCATCCTTACAGCTGAGCATCATTCCTAAAACTAATAGAATATTATAAACATCTGATGAGACCTGGAAATCATAAAGGGTCAGTAACTGCAGAACCAGACAGATTTGCCTATGCTTTGTGTTGTATATAATGATTTAATGCATTGTTCAAAACTGGCAAAATCAAAGCATTCACTACTCAGAAAGACTGATGACCACTACAGAAGCCCATTTTCAAACACATGAACAAATGCACCGGTGTGGGGAGGGGAAGAATCTCATGTAGCCATTAAGGGCATTGAATTCTTTCCCTTGACATCTGTAAACTTTGGATCAGGCCTGAAGAGTTACACATTTCCAGAAAGCCAAAGCCAGCACTTAGATTATTTATTCTCAAAACAAATTTCCAGTGAAAAAAGAAATACAACTGATCAGCAGATAAATACTAAGCCTTAATTATTATAGGATGGTGAGTAGCAGATTGTAGCTGATGAAATTGAATGAATAGCAACTGTCCATCTCGAAAGAGGGTGGTGTAAGAGCCAGAGCAGTTCGGTTACTGTGTGTTCTGCAGCACCATAAGTGGCTAAAAGTCCAGTTATTGAGTAACAGTCCATCCATGCCGCAGATAGTGCAGGCGTAAGGTGCAGGGCGAGACGAAGAATCCAGCACATGACTAGCACTTGAGGTCTGCTGCGCTTTTCTCTTCTTTCCTCTTTCTCAGCCAGCTCGCGTCAGCCTCTCTGGGTACATCTACACTGCAAAAAAAGACCTGCAGCAGCAAGTCTCAGAACCAAGGACATCTGACTTGGGCTCACGAGGCTTATACTACAGGACTAAAATTATCAGTGTAGACCAGGGGTTGTCAACCTTCAGCACGCGGTCCCTGGATTTTGTTTACTGGTCATATGCAGTAAGGGCTAGATTCTGCTAGCCATTGATTTCAGTTGGACTGTTCAAGTCGTACGATATGTGTAAGAGTGATAGAATATGATCCTTAGCAAAGTGCATTCTTCACACTTCCTTTACAAGTACCTATGAGGACATTAATGTAAATAAAAGTTGTGTCCTTATTATGCAAATATAAATAGTGTTCATAATTCTTTGGAAAATGGCCCTTGATTTAGACATTTATATTTAAAAAAATACTACATTGGATATTAAAAGTCAACTTCTAAACAAGAGAGACTCCACTGCATTTTACAAACAGCAAGAAAACTCAACACCGTTCATCCATCTTGAAACTAGCATCTATGCAGATTTACCATGTTTTCCAAAACATGCCCCATTTCTCTCTCAGCACCTGTGAAAAATCTATAGTGATTATTTAATACCATTGTCGGTAAAGGGACATTTAATTCTTACTGAAGCCCTTCATCTTCAGTCTGAGTAACCTTCTTCTGAACTGAATAAGCCCTTTGTGAAGGACAGTATTTATCTACTCATTGTTTTTCGCAAAACAGAAGACTTTCTTGATCTGTTCTCATTAGGCATTAACTCATGTTGTTCTTTCTAAAGAAGGTGGCTGTATGAATTAAGAATTATTGGTTCAAGCAAAAAACAATACTGGCCCCAATCCTGCTGTTGGCTTTAGGTTCCACTAAGCCACAGTAATCACCACAAAACCACAGCCTGGTATTTTGGGGCACTACTGCACTATAAAGAAAGAATATACGACGACATCCTTAGCAAATAGTACTAAATACATGATAAAACAGCTGGAATCACAGTGGCTCGATTTCCACAAAGCAGTTAAGTGGAGCTCAGCAAATAATGTGTATTTTTGGTTTGGTGACCGATCTGAAAAATCAGTATTATCATGAGTGTAAATCCATTCCCATGGTGACTGGCAATCTTGTTGTCACCCCACTGGAAATGGCATTGCTGCCATGGAAAGCAAGAATGTCTAGTTTGAACAGCCACCAGAGACACCAAGAGCCTCCAGCTAGGTAAATACGGGTGGAGTGCGGGGGGAGGGGATAACTGGTTCTTGAGGTAGGAGCAAATCGTAAGACTTAAGGGAGCAATGTCTGTTGCTGTCACTACTTCTTCTTCTTCTTCTTTGATATGTTCTATTAGATGGGGAAGGTGTAGAGCAGTTCAGTGATCAATATGGCTGTCAAATATGGCTTAAAGACCTCAGTTACCAGGCCTGGATTATGACATTCTGAGGCCCTAAATTATTGCAAATGTAAGAGGCCCCCATACCATTTAAAAAAAAAATTAAATTATTATTTTCACGGAAAGGACATTGAATATATAAACATGAAAGCTTTATATTTGCATATAATACAAAGGCGAAGTTGTAAAAATAGAATGAAATTAACATATTTTCATCTGATTTCTTAATTAGTAGATATGAAAACTTTTGTCTACAGCAACACAAAAGCAGTTAGTTACACAGACCAGCCTACTTAATGGAAGCAGTGCAACCTGCAGTATGTCTGTTTGCACATCACATTCATTTTAACACTGAAATTTAAAACATTTTTCTGTCGTGATTTTTGGAGAGCAAAGTTATTGATTATGTCCTCAAATGATAAGCTATGGAGTTTGTCACTTTCAATGCACACAATCAGGGCTGGCTCCAGGCACCAGCTAAAGAAGCAGGTGCTTGGGGCGGCACGTCCGGGTCTTCGGTGGCCATTCAGCGGTGGGTCCCTCAGTCCCTCTTGGAGCGAAGGACTCGCCGCTGAATTGCCGCCGAAGAGCGGAGCGGTGCGATCGCACTGCCGCAGCGTGGTGGGTTTTTTTTTTTCTTTTTCTTTTTTTTTCCGCTTGGGGCGGCAGAAAACCTGGAGCTGGCCCTGCACACAATGCTTATGGTAGATAGCTTTTCTTGCAGCATTTTCTAGGCAGGGATCTCTGTTCGTGTTTGCTGCTCTATCCTATCTCCCCCAGCACCACTAATTAATCTAGAGCAGTGTTTCCCAAACTTGGGACACCGCTTGTGTAGGGAAAGCCCCTGGCGGGCCAGGCCGGTTTGTTTACCTGCCGCGTCCGCAGGTCCGGCCGATCGCGGCTCCCAGTGGGCGCGGTTCACTGCTCCAGGCCAATGGGAGCTGCGAACCATGCCCACTGGCAGCTGCAATCACCTGGAGCAGCAAACCACACCCACTGGGAGCCACGATCGGACGGACCTGCGGACGCGGCAGGTAAACACACTGGCCCAGCCCGCTGGGGGCTTTCCCTACACAAGCAGTGTCTCAAGTTTGGGAAACAGTGCTCTAGAGTAAACACCTCGGACACACAAAGTGACAACAAGCTCTATGTGTGAAAGAGAGAGAGAGAATTTACCAGAAAAAAACACTGGTAATCTCTAGACAAGCACTGAGACAGTGGGAAAAAAACCTAGCCTATATTCAAGCAAATATAATGAATATTATAGGCTTTAATAGCCTATAAATTACATATGCACATTGTTTGTTTGAAATAACTTGCTCACCATGTAATCAGAATTTTGATATACATATCTATCTTCCTTCACTTCTCTCAAAACCCTCTAGTTATCCTTTCGTCAGCACTCTCTAATACGGGGTGGCCAACCTGAGCCTGAGAAGGAGCCAGAATTTACTAATGTACATTGCCAAAGAGCCACAGTAATACATCAGCAGCCCTGCTGATCAGCGCCTCCCCTTCCTTCCCGATCAGCTGTTTCATGGTGTGCAGGAGGCTCTGAGAGGGAGAGAGGAGGAGCAAGGGCACAGCAGGCTGAGGGGAGGGGCCAGGAAGGGGTGGAGTGGAGGCAGAGCCTCTGGCAGAGCCAGGATTTGAGCAGTGAGCACCACCCGGCACATTGGAAAGTTGGCACCTGTAGCTCCAGCCCCGGAGTTGGTGTTATACAAGGAGCTGCATATTAATTTCTGAAGAGCCACAGGTTGGCCACCCCTGTTCTGATATTTACTGTGAAGGTTCCTGAAACTGATGGAGGGAAGCCAACACAAATGTATCCTCCTTAAAATCCACTCGACCCAAGTCCATAAAATGATCACTTGCAAACTCAATCATGTGAAGCATGGATAGCGCATGAAGCAGAAAGCGATGAGCACACTAAAATACACAATTGTACATATGTACACATCAAAAGAAGAAAGAACACACTAATAATTAAGAAAAACAGGAGCGAAGGCACTATGCGACTGAGCATGCAGGACTGTAAACAAAAGATGGCAGCCTTCCAGCTATTAGCAACCAAGGGGGGTGCTTTACATGACGTCACTCCCAAGATGAGTCCCTTGACTATGAGCTTGGCAGGATTGCTTCATGACACTGCCGTCTCCGACCTCACATTTTTCCTCATTTTATCGGCAATGAGATTAGCTATTTATTTAAATAAATTATGAAGGCCTGGTCGGAATTTTACCAGTAGCAGCTGGCCAACAAGACGCAGCCTTAGGAGACTACTAATAGACTTATAGAAATAATAATTTTACAAGTGCAATTATTTTTTTCTGAGCCCTGGCCTCCTGCTTGTCAATAATGAACAATTAATGAAGGGCATAGGTAGGTAAGGATATATGTGTAGCCAGATGTGTATATTTTTATCATAATTGATCAAAACTGTCTATAGTTACAGAAAATCTAATTTTTCCCAAAGCTCCTTTATTTGTAATGGAGTTAGTTTTTTCTTTTTTAGAGGCCTCTCATATTGCGAGGCCCTAAAATGTAGTTTAGTTAGTTTATGCCTCAATCTGGCCCTGCCAGCTACAGACAGTTAAATCAGTCAATGTATTATAACACTTTGGACAATTACAGTGGAATTTTTGAAGAGCTCAAGCATTGGCCATACTCTGCTCTGATTGAGTTCAATGGGAATTTTACCACTCACTTCCCTGGAAACTGAATAAAGCCATCATGCAGTGCTTCTGAAAATCCCACCTCTGCTGTACAGTGCTGCAGTCCTCTCTCCACCCTCAACCCATGAACACATTCACATAAGGTAAGAATGGACATGTAGAAAAACAACGATAAAATGTCACACTGCAAAAAGATTGGTAACCCACATTCTAGCTTTATTGACTGCAGGCAAGTTTTTATTATGCCTCAAATAATTAAGTTCTGCAACAGTGACATTAAAAAAAAAAAGACCAATTTATCAAAATAATTGTATTCTGAAGATTATGTACATATTATACATTTTACAGAATTACATAAACAGGCATTTTTATACATAATGTAAATATGGTAACCAGAAAATCCAAAATACACGTTGACCAAAATATTCCTATGAAATGTAAGAAATATATAGGGCACTTTAAAAAAAAAATTAGAAATAGTAAAACCATCTTTAAAAAAGTATAATTGAGTTAGTAGAAATTGAATTAAATTACAATCATATTAAAAAGTTAAACTAAAAAATATTACTTATGTATCATTCAAAAAAAATTAAAGAGAAAGAAACACACTTTCCTTTATATATTAACACCTTCACGCTTGTAGCGATGGTATGCCTCATTTCCAGCAATGGGACATAGCCTAGGAAATCCAGATTTCCATTCCCCAGCGGTTAATTCAAGAGAACCACAATGGTTAGATTATAGCATTTAGGCCTAACCCCTTTAATTTAAACAGTAAAGGTGTGTAACAGTACAAATATTGTATATTTTCATGCACCTCAATTACATTAATTGTAGGACTTGGTATACTTAATACTAACTTACCAGAGGCCTGGTACATTAACATTTTGCCATACAGTGCTAAAGGGAAGCAAAACACACTGCAGTGTGCTTACAGAAGTTTTGTCACTGGTTTGCTATTCACCAGCTGAGCACAATAGTATATATAGACATCCCTCTGGATGACCGCTGCAAGAAATGTGGGGGCCTAAATTCAGAAGGGGATGTCTTGTACCAGTCCTATTAACTCACTTAAAATGCCTTAAGCCCTTTTACTCTCCAAAATGCATGTTCAACAGGCCTTACACACAAATGATCATTAAAATGTTTTGATGATAGTGGGCCAGATAAACATTTTATGAACTAGTTTGAGTATCACCCAGTTATTCTTCCTGTAAACCTTCATTCTTCTAGTGCAGAGTCAGTTTTCAACTGATGGGACTACTTTGATTCTGCATCTCTGATTGTCTGAGTAGTTCTTTACATAATGCATTCTACACGTACTTTACCCGCAGACCATATTTTATTATCTGCTGTGATTTTTGTAACTGAAGCACCTTGATACACACTAAAATTAAGTTTTTAATAATTGTACATAAACAGCTGTTAACCTTAACAGCTATTAACAGCACCGTATTCTTAAAGCTTTTATAGCTTGCATGTTTTAAAGTTGCACTGCATCTACACACTGAGACCTGATCCTGCAAACACATATGCCCATGTTTGGCTTTAATGGAACTATTTGCATGCTTAAAGATAATGAAACTACTCATGGTGGCCTAAAAGTTAAGCACATAAGCATTTCAGGATTAGGGCTTCAGTGTGTAATTTAGCTAGCCCTTGCTCACCCATGAATCACTGAAGGCAATGAAATTATTTGAATGACTAAGGTTGAGTAGTTTTAGGCACGAGATCACTTCACATATAAGTTACAGTGTAAACCGAATGCTCTTTCCAAACTTGGATAATAGGAAAGTTTAAATTTATACCCAAAATGCTCTTTTAAAACATTACCAGAATTATGACAAGAATGAGACCTATTCCATTGTCTGTCTTTGTGTTGCCTTAATATAAAAGAGATGCTAATCTAGAATATCAAAATAGTGTATTCACATATATGTATAAAAGCATCTAATAGAAAAGTAAAAAACATAAAAGGCAAACTTTGAATTACTGTAATTAAATATCCTTAGAAAAAAGTTTGTTTCAAGCAAGAATCTTTTGTTGAACATGATCCATAAAACAACAAAGAGTTACATTTCCCCTCTTCTATGGGCTTTTGCTGCAATGGCGCCACCTTCCTCCTCATCTTCCTCTTCCTCCTCATAATTTTCTTCATGACCTTCTTTTTGGTTGTTCTCTTCGTGATCTCCTTGCTCACGGTCTGCAGCTTCATTGTTTTTTTCATCAGCCTGAAAAGATAAAACAAAAATGGAAGGATTCAGTGAAACTACTGTGACGCTCTGTACCTCAGGGGAACACCCAGCACCCCCATGTTCACCCTTGTAAAATGATTGTGTGGTATCCAATGCAAAGTTTGTCATGTTGAATGTCTTTGGAAGGCTCATGATGCACTGAGCATGGTTATTGTAGTGATATTATAGTAATTGTTATAGTAATGTTATAGGTTATAATTTCATGTATATAGTTATGAGGCTGCAAATGTATCCTCGTGGCTTAAAGCAAGCCCATGCAAAAACTCTCCAAGAGCAAAGAAGCAGTTCACACCTCATCAGGGCATGTATGGGACAAACCCAGCCCAGTCTCACAGGAATAAAGGATGCCGGCCTAGGCAGTATCAAAAGAATCTGATGGACTCCCAAGTGACTCACCCCCCCTTCCTTTGGCCAGTTTGGAACTGCAATGAGGTAATGCTCACCGGACCCCTGAATGGGAGTGGGGGCAAAGCCAAGAGGGAAGAAAGGACATGATAAAAGGGAGAGATGTTTGCCATGCTCTTCCTCTCTCTTCCACCCACATCTACAGACACCACACCAATCGACTGAAGCGCTGATCAAAAGGGAGAGGCTGGCTGAGGAGCAGCCAGCCAGCCTGTGGTGAGAAGCATCTAAGTTTGTAAGGGCATTGAAAGTGTTACGATCAGCTTAGAATGCATTTTGCTTTTATTTCATTTGACCAAATCTGATTTATGTTTTGACTTTTATTCACTTAAAATCTATCTTCGTGGTTAATAAATCTGTTTGTTGTCTGAAGCAGTCTGTTTGGTTTGAAACATGACAGAGACTCCCCTTGGGATAACAAGCCTGGTAATATCAATTTCTTTGTTAAAATGACAAACTCCTATAAGCTTGCAGTGTCCAGCGGACATAACTGGACCCGGCAAGACTGAGGTTCCTAGGGTTCTGTGTGGAACCGGAGGTACTGGCTAGTGTCATTCGGTTTCACAATCCAAGGAGCAGCTTACGTGCCAGAGGCTGTGCGTGAACAGCCCAGGAGTGGGGGTTCTCACAGCAGAGCAGGGTAAGTGGCTCCCAGAGTCAAGGATTGGAGTGACCTAGCAGATCACTGGCCCAGATAACACCAGGGGAACAGCACAAATACATTTACCCATAAATCTTTTAAAAATATATATTGTGTGGTGGTTATAGCATATCCCAAAACACATGGCTGGGTTGGGGTAAAATTCTGGTGCAGGGCAGGACAGAACTTATAGTTCTGAGGAAGTGAGGGCAAAGGTGGCTTTAAACCTCCAAATTCTGGGATGCTCTGGAAGCTGATGCGTCATAACCCAAAATCTCGGTGGCGCTATCGGCCTGCCATAACCCCATCCACTATGTTGAGGCTTGCAAAGTGGCCTACGTAAGGCAGGCTGCAGCTGTCCTATACAATTTCTGTGGCAGGGGGACTGTCCCCTATAGGGTTTTATAGCCCTGTATTATGCCACAGAGGCTGTAGTGGGGATGAAAGTTTCATCCTTTACAGTCTGATCCTGTTGAAGTTAATGTCAAAAGTCCCATTGATTTCACAGTAGCAGGATCATACCTTTAGTGAGTTACATTATTAAATGTGGTTCTAATGGAATATTTATAGAATTCTATAATCCTCATACATGACAGAATAGCACATTACACAACACAATACGGATTCAGGGAGAGTTTCTGGGCGGTATGTCTTGGAGGCACAGCACAGAATTTCCAGCCTGGATGTGTGTGTGGGAGGGTGGGGAGCAAATTTAGAGATACAATTAACTAGGTAATAGTAGATGGAAAAAGGGGTGATTCTCATGTGAAGCTGGAAGAGTTGATGAAGGAATTCTAGATGCTAGAGCTGAAGGCTCTCCAGGTTGAAAGGGTTTTTGGGAGGAACAGGAAGTGAAGTAGGGCAGGAGGCAGTTGAGGCAGAGTTTGAAAGTTAATTTATGCTTAAAAGTGAGCTACAGCCTTTATTGTGTAATGTCTACCATGACTGTAGCTTTGTTAAAGACAACTAAACCTACTATTATTATGTACCTACATTTTCATCATTTTCACCATATGGCTCTTCAGCATTGTGTTCCAGTTCCTTTTTCTTCTCTTCAGTCAAATCTTCTTGAACCTAAAAGGCACAAACGTACAGCTCTGCAAATTTCTGGTTTCCTTTAAAATTAGTGTGTGTCAAGTATAATCCTTCTACAGTAGAACTTCACAGTTACGGACATAACTCTGATACATTCGTAACTCTGAACAAAAACATTATGGTTATTCTTTCAAAAGTTTACAACTGAACATTGACTTAATACAGCTTTGAAACTTCACTATGCAGAAGAAAAATGCTGCTTTCCCTTTATTTTTTTTTTTAGTAGTTGACATTCAACACAGTACTGTACTGTATTTGCTTTTTTGTCTCTGCTGCTGCCTGATTGCGTACTTCCGGTTCCAAATGTGGGGTTGACTGGTCAGCTCGTAACTCTGAGGTTCTACTGTAGTATTAAAATGCAAAACAAAACAAAAACCCTGTTTAAAAAAAATCACCAGCACATTGTTCATCTGCACTGAAAAGAAATGTCTGAATTTAAAGTACAATTGTCATACAGTGCTCCCCACTACAAGCCAACACACATGCACATGTGATACTGACATTTAGTGATGTATACAAAAGACCAATTTCCTCCTTAATCTTTTTAATATTCTTTCACTAGTATGTGTAGTGACCCCGAGGCTGATAGGGTCCAGAGTGACCTAGACAAATTGGAGGATTGGGCCAAAATAAATCTGATGAGGTTCAACAAGGACAAGTGCGGAGTCTTGCACTTAGGACGGAAGAATCCCATGCACTGCTACAGGCTGGGGACCGACTGGCTAAGCAGCAGTTCTGCAGAAAAGGATCTGGGGATTACAGAGGATGAGAAGCTGGATATGAGTCAGCAGTGTGCCCTTGTTGCCAAGAAGGCTAATGGCATATTGGGCTGCATTAGTAGGAGCATTTCCAGCAGATCGAGGGAAGTAATTATTCCCCTTATTCCCCTTTATTCGGCACTAGTGAGGCCACATCTGGAGTACTGCATCCAGTTCCTCCCCCCACCCCCACTACAGAAAAGATGTGGACAAATTGGAGAGAGTCCAGCAGAGGGCAACGAAAATGATCAGGGGGCTGGAGCACATGACTTATGAGGAGAGGCTAAGGGAACTGGGATTGTTTAGTCTGCAGAAGAGAAGAATGAGGGGGGAATTTGATAACAGCCTTCAACTACCTGAAGGGGGGTTCCAAAGAGGATGGAGCTTGGCTGTTCTCAGTGGTGGCAGATGACAGAACAAGGAGCAATGGTCTCAAGTTGCAGTGGGGGAGGTCTAGGTTGGATATTAGGAAACACTATTTCACTAGGAGGATGGTGAAGAACTGGAATGTGTTACCTAGGGAGGCGGTGGAATCTCCATCCTTAGAAGTTGTTAAGGCCCGTCTTGACAAAGCCTTGGCTGGGATGATTTAGTTGGGGATTGGTCCTGCTTTGAGCAGGGGGTTGGACTAGATGATCTCCCGAGCTCTCTTCCAACCCTAATCTTCTATGATTCTATATGTCAGTCTTCTTGTGCAGCTCTGCAGGTTTATTTTGCCCCAGTCTTGCCAACAGGATTCCTATTGCCTTTTCGGGGAGTTCATGGAATCACAATAGGATCAAGTGATGTGATTTTTAACTGGATACTCCAGTTGCAGGAAACCTAAAGATTATATTTTAATTTTTTTCAATGTGACTAAGTTTCTGGCTGCTTGGGCACAGTGAAAAGGCTTGTACCCAACTCACATTCACACTGAGGTCCTTTTACACCACTCTAGCTACATAAATAGGTCTTAAATTGGATGAAAATGTAATTTACTACTGATTTATGGCTCCTTTACACTGCTAGAGTTGCATAAAGAGGGAATGGTGAAAATTAGAATCCAGCCCATTATTTTTTTTAAAAAACCTGGTTATTCCAGTGGCTCGCCAGTATTGAAAATGTTTTCTTAGGAAAATTTGTAAGGAACAGCAGTGTAAAGTTCCTCACTCTGCTCTGGTGATATACTTGGATCCATTTGCTGGAAAGACTATTGCTAGGAATGGCAGAGTCAGTGGCGGATTAGCCACTGAGCCAACAGGGCCCGTGCTCAGGGTCCCCCGGCCAACTGGGCGTCCCTGTGCCCCGACCCTGCTCCCCAGCAGGAGTGCTGGCTGGAGTGAGGAAAGCCCCCTGTACCCTCACCCTGCTCCCCAGCAGGAGTGCAGAGAGGCAGGGACTTCAGGTGGAAGGGGTGACCTGTTCTGGCCCAGGGCCCCATCAAACTGTAATCTGCCTCTGGGGAGAGTAGCTCATTTTCCATACCCATTTGATTCTCAACTACTCTGTAAATACTGCCAATACGGGTACAGTTAGTTCTTTTATGGACACCAAATCATTTCACATAAAACATTGAATAACTGCCAGAGGCAACTTAATACCAGTCGCTAATGACCTGGGTTGATTTCAACATATTTTAAGAAACTGACAAATGTTAAATACATACCATTTAATCTAAACAAAAAGTAGCAGAATTTCATAAGTGAGCATTGAGCAATCATATCCACTGCTTTGTAGTACAGTACTACAGGTAAAGCAGGACATAGCCGTTATTAGTTAAGTGTGGAGGAGCTGCAGAGCAGCATATAGGCATGCATGATTAGCATGCAACTCAAAATTCTGAAGAGGAAAAACAAAGTTGTTTCCACTGTTTTCTCAGTGTGAAAGCAATGTACTGACAGCTTCTTGGCTATTCAGTTGCATGCATACTGGGAGCTTAAATAGCTCAAACTACTTTAATGAGCCACGGATAAATTAGTCTGAGCTAAGGAGTCGGTAGTTAACTGGGAAAACTGCTTGCATGAAACAGAGGTATGTGATTAAAGCATGAAGTATCAATGAGGCTTTCAGTGACACTAGGAGGGCTAGAGGTTTGCGTTTTTTTCCCTGAGTTGTGATCAGCTTAATGCTTTCAGTAACTGCATAATTAATGCTAAAAACTACGTAGGAAATTAATGGACTGCCATACATCAGCATAAGTACTCAAAAGAAAAAATTATGATTGAAGTATTACATCAATGACCAAGGGAGAAGTGATGATCACTTCCCATCTTCCCAAAAGCTACTAAGGGAAAAATGATACTTTTTTACTTTTATAAAACTGACTGACTGTTCACCAAAGTGAATTGAGATCTGTTATGCTACCTGAGTTCCACATAAAATCTACACTCTTTTTATTACCTCTTCTTCTCCCTCTTCTTGATACTGTTCATCCTCATTATCTTCTTGCTGGTCAGGATTTCCTGCCATCTGCAGAACAGAATGGAAACTTAGTTCTACCATGCACGTCACTTAATTTTAGTAATCCAGATGGTTAGAACTACTTGCACTGTAACTAAAATATCCTATATTCCTGAATAATAGTGTAGCTAATTTGTTGAATATCATTAATATTAGACTGGTTACATCCTTTACACCAAGTCAAATTAAAAAAAAAGACAGTGGACAGATTATAATGAAATCATTGCACAACACAAATCAGACTACATACAGCATACAGAGAAAAAATACAGTCCCTGCCATACAAAGTTCACAGTCTAATGGCAAATACAATAGGCAGGATGCAATGGTACACACAGAAGAAAAACAGACCAGGCTGTGGGAATCATGGAGGAAGTAAAATTCTTTATGAGGGATATGAGTGAACACGGGGCAGTGGCTTGGAGAATTGTAATGGGAAGTTGTTCATGCAGGGAGCAGTGTACAAGGTGACAGGGGGATGGTAGCAAAACAGGGCACTGAGCCTGACAGCGGGGATGGGGGTGATGGGATTAGAGACAAAGTCAAGATATCACAAGAAGCAGTTCTGTAATTGTACCTGTGTGTACTGTATATAGTATAAAAACTGCCCAATTAAAACAAAAACAAAGGTCAGTGTCTTGGTATCACAGTTTGAATGTTTTAATGTACTGTCCTTCCTCGTACAGCATCGTTAGAACAGCCATTCTCAACATAGCTGTTAATATGTACACACAATTGCACATGTTCAACAGATGCTTCCTTTTATCCGCTCACCACCAAATGTTCCTCCATCTCAGGATTCTCCTGCTTCTGATTATTTTGTTTGTGCTGCTCATTCTCATCTGGCAGATTCTCGTCTCTCTCTTGTTCAGCTTCTTCAAACTCATCCTCTCCCTGATTGTTAGGATCATCAGCTGGGTTCACATCTTCCACAGCTGCCTTCTGTAACTTTTAGAAAGGTGTATTGTATAAGTACATTAGTCTCAGCAATTCCATTTCACTTGAAAATTATTATAGTAATAGTTACCTCAGGGCTGATCCAGTGCCCATTGAAGCCAATAGGAGTTTTTCCATTGGCTTCAGTGGGCACTGAATCAAAACCTTAGTGATTATGAAAAGTACCAGATTTACAGCACTGGAAATAAGTATGTCAGCTCTGAATAAGGATACAGCTGGGATGTGCACATCTGCCTACTAGGAACTAGACTGAGGCTACTAACTCATTCCACATAGGATACTGCAAGGCTTTCGGTTATTGATAATACAGCAGGTGATAACACCTGATAAAGCTCAGTCAGGACAACAAAGACAGGTCAGAATAGTTAAGTGTCAAACTCTGATAAGGCCTGACTCCACGTAGCTCACAAAAGTTGCTCTCCATGTTACCCTAGGCTGTGATATATTGACTTGAGCCGCATTTGTATCAGTTACTTAAGGGTAGGGTGACCAGATGTCCTGATTTTATAGGGACAGTCCCGATATTTGGGGCTCTCTCTTATGCAGGTGCCAACTACCCCCCACCCCGTCCCGATTTTTCACTTTCACCTACTGAAGGGAGAAAATGCCTGATAGCTCCTCAACCTTTGCTATTCAATAAATGCTGTTTTTCCTTTATGCTTATTATCCAACGCACCAGTAACATCTTTGGGCTAATATATATTCTTCTCTTCAAACATTTGCCACACAATCTAGTATTCTAAATAAAGATGCATGTATGCAAGATCCTGTATACACCACAAAACTGAACAATATAATGAGGTATTTATGTAGAATTGGATTCTCCCCCCTCCAAGGTGGAATCTACTGTGATGGACAGCTGATGAAATGCTTGTTTACTGCTTTTGTATCCGAGTGTTCCCAGTTTAAGTTTCAACAGTGTCAAAATCCTCATGCAGGGTTATATCAGAAGCACAGATCTGGGGTGTGTTGAAAGACAGAATGCCTTCAACATTGATGACCCTACTCATTTCTAACAAAACAAATAAAACGAAAGAAAGAATTTAAATTGTGTCCAAGATCTTATTTCAACAGCCAGATTTGTCTTACCGCTGGCCCGTCTGCCTGCTGGTTCTCTGTTTGCTCTGGTTCTTGCTGCTCGTTTGCATTAATCTGGTCTTCTACTTCTTCAGCTTCATCTTGGTGCTGATTGTCCCTTTCATACACTGACAAAATTAATTATTAGAATGAGTATTACAGTCGCTCCTGGAGTCCCCAACTGAGAAAAAGGCCCCATTGTGGTAGGTGCTGTGCGTACGCATAGTAGTCCCTGCCCTGAAGAGCTTATGATATAAATAGACAAGACAGACAAAAAATTTAGCTTCATTTTACAGATGGGAAACTGAGATACAGAAAGATTACGTGATTGGCCTGAAGTTACACCGGAAGTCTGTGGCAGAGCCAACAACTGAACCCAAATCTCCTGAGATCCAGTCTAGTGCCTTCACCACAAGGCAGTCCTTCTTCTTGTTTGTATATGATCATAACTGCACCCATATCTTAGGCAATACAACCATCACAAATCACTAATGAAACATAGTCACTGATTTTAATTGTAAAGAAAATACAGTGCTCTTATTGGAATCCAAAGCAGCAATATTTATTTCTGAATGGATGAGACAATCTGACCCTGAAGACATTTCAGACGGGGGGGGGAGGGAAAGAAAATTCAGTCTCACCTCCATCCTCTTCATGGATGCCTTGCCCCTCTTCTCCTTGTACAATATCATGGTCCATATTGTCATAATGAGCTCGTTGGCTAAAAAATTGTATGCAAAAATACAGTTTCAGTTTCACAGAGACAGTTCTGGCTTTTTTTTTTTTTAAGGATTCCCAGGTTTACTTTCCTGCTAGCTAAGTTTTTCCATTAGCATTTTAAAAAGGAAATATACATTATGGAACACGACAATTTTGTGTGGGATACCTTACTAGCCTTTGCATCTGTTTTCCTATCTATAGAAATGGTGGGTAGTATTGGATTATTCGTAGGGCTGTTATAAGGACACAAGTTAGTGTCTGTACTGTGCTTTGAAAATGTAGGGTGCTAAGAAATGAAATCAAAGAGTCTAGTATTAAAAAAGCTGTTAAATAATGGTCCCAAAGCAAAGAAGTGATACACATGTACCTGAGCAATTTAGTCTTTGATCTGGCAAGGAGTTTGCTTATGTGGCACTCCCTCTAGAATTGAGGATTTAGACAGTACTAATTCACTTCCTGGTAATAAAGCTCTCTTTTTTTTTAATATTACTCATGTTAATATTTCCCTATTACTCTGTGTTTCAGAAAATATTTCTGTAAAGATCATTATATAGGTTTGAGCTTCAAAAAATAAGTGAAGGCCACTAATGGCTTTGAAATTATCTAAGCAGGAGAGCAGAAAGAGTATTAACTGAAGACCCTTATTAAATGGGAGACTGAAAGGAGGTGAGGGGGGGAGAGAGAAGATAATCTACAGTACATAGACTATAAGCTACATTTACAGGACCTTGATGTACACTCAAAGGTTCTTTATTTTAATAGGCCACAAAGATGTTTGAACATCGTGGATATGAATCAAACCAATTTTTTTTAAATAAAATCCAAAGAGTTAATGCTAAAAGTTCATCCTTAACTCATGCTATTGGCTACACGAAGCAAGTGATATTGGCCCTTCACTTTCACGAGCATCAAGTTCTCATGACATTATTTTAAAATATCTTCTACTGATGGGGTGCTTTTCATCCTAAAAGATCCTAACACATTTCAAAAACTGAAATTGTCTATGTATAGCACTGCTGACGTGTAGCCACCTCTGGGGTATGGAATAAGAACCAGGTAGCACAAAACAAGCCACATGACTGTACTGGGAAAATATGTATAAACATCCAAGATACTAGGCATGTACTCGGGGCAGCTAGCCCCGCTTGCAGCTCCAACCTCAACAGCTACCCTCTATTTTCAGTGCACTAGCGTGATGACAGCTAGCAGGGTATGTCTGTCTCCTCGAGGTGCAGTTTACACCGATGTGCCGACATCCCCCATGAAACCCAGAGTGCAGACCGCAGCATACATGTAAGGGAAGTTGTTAACCTTAGCTGGTTTTTGTACTGCTCTTCTCCTCGTTCAGCCTGTCTCCGTAGTGCAAGCTCTTTTTCTTGAAGCTGCTGCTGCCGTAATAACTGCCCTTTCAGCCTCTGCTGGTGTAGAGATTCCTGATGTTCCCTTAGCTGTTTGGCTTCTTCAGCTCTTCGGGCGGCCAGATGCTGCTGTTCCAACTGTTCTTCATAGGCCAGTTTGTATCTTTTTGTTACACTCTGTGTCAAGAAGTGAAAGAAACATGTTTGTATACACTTCCGAACCTGCCTTCTTGGGTACCTATTTCCTTTCACTATCGGAATGGTTTTCCTGGTAGAACGCATATTACCAGCAATGGACGTGCTAAAACCACTGATGCCAGAAAAGGAGAGGTTGGGAGGAGAGGGAGAATTATGCAGGCAATGGATAAGATGGAGAACAATGTATAATAGCTGTTTTGTGACCATAGAGTCAAACTTCACTCTTGAAGCTTTCATCAACTTACTTGAAGCTAAACATTAAATGCTCCTATTATAATCACAGCTGCTTTTTTTTTTTTAAGGCTGTGGTATAAAGTTTTTAGCACCATAAATCTGACACTGCCTCTGTTAAAAAAATATTGCTACTATTGGCTGTCTGAAGGAACACGGGAGGTAGGGTTGAACATGTTGTCAGAGTGTAGGTGAAAGAATCAAAGGTTTGTGATAAATGCAGTTTATCCTATGGCTATCTCCAATACATACCAACATATAGTACATGTCCTCCAACCCACACTCCAAATACATCCTGTGTAATATCTGAACTAAATGCAAACTGGGCTGACCTACTCAAACACAGCTGGGTAAATGACACAGCTTGAAAGCATCGCCAGATTGTTTTTTAGGGAGTTTTTTTTGATACATTACTAAAAAAATGATAGCCATGGAATAATATAAGAGTTCACTAACAAAATTGGAATTCAGTGGTGGTTTTATTCTTGACTTGAATGAGAGCTTGACTGGGTCTTAAATAAGAGACTAAACATTGTTTGCAACCAGGCACGATAGAGGCAGGTATTGCGCAATCTTCTGCCATTGCAGCCAAATCATAGCCTCAGCCTACTATGTCCCTACCTACCATTCCAGTCCAAAGCACCTCAGCCAACGTTTTTCCATCAGGCTTGGATTCTGTGATTGTTTTGTTAGATGGATAAATGCATACTGGGGCTTGGATGAGACCAACAAATACATGTTTCTGCTTGAGACCTGTTCCAGAATGTATTTCCAGATCCTATTGTTTCTATTTAAAGCTTCACAGAATATGCCTTGCCTTTACTATTCATTAAATTCCCTTTGCTCCTCTAGGCATGTTCATCTTACAGCTAAAATGCTCTGTGAAAATATTAGCAAACACTTGAATGAAGAATGTTTACTAAAGTTATACCAATAACTGAAAGGGAAATGTAATTGCATTTGCTATGACAGGATGACACTTCAAATCTAATATTGTAAAGAAACCCCCCCCCCCCCCCCGCAAAAAAACCTCAAACACAAACCTCCCGTCCCACAACCCACAAGCTTTAGACTGGACTCAATGTGGCTTCCCTTTTGCACCTGCAGTTATTTGCAAGTGGAATTAATGTCACTTAGACATTTACACCCAATTCAGAAAGCACTTTATCATGTGCTTAACTTCAGGGCCGCCCAGAGGATTCTGGGGGCCCGGGGTCCTCGGCGGCGGGGGGCCCTTCTGTTCCGGGACCCGCCGCCGAAGTGCCCCAAGACCTGCGGCGGGGGCCCCCCCGCCGCCGAATTACCGCCGAAGCGGGACCCGCCGCTGAAGTGCAGCCTAGTCTTCGGCGGTAATTCGGGGGAGGGGGGTCCCCGCCGCGGGTCTTCGGGGCACTTCGGTGGCAGGTTCCGGAACGGAAGGGGCCCCCCGCCGCCGAAGACCGGGCTGCGCTTCGGCGGCGGGTCCCGCTTCCCCCCCGCCCCGGCCCCAGCCTCTTACCCCCGGCTCCCTCCTCACCCGGAGTCTCAGCGCCTCGCCGGAACAGCCGCAGCGTGTGGCCGGCGGGGCCTGAGCCCCGGCCCGCTCAGAGCCGCGTGGTGAGGGGGCGGGGCTGGGAGCTCCACGCCGAGCGGAGGGAGCTGAGCTCAGCCCGGAGCTCGCAGCCCCGCCCCCTCCCCACGCGGCTCGGAGCGGGGCGGGGCTCAGGGGCCCCGGCGGAGACTCGGCGCTTGATGCGCTGAGGGTCCAGGAGAGGGGCGGAGGCGGGAGCCTCCGCTGTTCTCTTGGGGGCCCCTGCGGAGCCCGGGGCAAATTGCCCCCTTTGCCCCCCCCTCTGGGCAGCCCTGCTTAACTTTAGGCATATGCTTAGAGTCCCAGGCATTTAAGTGCTGTGTTTTAAATGTCGCCTTACTCCTCAACTGCCTGCAAATCCAAATGATACTAATTACATCTGCAACTAATTGCAGGTGCAAAGCAGGGCCTGCAGTTGACAGGTGCCAGAAAGGGTGGCTGTTGTTGAGAAGAGAATCTTGCACCTCTGAGTGAATGTGTTCACCCAGCATGTTGGCTGCTTCCTCTTTATGTTCCCGTTCTTTCCAGTCATGTTCTTCTGGTGCTTGATCCTGTTCTTCCACCAAGTTCTCAGGCTGCCCTGCCTGCTCCATTTCCTCTTCCTCAAGTTCTTTTTTGTGTTCCTCTTCAACTTGGTCCATGTGTGGCTCTTCATCTTCTCCTGCTTCTTGTTGCTCCTGAATATTCAGTTCTTTGTGAGGGTGACCCTCATTTGCTTTTCTGCCCAAATGTAAAGGTTCATCTCCATCTTCTCTTCTCTTGGAATTTATTTCTTCCCTTTCCTGTGGCTTCTCCTTATTCTGGGGTACCTGTGTAAAATGATAAATTAATTCCAGGATATTTCAAAGATGTCTACTTCTAGAGTCCATGACACTATAAAACATTTGCATTACTTCCATAAAGGCTTAATATTTTATAATGTTCATAAAAGAAAATGTCCACCTGTTTATTATCATCAATGATTAGGTCTGATAACCACTCAAGACCTCTTTCATGTAGACCTCAACGTGATCTGAAGTAGCAGCTAGACATCTGTCTACCTATTTGTAGATGTAAACGGAATCATCTTTATTAATATGTGCATCCACATTACTTGTTGGCACAAGAGGATACAATTTATTTAGGGCACAAAATTGTGCCTGCAAAAAGTAGTAGTTGCTGAATATCTGACTCATAATTTATACTCGGATTTGGTTATGTTCTAGCAAATGCTAAGGGTGAGATTTCCAATCTTACTCATGATGATCAGCACATTATTCTAAAAATAGAGTCTTACTGAAGTCAGTGATAACTTGTGGAGTAAAATATTACTCCACATGAGTAAAGGTGGCATAATTTTTATTGTAGAACACAGCTGATTTAAGGCCCAGATTCTGATACACTTACTCGTGCTGAGTAGAATTTCACTCAATAACCAGAACTGATGGGCCTACTTCTGGAGTAAGGTACTACTCAATGTGAGCATGGGTATGAGAATCTATTCCTTGGATCTATGCAATTAAAAAATGACAATGACATAAAATAACTCAACCTACTTTTAATCTAAAATGAAGCTCAAAATATTTATCTTCCAGTTTTAAAAAAAAAGTGTTTTATTTTTAGGCTTGGCAGAATTCAGTTTTTAATCATGGCAATGGATAATATGGATGTTTATTTTAAAGCATTTTTTTCAATTTTTATCAATATTAAATGTCCACATTTGCACAAAATGTGGGGTTTCACACAATAATTTAATGACAGTAGATGCTGAGGTTCAAGAAGTTAAAGTGTAGAAGTTAAAACACAAATTGTTAACATCATACGTCAAAATATGTCAAAAGTAAATATGTTTAAATCAAGTTCTCAAATACATCTGTAAATTTTGATTTTCATCTATGGAAATATTTTTTCATCCATTTGTGTATGTCTGATGAAATCAACATTTACTGATGTATAAATCTAATTCCTCTGAGCCTATTTGTTTTGATTCAGAAATATTTATTCTCAACTTGCAGAGAAACATGTCAAATAAGAGCTCATCCCCGGATTTTACATGTAAACCTGCACTTTTCTTTTCATGTAGCTAAGAATGTTTGAATTGTAAAATATTGAAAAGATACATTCAGATTTCGTGTTTCAACCAAAACAATCTGGCAAATTCAACACTACTTGAATCTGCATTTTTCATCCAAAAAAGACTTTTGTCCAAAAAATTTCATCAACCCCTTGTTGAAAATCATCAGGGGAAAAAATTGCTGCAGCAGCCAGTGATTTTCACCTCTTTTTGCTCTTCAACTGCATTTTTCTCATGTGGTGGGAGGTCACTATTTGGAGGTGTTGCTCCTGCCACTGCCACTTCCTGTGGAACATTTGGCTGCTCTAACTTTTCAGGTTGTCGAAAACTTGGCATTTTGTTGAGTGTGTCCTTCAGTTGTTTATATTCTTCTACCTGGGACTAAAATTGAAATATACCTATTGTACTACACCAGACAAGCATGTTATTAAAATACACACTCACTCCGGAGTGAGTTTGTTGGCAAAATGGGCACATAGAATCACTCAACATGCACATCAGATCAAACATCAAGATTTTAAGACTGGTTTCTTCCATGCATTAGATAGCTGTGATTTAATACATATTCATCAATCACAGTGAACATGCAAATACAAACCACGCAGGAAAATCCCTACAGTACAGAGATGGCGATTAGTTTTTCATGCCAGGCAGAAGAAGAGCTGAAGGGAATGATTAAATTTTCTTTGCACACTTTAAAATGAAAGAAACAGAGTGCCATGGATTTTTTCTCATCTGCTCAGTAGCAAGAGATGCAATTCTTTTTAGAAACAGTAATCAAGTTTAAAAAAAAAAGTCACAAGTGATTAAAAATTCTCAGCTATCTTCAACCTTTAGATAAATTTTACCAATAGACAAGAGTCAAGAGAAAATACTATGGGAGAAAAAAAATCAATCAAGCTGGAGCAACTTTAATGGAAAACAACAAATAAAGTAACAACACTTCCACTGGAGGAAGGGAGTGAGTGGGAAGGGAAAAGATAAATTTAGAGCTGCTAAACATCCCTTCTCACCCTAAAGTAAGATGTCAGGGATCCACTTTTTTGCAACTGCACTGATGTTTTTCAGGCCAATGGAAGATCTGTTCACTTTCAGCAAGCTACCCATGCTGGACATTCAGGCAGGATTGGGAAATTTCACAAGCCACTCCCCATAAAGCAGGTGTACAAGAAAAACCATTCAACACAGAAAGCAGGGTATTTTCAGAAGGGGCATCTTTCATAATCAATTACATCTATCAGATACATGAAAGGTAGTGCCTAGCACTGCAGCTTACCATTTACATATAACCCCTCCACCTTCTCCTGTTCCACTTCCCCTCTCCTTGTGTTAAGGTTTATAACTCTGTGGGAAAACATTTAACACTATTTGGAGCTAAAACTTGCCACACAATAACTCAGCTTTAAACAACACTTAAAAATCACTCAAAGCACTCTTTCTTGTTTTGAGGGGAAACAGTGGGTTCTAAAGGCATCAGATTCTCTGTTACTCATGTGAGGAACTACTGATTGGAGTAAATAAAACGAAATGCTTCAAGTTATTATTTTGGTAAAAACTCCAACTTTTTTTGGTGATTTAAAAAAAAAATCCAAATGAAGGTTTAGCAATTGGCTACAGTACACACCCAGTGACTGTGTAGGTCCCTTGGTGTACTCGATGTAATATCGTAACAATCAATAGTACATCAGACAGACATGATGCATCATATCATATCAATGTATAATATTGATACAAAACAAAATCCACAGTGCTACAGATTGACATGATGCAGTATGTGATAATAGGTCCAAAGTTAGACGCACCTCAAAGCATCTTCAAAACACTATGGCATCGATTAAAATGGACAGGCCTAAAAGCAAAGCAGAATGTGAAGTAATTACAAGTCTGGCTTTTCTGGAGAGAGGTCTCACTTTCTCTGTGTCCCCCTCCCCTGCTTGATTCATTGGCGTCTCTGACTATGCATTTTTCAGAAAAGATTAAAGACAATGTTAACTACAGTCCCTAGATAAAACTTGAATTAAGGGTCTTAAACATAAAAGGTTATCCTTGAATCTAAATTTCCTTTCCCCTTACTGGCCATATAGAGAGATTACTATATACAGGATATTCTTAACAGTGTTCTCAGTTCCTCCAATTCAGGACTCAAAGGTTGATGCTATACTCCACCCCACTACACCAATCATTCCAGGCTAAAAATTGTCATCCAAGGTCTTAGCCTAAAGGGAATTAATATTGGCATGAAAATAGAGTTTATAATGTATATTAATTTTTCTGGCTCTTTGAGCTATAGAAATCCACATAAGTAGTGGTATTTTAAAGATTCAGGTCACAAATATTTGACTGCTGACATTATCCATCCTTTTAAATATCTACCATATATCCAACAATGACGGGGTGCCTTTTTGAATGGTTTGTCTGAGTAGTACTGCTGTGAATCCTTTCTTCAGCAGGTTTGCAAGAAAAGCTATGCAAACTTGTTAAGTATCGCCTGTCGATTTCAGAGAATTCACAAGATGTATGAATACTCTGTTTAAATAAGATGAGTGTAACATTATGCATGTGGACAGATTGAGTCTAAAGAAAAGCAAGTGTAGGTTTTGTGTTTAAGGGGACGAGCCAAAGCTCAGCGAAATCAATGAAAAGTTTCCTATCAGGCTTCAGCTTAGGCCCTAGCTGGGATTACAGGAGACCTATTTTTGAAGAGTTTAGCAAACAGACCCCTGGACTTTGGCCGATAGTGGAAGAAAGATTATTGCCTGCTACTTTGAAAAATTGGCTTCCAGCACATATTGTTATCTGAAATGCCATGTCTTTACTTTTTTCAGTCTACAAAATACAATTATGGAAGAACATCAAAACACAGGCCTGCCTATTAGTATATAACCTACCTTCAACAGCAAACAGAATTTAGGAAGGAACACTCAATCCTGTAGCTCCCACTCAAGAGTCCAAAGATTTTTATAGTATTTATTTTTACATACACTAGATTCCTGTTTTCCTTCCTGATCCACTCTCTTGCCATACTAACCTAAAGTTAGGAACTACCATCCTAGCTTCCCCCAGAACTTTTCTTTTCATCATTATCCTCCTTGATCTTTTGGTAATAGTTTTCCCAAGATAAGCAGCAGACCTATACCACACTAATGGGAACATGTAGCTACTACTGGAATAGCTGGCTGGCTGTGTAATTTGCCATCAAGGTACTAGCTCTTTATCTCGTACATACAATTTTTTTAAACTTGTTAATGCTCCTCCTTTTTAGTGTCTCCAAAGCCCATGTGCTGTTCTATGTTCCTCCATTCACACTCTGTCTCTACTGCACCAGCTAGTCCTTTACACTCCACCTGCTTTGTTATGCTAGTACAGGGGTCGGCAACCTTTCAGAAGTGCTGTGCCAAGTCTTCATTTATTCACTCTAATTTAAGGTTTTGCGTGCCAGTAATGCATTTTAATGTTTTTAGAAGGTTTTTCTATAAGTCTATAAACTATTGTATGTAAAGTAATAAGGTTTTTAAAATGTTTAAGAAGCTTCATTTAAAATTAAATTAAAATGCAGAGCCCCCCCGGACCGGTGGCCAGTGTGAGTGCCACTGAAAATCAGCTTGCGTGCCGCCTTTGGCACGCGTGCCATAGGTTGCCTACCCCTGTGCTAGTACGTACACAAAGCTAGAACACATTGGCTTTTTAAGTGAACCAGTTCTTTAAATGTGATGTGTTCCTCAAGTGTCAGAGTCCTGACACCTTGAGTTAACCAAAGCTCTATAGGAGAAAGAAAGGAAAGCCTTCTGCAGTCTATCATACTTGGAAAGATACCACTCTTATCAGTAACTCATATGTTCAGTTGGACCCATAATGGAGCTGTCAAAGACCAAAACAATTATTTAATTTGCTATAATTTCAAATTTAGCAGCAGCCCTTCAAGGCATGCATTTTTCCCTGAGTTTGTAGCAAGGTGTTAACTGCAGATTCCCATGCAAAAAGCTGCATGCATAAGATTATAGTCAGTTGAGGTAAGATAAAAAAGTTCCAGGAAGATTAAACAGATCTCATAAAAAGGAGATCTGATATTCTGTTTTCCTTTCTGACCTGTGCAGCAGCTAGTGCACTCTTGTGGTCTTCCAATGTCACTACAAGCTGGTCATGTTGGGAGAGTAAATTCTTATGTTGTTGCTACATAAAAAAGAAGAATGTTACATGTTTCATATCGTTTGTTCTGGATTGCACCAGGTTAACCTTAAATTGAAATATATCCCGACAGATCTTTCCAACTTAAAAATCCTAACTGGGAATAACACACTGATTTTTTTTTAATGCGTTGTTTAATATGGAGTTCAATATCAGAGTGGTAGCAGCAAACACCAAATTTAAACCCAGAGTTTTGTAACCACAGTTGAAAGTTGGAGCAGATGTGGAGAGATAGGACCTGAAATGGAATACACTTCAATATTAACATTATTTACCAAAAGACAAATGACCGTTTATTAAGAAACCTTTCCTTTTGCAAATAAAACAAAACAGAATTTTAAAACCCCAACAGTCTTATAGACAGGGCCATTTCAAAACCATGCTGGATCATGCCCAACTATATTAATTTTATTCTTCCTCTGATCCCATCTTTGTATTCACCATCATTCTTTTAGCATTATAGAATAGCTAAAGTATAGACGGCAAGAGAGAAGTAATATATTTTAGTCATGTTCCATCATAACCTACCTCCAAGTTGTTGAAATAATGGCAAAGCATTTCACATACACTAGGAGGAGAGTCTATTTCTAGGGAACAGAAACCAACCTTGACATCTTGTAGCTGGGTATGAATATCTTGGTGTGCTTTTCTCAGCTGTCTATTTTCGTCTCGCAAATTATACAGAGATTCTATTAAAAACAAAACAGAATGCAAAGACTGAACTCAATCGGATTTATGCTTTCATAATTTTAATACCACAAGTTTTAAAGTATTTGCTCTTAAATACTCTTAAAGCCTAATTCAAGATGATGTACAAAATAAGGATTATTATAAAAATTGCATAAAATACCACATAACTGCAGTAGTAAAACACATGAGATCAGTGCACAGAGATCAAACGCGCTTGTGCTGACATTGTGTTGCTCTCACCCCTATACAAAAACACAACTTTAAACTTTCAAGGCCAAGTTCATTAAATCCACTTCACCAGTTTCTAGATTAAATTTATTTTTGTATGACCATACTCTCATTTCCTGGCTGAGGGCAGGGTCTAGTGGTATGTCCTATATTTAGGAGTGGGAGATTGCAAACAGCAGAAGCTTCAGCCAGGATCCTGGATGCTATACTGGGACTCTAACAGAGTAATAACCCCCAGCCACCACCTCTCTCCAGGCTGTATATGGAGTCTGGAAATTTTCTCCCCTAAGACTCAGCAGTTTAATTGGAAGCAGTGACCAGAGGGGCAGCAGACATGTGAACTCAAAGGGGATGGAAGTGTGGGATGGAACTGGAAAGTGTGGTAGAAGAGGAGTGGATGCTACCACTAAGAAGGAAAGCAGCAGCATGCCAAATCCAGCCTTCTGCTTCAGGGTTCTGTATGGGTTGGCACCCCTGATTTGTTTTCAGCCACCTCAGGAGCTGGGATCTTTCTCCCATCTCTTAGGCAGCTCCAAAGCTGGTGAGTGTGTTGGTGGGGCATGGGAGGGTGTGGCAATAGCCCTCCAGTTTAGGAAGAATATGAGTCCGACCTTTTGTTTTAGGCCATTTTATATTCTAAGATCCTCCTGACACAAAACAGGACACTTAGAGAAAAATAAGTTATGCTTCAAAGTACTTTACATACTAACTAATTAGTTCTCACATCATCCTTGTGAGGTAGATAAATATCCTTATTTTAGAGAAAAATATTCTAATATTTTACAGACAGGGAAAATGAGGTAAAGAATGTGAAGTCACTTCACCAAGGGCTCATAGTTAAACTGACAACAGAACTAGCAACTGCGTTTTCATCAGAGGCTGGTTGTTTAAGAAAGAGATCCAAAATCAGGCCCAATTTTCCCAGTTTTGAATGTGGAGGCAGGTTCAGAGCTGAGCATTTGACTCCAGCCCCCAACATTTGAAATGTTTCAGGCCAGGAACCCTGCCCTATCTGTAATCAAGATAGAGTCAAAAAAGCAAAACATACTCTAGTTGGAATTCTCCCAAAAGGTCCCAGAAATACAGGATTGCGAACCCGAGATATAAATGGCAAAACTCAGTAGCAAGAACATGTAAACTGACTAGTAAAGGAGAAAATGCTGAGTGAGCATGAATGATGACCTGTTATGCTCGGTGTGTGTGTGAGTGCGCTATTTACACGCATGCCCAACTCCACTCTCGGTCACACACACCACTATTGATTTCTATGTTTAAAAAGCAGTGGCAGGTGAAGAGTTTTAAGCTATGTAGTACGACTGAGTTAGGCTGCATATACCCTTTAGCTTGGAGAGTTCCTGCTCTTTCTCTTCCTGTATTTGTACATATTTCTGCTTGTGATCGCTGAATGTTCTTCTGAAGTCTTCTCCTTGTTTTCGGTGTTCCTCCTCGAGGTCTGCATGCTGTTTCTTTAGTTCCTCATGTTGACTCTGCAAATGCCAAATTGAACACTGGAAGGAGTTCTGCACCTGCATATCTGGCTATTATCATCTTTGGCAATTTGTTAAATAAATTCAGATGAATAGAAAGCATTCAATAACAAGAAGTTTATTATTCAATGCCTGTACACTACAGTTCCTACTCAACACAAAATTGCCTCTGTAGCCAGGGGCAGCTCCAGGCACCAGTGCTCCAAGCGCGTGCCTGGGGCAGCAAGCCACGGGGGGCGCTCTGCTGGTCGCCGCTAGGGCGGCAGGCAGGGTGCCTGCGGAGGGTCCACTGGTCCCGCGGCTTCGGTGGACCTCCCGCAGGTAAAATGCGGCAAAATGTCTAGAGCCGCCCCTGTCTGTAGCGCCCTGTTCCAGGGACTTACCATCCCCCTTGCAAGCTGTTATATCCCTCTGAGAGCTGCTGAATATACCCTCTCAGAGGCAGAATCTCTATTAAAAATCCGGATCCACAGCAATATTGGCAGGCAATATTGTCAATGACTTGTCTGCTGCTTCTACAGCCAATATGGAATATTACCTCTATTGGAAACATCAGAAAACTCTTTACAGCATATTCTCAAAGGTTTCTTCACATACATTATCCAGCTCCTCTGAGGTCAATGGCAAAAGTTCCACTGACTTCAGTGGTGCTGGACTGGGCTAACAGTTTCCAAACAAAAGACTTGCAATAGCAGAGATATTGCTGTAAATCCAGCGGAACCCTTAAATTTATAATGGTTAATAAAGTTTCTCATAAATATGCATCAAGAGTAACCAGGAAACCACTGGAGCTGGAAAGACTTCAAAAGTGCTGGAAGGATTTAGGAGCACAACTCCCATGATTAGCAATGGGGCTGTGTTCCTAAATCCTTTAGGCACTTCTGAAAATTTCCCTCAAGCACGGGATTTTCAAAAACACTAATACTCCGTACTTACTGATGTCAGGGTGAGTTTAACTGTTGATTTCAATGGAGCAGAGTTAGGTCAATGAGCAGGGCCTGCTCCAGGCACCAGCTCAGCAAGCAGGTGCTTGGGGCGGCCAAGGGGAAGGGTGGCACATTGGGATCTTTGGCGGCAATTCGGCGGCGGGTCCCTCAGTCCCTCTTGGAGGGAAGGACCTGCCGCCAAAGAAGAAAGCGGCACAGTGGAGCTGCCGCCAATCGCGATCACGGCTTTTTTTTGTTTGTTTGTTTGTTCTCCCCCCCCCACTCCCCGCCACTTGGGGCAGCAAAAACCCTGGAGCCAGCCCTGTCAATGAGGAGCACTTTTTGAAAAATCCCCCCCTAAAGGCATGAGAGTCTGTGACAATGATTCTAGTTCTTTTGATGTAGTAACCTTAAAGGATCATGTCATGAAGTACAAGTTTAAAACTAACCCACATTGTGTTTTCTTTCTTTTTCAAGTAAGAACTTAAAAAAACCACACAACTTTGGCTAGCTATTGAAATTGCAATCCTACAAATACACCCACTTTCACTAGCTAAACATGCCATTTCATTTTTTTAAGCATCTCTTTTTTTGTTACCTTCCAGGAATCTTTTGCTATGCATATAGCTGCATCTAAGGCCTGGTCTACACTAGGGGGGGGTTCGAACTAAGGTACGCAAGTTCAGCTACGCGAATAGCATAGCTGAACTCGAAGTACCTTAGTTCGAAGCACTTACCCGTCCTCACGGCGCGGGATCAAAGTCCGCGGCTCCCCCGTCGACTCCGCCACCGCTGTTCGCAGTGGTGGAGTTCCGGAGTCGACGGGAGGGTGTTCGGAGTTCGAAATATCGCGTCTAGATGAGACGCGATATATTGAACTCCGAGAAGTCGATTGCTACCCGTCGATCTGGGCGGGTAGTATGGATGTACCCTAAGATGAAAAATAACTGAACACCAGAAGGCTATAATTATTAAATTACAAGATATTCTTCTAATATTAAAATACATTGAAGCAGAGCTAGCTACCATTTAAGAAGGGCTGTTAATTGTGTACACAGAGTTACTTGCCATTGCATATTTTAATGTACATGTTCCCCACTACATATTATATTTGTAACAAGCATAACTGAATAATGCACAAAATTCCATCTTTTTCAATGGGTCTGTGCATAATATCTGCATTGAAGTGATTCTATTTGACCCAAAACAATGGCAAAAGGAGTAATTATTTGATTGCAGGATCCCAACTATAAAAATTCTTGAAACTATTTCCAGAATTTATGTCAAAGTATTTATTACTTTGGATACTGAGTACAATTTCTAATATGCAAAATCTTTCCAATTTTACCTAGTGGCGTGCATGTCAATAACCCCTTCAAATAATTACGTAACTCACCAGAAAACATAGCTATTCAATACATGATGCAATCAATCAGTTTTTCCTTAAAGTACATTCATGAAAGGAAAATATCTTTTTGAAACAATACAGTTACTCTTAGAGATGGGCCAAGAAAAACTAGTACATTTATATCCCATATTGCTACCCCCAAAAGAGAATCTCTCTGGTACCTACCTTCAACATTTGGTGTTGTACATTCAGTGTGCTATATCTGCTATTTGAATCTTGCTGAGAAATGAAAATATTAATGTTAATTAGGGACAGCAGAATCTCATCCTGATGCACTTCCATGTTCCCAATCTTTGTAAAGAATATTATACAGAAGCTATACACTAGCAATTATAATTCAGCATGGAGCCTACCTGACCTGGTCTCTTTTTGGTTCTGAAATATATCAGGTATAGCAACTACTGCATCTATTGCAGAATAATGTATTTTTAATTACACTACTATTCCTCCGACTCTTTTTTTCCCCACTTTAGATCCAAAATAAACAGCAACATGCTTTCACTTACTATCATTACAAAGAGTTCTTTACAGACCTCAAATACATTTCCAATGACAGTCTCAACTTGCCTCCTGGCAGCTATTGCACAAACCAAACTTTCTTGGGGATCTTAACTTGCCAATCAAAAAACCTGTTTACCAGACTCTGGCTCCGTCCAATAAGAAAAGGACAGCAGTAACAGGATTTATGATACCTTCTTATCTCTGTTTCTCTCCCTATTCAGTTTTCTCCAGTCAAGACTGGCTGATAGGAGACAGCTATTATAAAAAGAGTACTAGTAACTTCAGCTACTATAGTATAAGCCGAGGAGTGTTTGTTTTTCCAGAGTAATTCCCTAGAAAGAAACTCGCTCCCTTACTAGATCATTTGGATCTTTCTAACAGGGGGCATTTAACACACATAACAAAAGTGGAATAAGTCAAGGCTATTTCAATTAGGGTTTTGTAAGTCTCTTATCTTTTCGAATGGTTTTAATTACAGACCCTATCCTTTCCTTTGTAAATGGAGTAGTATCGTTATTCTTTGCTACCAATTCTTTTTTTTTTTTACTTACCCTTCCTTTATTTAGTGTTTCTTGTGCTTCCAATTTATAAACAAGAAAGTCTAGGAAATAATAAAAAAGGAGACTGTTAAAGAAATATTTCACTGACAAAAAAGCTTGAGGGCCAGAGTTTGTAGGTACTCTGAAGTCAAAAAACCTTCTTGTAAATGGGAATTCCACACACAAAGTAGCTACAAAGTTGGGGAATGTTGCATTTACAGCTTTCCTGAGGAACTATAAAAACTAAGGAAATACTTTGAATTTTAAATCTGATCATCAAGGGTATTTGCATATAAAACTGTTTATGCCACTACTGTACAAAGTATGGCAAGGCAAGCCTAGGACTACTGGTGGGAAAAGAAATGTGTTTCAGAAGTCTTATGTACTACATTTAAAGGCCCAGTAGGAAGTTAAGTTGTGCATTTTCCTATGAGAAGATAACACCTTAAAATCCTGTTCAGCCACAACACAGGAAAGTCAAAAAAACACAAAAATGCTTCACTGAGAGTTCCTTTGTACTCTTTATTTTCTAATTCTGAAAAAGATGACCTGCCCTTTACAAAACTAATGATTTATTGTTGTCCACTAGATGGCACCACAAAACCATCTAGGATTTTAGGGCAAGAAAACCCCAAACAGCTTTTAATGCTTTTTAATCTTTAGTATCAAACCAGTTGCTTTAACTGAAGGCCTATGAATTGCCTAACTAGCAGCAACTATTTTTAGGAAGTGTGCAGGATGGACTTTCATTACCTCATGCCTTCACATTTCAAACAAGTAATTTACACCATGAAAAATAAGTTAGAAAAGTTACCCAAATATTGTACTCTTAAAACTTTTGCAGAGGGTGGCTTTTAAAAAAGAAAAACATATATTATTTGCATATGTCCAGTACTATGTTATTCAAGGACATTTAACTAAGACCCAAATTCACAAATCATCTCTATTCAGGACAAGCGTTTTAAGCACGTTCTTAACTTTAAACACACAAGTTTCTGAATCGGGGCCTAACTGAGTACCATATGGCATGCATCAAATGGTCATATGCCTTATCGAGTTTTGCATATATTTATATAATAGAAATTCAATATGCTGTGTCTAGCAACCTGTCTATAGCAGTGGACCTACCAGTGAATTACAGGGATCCATAATTTATAAAATTAACATATATAACTGAGAAAAATGAAAAACAAGATTTTACCTTCTTTTGCTTTCTTATGTTCAATCCTTTCCTTCTGTAAAGACTTTTCTAATCTTGACCTGTGCTCATAGACAACTGAAAAGAGAAAGATTTGAACATAGTAATTCATTTTACAGATAATAGAAAGGGGAACAATACATAACAAATAGTATTGGTGCAGAATGCATAAGGACAATCCAAAGTGAGTTATACCAACTGAGAATCTGGTCCTTAAACTTAAGTCCTAGCCATTTAAACTTTTAGTTATTACTCAAATTCGGTTTGTGCTATATCTCCTTCTATCTGTGGCAAGTGACTTATACACTCAATTTGTTTATGGGGATGGTTAATGCTGGTAGGCCTAAAATTAGACCTACCAGTTTATCTTTATTTCTTTGGTATGCATGTGTGAATTTTGCCATCTTTCCAATCTCTTCTGCCTTATTTGTCTTTTTCACAAGCGAAATATTCAAAAATCCTGCTTAGAGTTCCTCAAGACCAGAATTCTTGCAGTGCTCTACTTGCTCCCAAGAAGGGAATAGGCAGGTAAAGTCATAGGGCAGATAAGAAAGGTGGAATAGTGCAGTGGTTGGCAGGTTAGCCTTGAAGTTGGGAGACGGGGTCAGTTCTCTGCTCTGCCACAGATGTATTGTATGACCTTGGGAAAGTCACTTAGTTGCTCTGTGTCCCATCCATAAAATTAGGATAATAGTACTTCCATACCTCAGTAAGGACAACTACATTGGAGACTCAAGTACGGGGAGGCCATATAAGTACCTCAAAGTGGATTCAGACATAAACAATGTCTGATACAAATGATTTCTTCTTTCTATCCCAGCCCCCAGCTGAGTGGGACATCTTGTATAAAATCCGATTGTCTTTTTGATGCCCAGTCTCAGCAAATACATGGTGCTAATGTCTGAATCCACTTTGTTTCAGAATACGTGGGCCCTGTCATCCTTCAAAGTAATAATTACTTAGAGAAGCTATCTCATTTTTTTCACATGATCAGTCCAAGTATGAAAATCCCTAATTCAGGAGAGCATCTCAGTTCAGAAAGGGAATCTAAGCTCCACTGATTTCAATGGGGTTTAAACCTATGAGTAAATTTAAGCATATCCTTAAGTGCTTTCTTGAATAGAGGTCAAAACTTCTAAGCTGCCTGTCACAGATTATATTAATTGCCACTAGGGCAATAATTAAACACTATAGTTAAAGATATCATTTCAACCCAAATCTTGTGTGAATTTTTTTTCAATCCTCAGTTGTTACAAGTACACTATAATTAAGTAATTAAACACTATAGTTAAAGATATCATTTCAACCCAAATCTTGTGTGAATTTTTTTTCAATCCTCAGTTGTTACAAGTAATACCTACAGTTACTGTAACTTTGTATATCTAACAGCATTTTGTTTGAGTCAGCTTTGCCTTTTCCTCTCGATAGTCAGTTATTTGCATGGGTCTTGCAACTGGGGTGAGAAAAATATTTAAAATAGGAAAATATGATTTGTAAAAACCACAAAAATTGTTGCATGGTCTGACATATGTAGTTGCTGAAATCACTTTTACTTATTTAAACTGACTAGATTAGAAATGATGCTTTTTTATCCTCTGTTTACTTGTTGTTGTAAAAAGTGAGGCATACAGAGCTTTGCTTATATAAGCAAAGTGTAAGACAATATATAATCAGATGCTGCTTTGGGTATCAGCAGCAAAATTTATTTCCCTCAAGTGACAATAAACCAGCATCAAGACAATTCAATATATGTATTGTTTGGGGCTGTAAAACGATCTTAAAAAATTAATCATGAGATTAAAAAAATTGTTGTGATTAATCGCAGTTTTAACTGCACTATTAAACAATAATACAATACCATTTACTTAAATAGTTTTCGGTGTTTTCATCTATACTGATTTCAGCTACAACTCAGAATACAGTGCTGATGATGGGTTCTGCTCAATAACGATCCGAAGAAGTGCAGACTGATGCACATTCATTTCAATCATTTGAGTCAGATGTCACCAACAGAAGGTTGATTTTCTTTTTTGGTGGTTTGGGCTCTGTAGTTTCCACACTGGAGTATTGCTCTTTTAAGACTTCTGACAACATTTTGCACACCTTGTACCTCTCAAGATTTTGAAAGGCACGTCAGATTCTAAAATCTTGGGTTGAGTACTGTAGCTATCTTTGAAATCATATATTGGTTACTCCTGGGGGAATTCTGCACCAAAAAATCCCAAATTCTGTGCCAAAAATGAAAAATTCTGCATATTTTATTTGTCAAAATAGTGCAATATAATCACCAGTTTCACTTATTGTGGTAATTTATTTAAACTACCATACAGAAAAAAAAAATCACAGTAACTGTTTAGCATTTCCTAAACACATGATGGTTATGTTACAAATACTTGGTAACCAAGACCCTGCATTCCATTTGTAATCCTGGATTTTCATTTAAATTACATTAAATTTTATTTTGGTGTTTGGTGTTCTGTAAAGTAGAATGTCGCTTTAAATTGCTCAGACTATCACACATGAAAGTCATATCGTTTTGCTAATTATTGTCCTGCATTTTTTTTTAAATGGATAAGTAAAATAGATTCTGAGCTGTAATCAAACCCCCTTGTGCCTTTCTGGCACAGGGGGAAAAAAAAAAGCGAGAAAGCACATAAACCTTCCTAGCTGAGGATTCCGTCACTGTCATTTACAATAAGGCTCCTTTACACCACTCTGGCAAGGTAAAGGAGCCTTAGTTGACTGGGAATAATTATAAGAATTAGAAGAATAAGAATGGGAACAATTAACTAAGAATGGGAACATTAGCAGCCTGCCTGTTTAGTTGTTACATTTCTGCTCTGCCACAGGGACAGAGCCCGCTTCACACAGCCCTAAGCCTCCAAACCAGGGATGCAGCAAGTACAACTACAAGTGAGAGGGACAGAGTGAGTCTCCCTCACTTGTTCACACATCAGCATGATCTGACAGATATAATCCTTGAGGGGGCCATTTAGGGATCTGGGGCAAAAATCTGTCTTTGAGCAGGAAGTTGGACTAGATAACCTCCTGAGGTCCCTTCCAATCCTGATATTCTATGATTCTATATGGAGGAATGGTTAACCACAATATTACTGAATTCCAAAAGATTCAACAAAAAAAACTGGTTGGATTCAGGTTGGTGGTGATGTTAGGATATTATTCCTAATCTATATATTCAGATTAGTTATTTACAATACCATTGTAGTTTTCAGACTCCATTTCACTGGTGGTATCATCAAGGCCAGTAAAAAAATGATGATTTTCGTTCAGAGAAATTATGTAATCAGTGTTCAATTTTTTTTATTCTCTGAAACATTATCTAATAACTGATCAATATTTTCCTTTCTTCTCCATTTACTCAACCAGATATGTCCCAGTATATTACAACACTATTTACTTTTGACCTTGTAATTTCAAATCAACACACTTTTTGGTCTAGGCAAAAACACCTGGCATTGTTTATGTTGTGGATTTCTTATTCTGTGCTATGTCATCTAGTTCTTTGGTTAAATCTGAGCTAAGATAATGAATTCTCATTCTTAACTGATGTTTAAGAAATAACTCTTCGGAGTATTCTGGAGGGTGGTTTGTGGTACACACCTGAATGAAAAAAGTTTGCTATATGCTGTTACAGGGTTCTTCCCTCATTTTTCTCCAATGCCCCTCTAAGTGTTTGCAGCAAGCATTTTGCCAGCCAGTTTGACATTGAGTAATTAGCAGCTGATGCAGAGTGTGACACTGTATTTCCGTAGGAAAACCAAACATTGCTTTGAAACCAACTGAGGTCCATAATCTCTTCGAGCATAAACATATATGGCAAACATCCTGCAAAAGCCTCAAAAGTCTGAGCAGCAAAAGGATGTGTCTCATGTCACTTTTGGACTTCTGGAATAATCATCGGCTACCTCTAAATCACTTATTCTTCTTTGCAAAGCTACTATGATGTCTTTGCCAAGGCTTCATAGCACGCTTCCATAGATGACTATATGATTTGTGGTATGCTTCAGTGAATTCACACCAACTAATTTCTCTTTCAATATCTTAGTCTAAGTCTGGTCACCAAAAACTACTAATCAATCTTTTCCTATTCAATATGTTTTGGTGATCTTGTAATTCAGCCAACATTGTAGCATGTGTGCTTTGTGCTATTACTGCCCTCATACTCCACAGTAAACAGTATGGTCTACTGACAACCCATTTTCCTACAAATAAAAATAAAAAGTTCCACATTCATTTATTGGATTTGTCCAGTCAGAAAGAGAATATTGCACTGCTCTGACGCAAACAAGATTTTTCTTAGTCAATAGAAGACTTCTCTTTTTCAGTTATGTGATATCTTGTAGGAAAGAGATTCTATATACTTAAGATTCAAGTCTTTCCATAGTGTGCACCACATCTTTCCAAAGATGAGCACAAGGACCATCCAGGGCCGGTGCAAGGATGTTTTGCACCTTAGGTGAAACTTCCACCTTGCGCCCTCCCCCACCTGCTCTCCCGCTGCCCCAGCTCACCCCTGCTCCGCACACGAGCATGAGCACCCTGAGCACGCCAATCAGCTTAGGCGCCGCAAGCCTAGGAGGCGGGAGAAGTGAAGCAGCCACGGCATGCTCGGGGAGGAGGTGGGGCAGGGGTGAGCTGGGGCGGGGAGTTCCCCTGTGTGCCGCCCCCCCTTACATGCTGCAGGTGGCCTTCTCCGCGCTTCCCTGCCGCAGCTCCCTCCACCTAAATGCCGGCGGCGACCAGGGCGGCCGAAGATCCGGCCGCCAAGGTCACTGACGAAGAAAATGGCGCCCCCCCCAAATGCCAGCATCCTAGGCGACTGCCTAGGTCACCTAAATGGTTGCACCGGCCCTGGGACCATCTCCTCCTGCATTTGTGACTGCATGAGATCCCTGTGGCTAATAAAGCAATTGATTAGATGGAAATTTTACATCAGGGAAGTATTTTGAGTGTATATTTAGCTACCTTGAAACAAGGAGGAGAGCCAGTATTATGTGACCAGTCAACTTTGCATCGCAGGTCACAGTTTAAGAACCTTTGCTATGTAATAATTCTACTTCCAATTGTATTTAGACAAGTGAGATAATACCTCTTAAGTATCTATACATCATAATGATATGCTCGATGCCTTGGGTACAGACAGTACACTTGTAAGGAAAAACTGCTCCATCATCAGAAATAATTAACCCTTTTAGAAGCTCAAGACTAGAACTGTGCAAAATGTTTACAATTAAATCAAATATGTGAAGCCAAATCCAGAGCAGGTTCACTGAAATATTCTAGACAGTTTTTGAACCATGTCCCAAGTTTGCTCAAAACTAGGTCAGTTCTTGTTTTCACATCACAATTAGATTGGAGGAAAATAGCAATTTTGAGGGGCTCTCTTCTCTTTTGAGTTTCAGGTATGAACAAATCCCAAACTCAAACATAATCTCATGATGAAAACCCAGATATATCTGAAATTGAAGGAAAATGTTCACACAAATCCCAGTGAAGTAAAAGTGCAGTTTTACACAGCTGTGCTTATGACAACTGACGACACTGTGCTGAAAGACTTCTTGTTCCCTTTCCAAACAGTAACTTGTAAGGGTCCTTGCAACTTATGAAACAAATAACTGAAAATTGTAAATTTCCATAACATAGAAAATGGATTTCCCCAAAGAGTGAAGTAGGTACCAAATGGCATAGTGAACCATGAACAAGAAATATCAAGTAAAGATTTGCATTTTGGCAGTTCTAAGAGTGCTTTACAGCCTTAAAAATTGTTCTTAATTCCTCTAACATGCATTCTGCAGACTCTTTGGCTAGTGATTTATATAGAAGTGTTTACATTTTCGCTTAGAAGCAGGATTGCTAATCAATCATTGTCACCTACCTCTACTTTGCTATTTATTCCCTAAAGTCAAGGGCATCAGTCAAGATGAACTAATGTATCAAGAGCCACTGCAACAAAAACAAGCGTATAATGAATATTCACAAAGTCACCACCAACTAAGTTTCAGCAGAGAAAAAAAATGGATGAACTGTAGTAATGGTTTCATCTAGGCACTAAAGATTTTGAATATAGAATTACATTGCAAAAGGAGCAGTGCTTGTAGCATAGCAACTCATGAGAGAAATTAAAATCCATAATGCTTTTCTCCTTCCATACTATCAGGAGTGGAAGTAGGCTTTTTAGCAGTCAGAGCTAAGCCATAACATGATTCTGCAGAAATATTTTTCACTTCACTTCTTCTACTTTGCCTGCTATTGTAACTTCCAAAGCAAACTTTGATTTAAAGAGTGAAAAACAATGAAGTAGGCAGGAAGAAAGGAGATAGAATTCAGTGGTTTGGCTCTTAGACAACACTATTTTATACCTTCAATGCTCCTTTGAAAAACCAATTTAGTTGAGGAAGAAATATGCATGGGGAAAAATTTGACTTTTTACAGGACAAATGTTCAGTTTTGATAGTAATTATGCAACATACTGAACTTTTAGAGCCAAATCCTCAATTGGCATAAATTGGTATCTTCTTCTATACCCAGCACTATATTCTAATCTTCCTGGCACCGAGGCTGTAAATCCAGCCTTGTCTAAGAAGCTTTTGAATCTGGACCTTCTTGAGAAAAGAGGATATTACCTAGAGACTAAGCTAATGGTACTCCACTTCTTATGCCACATTTAAACACGTGATCAGAGTCTTTCCTCTGAATCAGGATTGGCATTTCAATAATTGTTTTGGATTCTGACTATGTACAATCTATAAATTACTTATACTCTGTAGTCCAGTCAGAAAATGCTACCCAAAACCCTGAAAGTCTAAAGCCATACTAGCAACAAATATAAAGGGACAGAGGTTTCATTAATAGTCCTCATTTGTGACAGAGGCAGAAGTGCAAATAGTATTTGGTCTCAACAAGTTTGAGAATCGCTAGTCCACACTGCATGCCCTTTTCCCTTTTGAACGTTAAAATATGTTTTTTACATTCACAAGTAAAGATGCATGTGATTTCTTGGGTGTGTGTGTGAAATATAGGATAATTAGAATATTTGCCTTAATTAAGAAACGTTTATTATGTTAATATGGACAAAATGAAGAAGTTGCTCTAAGGAGATCCACAGCCAGAATTGTTGGTAATAAATCAGCAACAGCAAGTGCAGAGATGAGGTAATGTTTTGAGTGTCTCAAATGAGCCGATGTTTCAGAAGCACAAAATGTAACTCCGCAAAGAGCAGGGAAAGAAAAGTTAAGATTTGTTTCCTCACAGTTTATTGACTGTAACAGATTTTTTCCAGGGAAAAATAAATCCATGGCTTTCTAAGTTCTCCAATTAAGAAAGAAATTGTAAAATGTGTTACCACATTTTCCATACTGTTCTTTTTAGAATTTGGCACAACTGAAGATTAAGCCTTCCAAGTTTCTATGGTTGCTTTCCTCTTACTTTCCCAACCTCAGACTCACCCTAGCACACTATGGATCTTATTGATCTTAAGTGGCCCCTATAGTATCTGAGAACCTCAATCATAAACCACAGGATTCTTTGCTGCTTTCATAATCTTTAGGTATTTATCCTCACAACACCCCTGTGAAGTAGTAAAGTGCTGCCATTCCTATTTTAACAGATGAAGATCTGAGACCCAGAGAGATTAACTTCTTTGAGATCAACTCAGGAAGTGTGTGCCAGAGCAGGGAATTGAACCCAAGGTTCCTGAGGATAGCTGGTTGGGAATTTTACAATAAAACAGTTTCAACGTAAGCTGCTGCTTTGTCAAATCTGAAAGGTTTCGCAGAAGCATTGGTGGTTGGATCAACTTTTGTCAAATCACAGGCAGATTCGGACGAAAGTCAGGAAAACTGCTTCATGAAAAGGGGTGAAATAACTTACTCCTCCCCTTAAGCAAGTGGGAAACAGAGGAGAAATGGTGACTGAGTCACAATTCGTTGTCTAGTCTGGTTTGCTCCTGGGGCAGAAGGCATGTAGCTACACCCTTAATCAGGGCAGTATGTAAAGTTACAAGCTAGCTCTTATAGTGCAGAGGGTCTAACCCTGTCTTGGCCCAGTGTTAACTTTAGTAACTACATTCTGCGTACCTGTTACTTTAATTAGCTACACCATTCTTTTCCCCTTATCCGTCTTTGCTGGTGTCACTAATGACTGCTGGATAGTACATCTGAACTGAAGTGCCTGCACATAGATGGAGCTGGTATATGCATAGCTGTTAAGTCTATAAAATTACCTGCATACTTGAAAAAGGCACCTCAGGAATCCACAGATAGCTGTACAGAAGCAAGCAATATAGCCTCAAAGAAAAAAGCCCCAAACCAGAACCAATAAGGTCATAGAATCATAGGACTGGAAGGGACCTCGAGAGGTCATCTAGTCCAGTTCCCTGCAATCATGGCAGAACTAAGTATTATCTAGACCATTCTTGACAGGTGTTTGTCTAATCTGCTCTTAAAAATCTCCAACAATGGAGATTCCACAATGTCCCTAGGCAATTTATTCCAGTGCTTAACCACTCTGACAGTTAGGAAGTTTTTCCTAATGTCCAACCTAAACCGCCCTTGCTGCAATTTAAGCCCATTGCTTCTTGTCCTATCCTCAGAGGTTAAGAACAACAATTATTTTCCCTCCTTCTTGAAAACTTTTATGTACTTGAAAACTGTTATCAGGTCCCCTCTTAGTCTTCTCTTTTCCAGACTAAACAAACCCAATTTTTTTAATCTTCTCTCATAGGTCATGTTTTCTAGACCCTTGCTCATTTTTGTTGCTCTTCTCTGGGTTTTCTCCAATTTGAACTGGACACAATACTCCAGTTGAGGCCTAATCAGTGTGGAGTAGAGCGGAAGAATTACTTCTTGTGTCTTGCTTACAATACTCCTGCTAATACATCCCAGAATGATGTTTGCTTTTTTTTCCAAAAAGTGTTACACTGTTGACTCCTATTAGGCTTCTGGCCCACTATGACCACCAGATCCCTTTCTGCACTACTCCTTCCTAGACAGTCATTTCCCATTTTGCATGTGTGCAACTGATTGTTCCTTCCTTAGTGGAGTACTTTGCATTTGTCCTTATTGAATTTCACCCTATTTACTGCAGACCATTTCTCCAGTTTGTCCAGATCATTTTGAATTTTAATCCTATTCTCCAAAGCACTTGTAACCTCTCCCAGCTTCGTATCATTCACAAACTTTATAAGTGTACTCTCTATGCCATTATCTAAATAATTGATGAAGATATTCAACAGAACCGGACCCAGAGCTGATCCCTGCAGGACCTCACTCATTATACCCTTGCAGCATGACTGTAAACCACTGATAACTATTCTCTGGGAATGGTTTTCCAACCAGTTATGCACCCACCTTATAGTAGCTCCATCTAGGTTCCATTTCCCTAGTTTGTTTATGAGAAGGTAATGCGAGACAGTAACAAAAGCTTTACGAAAGTCAAGATATACCACATCTACTGCTTCCCCCCATCCACAAGGCTTGTTAACCTATCAAAGAAAGATATCAGGTTGGTTTGACATGATTTGTTCTTGACAAATCCATGCTGACTGTTACTTCTCTTATTATCTTCTAGATGTCTGAAAACTGATTGCTTAATTTTGCTCCATTATCTTTCCGGGTACAGAAGTTAAGATGACTGGTCTGTAATCCCTGGGTTGTTCTAATATCCTTTTTTATAGATTGGCACTATATTTGCCCTTTTCCAGTCTTCTGGAATCTCTCCTGTCTTCCATGACTTTTCAAAGATAATTGCTAATGGCTCACGTATCTCCTCAGTCAGCTCCTTGAGTATTCTAGATGCATTTCATCAGGCTCTGGTGACTTGAAGACATCTAACTTGTCTAAGTAATTTTTAACTTTGTTCTTTTCCTATTTTAGTCTCTGATCCTACCTCATTTTCACTGGCATTCACTATGTTAGACATCCAATCACCACCAACCTTCTTGGTGAAAACCAAATCAAAGAGGTCATTAAGCACCTCTACCATTTCCACATTTTCTGTTGTTATTCCCTCCCCCCAATTGAGTAACGGGCCCACCCTGTTCTTGGTTGTCTTCTTTCTTCTAATGTATTTGTAGAATGTTTTCTTATTACCCTTTATGTCCCTAGCTAGTTTGATCTCGTTTTGTGCTTTGGCATTTCTAATTTTGTCCCTACACACTTGTGTTATTTGTTTATATTCGTCCTTTGTAATTTCACCTAGTTTTCACTTTTTGTAGGACTCTTTTGATTTTTAGATCATTGAAGATCTCCTGGTTAAGCCAGGGTGGTCTCTTGCCATACTTCCTATCTTTCCTACGCAGTGGGATAGTTTGCTGTTGTGCCCTTAATAATGTGTTGTTGAAGACAGATGGCAGTTTTTCAATTGTTTTCCCCTTAGACTTGCTTCCCATAGGATTTTACCTACCAACTCCGAGTTTGCTAAAGTCTGCCTTCTGGAAATCCATAAATACAGTCTCTTTATTTTGCTGTTCTCCTGCCTATCATTCCTTAGAATCATGAGCGCTATCATTTCATGATCACTTTCACCCAAGGTGCGTTGCACTTTCAAATTTTCAACCAGTTCCTTCCTATTTGTTAAAATCAAATCTAGAACAGCATCTCCCCTAGTACCTTTTCCACCTTCTGAAATAAAAAATTATCTCCAATACATTCCAAAAACTTGTTGGATAATCTGTGCCCTGCTGTGTTATTTTCCCAACAGATGTCTGAGTAGTTTAAGTCCCCCATTACCACTAAGTCCTGTACTTTGGATGATTTTTAGTTTTTAAAGAAAGCCTCATCCACCTCTTCTTCCTGGTTAGGTGGTCTGTAGTAGACCCCTACCATGACATCACCCTTGTTTTTTACCCCTTTTATCCTTACCCAGGGACTTTCAACAAGTCTGTCTCCTATTTCCATCTCTACCTCAGTCCAAGTGTATACATTTTTAATATACAAGGCAATACCTCCTTCCTTTTTTCCCTGCCTGTCCTTCCTGAGCAAGCTGTACCCCTCTATACCAACATTCCAGTCATGCATATTATCCCACCAGGTCTCTGTGATGCCAACTGTGTCATAGTTGTGTTTATTTATTAGCATTTCAACTGTCAAGGACAGTCAACATGTTTTGTCAATGCAACGGCGGAGGAGGGGGTAGAACAGGAGGCATTCAATACTCCTTAAATTCATCTTAGACTAAAATCTTCTATTTAAAATTTACCATGGGAAAAAAAAAGGAGGGGGGAAACCAGACACCATTCAAGCTAAATAACAAGTTCTAAAAAAACTGCTCTGCTGCAATCCCCCTGAACGTTAATTACAACACAGGAGGCAAGTGATCTGATGAAAGAAAGCTTACTTAGCATTCATGACTAGTTCACTCATCTTTGCTTGGTACTCATGAAAACGTAATCTATTTTATTAATGAAAGCCACTCTTGTAGTTTAAAAAACCAGTGTTTTCAATATTACATTATCAATTATTTTGCAACTACAATACTTCGCTTTCTTGGTATGCTAGAAAGAGGATCTGAGAGATGTAAAGTTTGGAACACCCTAACACATTAAAAAATTAAGTTTACATATTGGCTGAAAAAATATTAAAATCATACAGAATACTAATCAATTATCTTAATGAATATCACGGCTACTGTGCTATATAACTTTCCAAACGTTCTCTGAGCCAGCAGAAAAATCTTCTGTGGTCTAAAAGTAGCAAGCAGTAGTAATTTTGGCAATTCTCAGTATTATTCTCACACAAACTGTGAGAGTTGGACTGAACCAGCAGTATGTGGTAAACCACACTGGCACTTCTCTGGTAACCCTATCAGTTTCTAACCCTATTGGTTGGAAAGAGAGCCATCCACATGTGAATCAATGCAGTGCTCTCTTATTTCTTAATTCTGAAGACAGAAAGAAACAATTGTTCTAAGAGACATGAAGTGTTCCATTCATATGGTAACTCTTTAGACCAGTGGTTCTCAAAGCCGGTCCGCCACTTGTTCAGGGAAAGCCCCTGGCGGGCCAGGCCGATTTGTTTACCTGCCGCGTCTGCAGGTTCGTGCCACTTCCCGCAGCCCCCATTGGCCTGGAGCGGCGAACCGGCTTTGACAACCACTGCTTTAGACCACAATCACATAAAGTCTTATGCATTTGCTTACTATTATGTTGTTGTTCATGTATCGTGAGTATTCATTATTAATGTAATGGAACTGCTCCCTATGCGTCTTTGCAGGACTGGTGGCTTAAATAGCATGATCCACTATTTCACTGCTGACCATCTTAGCAGAAACATCCAGCTACCCACATTCAGAGATTGTGGTGGATCCTGGAAAAGTATCATCACTCTCCACTGCAATCCAACCCCTTGTGGGCACTGTGCACCACATCTGCATAGTTCAGAGATACAACTAAATTTGAAATTCATGTGAAAAGCAGATTTTTGTAAAAAGCAGCAGTATATCAGACACTGAAAGTAGGAAAATTTTACTTCGTTATCTAGAGTGCCAGAAGTGACATTACAGAAGTGCTAGAGAAAGGATAATACTGAAAAACATTGAAGTTTTTCCATTTTATAGTCAACACTTATTTTTCTTCATAAAGGATAAACATTTTTTGTGTAAAAATACGCATTTTTACAACTTATTCATGGAAAGATTTGGTGCAGAGGCAGACTCCAATTACTTTATTAATTTAAACAACTAGAATTGCCTGCAGAGTGTTGTAATTACATTTTCTAAAAAAAATAAATCATAGTAATTCTTTAGAACCACATTTACATTCTATAACAATCAGATTTGCTTATATAAGAGAAACAGATTTGTCCAATACAGACTTATATGTTCAGATAATTGCTCATCTGTTAAATAATTACAACCAGTTATCACAAAAGAAGAACTCATAGCTTTTCAAGACAAGCAAAATGACTTGCTGGCAGCAGCACTTCCCAGAAAGTAAACACTGCTTTGACTTTTGATGTCCTGTAAAATAAGAAAGCCCTTTGTAACAAATGTTGTATGTGATTATCTATCTATCTTACAAATTCAAGTGTTTGTGATGTATTTGTCATAGGGTTATTGTTGACGGTAGATGCATAAAAAGAAAGCAAGATATATATCACTTGCCCGTGCAGCATAAAAGTCCTTCACAAATCATAGTCTCCTGCTACCTACTTGTCCCTGAAACCAGGAAGGGGCATGTCACATATCACAATGTCGCACAATTATTTTTCTTCAAACAAGAAAGTAACACTGGAGAACATGAGACCTTCTGTCAGAGTGTTGTTTTTTGTTAACACTAAATGCCACTCATATAAACTCATATCTGACTCATATAAATTAGGTAGGACAGAGACACACCACAACCAACTTTACTTGTAAAAGATCCCCTCTACAAGGTTGTATAACTTTTTTTTTTATTGCAGATTCTTCCTGCTCCCATGCAAAATTCCCATCCCTCATACATATTTTTGACAAAGCTTTGTATGTGGGAAGCACTCGAATACAATGAATATCAATAAAAAAACCCTCACAGTAGTAGTTTTAAGTCTGTGTTCTGTATCCCTCTCTGTCTCGGATCCAGAGGATAAGCATTTGTTACAGTCCTCAGCTGTCTCTTTAGCGCACTTTCTCTTTCAGTTCTACAGTTCCCCTGTTCAATCCCTGTATGTTGGCCAAGATAGTGGTAGTTACAGATACACCTTGTGAAATTTATGCCATCCACATGTAGGAGTATTCCATAGTCTAATTTTGTAGAGCTTGGTAATAGATAAGGAAAAGTATTGGAGCTAATTATGAAAGAACTTCATAAGGTTCAGAGTTTGGGTGTAGCTCAGATAAGCATTTAAAGATTGAGATATGCTTAGTGGACCCTTGGCTTTGCATATCATAGTATTTTAGCACTTCCACTTCTGGTTCCAACAACAACAACAACAAAAACACCCACAAAACATTTTTAAAAAACCCCGCCAAATGTTGCAGATTCTAAAGCTTGGTTTGAGTCCAGTTCTAGAAATGGGAGAAGATTGGGGCTTTCAGAAATGACCTTTTTTACTATTTATTCTTAACTGGTAGGCTCCCAGAAACACATCCCGCTACTGCTAAGAAATAGCTGTGGTCTCTAATCAAATGCCTTACAGAACTCCTCCAAGCATATGACATCAATACTATTACAGTTATCAACCATATTTATAATCTCATCAAAAAGAGATCAAGTTACTTTGAAAGCATCTAGTTTCTATAAACCCACATTAACTGACATTAAATTATCCTCCTTTAATTCTTTATTAATTGAGTCTCAAATCAGCTGCTACTTTATCTTGCCCAAGATTGATGTCAGACTCACAGGCCTATATTACCCATATTATCCCATTTACCCTTTTGAAATATTGGCACAATATCAGCTTTCTTCCTGTCTTCTGGAGACTCCCCAGAGTTCCAGAACTTATTGAAAACTACCATTAATGGTCCAGTGAGCACCTCAGCCACCTCTTAAAAAACTCCTGGATACAAGTTATCCAGACCTACTGATTAAAAAATATCTAGCATTATTAGCCACTGTTGAATATCCTCCTGAAATATCAGCAGAATGGAATGTTATCATATGATATGACATCTATTTTTTCCCAGATACTGAACAGAAATGTTTACTGATCACTTGTACCTTTTCTGCATTATTATTGATAATTCTACCATTTCCATCCAGTAATGGACCAGTTCCATTGTTAGGATTCTTTTTGTTCCTAATATAGTTAAATTCTTATTGTCCTTAACATTACTGGCCGTAGATGTCTCCTTGTGGCCCTTTGCTTCCCTTATCAATTTTCTACAATTCCTAACTTCTAATTTATACTCATCGCTATCAAATTCCTTTCTTCCATTTATTTTTATTATATAAACATTTATAGTACACACACATTTTTATAGCTGCCTTCACTTCCCCTCTAAACCCAAATGGTTTTTTAACCAATACAGCCACCTTCTTTGATTGTAGCTTTTTGGGCATCTAGTAATGTGTTCTTAAACAATTCCCAATTATCTTTCACTTTTTCTAATTAAATTCTTCCTCCAAGCTGACTGGGTTCATAATTGTTTTCAGCTTTGTGAAATTAGCCTTTTTAAAGTACCAAGTTATATTAATGGTCTGGACTTTATTCTGTTTGCACATTATAAATATGATCAAATAATGATCGCTTGTACCTAACCTACCATTAATTTTTAGCTCTGTGATCCATTCTTCTTTACCTGCAAGATGAAGTTCAATACAGAATTCCCTTGGCTTGCATGCAACATTTTTTGAGTTAGGAAATTATCATCTATAATATTTATAAATTCCATGGATGTTTTAGCACTGGCAGCATGAGACCTTCAGCATATGTCACTTAATCTGAAGTCCAATCATCACATAGCTTTTTGGGTTTTTTCTAAATGTTACAGACAGATGCATAAGTAGGCGGCATCTGTTCCATTGTGTGATCTGGTGGTCTGTAGCAGATACAACTAAAACCCGTTTATGCTTTACCAATTAGGTCACTGATCCATATGCACTGAAAATTTTTTTTTTGAGTTATCAATGACTTAGAAACAGGTAATGCCATTTTTGACACAGAGTGCCATTTCAGTGCAACTTTTGCCCCCTTGAGCCTTCCTAAATATGTTATAACTATTGATTTTAACATTCTGGTGCGCTGTGTATTGGGACTTCCTATGTGTTAGCCCTTTGCTAACCCACTGATAAATGTCAGTCATTCTTAAGGAGCATGGATCAGTACAATATGAACTGCTAAACTGAGATCCTTTAGTGTTACCAAAAACTAAAAAGCTTCCTTGTTCTAGAAAGCTTAAAAAAAAACTAACTAACTTGGCTATTTCAGTATGCACATAGTAGCCAATACATCACACTGAGCTGGTAAGGCCCATAGAAGTCACCATGAACAGATTATCAGATTTTACCTTGATAGTACGATGAAGTGAGAGAGCCAGTTGACACTCTGCAAGTTATGGTTAGTAGTAAATTATTAAGGAAACATTTGCTTTGAACCATCTGAAAACACAAAACACAACTGGATGCAATAATTAAACCTGCTGGGGCACAAGGCACTAGAAATAAAAACTAAGTAAAAAGAACCACACTCACTAAAGCAAGTGGAAATGCTATGCATTCATTGTGCCATTCTGGGTGCATAGTTATAGCTCTTGTCAAAAAAAAACAAAACAGTTACAGATATAAGAGAAATCATAAAAGCTTCATGGCTCCGCAGAAGCTGGAGGCACCAAAATACACATAACGTCCAAAATGGGCTATTACTGCGTGAGCGTCACCTTCCTGTGACACAGCTGTGCATAGCATCAATATTGAAAGATGGGCAGTGCCAAATACTACTTTAAAAGCAGCGTTTCCAACCGAAAACTGCAGAAAAAGACAGAAGGAAAATATCATTCCCTGAGAGGAAGCCTCAGGGGAATGACCCTTTTTCAGTACCTTACAAGGAGGTAGTTGCACTCAGGTTTTCCCCTTCCCCCATATCTGCAAACTTCTATTCTCAAGAATCGTTCCATTGAAATCGATGGGAGCACTCTTATGAATCTGGCTTTGAAGATATAGTATTACTGTCGCTAATGAGTTGGCTCAACAATGATGGATTTTCCATGAAAACAAACAAGAACAAAATGAAAAATATGCTTCTACATGTTTCAGAGTTTCAACAAAACAGAAACAGGGCAGAAAAGGGGACTGGAGGAAGACCCTCAAACCCCATCTTTTCAGTTTTTCATCAAAACCAGAAAATTTCAAATAATGAAAATTTTCATTTCAGCCAGACCACCATTTTTTCCCTTCATAAAACAGCCAGCTCTAGTTTTTCTTCTAACTCTAGTTTACTGTTTAGTTTGCTATCCTGCTCCAATCTGTATTTTAGTGACTGCCCAATGATCCCACAACCCCTTGCTGGATGGGCAGTGGAAATATCTGCAAGGCTCTGGGGTTGAATTAAGGGACACTGTCAGGCATATCATCCTGAGCCTGGTTTAGTGTACACCATCTAAATGATCCCTAAATGGAGACTGTATTTAGCTACATTATTTTTCACCTTCAGCCTCCAAAACAGTCCTGGCTAAAACATAATTTTTGTCTCGTTAGAAAAGTATCTTGCAGGGAACCCACACGGTCATAAAACAGGAGTAGGCACATCCACTTACGGCTATTTCAGCTGTGAGAAATGGGATCTTTTAATATCAAGGTTGAAGGCAGAAGGGTTGAACAGACTAAATATGGACATTTTTTTCCCCCAAGGCACAAAATATACTTTCAATAAAGAAGTTTGGCCTTTTACTCTAACAGAGCTTCAAAAGACTGATTATGCTGATGAACATGATTTTAAAATTAATACTCTAGGTACAATTACTGCATTCCTTGAAAAATAGAACAGATGGTAACAAGGTGCTTATTTTAAGAACAGGGCATTATTGCTCCACATAATAGTGAATCTACTCAATAACCTCCTTTGCCTTGATGGGGCACAGCAGCATCTGTCTGATTTTGTGGGGGGGCGGGGGGGGGGAAGGGTGGCTGGCTAAGACTTGCAAAAACTGGCCATGAATCTACATGTCAGACCCTTTCAAATACATTTCTGTATTTGACTTTATATAATCCAAGGCATTTTGATCTAGAGATGCATCTCCTTCATAGGCCTTTATTATTTAGGCACAAATATATGCATGCATAACCTTTGTTCACATGCCTGTATAGGGCTTCCCCTATAAAGAGCCTAATTTTTTACTTTCACCAGTTTTATGCTGTGGTAAATCCAGTCATTTCAACAGCATTAATCAGGATTTACACTGGTATAAGTGGGAACAGAATCAGGCCTATGTATGCATGTGTTCAGTAAGAAAAACCCTCCCACTAACCCTTTCTTTCCCCAGAAAATACTTCCTTTTCCTTGGGACCAAGCATACTATGGATAAGATTTTTCAATATGACTCATTTTTGGTTGCCTTAATTTTTGAGTACCCGACATGATACACTTCAGTGGGGTCTGGTGATGGTAGGGTGGGTGCTCGGCCCTGTCTGAAAGTTAGGCCCAGTGAGATATTCTAAGTTGGGCATCCAAAAATCATTGATCACTTTTGAAAATCTTAGCCACAGCTTCTGTAGTTCTTCCATGCAGAGTGCTCAGCAGCTTATGCCTACCGTTAGCAACCCCTGTGGCCAACGCAAGCACTGTGATCAGTTCCAGAGACAGTTCCAGACCCTTCAGGACAGGGCTTCATTTCCCCTCTCTGGAAGATATACTAGCCGTGACAGGAAAGTCCTCAGCGTTCCAGGAGCTACTATCTTCGCACTGCCAGACCATTTCATAACTGCAAACATACAGATATAATAGGCTGCCAATCGTACAATGTTGCATCAAGGACATCAAGATCTGTGTGTCTGGCTATGAAAACACAGGCCTCTTACTCAGTAAGCTAAAGAACTAGCACAAAGTAAATACAGCTGCATATGGCTGTGAGGACCGTTCCCTGCCTATACTGTATTATTCCCAATGCACTGACCATGGTTATACTTTCAAGGCTCCTCTCCCCCCACTCCAGTTTGTTACTTTAGATATATTTGAAAGCAATCAACTCTCCAATCAAAAAGAGTTTGAGCATTTCAGGAAGGGACAGACAGTGTGCAGGAATAGGCAGTTGGTGAATACTGACAAATAAATTTCTGGGACTGCCCCATTTCCCCACACCAAACAGACCTTTGGGTCACAGCTTCCTTCAGTGTTGCTTCTAGAGCAGGGGTAGGCAAACTTTTTGGCCTCAGGGCCTCATCGGGTTTCGTACATTGTATGGAGGGCCGGACCCCACCTCCTATTCCCCTCCCCCGGGACTCCTGCCCCATCCAATCCCCCCCATGTTCCCTTCTGGGACCCCTGCCCCATCCACACACCCCTGCTCCCTGTCCTCTGACCACCCCCGGACCTCCGCCACGCCATCCAACCCCTCCGCTCATTCCTGACGCCCCCTCCCGGACCCCTGCTCCATCCAACCACCCCTGCTCCCTGTCCCCTGACCATCCCCGGACCTCGGCCACGCCATCCAACCCCTCCTCTCATTCCTGACGCCGCCTCCCCCAGACTCCTGTCCCATCCAACCGCCCCTTCTCCCTGTCCTCCAACTGCCCCCAGAACCTCGGCCCTTTACTGCCCCCTGCTGCCCCATCCAACCCCCGCTCCTTCCTGACTGTCCCCCGGGACCCCTGCCCCCATTCAACCCCCTGTTCTTCCCCTGACCACCCCGACCCCTATCCACACCCCCACCCCCTGACCGCCACCCTGAACTCCCCTGCCCTCTATCCAACCCCTCTGCCCCTTACCGCGCTGCCTGGAGCACCGGTGGCTGGCAGCGCTACAGTGAGCCGCCTGGCTGGAGCCAGGCCACAACGACGCCACCGCACCGGGTCAGCCCAGGCTCTGCAGCTGCGCTGCCCCAGGAGCTCACAGCCCCGCCACCCAGAGCATTGCGCCAGCGGCCAAGCGAGCTGAGGCTGCAGGAGAGGGAGGACAGCAGGGGAGGGGCTGGGGGCGAGCCTCTTGGGACAGGAGCTTGTGGGCCGGGCAGGACAGTCCCATGGGCCGTAGTTTGCCCACCTCTGTCCTAGAGTTTGGAACCCTTGGATACTAATCCTTGGAAAACTTGCTGGGATTGCTTAAGAGTGGTGCAAGATGCTCCTCTTCCGAAAAAAGTAAAAGATTACAGAGCACTGTGCGTTAAGTGTAAACTGACTTAAATTGCCAGACACCTTATTATGACTGAACCCTGGGGCGATGATATTTAATCCATTCTTGGAGTGGTTTATCTGGAGAAATAGGAAAAGAAAGATACAACAAAAAGGCTGCTGTTCCTCCTTCCAGGGCTCCTGAGGGCAATTTGGTGACAACCCCCTGTCAGAACTAACCTGTGAGGAGAATTCTAGACATTACTCCTCAGAGCACCAATTTCTGACCCACTCAGTTTTTAACTCCTCTTATTATAGCTGAGCTTGCCCATGCTGTTGCTACTTCCTGGGCTGCCCATCACCTCATTCCAGAGGGGATCAATGAAGAGGGTGATTAACCAGTGTACCCCTCGTACACACACACACACACTTCTTGAAGAGACTGCTGCAGCTACCCGTGCTTTCTAGACTTCAAGGTCACTTATTTTTCTTCCTTTTTGAGGGTTTGTTTTTAATCAGAGACACTGCTAGCCCTGGGTGGAATTTTTACACTTGTGTAGCAATATGATTTTTTCTTAATATTTTGCCTGAAAATAATGCTTTGAAGAGAGTTGTTGCCTTAGGGGGTGTTCCCTGCTAAACTGCAGCAGTTTCTGATGGGTACTAGGTGCCTTTTCTTCGAGTAGGATGATGTTACATGCTTAGTTCAAAAAACAGCCTAGATGGAAGATTTGTCAGATGATGATTATGATCCTAGTGGTTCAGATCAACATTTGCTTTATGATTCCAGAATCCCTGATTTTTAATAACTTTTGTTTTGTGTTTAAAATGCTTTATAAATTAGACATTTTATATGCCAACATATTTATGAAAATTACTTAATTTCTGTGCTGGTAAACTGTCTAGCTGTTTCTTAGACTGTTCTTTAAATTACCCAGGGTGTCATTTTAAGTTTTGTTTTTTCTTTGTCCTTTTTCTCTTCATCATCTTGCCAATTTTATCATGATGGGCCACATTATTTTCTAGCCCTCACCTGGCTGTAGAGGGGACTAGCTGGATGAAAGGATTTCCTTCCCACCTCACCCTGAACAGCTGGGTTAGAGCCACTCAGGTCCAGGTCCTGTGCACAGCTGCATGACTACTGCTACTTTCCCTGGCTCTCATGCAAGCAAGTGGGAGGGGAAAAGATGGGAAGCAGGCAATAATAGGGTGACCAGACATCCCGATAAAATCAGGACTGTCCCAATATTTAGGCATTTGTCCCGCGTCCCGACCGATGTTTGGTTGGGATGCAATTTGTCCCAATATTTCGCGGCACTCCGCTTTTTTGTTGTTGCTCCGGCAGCACTCCGGTTTTTTCGTTTGTTTTTTTTGCTCCGCCGGCAACCCCCTATGTGTCCTGATATTTTCTTCCTCTCATCTGGTCACCCTAGGCAATAATGACTTAGTCATCTCCCTCTCTGTGCTGACCAAGGAGCTGGCTGCACCTTTTCAGGGGTGCAGTAAGTCACTTTTTCTCCTCCTGGCACAAGAGGGATATCCAGGGTCGAATGGTGATGGAGTCACAATAGCTCCTGCAACAACACACCCATGTGCCACCCTTTACTTAAAACTGCACCTAAACACCACAATCTAGACCAGGGGTGTCCAACCTGAGCCTGAGAAGAAGCCAGAATTTACCAATGTACATTGCCAAAGAGCCACAATAATACGTTAGCAGCCCCCATCAACTCTCCCCCCCCGGCCATTCCCAGCGCCTCACACCCACCGGCAACCCTCTCCTTCCCTCCCAATCAGCTGTTTCGTGGCGTGCAGAAGGCTCAGGCAGGGGGTGGGGGAGCATGAGCACAGCAGGCTCAGGGGAGGGGGTGTGAAGGGGTGGAGTGGGGGCAGGCCCTGTGGCAGAGCCAGGGGTTGAGCAGTGAGCCCCCACCTCCTGGCACATTGGAAAGTTGGCGCCTGTAGTTCCAGCCCAGAGTCAGTCCCTGTACAAGGAGCCGCATTTTATCTTCTGAGGAGCTGCATGTGGCTCCGGAGCCACAGGTTGGCCACCCCTGATCTAGACCTATTAATTATGTTTAATTGTTGATGTGTTTTCAAAAAAAGGCAGAACAGTCCCTAACCAGAACCTTTCCCCCCTAAAATTCCCCCATGTGATATTAGCAGCTCTAGGAAACAAGAGCTTGTTCATCCTTCCTACATTTCCTTCCCACCCCAAATGAGCAATAAATCCAGACCCTTGTTGTATATAAGAAAATCTGAACATATTTTGCATTATTGGCCAAATGCTGTTGTTACACCAGAATGGCTTACTCCAGCAATAACTAAGAATGGAGTTTGGCCCTATGCTTTAAATAATGTTTTTTTTTAAATGGTGGACTTTGGTTGCCTAGTTTGTTTAGCGAGACAAGGTGGATGAAGTAATATCTTTTATTGGGCCAACTTCTATTGGTGAAAGAGACAAGCTTTTGAGTTTACACAGAGCTCTTCTTCAGGTCTGGGACCAACATGGCTACAACAACAGTGCAAACAACGTTTAGAGTAATTTTTCCTTTGATGGGACATAGCAGCGACTGCCTCTTCAAGATGCTAGGGTGAGACTGGAATCTGAATGTTTTATAAAGACAGTGTGTGAGGGTTGAATTGGGTTTTTTTGGTTTGGGGAGGGTTTCTTTTGGTGTTACCCAATTCAAACATACATCAGCTTTTGGCATACTCTACTATGATAACACCAAACCTAGGAGGAAACTATGGTTATCACCTTCCAAGACTGTTAAACCACTTCCTCAAAACAGTTCATACAAAGTTCTGTTCTTCTGTAGGGAACTTAAAAAGGGACAACTCTAAAACTGCAAAAAAGTTATCCATCTAAGCAAGGTCACCACCAAAAAGTGACTTAACCTTTTCTCTCAAGTTTGCAACTTTCTTTTTGAAAGACACTCATTTAAAATAAAAACAACAGGGTCAAATCAATAGGTTGAATTCAATAGCAGTTGCCATAGACTTCAAAGGGACCAGGATTTGGCCTACCGGGCATCTAAAAACAGAAAATCACTCCAAAAAGATCATCTTTAATCAGGAGGAGAGTATGCACATGCCTGCAGCATTATTTAGTTACTATGGTTACCAATAAATATTAACAGGCTGCTCCTTAGTTTGCTTTAATATAACAGATTTAATCCATTAGTTTTCCCATGCAAAAATCCCATTCCAAAATAAGCATAAGATTTATCTCGCCCCTAAACTCCTGGCATTCTATCCACCACTAAGAGATGCTACAGGGTGTGCTCAGCTTCCAGACTGAGGGTGGAGACAGTGTCCATGATGCTTCCCCATCTCAAGGGCGAGTGGCCTGTACCATGCCCAAATACTGGGTCTCTCTTGGGACAACACACAACATTAAGCAGGGAGTCACTGACCCAGCCTGTTGAGGTAATGTATTTGGAACATCATCATCTTGACATGAGAGTTCTGTTGGTTCTGTTAATATATTATGAAGTAATTCTATACACTCAGAGGAATCTCTACTCAGACCAATTGTGCCTCTTCTGTGAGATCAAAGCAGCAGTTTCAGACTGAACCACTTTAGAGCTAGTTTCAAGCAGCTGCCAGCATTTATCAAGAAAATTGTTTCTGTGCAGGAGCACAGACTATCTTCCTAAGACAGTGGTTTTCAGCCTGTGATCTGTGGCTCCCTGGGGGTCCACAGACTATGTCTAAGTTTTCCAAAGGGGTCTGTAACTCCATTTGAAAATTTTAGGGGGTCCACAAATGGGGAAAAAAAGATTGAAAACCACTGTCTTAAGACCCTGCCCATTCTGGAAGCAGAATCGTGTTTGACAATACAATAGCTTAGTAAAACCATAATCGCACAAGCTTTGTGATGGGGTGTGAACCCCACAGTGTCTCCAAAAGAGTTAACTGGAGCTGGAGAGCTCAGTTAGAGCACCTGATTGCACCTGAAAGTGGAGCCAGGCCCAATTAAAGACAAATCCCAGCTGGGGGAAGAGCTAGGTGGGCACTGTAAAGAGAGGAAATCCAGAGATGTCTGCAGGTAGCGAGGGGAAGAATTCTGCAGTGCTGCTTTTAGCAATAGAGACCAACAGGGTTGAAGAGGAAGCCCAGTGGGAGCATTAGCCCTGGGATTGTCTCCTAAGTAAAGATTTCTGGCAAGAGGCCAGGAGAGAGATGGTGAAATCATCAGGGTGGAGCAAGTGAGCCCTGACAAAATGGCAGGACCTGGACCTCCAGGGAGGTATCTGACTGAGGAACATAGCCCAGGGGAAACTTAAGAGGGATACAAGTTTGAACCCAAGAAAGAGATAAGTTGTTTAAATTTGCATTTTCATTTGGGATTTGTTGAGGGACTCCAGGCCCGTGCCTTGAAAGAGGATGAATCTTGGAAAGAGAAAAAGGTGATGAGTCCTCACATGAGGGATGTAAGTGTGACACTGACAGACCCCGGTCATCGTCAAGATCAAACCTGGGACCTCTGGAGTTTAGTGTATGAGCCTCTACTGCATGCGCATATATATATATATAGAGAGAGAGAGAGAGAGAGATGGGACAGAACACCACACCCAGGAGGTGTATGAGTTACATAAGGACCATTGGAGACCCGACCCAAGGTCTTAAAATTGTTTGTTGGAGTTTTGTTATCTTGGAAGGGGCAGAGGGAAACTATAAAGTGATCTGGCTGGAGGGCCATCACAAGTAGAGGTAGACCACCACAGGGCTGGACGAGCTGTCAGCAGGTGGCATTGGACAAGAGGAGCCTGGTGTGTCATGCCCACCCACAAGGGGCATGTGTCAGCAATAAGTTCACTCTACTATACCTCACTACAGACTATAGGGCTTCAGACTTACTTTATAATCAAAGGGTTTGGGCAGTTTAAATGTCACGAGAGATGCCTGTGTTGAGCTTCTGGGGCTGCAATAGCTTTCCCCACCAACAGGTGTGGCTGCCCAGCCACCCAGGGCAGCTCCATGAGAGGGAGTGATGGAGGAGGAGCCAAACGTGTTGAAGTAGCCTCAGCTGACTTTTCACTTATTTCTTCTGCTGTAGGTTTGGGGCAGAGGGTTGTAGCCTCCAATCCCATCTCTCTTGCTGGAAAGGAGACTCATGTTTGCCCATGGCCATTTTGGATAACCATGTGGGAGAAGGGGAGAGCCCCACCCTTTGGTCCCATCACAGCTATAGCTACAGAGCTATAGAAGCTCACTGGGGCTACCTTTTCCTCCCTCTCAGCAGCAGGGGTATTTTCCAACTGAAAGATAGAGACTCCCAAAGGAATTGCAGGGTGGGGGGGAAGAGACAAGAAAAAAAAAGTAAATTGCTTATGTTTAGGGAGAGGAATAATTTCAGTTTTTTCATCCCCTAGAAGGCACAACATACACACCATGCTTACACTCTCCTGCCTCTCCTGCCTAAACCCAGGGAGCTGTTCCAAATTTAATCAACACATGAACCAATCCAGCATGTATTAGTTTAGTGGCATGAGTGCTTCTTCAACAGACTAATCACCTATTTGAAATTCCTGTCCTTTCTGGGAACCCCAGCTACAAATAAAGTCAGGTATCTTTTGCAACTGTGCTCAAAAAGAAACTCCCATAGCAATAGCACTGATCTCTTTTTAAGTATCTAACACTTAGAGGGCAAGCCCACCACAATCAGCCTAGCCTATTTATCATTGGTAAAAATGTTAACATCTATACAATGCAAAATTTGTCCTCATCTGCCTAAGCACAAGGAGTGATTAAAACCGATTACTGTACTTGCAATTAGCAGAAATATTGAACAGCTATTTTGTACGCCAACCCCAAATGATACACTGAAAATCAGAGCTACTTTATTGTAAATCTATACAGCCAAATCTATTGCTGACTTTCTTTTCACAGGACCGCATCCAGGTCCATAAAACCATGCACGGTACAATCCAGGATTCAAAACAATCCAATTCTATGGTAGGCCACTTGGTTTGTTTTCATACACATCCCTGCACTGACTGTGAATAATACAAATCTCCATGCAATTAAGAGTATTGCAGAAGTGTCAGATAATTAAATGCCAGGACACAAAAGAATGATACATGCTACTAGGTATGGTACAGCTTGAACAATAGCAGTAAAGAAGGTTCCCCACACCCTATTCCTAAAGTGTGACAAACCCCTGGTATGAAGGAACCATCTATACGGATATCGAGTTTGGTTTCCACATGCATTACTTCCTCAGCCTCTTTCCTGAGCGCCTACATCAGCACCTGTTGTAATGGTGCTTTATGCAATATGAACACTTATCCACCAAAGAACAACTGGGCCACTGAACTTTGTTAACTGCTAATGGTGAATGCTATGCAGGGCCCAGCTGCAGAGGCTGACAGTCGGCTTGCCAGTGTATGCAGAATTTGAACCTCCAGAAGCACCCCCGCAACTGCACAAGTCTCCTTCCATCCCATGACACCATTTCTTCCTAAAGCAACACCAGTCCCATGGCAACTCCCAATCTCCAGACTCACTGCTCCTATCTTCTAAGGAGAGGAGAGGCTAGGCCAGGAGGACCAAACTCTCACCTCACTCAATCTTGGAACTGGTTGGTCAGCCAGAGAATAGTCGTCTGGTGTACAGGAAACCATGACTGTTCCCTTGACAACGTAACATAGTCATAGTCTGCCCCTGCAGTTATTCTAGCATTTCCAATTATTTAAGCAGCCATTATCTACTAGCTGCCCTGGATTGAGATGAGTCACCATTTGATGCCTCTAGAAAACTCCAAGGAGCAAGCTCCTTGGCCAACAAAGGGAACAAGTTTAGAAGGAGAGAGAGGCAGGCCATCTGTATATCCTTGCAAGAGACAACAGTGAGAATGGGAGGGCTAAGAGCTTTCAAAATAGCATCTGCTCTAGTCTGTGAGCTGTTCATGACCCTGGCCAGACTGTTCACGAGTTTAAAAAGAATCTAAATCCACCCTAATTACAGGTGGGCTCAGGATTATAGTGCTATATTTTGCAAAACCCAACCATTGACCAAGGCCAATTTTAAACTTACGAAAAAAAAAGATACACCTCTACCCCGATATAACACGACCTGATATAACACAAATTCGGATATAACGCGGTAAAGCAGCGCTCTGGGGGTGGAGGGGCTGCGCGCTCTGGTGGATCAAAGCAAGTTCAATATAATGCGGTTTCACCTATAATGTGGTAATATTTTTTGACTCCCGAGGACAGTGTTATATCGAGGTAGAGGTGTAGTTTAAGATTGGGGTGGGGGTGAATGGGATAAAGACAAAGCACATGCTATGGAACCCAGAGACTAGACTGCAGCCAGCACCGGTAACAATTATTCCTGAAAGTATCAATTAATTAGTGCCTGTACTATATCCCATTAGGAGATGTTTTAGCGCCTCCAAACATGGACATGTATTGCAAATACTGTAAAATAGGTAACACATGCATTGCCTTAATCAACTCTTTCCATTGTTGGAATTCAGCTGCCAGAACCAGGGACCCCCTCTCATTTAATATGAAATCTCACACAGGGTAATAAGCCTGCTCCTTCATCTAATGGGGCCTGATTGCCCAATGCCATTTCTGAACTTACAGTATGAAATCTTATTCTTATTTATCTATAAACTGGCAACCAGTTTACCTTAAACAACAGATTTAGAAATAAAACAGATACCTTAGATGGGAATACAGTCATGTTTCACATGATAAATTTAATTCTTCCCATATACTGTGGATAAAGGAATTTGGTCAAAGTGTTCACTAAACTGAATTCTGCCAACTCCACTCTAAACATTTAAAATAAAGATCTTTGTACACAAGGTGAGAAGTGGGAATGAGTGGAAAAAAGAACTGAAATTCTCAGATGAGGTTACAAATCAAGGCTAAATAACTTTCAGTGAGTTGAGATCTGCAAGATACCATATAGATAGCAAAATTAGGAAGCCTTATTTGCTGTTCATAATTTGATCATACTATGGTAGCCATTTATTATCCTTCATTATGCTGTTCTTTGCCACTTCTGGAGTGATTGTGTGGGTGCCTTTTAAGTAGGGCTGCCAACTTTCTAATAGCACAAAACCGAACGCCTCACCCCTGCCCTGCCCCTTCTCTGAGGCCCCGCACCTGGTTGCTCTATTCCCCCCGCCCCTCCATTGCTCACTCTCCACCATCCTCACTCACTTTCACTGGGCTGGGGCAGGGGGTTGGAGTGTGTGCGGGGGCGGGGAGATGAGCTCTGGGCTGGGGGTGCAGGAGCTGGGTGGGGCAAGAAGTCAGGGGTTCAGGATGCACAAGAGGGCTCCAGACTGGGGTAGGGGACTAGGGTGTGGAGGCAGGGATGAGGGGTTTGGGGTGCAAGAGGGGGCTCAGGGCTGAGACAGGGGTTTGGGGTGCAGGAGGGGGCTCCTGGCTGGGGCCAAGAGGTTCAGAGTGTGGAAGGGGTGTGGGCTCTGGGGTGGGTGGGACTGGGAGTGAGGGGTTTGGTGTGCAGGAGGGAGCTCAGGGCTGGGACAGGGTGTTGGGATGTTGGGGAAGGAGTGGGGTGCAGGCTCCAGGAAGGAGTTTGGGTGCGGGAGGGGACTCTGGGCTAGGGCAGGGGGTTGGGGTGTGAGAGGGAGGGAGTTTGGGATGCAGGGTCCTGGCGGCGCTTACCGCGGCTCCCAGGAAGTGGCTGGTAGGTCCCTGCTGCCGCTAGGCACGTGGGCAGCCGGGGAGGCTCTGCACACTGTTCTCGCGCCTGCAGGCACCGCCCCAACAGCTCCCATTGGTCGTGATTCACGGCCAATGGGAAGTGCTTAGCCAGCACTCAAGGCGACAAGCCTCTGTGGCCCCATGCGCCTAGGGGCCGCAAGGACCTGGTGGCTGCTTCCAGGAGTTGCGTGAGACCAGGGCAGGCAGGGAGCCTGCCTTAGCCCTGGGCACCCACTGCACCGCTGACTGGACTTTTAAACAGCCTGACCGGAACCGCCAGGGTCCCTTTTTGACCTGGAGTTCCGGTCAAAAACCATATGCCTGGCAACCCTATTTAAGAGAAGTACAATATGCACAAAGTAGCCAAGTCTTAAAACAACCAAACTAATCAAAAGTTCTCTCAAAACAACATAAACACAGCCAACACCCCAAAGTCATCTCCAGATCCACAGCTGAGCTCAGCCTGGTGCAGCTAGAGCAGTGCTCCTGATCTCGCTAACCCCTGCTGCCCTAAAATGTTCAGAGCACTGCAATCCAATGCACCTGTAACAGTACCAGCATGGGTCTTGCAGAACTTCTCATGAAAGCATGACTAGCAAGAAGCACCATCACAAGGATTGCTGTGGAACCTGCTCTGAGGCTGGTGGAGCAGTATCAGTAATGCTTTGAATGGTGCAAGCTGAATAGTGATGATGGTGCAGTGCTGGGGGCAGGGAGAAAGTGACAGTATGTCTCACTACCAAATTCAAGTTGCAGGTCTTTGTATTAGCAAGGAGAATTGAGGTAGAAGCAGTGAAATATCTGCTTCCTCATTGCAGAAACTGACTTGTTTCAGGGTGGTGCAACGTGCCTTGCTCAATAGTCAAAGTGAGCACGAAAAGGAGTTTAAATTCAGCCCAGGAATATGACGTTTGTTTGGTATCCCTCATCCTAAGTACAAGAATACCTCCTTCAGCACAAGTGCACTTGTGATGTTGCACAATAGGCAGCAGCAGTGTGAAACTGACTGGAATCACAGAATGTTCTGTTTCAGACCCATGCTGCTGGGGGGAGCGGTGAAGGGGACAACCCTATGCAGCAGCAACACAGATGAAGTTGAACTGGATAGTGACTGGGAAGAGAAAAGATGGACCAAAGTTCTATCAGCTCTTACTCCCAGCATGCCTGTTTGGTGTGAGAGATGCAGAGTCAGATTCACTGATGTTTTTGTTCACGTATTTTATTAAGAACATTTTTAACAGACCATATTACAGACAGAAGTAATAATGCATAGCTCTTATCTACCACTTTTCATCAGTAGATCTTAAGTTTGTATTTATATACCGGTATATTTAGTTACAATACACTTGGACTACTCCAAACAGGGTCACGTCACCAGTTGAAGCAAGGGACATCCCCTGTTTCAGATAATTATGGCTGGTGGCTTCCCCAGAACCAATCGATTCTGTAGACTAACAGCTTGCATGTTAGCTGATGTGGCAGCTTAAGTCCTGGTGGGTCAGACAGTCTTGGGGAAATCTGTGAACTGTCCACAATAGGGGCAAAGCCATCCAGAAGGTTGACATCTGAAGGCCAGGAGTCCTGCTGTGTTGCTTGCCCAAATTATAGTAAGGTTTCAGGGTTGGAATGAGAAGAATGCTTGAAGCCTTCAGATAATTGGGGTTCTACTCTAATGAGTATCAAGAATAAGATAGTCAAAGGCATTTAGAAGTAGGATGACTATTGAGATAAGGGATTAAAACAGGATAGATAAACATTCCAATAAAGCTAGTTTATGCCTGGGACAGGGGAGACCAGGAATTTTTAAGCTCTAGAAATCACTGCCAGCTCCATTTAGTCTCAAAGCCATCAGAAAGATAAGATTGGGTTCTCTTATAACTATCAATGCACCCCTATTCTAGCCGCCCCTATCTGTTCCTATCTAGTCAGTAGCCAAACAACGTTATTATTAAGCTCTTCAATATGATATAACGTGAAAGATCTTTAAGGCAAATTAAATAAGATTATCTCCAAGTTTTGAATATGTAATGCTAAGAGAATAAGATTTAAAAATAATCAGTCTCCTGGGTAGATCAGTAGTTACCTTCTTTAAATAACACTTTACAACTAGAAATTCTGTACAGTAACTCCTCGCTTAACGTTGTAGTTATGTTCCTGAAAAATGCTACTTTAAGCAAAATGATGTTAAGAGAATACAATTTTCCCATAAGAATTATTCTAAATAGGGGGGGTTAGGTTCCAAGGAAAAAAAATTTCGCCAGACAAAAGACATATATATGTCTTATGTTTATATATACATATATATATATATATATATATATATATATACACACACACACTGTAAGTTTTAAACAAACAGTTCAATACTGTACATGGCAATGATGATTGTGAAGCTTGGTTGAGGTGGTGGAGTCGGAGGGTGGAAGAGGGTGGGATATTTCCCAGGGAATGCCTTGCTGCTAAATGATCAAATAGCACTTGGCTGAGCCCTCAAGGGTTAACACATTGTTGTTCATGTAGCCTTATACTCTACAAGGCAGCAGGAATGGAGGGAGGAGACACAATAGATACATGGCAGTGGCTGCAAACATGCCATGCAGAAACTGAACGTGATGATGAACCCACGCTATCCCACTGGAGTGCACCACTCCCTCCACTTTCCAAAGTGCTGGGGGGTGCATGTGTGAGTGAGACAGAGATACACACCGTGTGTGTGTGTGTGTGTGTGTGTGCGTGTGTGTGTGTGAGAGAGAGAGAGACTCACATTGCCCCTTTAAGTACGCTGACCCCACTCTGAGTACACTGCCTTTTTAAGTAGATCAGCAAGTTGAGACAGCAGCTGCTGCCAGCAAGCTCCCTCTGTCCTGAACCGTAGTGTCCCCCCCTGCTCTATGGAGATGGGGTACAGGAGCGGGGGGCAGGAGGAGAGGGATACCCTGACATCAGCACCCCTCTTCCCCTCCCCCCCTGCACAGCAAGCAGGAGGCTCCCGGAAGCAGCTCCAAGGCAGAGGGCAGGAGCAGCACATGGCAGTGGGGGGCAGGGACACCTGAACTGCCAGCAATTGATAGCCTGCTGGGTGGCTCCTGCAGAAGGAACTTAGGGGAGCTGATGGGGGGCTGCCGGCCCACCCTGATTCCAAGCCCCCACCGGCTAGCTCCAACGGACTGCTCTTCCTGCAAGCAGTGGACAAAGCAGGTGGCTGCCAAACAACGTTATAAGGGAGCATTGCACAACTTTAAATGAGCATGTTCTCTAATTGATCAGCAATGTAACAATGAAACAATGTTAACCAGGACGACTTTAGTGAGGAGTTACTGTACCGGGATATAGTAGTGTAATAGGTTTTTGAATGTGCTCTAAACAATTTTATAAGCCAGTACCTGTCATCTCTAAGGTTTTGCTTCCAGTAATTATATTGTAGGTCACAAAAGCTGCACTACTTCCTCTAAAGTCCAACTGGAATATATTGTGAGGTAAAACTCAGGAGATAAAAACAAAGACATGTTTTGTTCTGCAGTTCTCAGTTCCCTAGTTTCCGAGGTTAATTTTCAAATACAAAGAGTCATCCCATGTGAGCATAGAACCCCCCCCACCCTTTCCAAAACAGCTGTCCTACTCACAGTTGTGGAGTCATCCATTCCTACCGGCTCCCTCTCCCTCAAACCCTTGCTCTCATTTGGGAAGAGTGGGAACTCCTCTGATAAATTAAATTAAAGGCCTGAAGCAGAGAAAAGGCACAAGCACCAGACTAGGTGCTAAATTAGCCCTGGTATAAGCAAATGCAGTTCCACTGGCCTCAAAAAAGTTACATCCACTTGAACCAAGGCTGAATTTAGATTAGGAAAGTCAGAAACCTAAAAGACAGAACAGGGATCAAACTTCTGAAAATAGTACCCTATCAGCCAAAGGCACAAAATACTGCTTAATTTCTCTCTCAATTTTTAAACCAAAATTGGGTGTTTTTCAAAAAGATCTGCTTTAGGAATTATTTTGGAGAAGCTCTTCAGCCCTTGCTATACAGGTCAGACTAGATGACTCCAGTGGTCCCTTCGAACCTTTGAATCCATTTACTAAGAGTTCATTCAGGCAAACGCAATAAGAAAGGCCGATATCGCCTGACCTAAATAGGAAAGCTGGAAAAGCTATGTAAATATTAAAAGTAAAGGAGTGGCATGTAAATAAGAAAGAAGATAGGGCTCTGCTTTGAATTTTTTTTGAAGAAGAGGATCCTCCCATATATTTAAAACTAAAAGTCACCAGCCAATCCATCACCCTTCCACTGAATCTTATCTTGATCTTTCTCTCCTGCTGCTGCCACCACCTCCACCCAACCCAACCCAACCCAACCCAACCCAACCCAACCTTTTTTCTGAATCAAATGCAATGTATGTCTACTGGACCCAGTTTGGGCTTGCAATCCCTTCTTACCCCCTCACTAGCTTCTGTTTAGAGTATTTCAGCACACTTATACTTCCAAAATGATCACAACAACAGCACCCATATCCTTAGAGAACAACTGATTATGCCAAAAGAAACATGGGAATAGTGTGGTTTACTAACTATAGATTTTGTTGCTGTTCTAATAAGAATAATCTTCTCAATTATCTCACCAAGTTAAAAATAGTGAATGAAATAATTCAAAGGCAAGTGTTTTTACAAAGCTAAGCGTTTAGGTTTATTTATGCTAAATCAAAAGTCTTTGCCATTGGCAATAGTTTCTTATTTATTTTTAGCATTAAAGTAATTAGCACTCTTCCACAAGAGGAACTGGGGCTCTTTACATTACAAAGAGCTCCAAAGAAAGGAAACCTAGAAAAGTAAATATTTGTAGTCACCAGCTTTTTAAAAGGATACTGTCAATTTAAAAATCTAAGTCACTTAAAAATAAAAGTTCAAAGTATAGTCAGATACGGAAACTGACCTTGAGTTTCTCTGCCAATATGTTTGTTTTGTTCAAAGCATACATTCCTTTAAAAATATTTTCTTCTCCTCTGTTGGTTTGTGAAAGACCCACACTAACAACAGGGGAAATGGACTATAAACAAAAGACCGGATTCTCCAGTTTGTTTAGTTGTTTATATTTGTGCTAAGAGGTCATAAAATACCACCAAATCAGAATTCTCCACACATTTACACAAGTGGTAGCACTGTACACTCACTCTTCGTAAGTGGAAATGGCTAGGGCTCTACCAAATTTAGATTCCATTTTGGTCAATCTCATGGTGATAGGCTTTTCATTATTTCAGCTATTTAAATCTGAAATTTGTTGTACAACAACCGTGTTGTAATTGTAGGGGTCCTCACCCAAAAAGGAGTTGTGGCGGGGTCACAAGGTTATTGTAGGAGGAGTTCTGGTACTGCTACCCTTACTTTTGTGGTGCTGCTAGCTGTGGTGCTGCCTTCAGAGCTAGGCAGCTGGAGAACAGCAGCTGCTGGCTGGGAGCCCAGCTCTGAAGGTAGAGCTGCTGGCAGCAGCAGCAGCGCAGAAATAAGGATGGCATGGTATGGTATTGCAACTCTTACTTCTGCACTGCTGCATGCAGAGCTGGGCCCTCAGGCAGCAGCTGACACTCTCCGGCTGCCTAGCTCTGAAGGCAGCAGCCCAAAAGTAAGGGTTGCGCTTACTTCTGTGCTGCTGCTGGCGGGAGGCTGTCTTCAGAGATAGGTGCCCGGCCAACAGCCACCGCTCCCTGGCTGTCTAACTCTGAAGGCAGCACAGAAGTAAGGGTGGCAATACCATGATCCCCTCTAAAATAACCTTGTAACCCCCTGCAACCCCTTTTTGGGTCAGGACCCCCAATCTGAGAAACTCTGGTCTCCCCTGTGAAATCGGTATGGTATAGGGTAAAAGCATATAAAAGACCAGATTTCACGGTCCATGATGCATTTTATGGTAGGGCCCTAGAAATGACTAAAGAAGATGCAAGACAGTACAGAATCAGGCTCTAAGGACTGTAAAATGCATATGATAAAGAAAATGGGGGGGCTGGGACAGTGGGCGGAGTAAACTCTTTTTTTCCAATCTCTTTCATGTCTATTAGTCTTAGGTGTTACTTGTAAAAATAGTAAGCCCAAAAAATCCTATGTGTGTGTTTTCTAAACTGATGGTGTCTCTTCATTTTTCTGTACGAAGCGTTCATATGTGTTTTGTAGTAAAAGGTTTATTACTGCCAAACAGGGCATCTTTCAGTAGGAAATCTTATCTACATAGTAGATACGTTGGCAATACGATAGTAGATACGATATCCCAGCGTCCAGGATAAGTGCTTCTTTAAAAAACACATTATAAATCAAGATAATTTATATTTGATTTTTTTCATATTTTAATAGTTCAATAATAAATTAAAAGTAATCAAAGGTAAGAGGGATATAACATAAAATGCTGCATGATCCATGATGATGAACTTTTAATTGAGTTCTTCTGTCTTATTATGATTTTATGTATTTGTTTATTTTGATAGGAAAATGATCCTCATAATGTTTAGAAAGTAGATGTTTATAAATCAGCCCCACTGACTACCATCTATAGATTCCTTCTTTATTTGGGTAGTATGTTCTGCTTTTCTTCAGTTTTGTGAGAGCAGCAGAAAACTTACTGAATTTTTATTTCAGTAGGCAACAGTTGTTCCTGTTTCTCTCTTTCCTCTTCAAGGAATGCAAAAATGCAAACTAGCTAAAGGAACCCTTTAGCCATCTGCCACATACCCATCTCTCAGCCAAATGTTTATACATCCTTGGTCACTAGAGTGAAGATTCTGTCAAAAAATTCCCATAGCATTATAGTATTTCAATATGAGGTAATAAAACTAAGTAGTGATGGTTTCAGACCAGAAGTGGGCAAACTACAGCCCGCGGGACCGTCCTGCCCGGCCCCTGAGCTCCTGGCCGGTGAGGCTAGCCCCTGGCCCCTCCCCTGCTGTCCTCCCTCCCCCACAGCTACGCCGCTGTGCGGGCAGCGCTCTGGGCTGCACACTCCTACAGGGCAGTGCGGCCACGTGCCTGGCTCCAGCCGGGTGGTGCGGCTGCCAGAGTGGCATGGTAAGGGGGCCGGATAAGGGGCAGGGGGTCCCAGGGGACAGGAAGCAGGGGGCGATTGGATGGGGCGGAGGTTCGTGGGAGGGGAGGGGGCTGTCAGGGGACAGGAAACCAGGAGGGGAGGGAGGTTGGATAGGTGTGGGAGTCCCGGGGAGCCTGTCAGGGGGTGGGGGTGTGGATAGGGATCAGGGGACGGGGAACAGGTGGGGGGGTGGATAAGCATGAGGTCCTGGGGGGCCTGTCAAGGGGTGGGGTTGTGGATAGGGGTCAGAGCAGTCAGGGGACTGGGAGCAGGGGGGTTGGATAGGAGGTGGGGTCCCGGGGGTGGTTAGGGGCGGGGGGCCCCAGGAGAGGGCGGTCAGGGGACAAGGAGCGGGGCGTCGGGGGTTCTGAGGGGGGCACTCAGAGGGTGGGAAGTGGGAAGGGGTCAGATATGGGGCGGTGGCCTGGCTGTTTGGGGAGGCACAGCCTTCCCTATCTGGCCCTCCATACAGCTTTGCAACCCCGATGTGGCCCTCGGGCCAAAAAGTTTGCCCACCCTTGTTTTAGACCATAGCTAAACATGTTCAATAACTCATTCTCTTGAGATTAATAGACTGTGAGCCCAATCCTGCTGCTGTGTAAAGGCTGCATTAACAAATCTATAGTATTCATCCTACATATTGATGTATGTGATTGGATGTTTAATTATCATAATATGATCAATATTCATTTTCTAGCCACTTTTAAAGTTTTTTAAAGGAAACATAAACAGTAAGGCCAAAGTTTTCAGAAACAGCCACAGATTTGTGTGTGCCTGACTTGAAACCAGTAGGGCTGGAGGCTCAGTGGTACTGAGGACCCACACCTCCTGCTGAACTGATGTTTCATGCATAAATTTGACACCTTGCACCTAATTTTCAGAAGTGCTGAAGTTCTCAGCATCAGGTACAAAGTAGCTCAATCTGGGGCATCCTAAAACTGACGCACAGGATGGATGGGCACTTTTTAAAATGTGGTGCTTTGAGCCAAGAAATTCAGAGCCCCACAAGGTTATTAAGAAATCTTTATTAAAAAAAAAAACCCTGTAAGGATGTTCTACAAAAATATACCTATTATTATTAAAATATTCCTCTCCTGGTGTAGCTGCATGACAGGTGTAAGGCACACCCGCCACATAATCTCACAACTGAATCTCATGTCAGCAGACTCAGAATAAAACAGACAAGACAACTTAAAGCAACTGGCAAAAGTAACTGTGTAAGAAGTGTTTTTGTGTTGCTGGATGAATAAGAACAGGAGGATGCTGGGAGTGTTCCTTTTAAATTAGGAGACTGTAAAGTGCCTTGGGATCCTGGGGATTAAGAGATAGGGGAAATCCTGATCCCATCAGAGTCAGTGGAGAAACTCCCATTGACTTCAGTGGGGCCAGGATTTCAGGGACAGGGCTGCCGAGAGCAGGTTTGGGCCCCAGTGAAAAAAAATTTTCTGGCCCCCCAGCAAGGGAAGACCGGCTAAACAGGGCCCCGGGCCCCCTTCCAGACCACCGGGCCCTGGTAATTTGTACCAGCTCCCACACCCCTTGTGGGCCCTGTTCAGGGACACTTGGTTATAGGGACACTGCTACAAAAGGAAACACGCTGGCATATAGTTAGCAAAACCTGGTGTATGGGAGGGCAGTAAACTTGGTGAGCAGTTAGGGAGCTGCAGCCCAGGGCTCTCTCCATGGGCGGGGGGACAGAGCGTTCAGGAGCCACTGGGACAGGGCAGGGTTTTGTGAGTCCCCTACAGAGGTCACTGCAAGCAGCATTACCTTGTAGCTGGGCTGAAAGCGATTCTTGGTGCTGCTGGTACTTGAGTGCCACCGCCTCGGCTTTCCTCAGCTGGCTCTGTAACTCGTAGTACAGCGCGGCCCCGTAGAGGAAGCCGAACGCGACGGTCAGGAGCAAAAAGGTCTGGAAAATCCGCTTCTGTTTTCGGGAGCACATCCCGTTGCCCATAGTCCCTCCTCGGGTCCCGGAGCCCCCCCACCCCAGGCGGTTTAGCAGCAGCTGGAGGAGGAGGAGGAGGAGGCAGCATTGGGCACCAAGGGACAGAGCCGGGAGGAGGGGACCCTGAGCCCTTAGTTCAGCCCCCTCCCACTGCTACTGCCCTGAAACCCGGGAGCTCGCTGCGGGCCGTCTGGCACGCGGGGCTGCGGGCGCCCGAGCGTGCTGCAGCCCGCGGGCTCTCTGCCGCGGGAGGGGCCCGGCGGCCGCCGGGGGATGGATGGGGGAGGAGGTCTCTGCTCCAGAGAGCAGCTTCCTGCCCCCCGCCTGCCTTACTCCAGAGCGGGGAGAGGTGGGGGCAGCAGCTCATCTGCTGGGGTGACTGGGCGCGTGCTGGAGGATGGGGGGGAGGGTGGCTGTACACAGCAGCTCCCCTGGTCCCTGCCATCCTACCTGCGGGACTTGGGGGGGGGGCGGGGGGTGCGCTGCAGTGCTCCTGCCCAGGGTACCAGCGTGTCTGTGGGTGCTGGGCTAGGGGGACTCTGTATAGCAGCTCCCCTGCTCTCCTGCCGGGGTGGCTTTGGGAGATGGTCAGAGGGCGAGCGTGTTTCTCTGTCAGCTCCGTCCCCTCCTGCCCGCTCTACGGGGGGGGTCTCTGTGCATCAGCTCCCTCCCCTCCTACCCGCTCTAAGGGGGGGGGGTCTCTGTGCATCAGCTCCCTCCCCTCCTACCCGCTCTAAGGGGGGGGTCTCTGTGCATCAGCTCCCTCCCCTCCTACCCGCTCTAAGGGGGGGGGTCTCTGTGCATCAGCTCCCTCCCCTCCTACCCGCTCTAAGGGGGGGGGTCTCTGTGCATCAGCTCCCTCCCCTCCTACCCGCTCTAAGGGGGGGGTGTCTCTGTGCATCAGCTCCCTCCCGCCCTGCCTGCTTTACGGGGGGGGGGGGGTGTCTCTGTTAACCAGCTCCCTCCCCTCCTCCCCGTCTTACTCTGCAGCCACCTGAACGGGAAACAAAGGAAACTTCCCTGCCTGCCCTGGCCACCTTCCAGCCCTTAACTTACGTGTCACCTCCGCTCCTCGGCGGCTCGCTGCAGTGGAATCCCCGAAGGAAGTCCCGCTCCGGGAGCTGCCTCATTGGGCCCAGCCTCTGCCCACTCCCCTCCCTTCGGGAGCAGTGTCTGTGCGCATTGGGTGCCCGCTATGTCCGTCCGGCCCACGGGGCGCTCTCCTCCCCTCTCCCCGCCTTCTCCAGTCCTGGATCGCCGCCCCTCGGAAGACGGGACGCTGGAGAGCTGGGAGAGGCATGTGCACGCGCGAGTGCTGTGCGTGTACCTGCCGGCTGCCAGACACGAAGTGTGCGTGTAGACACATTCCAGGGGGGGTGGGGGTGTGTGTACGCTCCTGCTGTGCTGTGGAAACAGACTCGGTGTGGGTAGCTCCTAGCTGTGCGCACAGATTGTGTGTGTGCCCACACACTTTTCAGCTGCAGGTTTTCGTGTTGTACAATCCAACTACGGACACATCTGGGCTGTGTGTGTGTGTGCTTTCCAGCTGTGCACACCTGTAGTGTGTGCATGTGGCAACAGAGGACAGTTTGTGAAGGTTGGAGTGTTGTACACTCCCATGCAGAAAGGAATGGTGTGTGTGTACATTCCAACTACATACTGCTTGCGCATTCCTGCTGTATCTACTTTCCAGGTGCTGGGTGTGTAGGTTCCAGCTGCATACACAGATGTATTGTGTGTGTATGCCAGCTGCATACACCGAGGTAGGTTTAGGTTCCAGCTGCATAAACAGATGGTGTGTGTGTGTGTGTGTGTGTGTGTAGGTTCCAGCTACATACATGGTTGTATTGTGTGTGTTAGTTCCAGCTGCATACATAGATGTGTGTGTGTGTAGGTTCCAGCTGCGTAGACAGACAGCGTGTGTGTGGAGGTTCTAGCGACATACATGGATGTGTGTGTAGGTTCCAGCTGTCTATACAGATGTTGTGTGGGTGTGTTCCAGCTGCATACACAGACGTAGCGTGTGTGTGGAGGTTCCAGCGACATACATGGTTGTATTGTATGTGTCAGTTCCAGCTGCATACATAGATGTGTGTGTAGGTTCCAGCAAACGTACTGGGTGCCCTATTTGCTTCTGCACAGTTTCAGGCTGGAACTTGTGCTGGAGCCCACAGGAATGTGGGCAGAGTGTCAGCACATGCTTACTCTACCCAAAGACCCATAGTGCTCCTAGAGCAGAATGAAGGTGGTGGGTATAGGGAGCAAAGCAGAGCTGGACAGGGAGCTGAGTAGGAGGAACACAGCATAAGAACATAAGAACATAAGAAAGGCCGTACCGGGTCAGACCAAAGGTCCATCTAGCCCAGTATCTGTCTACCGACAGTGGCCAATGCCAGGTGCCCCTGAGGGAGTGAACCTAACAGGCAATGATCAAGTGATCTCTCTCCTGCCATCCATTTCCATCCTCTGACGAACAGAGCCTAGGGACACCATTCTTACCCATTCTGGCTAATAGCCATTTATGGACTTAGCCACCATGAATTTATCCAGTCCCCTTTTAAACATTGTTATAGTCCTAGCCTTCACAACCTCCTCAGGTAAGGAGTTCCACAAGTTGACTGTGCGCTGCGTGAAGAAGAACTTCCTTTTATTTGTTTTAAACCTGCTGCCTATTAATTTCATTTGGTGACCCCTAGTTCTTGTATTATGGGAATAAGTAAATAACTTTTCCTTATCCACTTTCTCAACATCACTCATGATTTTATATACCTCTATCATGTCCCCCCTTAGTTTTCTCTTTTCCAAACTGAAGAGTCCTAGCCTCTTTAATCTTTCCTCATATGGGACCCTCTCTAAACCCCTAATCATTTTAGTTGCTCTTTTCTGAACCTTTTCTAGTGCTAGAATATCTTTTTTGAGGTGAGGAGACCACATCTGTACACAGTATTTGAGATGTGGGCGTACCATGGATTTATATAAGGGCAATAATATATTCTCAGTCTTATTCTCTATCCCCTTTTTAATGATTCCTAACATCCTGTTTGCTTTTTTGACCGCCTCTGCACACTGCGTGGACATCTTCAGAGAACTATCCACGATAACTCCAAGATCTTTTTCCTGACTCGTTGTAGCTAAATTAGCCCCCATCATGTTGTATGTATAGTTGGGGTTATTTTTTCCAATGTGCATTACTTTACATTTATCCACATTAAATTTCATTTGCCATTTTGTTGCCCAATCACTTAGTTTTGTGAGATCTTTTTGAAGTTCTTCACAATCTGCTTTGGTCTTAACTATCTTGAGTAGTTTAGTATCATCTGCAAACTTTGCCACCTCACTGTTTACCCCTTTCTCCAGATCATTTATGAATAAATTGAATAGGATTGGTCCTAGGACTGACCCTTGGGGAACACCACTAGTTACCCCTCTCCATTCTGAGAATTTACCATTAATTCCTACCCTTTGTTCCCTGTCCTTTAACCAGTTCTCAATCCATGAAAGGACCTTTCCTTTTATCCCATGACAGCTTAATTTACGTAAGAGCCTTTGGTGAGGGACCTTGTCAAAGGCTTTCTGGAAATCTAAGTACACTATGTCCACCGGATCCCCCTTGTCCACATGTTTGTTGACCCCTTCAAAGAACTCTAATAGATTAGTAAGACACGATTTCCCTTTACAGAAACCATGTTGACTATTGCTCAAGAGTTTATGTTTTTCTATGTGTCTGACAATTTTATTCTTTACTATTGTTTCAACTAATTTGCCCGGTACCGACGTTAGACTTACCGGTCTGTAATTGCCGGGATCACCCCTAGAGCCCTTTTTAAATATTGGCATTACATTAGCTAACTTCCAGTCATTGGGTACCGAAGCCGATTTAAAGGACAGGTTACAAACCTTAGTTAATAGTTCCGCAACTTCACATTTGAGTTCTTTCAGAACTCTTGGGTGAATGCCATCTGGTCCCGGTGACTTGTTAATGTTGAGTTTATCAATTAATTCCAAAACCTCCTCTAGTGACACTTCAATCTGTGACAGTTCCTCAGATTTGTCACCTACAAAAGCCAGCTCAGGTTTGGGAATCTCCCTAACATCCTCAGCCATGAAGACTGAAGCAAACAATCCATTTAGTTTCTCCGCAATGACTTTATCATCTTTAAGCGCTCCTTTTGAATTTTGATCATCAAGGGGCCCCACTGGTTGTTTAGCAGGCTTCCTGCTTCTGATGTACTTAAAAAACATTTTGTTATTACCTTTGGAGTTTTTGGCTAGCTGTTCTTCAAACTCCTCTTTGGCTTTTCTTATTACACTCTTGCACTTAAGTTGGCAGTGTTTGTGCTCCTTTCTATTTGCCTCACTAGGATTTGACTTCCACTTTTTAAAGGAAGTCTTTTTATCTCTCACTGCTTCTTTTACATGGTTGTTAAGCCACGGTGGCTCTTTTTTAGTTCTTTTACTGTTTTTCTTAATTTGGGGTATACATTGAAGTTGGGCCTCTATTATGGTGTCTTTAAAAAGGGCCCACGCAACTTGCAGGGATTTCACTTTAGTCACTGTACCTTTTAACTTTTGTCTAACTAACCTCCTCATTTTTGTATAGTTCCCCCTTTTGAAATTAAAGGCCACAGTGTTGGGCAGTTGAGATGTTCTTCCCACCACAGGGATGTTGATCAAGGAGGGAGCAATGTGGGATGAAGAAGCAGCTTGCTTAATATGATTTTAAAAGCATTTCTTTTGAATATTTTTATTTTTAAAATTCTCTCATACTGTAGGAGTCTGTTCTTCTATAGCCTGGAACAGACATAAGCTGGGTGCTGGATATACTATAAACTAGTGTTTCTCAATGACAGGTCCGTGGGCCAGCGCCGGTCTCTGAGCTCTCCCTGACACAGTTTAGAAAGGCAGCAAGCTGATCCCGGGTATCAAAAAGGTTGATCAACACGGCTATAAACCAGTTACGGACTAGTCCCAGCTACCCAGACAGCCATCCTATTAAGATGATGGCTAAGGGGCTGATCCTCTTAAACTCTCTGAGTACTTCAGTAGGGGTGTTGCCAGCCTTACTGGGCTCTCAGCAACTGTTAGGAAGTGCTCAACACCTTGCATGATCAATCCCTGCACCCAGAGTTTTGGAAATGCTGGTCATCAAGGGCTGGACACCAGGTAGTGGATTCCTTTTGAGGTCCTGGGTATCTTTAAATCCCATGGATTTCGCATAGGAGATGTGCGGCGAATGCCCTTCACAGGAGTGCTTCAGCATCTCACAGGCCCAGGCCCCAATGTCCCCATTAGCTTGAATGGCTGGCTCAACCCTTTACCCTGAAGTGTACAGCAACGTCACAGTGCTGTGCTTTGAAGATTACATAGGAGAATTGGGTTCTTATTCAAGAACTTTTTCCATCTCTTTTGTTTAATGCATCTCCCCTTTCCCAAATGATTTGTCTGAAGACTCCTTTTGAACTGACCCTGACATCGTTTTTGGATTCACATTTCTTTCCGTAGCTTTATATTTGGCCTTTGTTTGTTTCTGTTGTGGCACCTGTGAGCCTGATTCTGCCACCCTTATTCACCTTGAGCATTACCTTACTCCAAGAATAGTTACGCTGAAATGGAGGAAGGGTACTGTGACATTATCTGATTAAAATATGACCATGTAGATCACTGTTGGTACCACTTTAGAATCATAGAATATCAGGGTTGGAAGGGGCCTCAGGAGGTCATCTAGTCCAACCCACTGCTCAGAGCAGGACCAATCCCCAGCCAGATTTTTGCCCCATATCCCTAAATGGCCCTCTCAAGGATTGAATTTACAACCCTGAGTTTAGCAGGCTAATGCTCAAACCACTGTTATATAATTGCAGCAAATCTTGTACAAAGTATGTCAAATAAGGTGTCTATGGAAATATTATGATTTGCTGAATGTGATTATGCTGTTTGTATGCATGTATCATTTTTGTATCTGAAATTATGAATATTAACAGTACCTGTGTTTCAAATGTTTGCTCATGTGGAAACACCAATAAGGTGTTTAGTCAGCACATTGTGAAGGAACTATTCAAGTTGAATGGCCCATCAAAGAACACATAACTCACAATGGAAGATGCCTATCTACACATAATGAATTTTCCTATGAACATTCTAACTGAAGTATGGGAAATGGATTCTGCTATGACTAAGCAAATCACGCATGGACACGTGACTTGCCCGTATGACTCCAAACACCATCTTGTTGCCTGTAATTTTCCACAGTGAGAACAATGGGTTTCCATTCACTTGGCAGAAGCTATAAAAGGCGCTGGAAACATCTCCATTTTGCCTCTTTCCTGCACAAATCTCTGGACTATGAACTTATACTAATGGGAGCATTCGAACCAAGGGACTGAGGACCTTCCAGTTATTTGGAAGCAACCAGAGACTTAACAAGCTAGCAGTTTATTCTATCACTGCTACAAGCCAGAACCAAGAACTTTGCAATTATTTGATTCCTTTAGTCAATTTTAACAATCACCTTTTTATAAATAAACCTTTTGATATTAGTGTAGTGGGTTAACGATGGCCCCTCCCCTTCTGGGTCAGTGGGAAGCCACTCCACCTCACTAAGTCACGGGGCGTTGCTCACAGTTGCGGAATAAGCTGCATCACTCTCGGCTTGTAGCTCTGGTCGGAAGTGTGACAGGCAGTCAGGGTCCCTAGCCTGCAATCAGGGCAGTTAAGGGCAGTGGCTTAGACCTATACTCAGGGGCGAGTGGCAAATAAACAGTTAATAGGCTGAGTCCTTCATCAGGGTAGGGCGGTCCAGAGTCTGGGTCTTGGGTCTGCACTCAGGGCCAAGCAGCAAACCAACAGTTTGGAACCCAAGCCCTTAGGGTGGGGCAACAAGTCTTCCGCACTCAGGTCAGGGTAGAGCACCCACACAGTCTAGGGCAGGAGTAGAGCACCCACACACAATCTAGGGCAGGAGTAGAGCACCCACACACAGTCTAGAGGAGCTCCGGCAGGGTTGAGCCTAGTGTCCTCACTCGGTGGATTATAGGTGGATGTAGGCCCTCTGGCCTATGGAGGGGGAGTACTGCCACCCCAGGGATGTGGGCCCGCCCAACTCCACTGCATCCCAGCCCAGGGCCCTAACAGTGGCAGAGGGGTCTGCCACTGGGTCAGCAGGGATCCTCCCGCAACACGCTGACCTAGTCACAGGCCTGCTCTCAACTAGACAGTTGTCTAGTTCCCCTGCGCTACTTCCTATCTCCCTCTCGGGCATGCCTGGGTTTGTAAGAGGTCCTCTGCATCGTCTGGGTAGAAGGCCAGCAGTAGTCCTGGCAACTCCTCCTCAGCTTGGTCAGTGAGTGGCTCCAGCAGCGTTGGCCAGTTGTCATTGCCGCCAGGGTTCATGGCAGTCTCCCAGTTCAGGAGCAGGCAGGAGGTGTCTGACTCCTTCAGCGGCTGCAACCCAGCTGAGCTTGCAGACCCACCTTTTGTACTTCCTGTCCCACTCACTGACTTCCTGTGGCTCTGTGAGTGCCCTCTCCCCCTCTGGGTCAGTGAGAGGCCACTCTGCAGCACTACAATTACATACTGATGATCTGCCCTGAGTATACCCATACTGTAAAGGTCATTGTTTATTACAGAGATTCTAAGAACTAGGGCCCATTCCTGCAGGCACTGACCACTTCCAGAGGTGTTGAGTACCCTTGGCGTTTGTTGACTTGCTTCTAATAGAGGTCAGCGCCTGGACATATCAGGCCCTTAATTAATTTTCATTCAGAGAGTGTGACAGATTTATGTTACCAATCTGCCTGGGGCTTCAAGTGATCAGACTGAGGCCACAGGATTTTTAGGGGAGGAGATGAAGGAGCACACAAAGTGACTAAGTTTAAAGCTTTATTAACCAAATAACAGCGATGAGTGCTGGGTGCTCCCCACATCACTCAAGGGAAGGAAGAAAGTGTTAGCACCCGAGCCCTAACCCTCTTTCATACTCACACACGCACAACCCAAGGCTGGCCAAGCCTGGATGTAACGTTAGAAGAAGAGGAGGAAGGGTAGATGGGAATTCTGTCCTGTGCACAGGCCATCTAGGGTCCGCTGTTGATTTCTGACTTGCTTCAGCTCTCGGGAGGGTTTTAAGCCCTGGGTTCTTCCGGGGGTGTTTTCATCCAGGGATCCTCGTCTCCCGTGCTTTCTGTACCAGTCCCAACCGGCCTCTTGTGACTCCTTTAGGTTCCCCAAAACACACTGGCTTCAGGGTCGTGAGACTGTTGTTCTTCCACTCACTGGCCTTTGCAATTTTTCCCATTTTGCAGCCCCCTTCAGATCTGTCTGGTTCAGCTCTCCTCTCCCACAGGCTTTTGGCTGTTTGGCAGCAGGAAGCTTGTTTGTGTGCATTGGCCTTGAGCGGCAGGTTCGTTCCTTATCTTCCTTTCCCCCTTCCTCCCCCTTCAGCCTCTCGCAACCTGCAAAGGAATCTTTCATTCCACACTTAGACTTTCAATGCTTCCCAAAATCCTTTCCCATGCATATATAACTGTTAGCAATATACAACGCTGGTACTTACCCAGGGGACTCCGGGGGGGAGGGGAGGGCAAGTTTTATTGTGACAAGAGCTTTTATGTTTATGGATGTGTTCTTGTCTGTCAGTGCAATGTTTCCAAAATCTATTTCTAGTGTTTAAATAAGGCCAAGAGCTCCAGTGGCACTGATCCTTGACCATCTTTTGAAATTAGAAAACCGCAGAGAACCAAACCCCCTTCCATCTACAACAATTCTGTCTGACTTAGGCCAGCAAGCTCTCTGGGCCCAGGACCCTGTGGGGAGGCAGAGGGAATCGAGCCCAAATCCCTGTGCAAACTCCATCATTTTACAGTGTGGGCATAGCTCAGGCCCAGGTCCCCCAGACTTCTATTTGAAATGCTGTAATACTTTCCTGTACTAAGTTAATCATTTTGCTTATTGTTACTCCACTAAGAGATGTACCTCTCTGCTGACTGAATTCAATAGAAACCATTAGATTAAATATATTAATATTTATTTGTCTCACTCAGTTGAGTGCATAGTACTGTGCACCAATACAAAATATAAACAATAGCACACGGTAACAGGGTGGTCTGTCCCCTTCAAGGGGCAATGGGGCTGTCATAGGTTTATTCCCCACTTTGAACTTTAGCGTTCACAAGATGGGGACCTGCATGGACTCCTCTAAACTAAAATCCTAGTTTAGATCTGGTTTTCGCTGCCACCAGTCAGTTTTTAAGTGTCTGACACACTCCCTGTTCCCCCAAAACTTTTTCTGGGGAACACAGATTCAAACCTGAATCTCAACACAAAGGGAAACAAACCATTTCCCTCCTCCCCTCTCCTAGTGCTTAGGAGAGATACCTGATTCAAATGCCTTGAATCAACCAAAGAGGGATTTACTTTTCCCCCTCCCCTTCCCCTGAAAATTCAAACAAGGGAAGAAATTAATCAAGTTTTAAAAAGAAAAGATTTTATTAAAGAAAGAAAAAAAAGTACACTATCTCTGTAATACCAGGATGAAAAAATATTACAGGGTCTAACTTATAAAAACTGGAGAGACTTCCCCCTCCCTCCTCCTCAGAATAATTAGTAACAGCAACAGAAATAAAGAATTTTTCCAGCAAACACACAATTGCAAATATAGAAAGCAACTTAAAAGACTAATTCGCCTTTTTAACTAATACTCACTATACTGGATAGTAGGAAATACTCCAGGAGAACTTGGAGACATGTCTGGCCTCTCTTAGCTCCAAAGAGAGCATGAACACTCAAACAAAGAACACAGACAAAGCCTTCCCTCCACAGAGATTTGAAATTATCCTGTCCCTTGATTGGTCCTCTGGTCAGGTGTTCATCAGGTTACTGAGCTTGTTAACCCTTTACAGGTAAAAGAGACTTTAACCCTTAACTATCTGTTTATGACACGCCCCCCAAATCGCAGACAGTGGGGGAACCACACTGGCGGTGATTTCCTCCTAGAACTTTAAAATAAACAGATTAATAAAACACATGCACTATTACATATATTACTAAGTATGTAAACAACAAGATATTTGACATTGAAGAACGCTTTTTATCCATTTGACCGGACATACTTGGCAACGTCCTTGCCCATCCCCTCCCAGTGGAAGGACCTCCCCAACCTGTACTTGGTTCTGTTTACCCCAGAATGACCACTGGGATGTCATGGGCCAAGCTTAAGAGCTTGTCCCGGTACTTAGTTGGAACTACCAACTGTTTTTGAGGATGCTGGCCTTTCTGGTGTCCACCAGAAAGAATCGCCTTATATAAAATTCCTTGTTCTACAACAAACTGGGATCGGGTAGAAGAGCTGAGAGGCGGTGGGTTGCTCCGTGCCGCCGCCCAAGCTGTCTTAAGGCTGTCATCGGCTTCCTGCTCAATCTGGAACTGTTCCCTTGAGGCTGGAGACACCAGTTCCTCCTTAGACTGTGGACTTGGGCTTGGTCCCTCTGGAAGCGATGTAGGTGATGAGGTTGTTTCCGTTGACTGTGAACCGCCCTCTGCTGGGGCACTAGGTGATATTTCAGGCTCTGGCTGAGCCTCTTGGGTAGAGTTGTCTGCTGCTTCTGCCAGTTCAGGCCCGCTGGCGCCCTTTGGCGATGGGTTTGCAAGCGCTGGGGTCAGTGCTGGCAATGGTTTTGCCGCTGGTTGCTCTTCCAGTTCCGGTTATGGGACTGGATGTACTATGGCTGCTGTAGTTGTTGGCATGAGATCCGGTTCCACCACCTCTGTCTGGGTCTCTGGTAACACAGACGGGGCCCTGGTGGACGGCTCAGGAACAGGGATGGGAGTGGAACCTTGTTTGGCCTGGCTGCGGGTGGCCACTCCCCCCCTCTTGGCCAGCTCCACATGGTTGGCCAAGTCTTCCCCCCGTAGCATGGGGATGGAATAATTGTCATAGACAGCAAAAGTCCACTTTCCTGACCAGCCCTTGTACTGGTCTTCAGGGATGCTGTACCCATGGCAGGTCCTTTTAAAATTTTTTAAGAAGGCCTCAGTGTCCTCACCTGCCATGTAGGTGGGAAATATCTTGGGATGGGGAACAGTGCCTGGAGAAGGATTGTGGGGGTTGGCTGGAACATTTGGGTTAGCTTTTGCTAATTCCAGGGCCTGCTGGTGGGCCTCCCTCTGGAGCTCCAACGCCCTCCTGTGGTCAGCCTCTTTCTTTTCCATCTCTCTCCTGTGGTCAGCCTCTGCCCTGGCCATTTCTGCCTTAAGTAGCTTCATCTGTTTTTGATGTGCTTTCTGGTGCTGGCCACACCTCTCTGCAGTCAGTGAACTGACTATGTTGCTTGGTTCAGTTGCTTGGTTTACAAATTTCTACCCTTTCCATTCACGACTGAATAAAAAGAAACAAAACTTTTCATTTGCAAATGGTGTTTTACTGACTGTTTGCTGGCTCACAAGAAACTAGAAAATCTGGTTTTTGACTGTCTCTTGCAAACTGCTAATTACCCTCCAGCTAAACCCAGGTGGAAATCCTTTCTAACAAAGCCTTGTTAGAAAAACCTATTACCTCCAACTTAGCCCAGCTAGAAACTCCCTCTAACAATACCCTGTTAGAAACCGATCACCTCTACCCCCACTTCTTCTCTCAGGCTGCTTTCCTGCTCTAGAAGGAGAGAATAGCTCTCATTGGCTCCTGGTTCTTAATACATCCCACCACTGCCTACCATGTCATAGGTCTTCTCCCCCACTTGGAGCTGTTGGGTTCCAAGATGGGGACCTGCATGGACTCCTCTAAACTAAAATCCTAGTTTAGATCTGGTTCTCGCTGCCACCAGTCAAGTGTCTGACACACTCCCTGTTCCCCCAAAACTTTCCCTGGGGAACAGAGATTCAAACCTGAATCTCAACACAAAGGGAAACAAACCATTTCCCTCCTCCCCTCTCCTAGTGCTTAGGAAAATCGTTCCCATAAAGTAGTTATCAGTTGTTCACAGTCAAGCTGGACGAGCATATCCAGTGGGGTCCTGCAGGGATCAGTTCTGGGTCCAGTTCTGTTCAGTATCTTCGTCAATGATTCACAAAATGGCATAGAGAGTGCACTTATAAAGGAGAGATACCTGATTCAAACTCCTTGAATCAACCAAAGAGGGATTCACTTTTCCCCCTCCCCTTCCCCTGAAAATCCAAACAAGGGAAGAAATCAATCAAGTTCTAAAAAGAAAAGATTTTATTAAAGAAAGAAAAAAAAGTACACTCTCTCTGTATTACCAGGATGCAAAAATACAGGGTCTAACTTATAAAAACTGGAGAGACTTCCCCCTCCCTCCTCCTCAAAATAATCAGTAACAGCAACAGAAATAAAGAATTCTTCCAGCTAACACACAATTGCAAATATAGAAAGCAACTCAAAAGACTAATCTGCCTTTTTAACTAATACTCACTGTACTGGATAGTAGGAAATACTCCAGGAGAACTTGGAGACATGTCTGGCCTCTCTTAGCTCCAAAGAGAGCACGAACACTCAAACAATGAACACAGACAAAGCCTTCCCTCCACAGAGATTTGAAACTATCTTGTCCCTTGATTGGTCCTCTGGTCAGGTGTTCATCAGGTTACTGAGCTTGTTAGCCCTTTACAGGTAAAACAGACTTTAACCCTTATCTATCGGGCAATGGGGCACAGGGCCAGACAACCCTTCCATGAAGTGGGCGATTTAAGGAAACAGTTGTGCAAAGGATTAGCAGATCAGCTGGAAATGGGGGGCAGGTGTTTATCAGGTGGCTGAACATGATAAAACTCAGCTGTCAGTTGACTGAGGGAATGGGGGACAGAGAGCCTGGAGAAGAGAACTGCAGGAAAGAGGCTCTGTGGGATGGGAACAAGAATGGAAACTGGTGGGCGAGGGAAGCCTGCCTGGATCACAGCCCAGTCCCAAGAAGAAGGGCTGTTGGGCCCCTGATCGAAGGGGAATGGGGCCCAGGGACCTGAACGGGCAGAGATGTGTGGGAGAGCTTCAGCAGAGAGGCCATGTGCTGTAGTGGGATTCGCACAGCAACCTGTCTTAGAGGGAGTTGGTGGGGAACAGGGGACCCAAAGCCTTGGAACAAGGGTGAATTGGAAGCTCCAAGAGGGAAGGGTTTGAGTTTGAAAGACCAAAAGTGATTGTATTCTGTAAGAACCCAAGAGGAAAATATTGCTTTAAGTACTCTGGGCTGTGAATGAGTTATTGAAGAAGCCAGGAAGGAACTGAAGGCAGGGTGCCTGCAGTGCCTTAGGGGGTGTGCTTTGAGACTGCACAATGTGACGTACCCTGTTAGTTTACTCATTTTTATTTTTTTAACTATCTCTATTATTCTTCCATGAACAGTGATTCTCCTGTGGTTTCACTCACTCTCTTAATGTCAGTTTTTCTAAGCTCGATTCCCCAATTATTTTTGTAGCTAGGCATAAAACATCTTATTAACATAATTAGTGAGATACAGCCAGGGCTGGCCCTAAACCAAATGGCACCCAAGGTGAGGTGCGTCTTCAGCGCCCCCACTTCATTTGTTAAATTTTTAATACCATATTTTTATTGCATTTGTAGCCCATTTTATTATTTTGATGCATGATTTGCATGCATGATTTATCTCGGTCATATAAAATGATAAATTTGCATGCTAGAATCTGTAAATCTGTATTTATTCATGCCATATATAAGCAAATAAAAAAAATCATTTCCTCTAAGCTTATAGAAACTTTTTTAATTTTAAGAGTAACTGAAATGTATTAACATCAAGAAATTGAACTGTGCACCAACATTGGGTGGACCAGTATTAACTAGCGTTACAGTAGATGAGAACCTTATAATGTGAACCCTAGTCCTTTAGTTCAAAAGGTCACTTTTCTTCCCTTTGCCCTTGTGAACTGAAGCACAGGGTCAGAGAGATCCAATGACTGGCCAATGGTATTTGCAAGTGATGAAATAGCAAATGATGTCAGCCTCTCATGAGCCATCATCAATCTAAGATACGTTTTATTGAGCCTGAATTTCGAAAAACTGCACTCACCATTTGCAACTATGACTAGCAACATGAGCAGAATCCTCAAAACTATCCACACATTAGGAAAACTGTCCTTCAGCTCTGCATCATGAATGAATTGGAGAACTCGGCGTGGAGAGTGCTTCCTGTGTGGCAAAATGTGACAGATGTTGTGCAATTCGACATAGGGTCTTTATCATTGACATCCGAACATTCCCCATGTGTCAGCGTCCGGTGAAGCACCGTACAATTGTTCAAGAGTGTTTTCCTGTCTGCTGGCAGCTTACTAAGGTCATACAAAACCCCAGGTATTTCATGGTGCTTCATTTGTCTGAACCTTTCTTTGATGGACATTTGAGCAGTGTCAATGAGCGAGCAAAAAAACCTCCCTCTTGAATTTTCCTTTCGAGCTACACCTCATCTCTGCCTTTGTAACCAAACTGTCTCGTCTTCCAATGTAAACAAGTTTCCTTGAAGACAGGCTCAACTCCTAAGTTTTCCACCATTTATTTGGTAGCAGTGATGGCATGTTCAAATCGTTGTCTCTGTAGGCCACAATGAAATCAAGGAAGTAGCAGTCACAATGTCCAACAACTGAGTTTGTAATGCCTTGCTTACAACATTTACTTGGAACAGGCTATCATGCCAAACCACAATTGAGACCAGAAATTTGAAGTCAGTGATCTGATTTGCCAGGCTTTGTGCCTCGTGTTGGATTCTGGCCTTGACTTTACTTGCCCAGTTCCATCCGGGTGTCATAAACCTCAGTCACTTGGTACCTCACTGGCCTTATGCTGTCAATGCATCTCTCTCAGCAAGTGTCACTTAGCAGCTTCATAGTCAGATTTGTAACATTGTCTGTGAGGATCTTCCACCAGGTACCTGATGCTGAAAACTGGATTTATATCCTTTGCAATACTCTGAAGAGAGATAGTGAATCTAAAGAAGATGCTGCTGCATCTGACACAACCAGGTTGAGGGAATGGCAGCCACAAGGCATGAAGAAACCTTTTGGATTCAGCACAAGGATCCTTGCCTGGACGCCACTGTTTCTTCCTTTGATGTTTGCGCCATTGTAGTAGTCTTGGCTATTATTCTCATTTTCAAGATTCATTAACTGTTCTGTTAGGCTTTTTCCTCTAGAGTTGTTCACTGACCAGAAACAGGTAAAGGTTCGAGGAAAATGTAGTTCTCAGAAAGTCTGGAAGTGTCCACGAGATTCTACAAAGGTCCAGAGCATTCTAGGAGGTTAGTGAAAAATGAATCCACATACAGAATACCTGAAACATTTTACTTTAAACATTCTATTTTCCCATTTTTGTTGCTAACAACAAAAGCAACACCCTGAGCCCAGCACCAGCCAAGCCTGGCACCCTAGGTGGTCACCTGGGTTGCCTGCCCCTAAATCCTGCCCTGCTCTTGTATTTTGGAGCAAATTCAGCTGATAGAACATTGGTGCTCAGGTTCTGATCTGTAAGGTGCTTGTGCTATGCCTTTAAGAATGAGGATTGCTTTCTTGAAGATTAGTTCATTAAACTGAATTCTGACTTTTTCGAGCTTTTGGGTGACTTTTGCAAACCCTTACACATGGCAGTAAGGACTGCTCACATCATTATACTGTTTGCAGGACTGATCCCATAGGCTCCTGCAATTTATTATGCAGACAGACTGCTGTGACTGCACAAGTCTCCATTGACGTCAGTGGGTCTCTACATGAGTTGTAAGTGCCTTGGAGCAAGAATCTTTCTCTGTGCTTTTTATAGTACTTATAGCTTGTGCTACTAATTAAAATGTCAATAATGATAATAAAAGGCCTGATCATGTCCCTGAGATCAGCACATGGATCTACCTAGCCCTGGAGTTTGAGAAAGGAGTTCTGTTGTTCTGGGGGTCTGTGCATGTAGAGAGATGGTCATTGTCCCTACAGTGGCCTTCCTCCTTTTATGCTGTGGTAGCCAAAGCAGGGAGCATAGCTGTCCAGAATCAGTGTAGAGAGAAATGGCTTTATGTGATGTTCTTGTGCCCATGACAGACCCCAGAGGTCCAGACCAATCTCAGGGGGATGACTTGACTTGGAAGCAGAACCCCCTTTTTGGGGGGAGGGGTTGGGAGATCCCACTCACCAGTGACAGAAGATTTGAGATGAAACTAAGGAAAATCATACAGACTTTCCCCACTTCATTGCCTCATGAGGCTGGGCCCAAATGTGGTGTTAATATTTTATAAGGTTTACATGAGAAATGTTGAACCAGGAAACTCTGGTGATAGCAAATGTTATTTTCTGTTAAATTAGGTAATCCTACAGGGCTGAGTTTTTCTTGCTGTGCCTCCTGTGGGCCATCCTATGTGAAGACCTTGGCAGATGGAGAAGTATGTAGGCCAGTGAATTTCATTCCCACTGATTCCAGTTGTTGTCCTCAGACTACCTTACTCTTTAGAAAACCACATGTGGTTTTACAATGCCTGAACAAAAGCCAGGAAGCCAGGAAGAGTTGATATCCAACAGCAGTAATCCCACACTTCCAGGAAAGAGAAAGCTCATCCCCAAAATTGTCTCCACTAGTATTACACTGTATATTTAATTCTCAACAGCAAAACCAGAGGAATAGTTTATAAACATGTTACATTTGTAAAATCTTTGTAATTCATTAAACATCTGAAATAGAGACTTTAAGACAGCTTGCAAACAGCTGGTTACATAACTGCAGAATGAAATAAACTGAGGCTAGAAAAACAAACACAGTACTGCAGCTGTAAAATCTAAACGAATGCAGATAAAGCCACAATTTAAAAAAAGATAAAAATATAGGTCATAAGCCTAACGTCCTTAGTGTGGGTCCACTATCATTTTCATCTATCCAATGTCACTTATGTCACACTTGTTAGCAAGATTATCCCTGCCAGGAAGCGGCTCAGAAATGCAAAACAATTTTCTAAATCCTCCTCATGTTTATTCCTGGTAAGAACCATTTATTTTTATTTTTCTAACTTTCATGCTGCTATGCTGAGCAAAATACATAAGAACATCTTTTACAGACTGCAACTATTTGTCGTAATTCCACCTTTGGTTGCTTACTATTATGTTATAAAATCATGTAATGTATATTTCTAGACAAAGGAGCTTTACAGATTTATTCAGGAATATAAAAGAGAACAGCAGCATGGAGAAAACTGCTGTATTTGGGAAAGACCTGTCATTTATGCTCATTTCTTGCAAACATGTAGGTTTGTGAGTAACGTTATGTATGTACCAGTATTGAACTCAATGGGGCAGTTACATGCATAAAGAAACTCATGCAAATATGTAAGTGTTTGCAAGATAAGGGTCTTAATTTGCAATGCATTGCATGGCAAGGAACTGAATATTGGTTGAAAAAGTAATTTAATTTTTTCCCCCAAAACCCAATACATTTGTTAGATTTTATAAATCTTTGACATTCCCCACATTCTCCCAGCCTTTATGACTGGACTTTCTATTTTATGGCTTGTTTTTGACTAGCAAATATGACTTTGAACCACACTGTGATAGAAATGTACATGGTGCCCTCCTTTATTATGAGACTCATGCGAGTTTTGAGAAAGAAGCTTAAACAGTCCTAATGAATGAGCCATTGAGATGTCTCTACACAGATGAATTGATGGGCCTTTCCCTCAGGAAGATCTGCAGTTCCCCTTCACTGGACTTGCAAGCAGTTGATCAACTTTATAGGACAGAACAAACTGCAGAGCCTGTCTGCTGGTGAGCTCATGAATCTCTGCTTGCCTTTGCCTAATGTGGGGTGTGGATGGCCATCACAATCCTGTAGTGAGGTACAGACTTGACAAACGTCAGTCTATTCTCACTGTTAGGACTGAAAACACTATTCATTAGTTTCTAGAGATGTAGTTATTTTGGTGATGCTCTGAACTAATTTCTGGCAAGAAAAAAAAAGACAAATTTAACAGTCTTACTACAATTAGTTTTCGTTTACAAATTACATCTGGCAGCTGGTCCATTTAAGAGCAAGGCCCAAGAAATGTATCACTAGCCATGAGTGGAGACTGGTCCAGTTTGATAACAGTTTGGGGCAGGGGTTTAGTATAATGATAGTCCATCTAGTGCTGCTAGAGTCATGCTTGTCAGCAAGGGTGTCACAAACTAAGTGGTGGGGGCCCCACAGTGCCCATATGGTACCCTAGTGACTTCAGTGATCAGCTTTTTGCCATTCATTTAAATGAGAATAGGATTGGGCCTTCTCTTGCCGTTATGTTGGCTTGGATAGTTGGCTCTGATCTGTGTTCTGGTTTATGCATTCCAGTCACAGTAGCTGTGTTTTATTTATTGTTATTTTTATGACCTGGATTGTGAAAGGCTCTGAAGAGCTTTATTTGAAAGTAGCCTATAAAGTAAATGGTTGATGGATCTATTGTAAATATTAATGCCTCATATCTCATTACACAACGCTGCTTGCAAACAGGAGCAAGAATACAGGCAGCTCTGCCTTCAGGTCCCAACTATGGCCCCAGACCTTCCAACATTTACACACATGAATAACTGCTTAGTCTCTGGGACTCAGCCTACTCCTGTGGTTGGCATTTGTAGGATCTGGACTTAAAACACATTATAATACAATTTTCCAGGACAAGGACAGATTCACACACAGTTTCTTTAATAAACGTAAATGGCCCTGGTTGCAGTCTGTTTATAATAATAGTGGCTTTGGGTTCTTTACACAACATTTCAGCTTGCAAACAAACCACCTTGACTCTTGTTTGCTGGCATTTTAAATCCTTGCCAATAGCATCTGGACCCTGGGAACAGGTGCTGTTTTATGGGTCTATAGACCAAAATAGATAAAATATCCACTTTCCTGGGGCTGCCCATTCAGGGGGCTTTCTCTCCAGATATCAGATGCTGTAACCCGTCAGGAGGCTTCCTCCAACCCCTGCCTTTATCTCCTCCTTCCCATTAATCCTGCCCACTTGCAACCCCTCTGCTTTCAGCTTATCTCCATACCCGTCTCCTCACAGCCATCCTTCATCTCCCTGCTTAGCCAGCTCTCTCTGGGGATAATAGGAGTATTTATAGAAGTTTAGTTGATTATTTCTGTACAGTTGTTCTAACAGGATGAGTGAGATGGCAGAGAGACCTTTGATAGGAAGGGAGTCCCAAATGGAGTGTTTATGGGAGGACCCCGATGTGCTTGAATTGGCCCTATTAATTGACATCAGAAACTGGCCCTTAGTCAGGCCGCACCACTGTCTGAGCAGGAAGACAAGAAAACCCAGAAGCTGTTTGTTCCCCCCGCCCTCCCCCCGACATTAAAACTGATTAACTCAGTGGTTGGAAACAATGGAAGAAGGAAGAGGAGACCTTCTTAAGCAAGGGAGTCTGAGCCAGGCTGCAGGACAGATGGAGAATCCCAGATAATGAGTGCCACCTAGTGGAATGCTGGAGATAAACATGCAAGAAAAGCGATCTTGTAAATTTTTGATGTGCAAATAGTAGGGGGCATGTTGTGAGACAGAGGAATCACTGAGCAGCCTTAGGGTGCTAAGCAGCATTAATAGGCAAGGAGGGAAGTGTGAGAGAAGAGAGGGTGACAGCTGGCAAAGCATGTGTGGCTGTTGTGTGTGGGTAAAAGGATTAGAGTTAATTAAGTCCCTGATGTAGCTCTGTAATAAAGGAACTCAGTTGTTTATTGAGTCAACTAACTGCTTAGCTAACAAAGGAACCCCCTAACAACACTGCCCAGTCTCAGAGAGGAGCACTTTGCTTGAGGAACAATTGCCTGTGATGTTATGCAGGCTAACTGAAGTATTGCTCTGAAAGGTCATGAAGCTACATTTGACCACATATATATTTATCACTTATTTATAAATCCTGTTCAGCTTGTAAATGCTTCAGAGCAATCAACTTTTTATAGTTTTGTAAATGTCCATGTAAACTATGGCTCATTGTAAATAAGTGCCAAGGCTGTTGTTGCTAATAATTGTGTGCTGTTTACCATTGACCACTGACCTGATTTTGGGAGGTGTGTATCTCTGATCAAACTATAATCTAAGCATGCAAAGAGAAATAATAAGGGAAGTTAATAAAGTTGTAACAAACAAGTACAAGAACCAACCTATTTGTATTGGATTGACTATTAGGCATTATGTGTTAAGGGCTAGATTGACAGGCTTGATTTTTAGTTAGTCAGAGGTCTCAGGGTTTGACCTCAGGGTATAAAATTTATCAATATGTATCTTGTGATAGTTTAGTAATACATTTGGATTTAAATAGGTTAGCCACAAACCAACATAGGATAGCATCGTAGGAGCTTTTTGCAGTAAGAGATAACCACATTGACATATTGAAACAGTTGGGAAAGGAAGTGATGCAAATGATTGGGTTAACTGTCAGAAATTTAATTGTGGGAAAGCAGAATCCTAAAATTGGTCTTCGAGACTATTAAATATGAATAGGGGGTTGAGACTTGACTTGATCAGATATAGTCCTGGATGTATGTAGGTAGAATGGGAAAAGGTATATAAAAGGGTGTCAACCCCCTCCCTAGCTGGGACACCAGAACAATGAAATGGGACAACTCGGTAGGAAGCCTAGCCCAGCGTCTTCTTCTTGGAGTGATCTCCACTTATTTTTTCTTCCTTCTGTATTTCTAATGGTCGCCATAATGTTATAAGTGTGCACAATGTAAGACTGTAAGCATTGTAGGCTGCCTCTCCCATTATGAGGGCCTCCAGACCCAGCTGGGGTGTTTTGATGAGGCCTGTCTGTACTGTGTGTTGGCTCCAGAAGACTACAACTACTTCCAATTGAATTGTAGGGGCTAGACACTCTAAGGACTACAAATCCCATAATGCAGGGTTTGGTGCCTGGCGGGGACACGGGGCTCTATGATCCTGTATCTGGGCTGAAGTGGAAAGTCAATAGATCATACAGAGATTGCACTGATAGGCTTGGAGACTGAGGGGCTAAGGGAGGCTGGAAGAGAAAGGAGGCTTGCAGCAGCTGGGCTGATTTGCCAGGTTTGAATATCAGGTGTGATGGGAGCTAGTGGCTGTTGCTTGTGTTTGGTTTTGGAGATTTGGGCAACTCTGCTTGTCAAACCGTTCTTGCTGAGACCTCATGACTGGTATTAAGGCCATGCTGCACCTGCGGGGCCTGCTGCCAAGCTCCAGCACATTTACTCCTTCTCAGCAGCCAGTCTCTGAAAGCTGCAGCCAGAAAGCACTGGTCGTAGTGGCAAATTCTGAGCCGTGCCTGCAGGAAATGATGGAAAGTGTGAATACCCCAGAGACTATCCTCTTTGTCTGGGGAGACCCTGTCAGTCACCTTGGTGGTCTGGTGTGAAAATCCTTGTGCTAGGGACAATGTCTCATTGCCAGTGCTTAATTTGTAATGAAAGAGGTGCTGGGACTCAAGCAATTTTTTTTACATTGATAACTGATGTAGGAAGCCCACAGATGCTAGGGCTCAACCGTGGTAAGCCCTAGCACTAGTTAAGCACTGCTCATTGCAGACTAGCTGTGGTGAAGATGAGGGAGCTTGTAAGAAAAGCGATTGCCTGCTTAGAGATGGTGGCTGTTGTTTTATATCCGGGATTATTTCCAGCTCCACTGTGTCAATTTTAACCTGCTCAGTACAGAAGTGTCTCACTCCTATTATCTGGATTGCCTCTGCTAAATCAGAGATGCCTAGTGCTGCCCTTGAACTCCATTCATCAAGCGTGCCGTCGCAAGAAGGTGTCTGGGATTTTCAAATGACAGGAAGTGCACACTCTGAGAGGAGTTGAGTTTGTATAATGTTAATAGTGAATGTTCTTGTATATGTTTGCTTTATTGTTACATACGTCTCTGTTGAGGAAACTTAACTAGTGGTTAAGTTTACTTTAATATTTGTAAGTTGCCATCATTAGCTGAACTGTTGCAATGCCGCCTATTGGCCTGTCACGGTCATTACAGGAAGTATTCTATTTTATTCTATTGTAATGTCAGTGTATTTTGCTATATTACTTCTGAATAAAGCTGGTTCTGGCTCCAACTTGGTGTTTAATACTTTTCTAAGAGCAATTAGTATCATTTGCCCTTATCTTCTCAGCCTATGGCATTATTTAGGCTGAAGTTGTTCCTGGAAGCTAGCAGGGTACCCTAGTAGAGGTATACAGTGCATAACCAGGTGAAGGCACCATCAGCTGTCATTCTTCCTGTGAGAAGAGAGCTGCTGCAGGTGGGTGGATCGAGGATTTGAACCCTGTCCAACACTGTTGCTGGGACCTCCCCCAGGATCTCCATTATCCTCAAGAATATCAGGCTCCCAGGCAAGAGGTAAGCACTTGCTTGTTCCCAGGTGATCAGGGCAGGCAGGAAGGGTTACAGTATGAAAAATACAGGAAACCACTTTATTGTACTTTAGCTTATTCTTACATGTATGTATATCAACTTTCTGTGATTTCAGTTATAGTTGTCTGTAGTTAAATTAAAGCTCATAAAGTTTCTCCTAGTGTTCCTCCAATCTTATCTTCTTAATTAACTCTAAGTAGCCATCTGAGTAATGAATCTGTTATTTGTAACCAGTGCATTTTGCACCCCAATAAATAATTTAATAAATGCAATAATCGATCAGGCTACAGTTTAGTCATAGCATAGTACAGTACTCCAAGAACAATCCTTACAGAGCTCCATCAGCAGGTATTCATGCATGTTGCTCTGGGCCAGGCAGAGAAGGCTGTCTTGCAGGGATGGTGTCCAGCTGAGTGAATTTTTTCAGCATTGCTCAGTGTTGAAGAGCTGGAGAGCTACTTCATATAAGAAGTGGAGTCACAGAGTTAAAATATAACTATGGCATGACCTTCTGACATGGTTAACCTAGTGCTGTTGCATCATTATGACCCAGCGTGATCTCATATTGACACAGCATCATCCAATGTGACATAAATTCAGATCTGGACTTGGTCCACAGTATTGCTAGCTACACACATTCAAAAATCACGAATCAAACCCCCCAAAACCATGAGATTTTTTAAAATAATAATTTGGGGGTTCTTTTTTTTCTGGTTTCTGAGTTTTTAGAGTGTACTCACCTCATGCTTTCAAGCTTTTATCCACAACAGTGGGGCCTAAAATCTTACTTTTTAAAAATGAAAGTTGACAGTCTTCTGCAATCTGTTGGAGCTGAGTCTTTAAGAAATACACCAAAAATCACAAGAACTGTGATAAAATAGTGAGAATTGGCCAAATTGGGTCCATCTGCTAGTGAGATCACAGAGAAGGTGTTGCATTTCTCACTATCTTAGAACAAGCTGTGTTTTCACATCCATTGTGTTGCAAATACAACTCATGGGGGAATTCTGTACCAAAAAAATAAAAATTCTGCACACACAATTTTAAAATTCTGCAAAATTCTGCATATTTTATTTGTCAAAATAATACAATATAATCACACCAGTTTCAATTATTTTGGTAATTTATTTCAAAATACCTGTCAGCAAGTATGTCTATAACAATACAGACAACAAAAAAGATTCACAAAATGTTATTTGACAATACATTCCTTATTAGGCATATTAATACAGAATTCTGAATAATAATTCATTTAAACTACAATACAGAACCGTATTTCCCACACCCTCAGAAGCAGTGCAAAGGCTTGGAGGAGTCAGGGGGAATGGAGGAGCTGAGGGAGAGGGAAGTAATTGCTGGGAATGAGCCTGTGTGTGAACTTGGGGGGTTGTTGAGTATGGGTGGGAAAAGTATGGAACAGGTTTTTTTGAGGGGTGGGGAGCGATTGTTAGGGAGCTTCCCCCATGCAGACCCTGGCTGACCCCTAGTCTCTCCCATTCAGTCAGGCACATCTGTCGCCCATGTGTCCCTGCACCCCCTGTCCCCATGTGTCTGTATGCCCCCACTCAGCCACCCCTTTCCCCATGTGTCCCTGCACCCCCTCCCTCTAACCCCATGTGTCCCTGCACTCCTTCAGCCAGCCCCCTCCCTCATGTATCCCTGCATCCTCTCCCCCCTGTCCCCATGTGTCCCTGTTCCCCCACTCAGCCACCCTCTTCCCCCACGTGGCTCTGCACTCTCCTCCCTCCTGAGGCCCTGTACCTCCACTCCCATTCAGCCCCGGCCCCAGTCTGTCCTCCCCCACTAGCCCTTATGAACCCCTTTCTGTGACCTCCCAGCAGTGCCAAGTGCCCCATGCTGTCTGTCTCCTGACCGGGCCTGACAGACGCTGTGAAGAAGGCGCTACATGTTCTTTCTCTTCTCTGTGATCGCTGGGGCTGGCCAGGAATGGCTGCTCTGTTCTACTGCCACAGCACCCTCTGGTGGGCAAAAGATGGAACTACTGTAACTTTCCAGCAGAAGCTATTTTCTGCAGAAAAAAATAAAAATATGCGCGGCACATGAATTATGCACGTGTACAGTGGCACAGAAGTCCCCCAGGAGTAAAATACAATGTCAACATTTTCACTTATTTCAATTTAGACATGAGCGCCTAACCCAAGCTCCAAGTGGAAGGTAGGACTTGCCATACCAGATCATGCCGGAAGCCTAGCTAGTCCAGTGATTCTCAGCCTACCGGGCACTACCCTTGGGTGCATTGCAGGGGCTGCCTGGTGGGATGAAGGGTAGTGGTGGGGAAATTGACAGAATCACAGGGTTGCTAGGAATGAGCAAAGAAAGAGCAACTTGCTCCCTCCCTCTCCTTCTGCTGCAGCATCTACTGTTTTGCCCTCTCCTAAATCCAGTCACAGTGGAGCTGTCGCTTCCTCCTCATCTATGCATTCGGGCAGGGGCAGCAGTGCTTCAAGGGACTGTGGAGAGTTGGCTTTACATCTGCTGGAAACAGTATTGCCCAGAGCTGAGGCCTGTGTGAGGGGCAGGGAAGATAGAGAAAAGAGATGTTGCACTAGCATCCCTAACCAGCCCCAGTCCTAAACACCACCAAGAACACCCCCATCATTCCTACAGTTGTCTCGTAGCACCCTTCAACATCCCCATCCCTCACAGCACCCGGATTTCAAAGCCTGACCCTGTACTGTCTGCATGCAGAACTGACTGCCTTTGGTAGGAGTCCAGCAGGCTGAAAGTTTGCAGGATGGGGCCTAGAGACTCCATTGATGTTTGGAGATGTATTATGTGTTTGATTTAAACAAGCTAGTGTGACAGCAAATCTCCCTCTTCCATGCATACTGACAAAGTCCCAAATATGGCACATTAATATTTGCTCTCTCCTTTTTTAAAGGAATCTTCTTGTGAGATTGATGCCCACAGAAGCTTCCCCATCCGATAGGACCAAATACCACAGAGAACTTATATTTTTATTCTGAGTTTTCCTCATATAGTATAGGATGATTTAAGAAAAATCCTAAACATTTAGGTAGGAAGTGACACATGAATACTGCTCATGGTGGTGAGCAGTACACAAATGGAAAACAGCAAATATAAGTCTGGCAAGGGCAGTTTTGGAAGCTTGGCTCCAGATGCACTTTAATCTTCTTTATTCAAAGAGTAAAAATAATAAATACAATCACAGATCAAAAGGGCTATTCTTGCGAATTGTACAGAATCAACCACATTGTCAAAACTAAAATGACAGCTAAAATATCAGAGTCAGGGGATTCTGCCTGAGTATTTTTAGGAAATATTTAATTTGGATTCAGAGAGGTTCATTAGCAGATATTTTGGATCCCTCATGACAATATGAGCTCCATTTAAATGACTGTAGTAAGTAGCTTGTTAAAATATGATTGTGGTTATATATTCCCTGTTCAGAAAAGCCTCCCATTCCTTCTTGGACTCATGTCAACTCCTCAGGAGTAAAGTAAGTGGTTTATTTTGAGATTTCTAATGAAAAATGCCTTCATGTTTTTAGGATATCCAAAGATAGTATGTATGAAGATCGTTGTACATAAATCAGCCCTGCACCAATTAATCTGTCTAGAAAGATTGTTTTACTTTTTAATAAAACAAGACATACTAACTATCACAGTCATGTATTACATTAAGAAAGAGCAGTATTTTTGTCAGCCAATTTTAACACGTAATGAGAATATGTAGACTGAAATATTTCTTACAACTACAATCTGATGGAAATATGTTGACGCACTCTGGGTCCCCGTTAGCACGGTACAGTGCTGATTTTTAATTCTGCCTTACAACATCATTACTTGTGTCAATTGCTGTACAGACCACTCAAATATGGTATAGATGCTCATTTTCACATTGGGACATTATCTATTACAATAGACAAGGCAGTGAAATTAGAACGTCTCTGCATGTCCACATACAGGAAGTTATTGCCATTTGGAACCCCTCTTCTCCCTGACACAAGCTCCCTGGTCACTCAGGCATGCAACCTTGGAGTCATATTTAGTTTCTTTCAGTCTCTCTCCTCTCCCTCCCCAGTTTCCAACATCTCATCCGAACCGATGAGTTATTTCACTACAGTATCCCTAAAATCTTGTTCTTTCTATCCCCATTGTTAAAACCCTTGTCCATACTTTAGTTATCTATTTTGTCTTGACTACTACAACCTCCTGCTTTTGACCTCAGTTTCCTCCACTTCATCCAAAATGCTGCTGAAAAGATCATGTCCAGAGAAACTGAGCATTGTTACTCAGAAAAAAAATTGATCTAATGCCCATTGAAGTCAACGGGAGTCTTTCATTGACTTCAGTGCACATTGGAGCGGGACCAAGGAGTTTATGAATTGTTCATGTGGTTCATGCATTAGAGTGGAGCACAGAAGACACAGGTTCCATTTCCAGCTCCACCAAACGCTTCTCACGTAACCTGGAGCAAGTCACTTAATCTCTGTGTCTCAGTGCCCCATCAGAAAAATAGAAATAATTATTACAGCTGCTCAGGAAATATCTTCTTGTCCCCCCTCCCCTTCCATTAAGGATTTTCATGAAAATAAAACATTTTTCATTTTCATGAAAATCTTTCTACATTTCCACCCCTCCAGAATTTTGGCTGAAATCAGAAAAAAATGGTTGCTGAAAACTGTTTTTTCCCCCCAATGAAAAATGAAGCCACAAACAGATACAATGAAGAAATTTCCACTATGACAAAAAAGGCATTTGTTGAAAAAACATTAGAATAAAAAAAATTGACTAGCTCTTGTGATGATAATTCCCTATCCAGGGGCAGGAGTGGGGACTGAAGGATAAATTAATTAACATTTGTTGAGGTGCTCAGATACTAAGGTGATGGAGGCCAGAAAAATGCATAGATTGGCAGACAATTCCTATTTAAGACAGATGCAGGTGTTCAGTCCTTCTGAGGTCCGTACTTAATATTTTAAAAGCTGTATTTTGCCTCCCTTTCAAAAGGGTATAGACTTGACTATGTTTATATCTGATTTGTGGTGATAGGTTTGAATGTACACCTCTACCCCGATATAACGCTGTCCTCGGGAGCCAAAAAATTGTACTGTGTTATAGGTGAAACTGTGTTATATCGAACTTGCTTTGATTTGCAGGAGTGTGCAGCCCTGCCCCCGCCCCAGAGCGCTGCTTTACTGCGTTATATCAAAATTCATGTTATATCAGGTCGCATTATATGGGGTAGAGGTGTATTTTTAATTTATTGTAATGAATTAGGTACTATAAGGCTAGGCACTATCAAAGTAAATGCCAAAGACAGAAAGTTAGAACATTATAAAAGACAAGTGTTTGTGGATGCAGCAGTAGTATCTCTGAAAAAATAAAATTCTGATATTCTCATGTTGCACCCTTCCTCAGTAGATCTCAAAGCACTTTACAAAGCAGGTCAGTATCTTTATCCTCATTTTATAGATGGAAAAACTGAGGCAGAGAGAGGGGAAGTGACTAGCCCAAGATCATCCAAAAAGATCATCCAAAACTGTGGCAAGGCCTGGAACCCAGGTTTTCTAGATTCCTAGGTCCTATCCACTAGGCCACACTGCCATAGATCTTAAAAATCTGTACACTGCTTTTATTTGGTGACTTAGGACCTATTCCTAGAGTTCCTTCCCAGGTAACATTTCCATTGGGGTTAACAGACCGCAGGGTCAGACCCTTGAGGTTTTTCTTAACAATATTATGGGGCCAAATTCTAACCCCCTTCTGCCTGCTGATCTCTCCACTTCCATGAAGATGCCTCTGCTACACCAACCACTTAATTTCACAGCCAGACCGGGAGGTGCTATTCATGAACCACATAGGGAGAAGACTGGGTGAGCCAGGGAAGGAGAAGGGTGCAGTTCAGGAACATGGCTGGGGAGATTCACAATGTCCCCATTTCCAGTTCTGTGTGCCTTAATTGGCATAGTGAATATAGATCTAGTCTGCATTTGTTTTTCACCATCCCCTCAGAGAGACCATAGTCAGGAGTGGGCCACTCTGCCAAGGTATCACTGGGTGGCACCTGGGGCCAGAGCTGCTGTAGGAGCCCAGTATTGTCATTCCCAAGTATTCAGATATGAAAAGACAGGTCCCATTAAAAACCACAAGATTTAAATAATAATAAGTTAATAATAATTAAAATGTTAAATTAAATTATATATATAAAACATATATAAATATATAATTTAATTTAACATTGTAATTATTTAATTATATTTCATTATATATAATTTAATTCAACATTTTAATTATTATTAAATATATATATATATATATATATATGTGTCCTCTGGTTTATGCGCGAGAGTTGGCACACTGTTTTAAAGTTATTTATAACCTCTTATTTTTTTATTAATGAAAACTGGGTTTCTAAGTAACTTCATGTCTTTAGAAGCTGGGGCTTTAAGGATAACACCCCCTATACTAAGGCTACAGGTCTGTCTCATCTTACACGCATTTAACATGTGCGAATTCAGCTTTGTGCAGTCGGCAAAAAAAAAGAAAAGAAAAATAACAATTTAATACTGTACCTGTAGTGCGGGGGATACCACCCGCCATTACACTCAATGGAATTTTGACTATACATGATTTTCGCTTTACGCGCTGGCTGTGGAACGTAACCCCAGCATAAGATGCGACAGACCTGTAGTGATAAAATCACCAGAGTTGGCAACACTGAAGGGACTTGGTCTCCTAGGGCCCCCTGGGATCCACCAGCATGGGGAGTAGGTCCTGTACAGTTTTCCCAGGGAGATGGGGCAAATTACACCCCAGCAAAAGATGTATGTGGGAATCTCCATGAGATTTTCTCCCCCACAAAAACCTCTTCTGCAGCTTCCAATCTGGCCCGGAGTTTGCCTATTATATTGTGGATGATGGTGTAAACTTTCTAAGTGTCCACCAGATGGCACCAGCTCATTAATTGTTAAAGAAAAGCCAGTCTTCCCTATATCTTGATTACTATTACCCCCGTTATGATGGACACCAACCCCTAAGGGAGGCAGGGGAGTAATGCTGTTTGCCAGGGTACCCTCACTGATAGGAGTAAGTTCTGTAAAAACAAGAACTTTTTATTATGATTAATTTAAAAAATAAATGTCACATGTACCCATTTAGACACACCACGAAAAGTTAACTAATTAAGGCCCACATGCTCCCCACACCCTTAGAAAGATCTGCAGGGAGGGGAAACTACTTCCCAAGCTCCCCAAGGCTCACTTCACAAACGTGGCACTTCATGCACCCCAACCTGGGGTTTGTAGAGGGGGCAATGGCACTCTTAGATTTCTTGCTAATACATACCAGCCGCCACAGTTTACACATTTTACCATTTCTGGTTGGCTAGGACAATGGCTCTCAACCCTTCCAGACTACTGTCCCCCTTTCAGGAGTCTGCTTGGTCTTGCATGTACCCCCATGTGTCACCTTACTTAAAAACTACTTGCTTACAAAATCAGACCTAAAATACAAAAAAGTGTCACATCACACTATGACTGAAAAATTGCTAACTAAAATTTCATACAATGACTTGTTTATACTGCTCTATATAGTGTACACTGAAATGTAAGTACAATATTTATATTCCAGTTTGTACTGACTCCGCTAATGCTTTTTATGTAGCCTGTTGTAAAACTAGGCAAATATCTAGATGTGCTGATGTACCCACTGGAAGACCTCTGTGTACCCCCAGGGATACATGTACCCCTGGTTGAAAACCCATCCTGGTGGAGGCACACCTGGCCTCAGTTATTCACTCCTTCAGCAGTTCTTGACTGGACTACAGAAATGCAGTACACCCAGGTATAAAGCCGTCAGCACTTAGGAAACTCCATTTAGTACAGAACTCTGCAGCGCATCGCCTCAGCAACACAGACTACCGTGAACACATCAGACTTGCACTCTGCTACCCTGTCTTCCCATACAAGTTCAAGGCCTCATTTTCAAAGCACTCTGTGGTCTGGGCCCAGTGTATCTGAAAGACCATCTAAAGCATCAGGACAAAGACGATGGTCAACAACTTTACTCCTCTGGCACAATGAAACTCTTAACAATAAGAGTAAAGCTTGTCTGTGCAGGAGCCACCACATTCTCTAGGGGCTTTCAGAGACTATGGAATGAACTCTTTCAAGAGCTATGGACCATCACAAACCTCACCACCTTCCCCTCCAAGTGCAAGGCGCATTTCTTTGATCTTGTCTTCTCTAACCTAAATACATAGTGACTGGTATATTTATAAACAACAACATATCAAAACAAGACATTCCACTGCACACACTTCTGCCCCTGGGGAGAGGATGAGAAAACAAATAGCAAGTGACAGATATGCAGTCATACTACTTAATGAACTACTGGAAGACACTCAGCTGCGGCAGTGATGAGCATGGTATAAGAACCTATATAGAATAGAGTAGAATCTCTTTGTGTCTCAATTCCTCATCTGTAAAATGGGGATAATAATACACACTTCCTCCATCCTTTGTCTATTGTTGTTGTCTATAAATTGTTCATCTCTGACTGTACATTTATATAATGGAGCCCAAATCTTGGCTGCTGTCTCCTAGGCACTAATGAGATGCAAATAATAGCTCACAGCTAGGGTTTTTTTGTCCATAATTTTGTAATAAAACTCCGAGAACTATTTTGAGATTCAAAGCTTTTGAGGCAATCTTTGTCAAAAGTTTGTAATGTGCTTTGAGTCTGCACATGGAACGTGCTGAAGAAGTGCCAAGTGATGTGATAATGATCTACGGTTACTGCCTTGGTATAACCCGTAGAGCTTCATAAAATCCTTTCACCCAACCGCAGCGCGACACACTTGGGCTTCAGCAGTCTTGCAATGCTTTCTTATTCCCCCCTCTTGTCTTACACCTGCTTTTCATTGACACAGGATTCCCGAGGTGCCAGTGAGTTGCTTGTTTTCACTGCAAACTCAATTATACACATCTTTAAATCTGCACTGCAGGCAAAGCATTTATATTTATGCTGCCTTATTATTTTCCTTCATAGTGTATCAACCCACGGGGGAATTTTATAATGCTTGATTGAAACCAACAGACAATTGTCTGACTTGTACTAGTTATAACTGACCTAGTAAGTGTCAATTAGTCAATTTTTTCCCCTTATACACAAATATATGGTAAATTATTTGTCACTGTAACATAAGAAGGGTTGGCATGGCACAATGAGACTATTTATGCCCCAGCCTTGAAATCTAGGTTTTCACAAATAAAGATGCTTCTGTTGATCTCTGCCTAGTCCCTAATGGATATGTCAATACTGAACAACTCTAGCATTCATACAGACAGCTCAGCCTTTTTGCCGCCCCAAGCGGCGAAGAAAAAAAGAAAAAGCTGCTCTTCGGCAGCAGCTCTACCACGCCGCTTCATTCTTTGGCGGCAATTTGGTGGCCGGTCCTTCCCTCCAAGAGGGACTGAGAGACCTGCCGCCGAATTGCCGCCGAAGACCCAGAAGTGCTGCCCCTTCCCATTGGCCGCCCCAAGCACCTGCTTCCTGCACTGGTGCCGGCCCTGCATACAGACAGCCTGAGCCAAAGCCCATTGACTTTGTAGGGCCATCAAACAGCAGGAAAGTAACAAGGTCAACCATGAGGTACATTAGCAGAGATGCAATGTGGAGTTTTTGTCCCCACCTGCCTGGATTCAGTCAGGACTATGAGTCCCTCACTAAGAGGATCTATGGGTCTAGAACTTAGGTTGGCTGATCCCTGAGCAACTGCCACATTCACGCCATCACCTCTGGCACAGTGGTGATTGACGGGCTATGAGCATCACAGGATTTGCAGCTCACGGAAGGCCTGATTGGCCATGCTCGCAGGTTCCCGATTGATCCAGGAGCACTGCTTACGCCTGGAGGGGCACAAGACACTTGTCTCTGCAGGTAGGTGGATTCCCAGCTGGCTGCTATAATAGACTCTGCTCTTTTGCCTTGCTTTGGTTCCTGGCTTCTGACTCCAACTCTGACTATCAGCTCTGGTTCCTGACCTCTGACTCTGGCCCTACCCAGTTGGCACTACTTTGGCTACATTCACTAAGGATGAATGTTCATGCCTTGCTCAGGATACTTACTTTCAGCAGCACCAGATTTCATACAAAACAAGTTTGAGGAGGAAAATTATAAATCTAATTTTATGAATATCCCTTTTGCAATTTGACACTGGAAACACTCTTCATTTTCTAAGGCCAACTGGATTGTTAATCAGGGTTTATGACACTGAAAAAATTAAGGAATAAATAGGTCAATCTTATTTTGACTGTGTATTTACATGTAGCTACAACAGGCCTTCTTCATCAAAACTTTTTCTAGAAATTGGCAACTTTGTGTCACTCCAAATACAATGTGCTGCAGTGTGTATGTGGAAACCAAATTATAACTCTGAAAAATACAGGCGAAAGGCATTCAGAGCATCCACAATCCTCTGGAGTTCCCCGTCATGGATGGTAACCCTTATTCCTCAGGGGAAATTGTAAAATCTTTGCTCTAACAGCTGCTGGAATGCTGCACTTGGAACTCTGGGCTGGTGCTCAATCCTCTCCAGACTCCTTGCCGAAGCTTTATAGGACAACTGGGATCATGCCAGTTAAGCCACGAGGAATGCGCTGAACAAGCTGAGGGACAGGACTGGATTTAGGGGCAGGTGACCCAGGCAACTGCCTGGAGTGCTGCTTGAGGGGTGCCAGGCTCGGGGTGATGTTTTTGTTGTTAGCGAAAATAGAATGTTTGAAGCATAGGCACCGAGTTTCTAATCTGCTGGGGGGGCTCCCCCAGCTCCCCTCAGGCCCCATCCCTGCCCCCCAAGACCCCATCCCCGTCCTGCTTCTTCCTACCTCTGCTCCACCTCACCTCTTCCTGCCCCAGTCCTGCCTCTTTCCACCCCTGACCCTTCCCCCAAGCGTGTTGCTCCCTCTCCCCACTCCCAGCACCTCCTGACACCGTGAAACAGCTGATCTGCAACAGGCACTGATCATTGGGGCCTGCCAGCAGGGGGGCTGCTGATGGGTGCTAAGAACCCATCATTTTTTCCCCATGGGTGCTCCAGTGCTGGAGCACCCATGGAGTCAGCGCCTATGGTTTGAAGTAAAATGTTTCAGGTATTCCATATGTGGATTCATTTTTCATTAACTTCCTAGAATGTTCTGGACTTTTGTAGAATCTTGTGGAATCTTCCAGATTTTCTGAGAACACTTTCCTCGAACCTTCTAGAATGTTGTCAGCCATGACCTCATGGGTATATAAGGGGCGGAGTGTTGCCAGTAAATCTTATATGACAGGGATAAATCATGCATGCAAATCGTACACCAAAGTTGTGAAATGGGCTACAAATGCAATAAAAATAAGCTATTCAAAAGTTTAACAATGGGGGGCAGGGCGGAAAAGACACACTTCACCTGGGGTGCCATTTGGTCTAGAGCCGGCCCTGGTGAGGGACATTCTAAGACGGTAACTTCTTTCCCTGTTGATATAAGGGATAGACTCTTCCCCAGCTGGCTTCAGATGAGCACTATTCAAGATCAGACCCTTATTGATCTCAACCCTGAAGGAACCATTAAGAGGCAATGGTCTAAAGTTTCCTAGTGTTATTGTTGTCATAGCTGATTGTCCCTGAATGAGCGTGGTTAGCTAGTGAGTGTAAAAGTCAAAAAAGAGCCAAATGCCAAATATTACTAAAGAAGGGAAAAATGCTGTTAAGGTTTTAAATCCCCAGTTTACAGGAGTTCTGCAAGATTATGATATATTTGTAAATCCAGTGCTTTAAAAAGTCCATTGATCCCATCTCATGTTGGGCAATCAGAGAAGGGAACGAGTTGTCAAAGGCGAATGTAGCTTTCCCTGATAGAAAATTTACGAATTGATACAGATCACCCTTTAAACCATCTGAAGAACTAGACTTAAAGATTCTCATGGAGAGGACTCATTGGCATGAAATCTCCTCTCCCTACAGATCAAAAATGGACATGAACAGCTCTATACCTTATAAAGAAACCTTCTAGAGTCCAGACAGTGTAGCTGCTGAATGATTTAGAGTGCAACAGAGTCTTCACTACCGGGGTAGTGAATAACGTAGCTGGAGTCAACGTAGCTTAGGTCAACTTACTCCCGTGTCTTCACTGTGCTGCATTGACGGGGGACGGTCGACTTCCCTTACTCTTCTCAGAAAGCTGGAATACCGGGGTTGAGCGGAAAGCACTGTGCCATCAATTTAGCCTAGGGTGACCAGACAGCAAGTGTGAAAAATCGGGATGGGGGTGGGAGGGTAATAGGAGCCTATATAAGAAAAAGACCCAAAAATCGGGACTGTCCCTATAAAATTGGAACATCTGGTCACCCTAATTTAGCGGGTCTTCACTAGATCTGTTAAATCAAACCCTGCTGCATCAATTGCAGCAGCATCAATCTCCCCGTAGTGAAGACCAGCCCAAAATCTATGCTCTGCTAGGGTCACTGAAGTATAATCATTCTGAGTCTTTTCATTGAGTTCAATGGAAGTTGGATTGGGCTCCTAGCATGGAAGGCTGTAGGCACTTTTGTTTAACAGAAGCCAGACTGAGAAGAGGGTAATTCAAACTGTTTAGCATCACATTGATTTAGTTTTTTGAAAAGGGCATTTAGAATGCAGACAAGTTGCTCATAACCCCATCAGTAGGATGATTCTGAAGTGGGCCAGGAAGGGACTCCATTTTGTTAGCATGATTCCACAAATGATACGTTAATCTGTAAACAGTAGATTCCTTCTGGATGTTCTCTCTTTGTTTGTATGTATGTATATTTGCAATAATATAGATCAGGAAAGGAAATGAGTCCAGTGTCCAGAGGGGCCTTTTATTTCCATGGATGCTTGACATCGTCAGCTCTGATTTATGAAGAAATGGATTCCCAAGCCCTAATTAAATATTAATGAGGTAGTGTTTGCTCACAAGACCCCATTGCTAAATTGAACTTTGTGGAAAGAACCTGGGAAAACACATCAGAACATTTCCCGATGCCCATCCTTAGCATACTCAGCTTCTTTCTTTTACTGCTAAGCATGATAACTTAATACCAAGAAACAGGATTTACATAACTAAATCAAGATCATAGCACTAGATCACAGGTGAGAAAATTCATGTGGCTCTCAAGTTTGAACTGATATAATAGAGTGGATACTACGTATTGGACATTGACAGTGAATCTCATTATTTCCCATAATTAAACTATACACTTACATCACCCTCATCAGCATATTATCTAAGTACCTTTGCCTTGAGGAAACAAACCACAGAGAAGTGGCCTCATGTTTTTAAAAGACATTTTAGTGAATTAATTAGCCTGGAGAAATGATAGTCTAAAATACATTTTTCAATAGTTTGTTGTCATGGTCAGATAGAGAGGCCTAAGATTTATGGTAACGGATTAGCTCAGCCTTCCCTGCTGTATGAAAACAAAAGACAATTGGCGATGCATAGAGCAAACTGATCTTAAAACAGAGATAGCAACAAAGAAACATGACAACATGAAAACACAGAGTACAGTCTGCTGTCCGCATTTATAAAGTCATTCAGTCTGTAACTCCAACCCACTGTTACAGGAAAAAATAGATGTGACATAAGCATCAGTGTTCCATTAACTGTATCATCTCAGCAAAACTATATTTCAGGCTCTGAAGTGGAGACATGAATATGACGGTAACCATAGTTTCTGAAACTGCTGAATGTGATTTGTCCTTGGGCACCGTTCCTGTTAAACCATGTTAAGCTGCAGCCAGTGTCAGCACTAGGTAATTTTTCTAGTATAGGTTTATGACTGGGATGAAAGGCTGAAACGTATTGAAGTATTTCGGGGTTTTCATTCTGTGGTGTATTGAAAACACTGTTAAAATTACAAGTTATCCTGTTAAATCCTAAGGGGTTTCCTGGTCCTGCTTGCAGTCTAGGGGGCTCTGAGGAAAGCATGTTATCTATGTCCTCAGCTGTCAGTTTACAAAGAGCCAATCTAGAGCAAGGTGGGTTGAATTTTTGTCTCGCTGCCTTGCAGAACAGACTGCTTTTTCTCTCTGTAGTTTTGGTTTTTGTATGACAGGGCTCTAGATTGGAAGAAATAAGGTAGTGTTAGGTTGCAACCTTCCAGCAAGAATATTTTATGCTTTTATCTAACTTCTGTGGGTTCCTGAACATAATGCATTCCACGTCACAGTGAGTGGAATTCACCCCTCCACATTGCACAAACCCTACTGAAAGAAATCCCACCCTAGTGCATCAGGACAAGCTGGTGTGTGATATAATTTGTACCTCCCAGCAAATGCAAGAATGAATTTGGCCTTTATCTGGGATGCTTTGATTCACTGCTGCTCCAACTACTCTTTATTCATTTGAATATCTCACTATGCAATAGCTTTACTTAGCCTTATGGTTGCTGATTATAAACATATGTTGCATTTTTCTCTTCCAATCTGATTTACACTATTTTGAAGGTTTAAAGGGGCAGATTATTAGCTCATGTAAATTGTTGTCATTCCACTAAAGTCAGTGGAGTGATGACAATTTACACAGCTGAGGACCTACCTCAAAGTGTGGAGCTCCCTGTGGATCAGCCCACATCTTGCAGTTCATTGGCTTGCTGGGTCCTGGGAAAAGAAGCGACCCGGTGCAACTGTAGCACAGGGCAGGTTTTGTATTTACACATGCCATGATGTCTTCCTGGTCAGAATGCCTCTCAGAAAAGCTTCATCATCCTGAAGTGGGTCTTTTCATATCATTTCAAACAAATTTTGGTCATTATGTAGTCTCACGTGGTTATGGTTGTATGGTGTAAAATATGTATATAAATCTGTGCCACTTTAGTTTTATTTTTTCTTTTATTGTAAATGTGTTCAGCATTTTCCCTCCTTGATCTGTGGTCTAAACTCTTACCCCATGTTGGGTGGTCTAATTTTCCTCATAATTAAGGTATATTCCTGCAAACGCAGATTGTTGGTCCACATGTAACTGTTGCTATACATACTATTGTATACTCCAAGCATTGCTTTTAAATGTGATGATTCATTTATGCGAGATTCACAGTTGTGTAATACCTTATTTTCAATTTTTTTAAAAAATCAATAAAGCTTTTGGCCCCAATCTTCTCGGCATTGATGCCAATGGAAAAGCCCTTAGCAGAAGAAATGATTGGTTTAATTATAGCCTGTCGTAACAGAATAGGAATATAAAGCCGGATTCTCCTCTCACTTACGCCAAATTTACACCCGATTAACTCCATCAGCTGATTTCTACCTGTGTAAGTGAAGGGAGATCAGCACCACACTGTCCTCTGTCAAAGGGAAAAACAGAAACAAAATCCATCTCTTCAAATAGGAAAGAAATGGAAATGTGTGAACCAAATTCAGATCCTGAGAAGCTAGAAGAACAAAGACCTTGATCACCCACAAATCCCTTCAATATCAGTGAGAGTTGTCTGTCTACCTACATATATAGTTCTCATCAACATAGTATTTGAGCACCTCACAAATATTAATGGATTTATCCTTAAAACACCCCTCTGAAGTAGAGAAATGCTATTATCCCTGTATTACAGAGGGGGGAATTAACGCACAGAGAGACTTCTGGAGGCCAGATTTTTAACAGTATTTAGGTGCTTAAAGGTGCAGATGATGCCAAGTGGGATTTTCAGAAGCACCCAGGCTTTCATTAACTTTCATTGTGATCAATGGGACTTGGGTTCCCAGGAGCTTTGGAAGTCCCTCTTAGCACCATCTGCCTCTTTAGGTGCCTAAATAGCTTTAAAAATCTGGCTCTGAGTGACTTGCCCAAGGTCATACAGGAAATCAGAGCAAGAAATTGAACCCAACACTTCTGAATCTCATTTCAACACTTTAACCTCAAAACTGTCCTTCGTATTCTTTGCGAATGCTCAGCACCATCAAGATCAGGTTCCTATTGGACATTGCAATCCTGCTACACTTTTTCACTCTGCACTGAATGCAACAAGTCTAGTGATGCAAAGGAGAATCAACAAAAGTTAAAAATGTAGCACTATCTAACATCGGAGCTGGTGTTTAATACACCTCTACCCTGATATAACGCGACCCAATATAACACGAATTCGGATATAACGCAGTAAAGCAGCGCTCCGGGGGAGCGGGGGTGCATGTTCCGGCGGATCAAAGCAAGTTCGATATAACGCGGTTTCACCTATAACGCGGTAAGATTTGTTGGCTCCCGAGGACAGCATTTTATCGGGGTAGAGGTGTATCTGGAGAGACCATATATAAAACACATCTCTAACTTTGAATATGCTCACCCTACTGATAATATTGCAAGAGCTAGGAAATATTGTAACAGGAAACCACCTTCATTCTCCTCAATGAGAAGCTTAAGAAAACTCTCTGACTTTGAAACTATTTTAAAAGAAAGAACTGGGTTTCAGGAAATTGCTATCACTTCTAAATATCAATTCTATCAATCTCCTTGGCAAATGTTATGCATTATAAAAATAGCCAATGATATATTAAATAGCCTTAATAGATATGTGAATGTGGTCTAACATTGTTACTACAACAAAATTAATTTGCTCTCTTTTTGCTCCTATGTAAGGTATGACCCATTGTATAATCAGAAAAGATGGTACTGTAAGAATGATATTACAGAACTCAGTGTTAATTCCTTTGCAGTTAGTCCAGGTCAAGTTTTGTAACAACAAGCTCTGTAAGATCAACCTGGGATCTGCTAGCCAGCCTGTGTTTTTTTCCCCTCATGCACAATCACCAATTTACCTGATGATGCACAAAGGTATAATAGAATCCATTATTAGCTCTGCTATGCTAACCTTAGTAAGAGCTTCCTTATCTGTAAATATATGACTTGGAAATACAGAGAGCAGCTACGTTGAATAAGATGGTAAGATGGTAACACCATCTCTAGTAAGATGAGGCCCTGAAATATAAACCCTTGGTATCAGAGGCCTGGTATGAGGCCTGAGGCCTGAACTAAAGTAATGGTCAAGACCTTGCTAACATAAAGCAAAGTTAAGCTGTGAGCCAGAGGCAGGCCCTGCTCACAAAAGTTGTCAAGAAGGTGGCTGCTAAATGGACACATACACATATCTAAAGGGTATCAAGCACTAATAGGATAAACATGGGCCAGGATGGCACCAGAATAGTCCAGTACATACACATTCCACAGAGATAATGAGGAACAGGCTGACCCATCCTAAAAGACAGGATAATATGATGGATAGACTTGTTTGTTCGAACCAACATGTACAAGGTGAGAGGCGGCACCATACTACGTAGAGGGGTTGCACCTCAATATGTCAGGAGTGATGTTTGTACATCCCTGAGTGGAGTCTTTGTCTGGCCTAGGAGGTAGTGGAGTGTCCTGCCACTGACTGAGCCAGTCCTTTGTCAGGGGGCACATGTTTGTAGTATGTCCTGTAGAGTCTGCGGGGAACTATTACTGTGCTTTGTTTGACAATAAACCTGGCTGGGTGCCTTCATACCTTACCAGAGTCTGTGGTCATTGGGGGTTCTCTCGGGGTTTGCTGTGTCAGCTATCTGCAGAGCCAGGGCAGCACACAGAGGGAACACATGCACGCAGCCGACTGTTATCAACATTGACCAAGAGCAGAGCACCACACCGGTGATGTGTGATGACACCAGCATTATTTTTCTGATTCTAACTAAACTCTAAAAATCTGTTCATTTCACATTGCAGGTAACTTGCAAATAAAGCACACTAGTAGTGCATGAGCTGTCTCAGCCTCGCTGTGGTAGAGTTACTCTGAGGAGGATACTGTTCATGGTGAACCATGTGCTGGCGTTATGTTGCAGCCGGCTGTGCATGCCAGTAGCTAGACCATTGTTTGGGGCTCAAGAGACCTAGGTTCTATTCCTGACTCTGCTTCTTGTCTGCTGGGTGACTTTAGGCAAATCACTTCACTTCTCTGTCCCTGTTTCCTCTTCTGTAAAATGAGGATAATGATCCTGATGTTCTCTGTGAGCCAGATTTAATTACGTGTGATTCTCTTTTGAAAAGTTACTTTGGAAAAATGGAGCTGCCATACTTATCCGATCTGTTCCCTGTGTATATCAGTCAGATCTGCTTGCTTTAGTGAGGACAATAAGTTCATAACTATTCTGTCAGCCCTGCAGAATCAGTACAGGACTGTTTACAAAGTTCCAGGGCTCATCAATTACACTGTGTAACTGCATTGCCACTGAAGGCATGAATGTCATAATGTTGTCTGCAAGAGCAGTCCTTCCTGGCAAGGTCAAAGGAGAAAAGACTTAACTTGATTTTCAGATCCCAAGTTGAGTTAGCAGGGCTGGCAGTTAGAGAAAACAACAGTCTTATTAATTGTTAACTCAGCACATTTCAGCTGGAAGTCAGTCAGAGACAATAAAATTGGAAACCTCAAATGCTACTTTGGGAGAGTTTCTTATGGTAGAACCACACATTTAGCATGAGTGTATCTGTTCAGCTCTCATTAGCATTAATGGAAATTTCACAGCTAGCACATTGCACACTGAGTACAGAACACCTCCCTGATTGCAATTTCCTCCTCATCCACACTCTTATTGGGACAGTCCTTGGTATATTATTGTATATAAAATAAACAGCATGCTAGTGCACTGACTACTAAGCTAAGGAAATCTTATGTATCAGATTGAATTTCTCCATATTGCAGGTACAATGTTCAAATCATAACAGCTATTTTCCCATTTTCCATACAAATTGCGGATAGAATTAATGAGTATTTTATTACTGGGAGATGGGGCTCTTTGGCTTTGTTTTTTGTTTGTTTTGTTTTTATAATATTTTCTAATAGTAAAATGGAATCCTTGGGTCATCCGTGATGTCCTAGGAATTAAAGGATAATTCATTGCTATGTAGTACCAGAATTACTCTATGAATAAAGTTTCTTTGTACAGTATATTCAAACAGGAGCTGTTCTCTGCATATGGATATAATGATGGAATTCATACTTAGGTGAGTGAATAACTGTTGAAACAGAATAATAGAAACAGAAAATCCTGCAGTCCTTATTCCAGTCAATGGGAGTTTTGCTGGAGTAAAGACTACGGAATTGGATCCTACATATATTTTCTCAGATACATATGCTTTTTTCATAAGTCTGTGTAGTGTTGCAGATTTCTTTGCAGGCCAGTAAATAGGCATAGAATTGGTATTCAGGAGTGCAGTTCCTACACCGTTTTGTTGTTTTTGGATACAATTGGTATTGGGCCTTTTAAGATGTAGATAAATAAACATGCAAGCTTGTGTAAAATATTTAATTACCATTGTATTGCTGCAGTCATATGCTTGCTGCTTCATGAAGCATGGTCAGCACAATTTACCCCTCTCAGAATGATTTTATTTGTATTTGGCAACAAATAGTGCTGATGCTAATATCAACCTCCCTTAAGAATTTGAAACAAAGCTTATTAAACCATCTTCTGTTTGTCAACTCCCTGAAGATAAGAACATTTAAATTCTGCCCCTTACTATATCTATATCTATATATAGATACAGTATCAGGTCAAATGCAGTGGATTGGAAGAGCTGTTCCAGGATATTTATAGGTTTCCTGATGATAATGGAGCTAAGAACATTTTGATATAGTTTGGTTATCAGAAAGAAGTTAACCTTTTATACCTCCCCAAACAGGTATTTTTAGCAAGACAGGTCCCTTTCCAAGTTAGCTGTCTTAATGGGTCTTTTGCCCTTGTTAGAGAAATTGATTGCCATCATGTTATAGGGAAACATGCAAGAAAGCTTGCAAAATTTATTATATTAACTACTGTGCTGTAGATGTTTATAGACTTGATGTTGCTTGGTGTGTTAAAGCAGTGACTGCAAAAAAGCTAGAAATGGGGAATGATTTTGAGCCAAGTATTTAAACATAGTACATTAAAGGAGCAATATGTATATGGAGGGCTTTTAATTAAATGTTAGGGGCTTAGTCAGGCAGACTGGGAATTACAATAGTGTAACTGTGAGGATAAGGGAGTGCTCAATATGGTTGTGTACATCTGACAAGTGATGGTGGAGTTGAGTCAGAAGTGATGTTTAAGGTGGGGTAAGAGACTACCTGGGCTAAATTCTGCCCCCATTTACACCAGCATAAGTCAAGTGATTCCAGTGAAGGCAATGGATCCTTACCCTAACTTAGGCTTCCTTATGCACAGGGAGCTACAGGACTGGCCTTACCAGGAGGCGAATTGAGGCAGCCACTTCAGGTGCCAGACTGTGGAAGCATGCCACTAGGACCCAGAGTGTAGAAAATTGTGTCTGCTGCTGGTGCACATGTATTCTCTCTGCTCTAGATGCACAGAGATGGTGGAGTCCTGTGCTGGAGGAAGGAGGGCACAAGAGACATAACAGGCAGGCAGGAGAAAAGGTGAGAGGGAATAACAGAAAGCAGCAGGAGCTGCAGGGAGAGAGAGGAGGAGGAGCCTCTTATGTACCTCTCTAGCACCCCCAGGAGCCTGGACTGATTAACACCAGCTTCTCAGGGAGCTTCCTGTTTCCTGCTGCATCCCTGAACCCACTTGAGGAGAACAGGCAGTCAACGAAAGTAGTAGAAGTTGAAGAACGTTTCATGCAGCTCGAGGAACACTTCAGTATATTGGGGATGTTGTATGATATTCCAAAACTCCTCAGTATACCTGAAGAAGACCTACACCAGCAATGCAGGGCACTAGAGACAGTGACACGTGATGACATTGATGTGAGTGATTTAGTTGATGAACTGAAAGCCCTTTCAAGATATATTTCAGCAGGATCAACTCCAAAGGCTGTTCTGGAATATATGTGCACAAATAAGATGACCATCCTCTTTCCAAATACTTTTGTTGCTCTGTGCATACTTCTAACACTTTCTGTAGCAGTTGCCAGTGGAGAATGCAGCTTCTCAAAGCTGAAGTTAATAAAAACACATATATGCTCCACAATGACACAGGAGAGGCTGGTCGGCCTTGCAACCATCTCAATAGAGCATGAGCTGGCCCAGACTGTGGAGCTTCAGGAAGCAGTTCAAATCTTTGCAATCAAGAAGGCAGGAAAAGCACCACCTTGATTATTCAAACAGATAAAAATGCCAGTGTCTACTATGCAGACAAGAAAAGGTACATTTGCTGTTCAAACGTTTGAAAGTGAAGTGTTATTTAAAATTTTTGAACAAGGCATTTTAAGTTGTTAGTTCTCCTTTATTGGGGTAGGTAGCAGAGCAGTACCATGAGAGGAGTAGAACAGGAAGAACGCAGAACTGAGACCTTTCAAAGTTTTGGCCCAAGTGAGGGGGCATCATTTGAGCTCCCTGCCTCATTTGGCCCACAAAATGTTGTGGGCCAGCCCTGGGGAGCTACTCCATTTCCTAATTTATAAGTGTAAGGCAGTCTAAATTATTATAATTATATGATGAGGGCTCAAAAGAAGGTGTAAGTTAAAGTGATAATCACCTAATTTAACTCTCATATACCCTCCTGTTAGCCCTGTAACCTTGCTATATATTTCAATCCTCTTAGTATTTTTGTTAATTAGACTCCATTAGATTGAAGCAGACACAGTGGGTCAAACTGAGTAGTGCTATAGAAACAGTGTGTTTATAAAGTACAGGATAATAAGTGGTATAATATCCACATTTAGGGAGCTGGAAGAAGGCGTAGGTCGCATCAAGTTAGTTTAACTCTGAGTCTCCTTTGAATTTGGTCCATTGAGTTTTAAAAAAGAATTCAGAGAAATGTTTGGTATTGTAGAATCTTGAGATCTTTTTTGTATCTTTGGGGAAGGTCTTTTCTTTCTATCGGAGTTTAGACTAGTACACATTTTAGAACCCACAGTGTTCTAAACCCATTTTCATGTAAGGGCCAAATCTTGCAGTTCTTCCTCACTCCAGACTTCCACTGAACCCCAGGAGAATTTGGACTGAGATTCGAAAAGACTAAATAAGAAAGTTTTTGGTTCCCAGATTTCCAGTGGACTTTTACAACAAGAACATGCCCCATAATCTGATATATTTTATATAAAACAAACTATCACTCAGAAAAAAACAAACAAACAACAACAAAATTCTCATACAAATGCCTTCTGTATTGTAGATCAAGTGCCTTCAAAGCCAAGAAAACATGAACCTAAGAATAAGGAAAACCGCCCCCTATTTCATTTCACCTCAGCTCTCTCCTCTTCTCCCGCTCCCTTCTCTCTCAGCCGTTGCACTAATTAGCTGACTGACTGATTATAAGTGGCATTAAGCATTTAAAAGATCAATGGTGAAATGTGAGAGTAGGTGGGCCAGTGGGGAAGAAAGGAAGTAAAAGAAATGCTCTAAAGTATCTCTGAGAAAGAAGTGTTGTCAGCACAGACAGAGAGGAAGGTTATACATGATAACACACTCCTGTGTTTCAGTTGAGAATCTTATTTCTTATTTCAAGGTTTGCATGCAACTATCCTTACTGTTTGGGTTTCATTAGTTCCTTTTTTTTTTAAGTATTTATTTTGTTCTCAATATCATTACTTATTATTTCTTAAGTACAAACAATGTGCTCAGCACTATATAACACAAAGAAGAAAACACAGTTTCCCCAAGGAGCTTACACTTTAAACAGGTGAGCCATTCTAAAGGAAAATTCTACTTTGGAACATTTTTTTCCTTGTATATAATGGGTGACGCGCAGGGCCACCCAGAGGATTCAGGGGGCCTGGGGTCTTGAATTGCTGCCGAAGACTTCGGCAGCGGGTCCCGGAGCAAAAGAACCCCCCCGCCACCGAATTGCCGCTGAAGACCCGGAACGAGTGAAGGACTCCGCTCCAGGGGCCCTGAAAAACTCTCCTGGGGGCCTGGGGCAAATTGCCCCACTTCCCCCCCTCTCTGGGTGGCCCTGGTGACAGGTTCACTAAAATGGATGAGAATGACTGGCTTTGACCTCTAATGACTGTATTTGAGAGAGACTATGCACCTTTGAAGATCTGGCCCTAAATTAGAACATTTGAGGCACTACTGCTAGTCAGTCACTTTAAAATAAAAGAATAAATTGTGCATAGTTTTGCATACAGAGGTGGTTGGTGACTGTAAATCCAAGCAACTAGTGACTCATTTTCTGTGTGGTTGACTTCTTTCTTGTAACCCAGGATAGTTGTTCCATGGCTTTCAGTAAACTCTTTTGTGACTAGAGCTGAGTTGATAACTCACAGTGAATAATTTACTCAACAAATCAGCCTTCTTTTTTTAATCAGGCAAATCACTCATTCTTCACATTTATTATTCAGATTTGTTCAGTGAACATCCCTTTGAAATTTTGCTACACTGTGGATCAGTCAAGAATATGAGCATCTTACAGAACTTATGATGTTTGGCCAAACTGCACTTAAATAAAGCGATCTTCACTTTCCCTAAAATCTTTTACAATAATCTCATGAGCAAAGTTTTCCCTTGCAGGATTCTCTTTTGACACAAGCCAACAAAATACCCATGACAATACCATATGGCCCTACCAACTGGATGCTTTCTTCTCTTCTCTCTTTAAGTCTCAGAAATGAAATGTATTGGCAAATGCCATCAAAACAACAGACAATACAATTCCAGCTCAATTCTCTATATGTTTTCCCCTGCCTATCAGCATAATTCCTGCCTTTATAGTGGGGAAAGAAACTGAACTGAGTAAACATAGCAAGGAAGTGATTTAGCTAAAAATATCAAGATACAGGTAGTATTCTCTCTGAAATTTTAAGAGTGATCTTAAACTGCTGGTGTGTAAGTTTAAAGATAGCTGTGGGAAACTGTAAGTGGCCTGACTTCTAAAAGACACACCTTCAGCACTGCAGTATCTAACCCTGACACAGATTAATCAATACAAATCCTTTTGCTACACTTTCTGCTGTATCCTGACCTGGCAGTGTTTTACAACCACTCTCCACAGATGTATATGACTACACAAGATGAAGAGCAGTGGAGAATCAGGCCCCTTGAAAGACAGTTAACACCTGAAAGTAGACAACTACCAGTATATGGCACTCAATTCACCTCTTTATTTTTGCTGAGAATTAGCAAACAAACAAGCAAAAAGCCAAATAAGAGACTTTTGGAACAGTCCAAAAGGAGGAATACTGTAAAGACAAACAGTTAATATCTGTTATCCCAGCTGCTAAGTTAATTAATGTAATGGAAAACATCTTGAGGGAAAGTATTGCATATGGTTATTAGCAATTAACCCACCACCCTAATAATCACAATTCCTGCTAATAACAGAACACAGCACAGTTACTCTAATTGCAATCTCTGCACGAGAGCTGCTATCAGGAGGGAAGGTGAAATCCTGTAACTAGCCAGGATTGAAAAACCAGGCAGAAAATTGAAATGTTGAGGATTGTATGGGGCGGGATATAAAAAGGGGGTGAGAGAGAGCTTTTCAGTGCAATGGGCAAACTCGCTCATGTTGTGCTACATCTTAGTTCTTTCCTCTGCAGGATGGAAATCAGAGTGATGCTGAGAGTTGACAGAAATAAAGGTTAAATGTAAAGTGGAAAGCAAAGGGAACGGTGTGAGAGAAACTGTCTCCACCACAGAATTCATGAACTGACAATGGCCTGTAATCAGCATATTTAGTGTTTGGAAAGGAGAATTATATTGGAGCCTCTATGAACAACTCTCTGAGCAGCTGGATGGGAGGGCAATGAAAGTTATGTGTCTTCCATCCTATAGAAAGTCATTTCATACTAACCACTGAGGGGCACATTGTGTAGTCCCACCAGGCTAGATTGTAATTTGCCCCACTGCATTCACTTGGGGTAATAGGAATGTGTAAGGAAACTTCCATGTAGCTGCCCCATTTGCAGGGGCTATGTATGAGCTAGTAGGCAGAGTCGGGGCTTGCAGAGCATGATGTGGGGAGTAACATACTCTCCTCAGTAAGAGGGGAGCAGGAAAGGAATTGTTTCACTGATAAACAAATGTGTGTGTTTCATGCAGAAGCTCAGATACTGTGGAGTATGATCTATAAGTATTTAATGCCTTGATCAAGATATATTTAAATTAGGTAGCAAGTGGGTTGTATAAAAATAGGCAAGTGTTCACTGGTGATGACAGTGGGTTATGGAGAAGTCACTATGGACTGGAAACACATTAGGTGTTGCAAGACTCAGCATTGTAACCCCTTACTTGTAGGTGCTTGGAAAACCACTGGAATCCACAAACCTTGGGCAAGGTGCTTATGCTCTCTATACAATGAGTGGAGAGGAATAGATACCTAAGAATGAGATGTGCAAAAGCCAGCATGCTAGGTGGGGACCCACCTGTTAGTCAATAGATACTGATGAGAGAGGTGGGTCCAAAACCCCACCACTCTCATGGAGTTAAGCATGTAAATCCAGGCTGGAGGGAAGTGCTTATCTCAGCTTGTGACCTGCCGCTGGGAACCCCATTCTGGAGTCATGCCTCTTAGCTGTTTCTGACAGGAATGGTGGTGACAAATGTTTAACTGCATACACAACAATGATGATGGCAGGAGGCTGGGCGCTAAATGGGATAGGGGAAGCAATTTCCCCCTCCTTCCCTGCCCACCTTGCCATTTTTCATGAAGTTAGGCGTGCTCTGAGCATGTCTACTGGAGCAGGGCCCACAGGCACGATGGGTGGGGCAAGGTCTATTGCCATCTGCTTTGACGATTATTCTAGGGCACAGGCAGCCACGTGCCTGCCTGAAGCAGCAGTGCGTGTGCTCAGCGGCAGAAACTTAGCAGGGATTTTGTGGCTCTCAGTGGTGCTTAAATCTGGAACTTAGGCACCGAAGCAGATCTGGTTACCTTTGTGGATTTGGGCCTCTAGCTTTCACTATACAACCATTTTTCTATGAAGTTTCCCACAGTGGCTGCCACTGGTTTGGCTTCCCGATGGGAGCACTAGGGTAGACATAGCTGCTGATGATTTTACTGTTGGGTTGTCTAGGGAATGTAGCGATAATACCAGCAGTCCCTGGGGCCTTGCCTATGCTGGTGCTCCCACTGTTACTACCACCAGTGCAAGTGAACCAATGATTTAAGTGATGAGACATTTGTGAGACAATTCCTTCAAAGGCTGTCGTGTGTCACTTTGGTTGATATAGAGCAGAGCTGTATTTGTAAAGTGGCAGACTCTGCCACTGTGTCCAGAATCAAATGTTGCTAACAGCTTAGGAAACCCAGATCATCTTAAGGAAACCCTAATGATTGTAGGAGTGGTACATGGGTTTACAGTAGATGCTTAATCATCAGGGCCGGTGCAAGGATGTTTCATGTCCTAGGTGAAGCTTCCACCTTGCACCCTCTTCCCCCCGCCAATGCCCCCGCCCTGAGGCGCTCCCCCCCTCCGCCTGAGGCGACCCCCACCCCAGCGGCAGCTCCCCATCCTCTGCCCTGAGGCACCCCTCCTGCCCCTGCTCACCCCTGCTCCGTCTCCACCCCGAGCATGCCGTCGCTGCTTCACTTCTCCCCAGGGGCGGCTCTACGAATTCCGCCGCCCCAAGCAGGGGTCCCGCGAAGGCGACCTCCCGCAGACGTGCCGCTGGTCCCGCGCCTACGGTGGAGCTTCCGCAGGCATGCCTGCGGGAGGTCCACACGAGCCTAAGCTGATTGGCGCCGCAAGCCTGGGAGGCGGGAGAAGCAGGGCCGGCTCCAGACCCCAGCGTGTCAAGCACGCACGTGGGGCGGCATTTTAACGGGAGGGCGGCAGGCGGGTCCGGCGGACCTTCCGCAGTCATGCCTGCGGGAGGTCCAACGGAGCCGCGGGACGACCGGACCTCCCGCAGTGTAGTTAGGGGAACACAGCGGTTGGCTGTCATTCCTGTCCATGCTAGAGCCGTGACATTGACAAGAAAGCTGGACTATCACCAGAGTGGGTGGCTGCTGCCTGGAATCCCTGTTCTGAGCAGGGCTGTTCCTGCCTGGCTCACAGCTCGCCTGGGCCCTGAGGCTCCTGGCCCCCACAGGCTCTGGACTCCCTGTTCTTCATGGGGAGCCCGCCTGCCCTCTTGGGTCCCCACTCCATGACCCCCAGAGCCTGGATGCTCCCCACTGATGCTTCCCACTGCAGTCAGGTTCCCAGCAGGGAGCTCTACACTCAGGGTCCCGGAGGCTCCCCGACTCCTAGCAGAGAGCCGGGGGCATTGGTGCAACCTCCCAGCTTTCTGCGGGGAGCCTCTGGGTGGCTGCCAGGCTCCCCGTGTGGGGCAGGGATTCCAGGGTGCAGCCTGGCTGGGTGTGGGGAGCCAGGTAGGCACAGCCCAGAGGCTCCTGGGCTCCCCACGGGGAGAAGGGAGCTGAGAGCCTGGGGAGGCAGCCAAGCTCCTGTTAGGGAGCTGCATGTGGAGCTGAGAGCCTGGGCTCTCAACCCCCCACACTGCCCCTTTGAAATCTGCAGGCGCACTCCTGGTGAGGACGCACATCACCAACAGAAGAACAGCATGGACATGAACTGGTCGTAAGTCATGAACTGGTCGTAAGTCAACCTAACATAGGTTGACTCACGTTTTTAGTGTAGGCATGCCCTCAGGCAGATATGTCTGGCATTTCGGTGCCTACGTCCCTTTGTGGTTCTGGGCCTAAGTACTTTATTAGCCTCCCTTCTAAAACCAAAATGCTTAAACTGTTATATTGGCATCCTTCTGGTTACAGAGGAGCCTGTATGAATCAGCTTTCTTCAGAGCTGGGTTAACAGGAAATAAAATCCTCATTGCTATCTATGAAAAAATTACTTTGCAATAGCAGCAAAGAATCCTGTGGCACCTTATAGACTAACAGACATTTTGCAGCATGAGCTTTCGTGGGTGAATACCCACTTGCATCTGAAGAAGTGGGTATTCACCCACGAAAGCTCATGCTGCAAAACGTCTGTTAGTCTATAAGGTGCCACAGGATTCTTTGCTGCTTTTACAGAACCAGACTAACATGGCTACCCCTCTGATACTTTACTTTGCAATGTAATTTCAGAGGAAAATATGAGTAATTTACTTGCATATACATCACCGTTTGCGAACATACCAAAGAACACTAATCTACAGTATAAACTAACAATAGGCAAAAAATGAGGCCACTTCGTAAAAAAATTGCAAGCACAAAATGTATTTAGGCCATATGTTTCCATGTAGTTTGTTTGTGTGTACTTTTTTTTCTTGTTGATGTTCATGTAGGACCAACTCCTCTGCTAGTGCCAAAGGGTGCAGCACTGTGGAGCTGTGCTTATTCACACTCATCTGAGGATCTGGCCTATAACTTACAACTAGCATATCCATTCTCTTAATACACTGCTAAAACCTGGTTCGCTAGCAATAGGTCTGTTCCCTGCAACTCACTCATGTGAGTGGTCCTGCTGTCCCATTGAAGTCAGTAGTTGCAGGATGCTTTTATTAATATATAACTGAGGAAGTAATACTAGATAATGATCTAGAAATAACACAAGGCAGCATCAAGGCCTATGTTTCAGTTTTGGAGAACATTTTGTACATCCCTATTTGCATGTCCTGGCACCAATGTTTTTATAACTACTTGCTATGTTAGAAATGTGCATTAAAAAAAAAAACTGTGAAGGGAGTTGAAATGTTAGTTTTAGAAGACTGTTAAGTGATTTGTCCAATAAATCTTCACAAATGTTTTTAAAAAAAAACCAAAAAAACTAATTTGTCTTATTGGATAACTAGCTGGGCAAGAAGATTTTTGCATAGTCTTGGCTGTTACTGTTTTGTCATGCACTGATCTTAAAGTAGTTTCAGACTGAGGCTGGCATCTCAGCTGTAATTAACATTCAGCCTTGACATAAAGAAGGTCTATTATTTTATGGAAGATTTTTCTAGGCTTTAAGAAATAAAATGATTAAAAACCTATGTGCACTCCAGGAGATAATGAGATTAGCTGAACTCAGGGCCCTGCAGAGTTAAAACTACTCCAGATGCAAGGAAAGGCTTAGCAGCTCATTGGAAATTTCAGGGTACAGTTAATCTGCACTGGGTTCTTATGTGTGCTATATATTTTCTTTACATTTAAAAAAAGAACGTTGAAACTTCCTTGATACAATCCCAGGGGCATCGTGTCTCTTCAGGCTTCAAAACAATGAACAATACTGTATAAAAATAACTTTCTTGTTATGATTCCTAAGTGTTTCAACAATGCTGTTAGAAAACAGAAACCATACATTGATGGACGCTCAGAGTGAAAACGGATGTGTCTTGTTACAGGAATTAAATAAAGGGAAATTCATTCACGGTTCTTCTAAAACAGATGTTTACTCATAAACATCTTCATAGTATTAGTGTCTAAACAATGAGTTTTGGGCACCATAAGTTGTGGGCAGTTGTGTGCCTCTATTGGAGCTGTTATGGAAGTAGTTTGGACCCAAACCAACTCCACGAAACTAAAAAGTCTTCAGTTGGAATTGGATCAGAGTCCTTAGAAGTTGGTTTCTTGTCTCCCTGGTCTAGCAATATGAAGATCAGCGAGAGAGCTGCCTGCAAGTAGCCTATTTCTCCTGTAGTGTAGTAGCTCCTCTCTCTTAGGTTAGGTCATTCCTAATATGTGCTCCTTGCACCCTGAGACACTCATCACCCCATGCATGTTATCTCTTCTTGGTCTGCTAGTACCTCAGGGAGAGTAGACTTCTTTCTCAGTGGCTATGAGGGAGGAGGAAAGTCACCTTTTCTCACAGCATCCAAGCTTCAGGAAAGAAGCATGGGGAAGAGAGGAAGGGTGGTCTGGGAGATAGGATTTTTGCCTGGGTCTTGGGAAACCTGTTTTCAATTCCCTGTACCATAGACTTCCTATATGACCTTGTTGGGTAAGTAACTTAGGATATGTCTACAATTAAAAACTCCTGGCTAGCCCATGCTAGCAAACTTGGACTCGTGGGGATGTTTAATTCCAGTGTAGATGTCCGGGGCTCGGGCTGGAGCCTGGTCTCTAGAACTCTGCAAGGTGGGAGGGTCCCACAGCTTGGGCTGCAGCCCAAACTGGACTGTCTACACTGAAATTAAACAGTCCCACAGCCCTGTGAGCCTGAGTCAGCTGGCATGGGCCAGCTGCGAGTGTCTAACTGCAGTGTAGACATACACTTACAGTTAGATTTCTTAAAAAGGTAGTTAGGCACGTATCTGCAGCTTTACATGCCTAAATACCTTTAAAATCTGGCTCTGAGTCTCTATGCCTCAATTTTCCATCTGTAAAATGGGGATAGGTGTTGTGAGAATGGATGTATTGAATTTGTGAAGTGCTCAGATGCAGTGGTAGTGTGGGCCATGTAAGTACCATACACAGAATGTAAGAGCATCCAGAAGGGTAAGAATGAAAGAGAAGTGATGGGGAGGGAACCCTCTCTTGGGGCCCTGGCATCCAGGAGCCAGCCCATAAAGAGGAGAAACAGGTTTCATCTAGCAACCAGGAGAAAGAAAAGCCTATTGCCTGGCACCCAGTAGTAGATAGAGGGAGTAGGAAATGGATAGCTCTCTTCTCTCAGTAACTGCAAATCACCATGAAAACGAGGTTATAGATAACTGAATGTGTTATTACAGGAACAAATCCCTCCCCAATTCCAGCTGTGTGTTGTGTGCTGCATTCATTGTTGCACACTATACAACAGACTGTAGCAGTCATTTGGGTTTAGGAGACGCCTCCTTATTGGCGGGTAAGTGAAGTGACCTCTCACAAGAGGAGATGCAGGGAGTACACAGGTGAGAGGGGAGGTGGACAAAACAACACAGGAGAAAAGGGAGGAGCAGAGAAAGGGAGAGGGAATACAGGACAACAGCATTACACTGTATGTCTTCTCTCCGTCTCCCAGGCTAGCTGTTGAGACAGAGAATTGGCAGAGGAAATGGCCTGCACAACTCGTAAAGCGGCGAGGGCCACATTACTCCAAAGAAAACAGCTGAGGGCCGAGACCCCCCAGCCCCGCGGAAACATCCCCCCACAGCACCTCCCGGCCCCGCGGAAACACCCCGCCCCAGCACCGCACAATCCTGCAGAAACAAACCCTCCTTCCTCAGCGCCGCCCCACCAAAACAGCTGTGGGCCAAAAAGGAAGGTTGCGGGTGGGGAGGTGATACTTGATTTTAAATCAACCAGGGGCTCCCAGCTGAAGAGATGGCTGGGAGCCCTCAGGGGAAAATTAAAGGGCCCAGGGCTCCGGCTGCTGTGGGGAACACAGAGCTTTGCAGGGCTTGGGAAGGGATTTAAAGGGCCCAGAGCTCTTGCCGCTGAGGGGAGCCTGAGCCCTTTAAATCCCAGCCCCAGCCCATCCGCTGGAGCCGCGGCCGGTATTCAAAGGGCTCTGGGCTCCCCGCGGCGGCGGGGAGCCCTGAGCCCTTTAAATCTCAGCTGCGGCCAGGAATCTCTGCAGGCAGCCCAGAGCCCTTTGATTCCCGGCTGCGGCTGACATTTAAAGGGCTCTGGGCTCCCCGTGGCTGCGGGCAGCTCAGAACCCTTTGAATCCTGGCCGTGGCTGAGATTTAAAGGGCTCTGGGATCCCTGCAGCTGGGCTGCCCCCGTGTGTGCGGGATTTAGAATCCCCCCGCAGGCCGCACAGTGAGCCGTACGTTGTGCAGGCCTGGTCTAAGTTATCTACCAGCAACAGCTATTCCTGTAAGTGGTCTTATTGGTTTAACTCAGGCAAGTAAAGTTACACAGGATGTAAGCAATTGCAAGATTGGGCCCTTCATGATTTCTCTCAGTAATATAACTTGATACCTGTGTCTGCACATACTATATCTTTTTTTGCTTTGGGCGGTGTTAAGTAACATAGCTGTGTTGTATTTTTGTTTTGTTTTCCTTATGAAAAGGGCCACTGTTTTGTATTTTTTTTCTTCGCTGATGTGCTGTCAGTGGTACGTATGTTCATAGTGTTGTGTGCTATGACAGCTGAGGTGGGTGGGCTCTCTCTGCTCGGGAGTGTGGGGTGCCTTTGACAGGGGCGGCTATAGGAATTTCGCCACCCCAAGCACGGCGGCACGCCGCGGGGGGCACTCTGGCAGTCGCCGGTCCCGCGGCTCCGGTAGACCTCCTGCAGACGTGCCTGCAGACGGTCCGCTGGTCCCGCGGCTCTGGTGGACCTCCCGCAGGCATGCCTGCAGATGCTCCACCGAAGCCGCGGGACTAGCGGACCCTCTGCGGGCACGCCTGCGGGAGGTCCTCCGGAACCACGGGACCAGTGGACCCTCCACAGGCACGCCTGTGGGAGGTCCACCGGAGCCGCCTGCCACCCTCCCGGTGACAGGCAGAGTGCCCCCCGCGGCATGCCGCCCCAAGCACACGCTCCAAGGGTTCTGGAGCCGGCCCTGGCCTTTGACTTTTGAGGGGTTGTGTTTTGTGTGCGTTGGGGAGGGAAGGCCGAGGTGAGAGTTGTACCAGTGGGGTGGGGAGCAATGGAAGAGCTAAGACCGGAGCTGGGAGTTTTGGTCCGGCTGCCGGGTGTGTTTGAGTGCATGGGATGAGTGCCTTAGGCCAGAGCTGGGAGTTTTGGGTGGGCTGGGATGCAGGAGCAATTTGTACTGTGGAGGTGCTGAGAGCCATTGAACCAAACTGTAAACCCTGTACGTATATGATGGAAACCACTTGATATCACGGGATGCAGGAACATCGCTAGGTTCCAGCACCTATGGCTGCTGTGTTTGAGTGTGGGGGCGAGTGCTTGAGGACAGAGTGTGAGTGGAGAGCGTGGGAGAAAGGATTAAGGCAGGGGGTTGTAAATGGTGTGGGGGAGGGGACGGAGCACTAAGGCAGGGGTGTGTGTAAGCAGTGTGGGGGAGGGGGCACTGAGACAGGGCATGTAAGCAGGGAAGGGGAGGGGCACTGAGGCGGGGGGGGTGAAAGCGGTGGGGGGATGGGAGGGGGCACTGAGGTGGGGGATGTAAGCGGTGGGGGGATGGGAGGGGGCACTGAGGCGGGGGGTGTAAGTGGTGTGGGGAAGGGGAGGGGGCACTGAGGGGGGGGGGTAAGCGGTGGGGGGAGGGGGGGGGGCACTGAGGCGGGGGGTGTAAGCGGTGTGGGGAAGGGGAGGGGCACTGAGGCAGGGGGGTGTAAGCGGTGTGGGGAAGGGGAGGGGCACTGAGGCGGGGGGTGTAAGCGGTGTGGGGGATGGGAGGGGGCACTGAGGTGGGGGGTGTTAGCAGTGTGGGGGAGGGGAGGGGCACTGAGGCGGGGGGTGTAAGCGGTGTGGGGGATGGGAGGGGGCACTGAGGTGGGGGGTGTTAGCAGTGTGGGGGAGGGGAGGGGATACTGAGGCAGGAGGGGTGTCAGTGGTGTGGGGAAGGGAGGGCACTGAGGCGGGGATGTCAGCGGTGTGGGGGAGGGGAGGAGGCACTGAGGCAGGAGGGGTATCAGCAGTGTGGGGAAGGGGGGGCACTGAGGTGGGGAGTGTAAGCAGTGTGGGGGAGGGGAGGAGGTACTGAGGCAGGAGGGGTGTAAGTGGTGTGGGGAAGGGGAGCACTGAGGCGGGGGTGTAAGCGGTGTGGGGGAGGGGAGGGGGTACTGAGGCAGGAGGGGTGTCAGCGGTGTGGGGAAGGGGAGGGGGCACTGAGGCAGGGGGTGTAAGTGGGGAAGGGGAGGGGTCACTGAGGGAGGGGGTGTCAGCGGTGGGGGGAGGGGAGGGAGCACTAAGGCAGGGGTGTGTAAGTGGGGAAGGAGAGGGGGCACTGAGGCAGGAGGTGTCAGCAGTGTGGGGAAGGGGAAGGGGCACTGAGGCGGGGGGTGTCAGCGGTGTGGGGAAGGGGAGGGGGCACTGAGGTGGGGAGTGTAAGCGGTGTGAGAAAGGGGGGCACTGAGGCAGGAGGGGTGTCAGCGGTGTGGGGAAGGAGAGGGGGCACTGAGGCAGGGGGTGTAAGTGGAGAATGGGAAGGGGCACTGAGGCGGGGGGTGTCAGTGGTGTGGGGAAGGGGGGGCACTGAGGCGGGGGTGTAAGCGGTGTGGGGAAGGGGAGGGGGCACTGAGGTGGGGGGTGTAAGCGGTGGGGGGAGGGGAGGGGGCACTGAGGCAGGGGGTATCAGCAGTGTGGGGAAGGGGAGGGGGCACTGGGGCAGGGGGGTGTAAGCGGTGTGGGGGAGGGGAAGGGGTACTGAGGCAGGAGGGGTGTCAGCGGTGTGGGGAAGGGGGGCACTGAGGCGGGGGTTGTAAGCAGTGTGGGGAAGGGGAAGGGGCACTGAGGCAGGGGGTGTAAGTGGGGAAGGGGAGGGGTCACTGAGGCAGGGGGTGTCAGCGGTGTGGGGAAGGGGGGTCACTGAGGCAGGGGGGTGTAAGCGGTGTGGGGAAGGGAAGGGGAGGGGGCACTGAGGCAGGGGGGTGTAAGCAGTGTGGGGGAGGGGAGGGGACCCTGAGGCAGGGGTGTGTAAGCGGTGGGGGGGAGCGGAGGGGGCACTGGGGCAGGAGGGTGTAAGCGGTGTGGGGGAGAGGAGAGGGCACTGAGGCAGGGGGGTGTAAGCGGTGTGGGGAAGGGGAGGGGGCACTGAGGCAGGGGGTGTCAGCGGTGTGGGGGAGGGGGCACTGAGGCAGGGGGTGTCAGTGGTGTGGGGAAGGGGAGGGGGCACTGAGGCAGGGGGGTGTCAGCGGTGTGTGGAAGGGGAGGGGAAGGGGCACTGAGGCAGGGGGTGTAAGGGGGGAAGGAGAGGGGGCACTGAGGCAGGGGGGTGTCAGCGGTGTGGGGGAGGGGAGGGGGCACTGAGGCAGGGGGTGTAAGTGGGGAAGGAGAGGGGGCACTGAGGCAGGGGGGTGTCAGCGGTGTGGGGGAGGGGAGGGGGCACTGAGGCAGGGGTGTAAGCGGTGTGGGGGAGGGGCACTGAGGCAGGGGGGTGTCAGCGGTGTGGGGGAGGGGAGGGGAGGGGGCACTAAGGCAGGGGGTGTAAGTGGGGAAGGAGAGGGGGCACTGAGGCAGGGGGGTGTTAGCGGTGTGGGGAAGGGGAGGGAGCACTGAGGCAGGGCTGTCTGCGTTATGCTGCGTGGGGGAAGGGGCAGTTGTGGACGCGGTGTCGCGGGGTGGAGAAGGGTGTAAAGCGGAGTTAGCGCTGCCCGCTCCCGACCGAAGTTGCAGGTAAACCCGCTCGGATTTGCGGCGCCGCGGGAGGGCGCTGGGCTGGGCTGGGCTGGGCGAGGAGGCTGCGAGGCCGGTGATTTGCTGCTCTGCAGCGGCTTTGAATGATTTGAAGGGTCGCGGCTGGGAGGTGCGGGGCTCCATGGAGCCTGTTGATCACACGCAGCCGGGGCTGCGGCGGCGCTGAGAGCTGCCGGCTCCCGACACCGCCGCCTCGGAAGAAGCACCCGCTCAGCACCCCCTGGGCTCCGGCGGCTCTGCTCCGGACCACGCTCTGCTCCAGCAGCCATCGCCTCCCCTCGGCCCTGCCCGATGCCCGCTCCTGCTGAGCCCGCTCAACTTTTGCAGCTGGCGATTGGCAGCCCTTGATCCCCGAGATGACCCTGAGAGCTTGGCTGCTGTGCATATCCTGGACCCTGGCTGCATCGCTGCAACTTCAGCAGGGCATGTAAGTGAAGTGGGGCACCGCTGATCCTAGGGTCCTTCCTTCCTTCCTTAGGAAATGCTTGTCCGTGGCGCATCTGACCAGCCTGCTACACCTAGGGCTCGCTTAGCAACGTACAAGCCCTACTGGGGCTCCATCTGTACCTACAAAATAGCCTCCTATATAAATCCTGCGCTGGCAGAGGGATGCAGCAGATGCCCAGTGGTGCTGGAAATTGCTCTAAAAGAACTGCAGGCTCAGAATGATTAAATGATCTTTGGGGCTATAGTTGGGGTTGCAATGATAAAAACTAACCAATCTTTTTTTGGGGATGGGATTTTTCAAAGACATTGCATTGCATCCTGTTTGTTTAGACTGTGAACTCTTTAGGTCAAGGACTTGTCTTATGCCTGTAAAACGCCAAAGATGCTTTTGTGTGTTATAGACATAATTCAGTGCTATCTATAGAGTACATGTCAGTGCTCATCCTGGGACAAAAAGTTTAATTGGGTTTTTCTTTTGTTTAATTGATAGCTTCCTTGTAAGTAGCTGAACAATTCCAGTTTTAGGGAATATTTTGTAAAGCGTGGTTATTAGTGAAGTATGTAATCTCAGAAGAAAAGTGTTTTTTCTAAGCCTGCCTTCTTCCCTCACTTTGGGTTTGAAGGCAGAGATAATAATTAGTGAATGCATGAAGATCCTTGTGTTTATTTTCTGCAGAGACCCATTCATGTTGGTGTAACAATGAAAGGACAGAGTTGAGCCCGAAATAGCTACAATATTCTACAGGTTTCATGGGATAAGGGGCGTTTTCAGCTTTAACTAGTGCTAAAAGCTTCAGTAGAGAACACTGGATAGTAAAATGTAAAGCCAGTTAGGAAGACTAAAGGGCTGAACCAGAGAGAGGTGAGAGGTTGAGAACTGGAAAAAGCAGCTGCCTGGAGATATATACACACTGCTAATTTGCAGATTCAAAGGGATCAGTGCCCACTCATTAATATTGGGTCAGTGGGTGTCGATTCTTGCATACCGAAGCTCATGTGAGATGTATACAATAACATATTAAATGTCTGCATGCCACCGACATTGTATGTTGTAACATTATGAATATTGAAAAATGTGACCAGAAAAACTAGTATTTAATCATTTAAAAAGTAGAACAACCCTCAAGGTTTGTAAATCTGTGTTCACAGTTCTGTGCCTTGTTTTTTGTAAGCACAAATTGTGGTTTTAGTCTCCATGACTTTACAGAGGGTGGGAAAAGTGATCCTTTTTAACTTGTAAACAATCTGACAGCATTTCCTAAATATTAGTGTTAGACCATCATGACATTAACAATGTTTTTTTATTTAAAAGGAAACAGCTCTGGTTACCATTCTATATTTCCATAGTCCATCTCCTGCAAGATTCATTTTGCCATCTAGTTACTGCAGATGTCATTGAATCTAAATCTCTGGCTAGGCTATCAATTCCTGTTACTGCACAATGTATTCCCTGTGGAATAATCTGCAAATACAGATTCAGAAAACTACTTTTAGTTAGGATAATGACATCTCTTAATTTTATTTTGCGTACTTAGGGCTCGCTGTCTGAGGAAAGCATTTTCCTCCTTTTGTTAAAGACTCATGGTGAGTCTTTGAGTTAGTTTTCTGCAGTGAGAGTTGTGTTTTTTGTTTTTGTTTTTAATTCTAATGTAAGGACTACCATTGACTTATATTTCCAGATTTATTCACATTTGGCTTAAGCAGCTGTGCTAACCAAGGTTGTGCGGTTATGAGGGTAATATTAATTTAAAAGATACACTTCAGAGAATGTCATTTTAAGTCTGAAACTCTGAATTTGGTAGGTCATTCCCAAATAAATTTATTTGCTTATTCTATTTACCTTTTTAAGAGAGAGTCTTTGTGAAAAGGAATATCATGAATGGCAGCATACTGATATCTGCATAGAGTATCCAAGCCATCAGGACTGACAACATACTCCATTTTTATCAGAATAAGGACAGTTTGGAATGGTAAAATACCAGTGGCAAAGCTTTAGGGGCTTTTCCTGGGTGGTGTCTTTCTGATGCAGAATAGGCTGCTACCATAACTCTTAATGTTATTTTAAGCCAGGGTGAGTAAAAAGGAAAATCTTCCTTTCCTCTGCAATCACCCTATACAGCTTCCTTGGTTTCATTTTAAGCATTCCACCAGGTGAGCATTTTTTTAAAAAAAGGTTACTTTGTAGAGGTGAGGTTATGCTGATTGCTAACATGGGGCAGTGGTACAAGTTTTAACTGGGAAACTGCGGAATGGAGCCAAGGGTGGCTTTCTGTCCCCATAGCATTTTATACAGTTAAATTGATTTGTAATGTGCCTTTTACATAGCAGGTTCATTGTCAGTGGGGTAAGGACCACAAAATGGACCACTGAGAATACATCATGCTGGCTGCTTCCTTTTTAAGTTCTTAATTTCTGGTTAAGATCTTGTCTGGATGAGAATACACAGTACGTTTCTCATACTTGTTTTTAGTCTGCTAGTAACTCAAGAACTCACTCCTAGCTAGAATGTAATGATTCTGTGTAGGTATTTGTTTATGCTCGTGGTCTGATTCCAATCCCTCTGAGGGGGGAAGATTTTAATGCATAGCAGATTACAGGGCAACTATCTCTGACAACCATGTTTTTAGACAATTAGCCCTGATGATCTTGTATTAGAACTTTGGTGATTCCAGAATTATTCACTCAGAGTACAAGTATACAGCTCTTTTCTAAATCCTTGTTGCTTAATACTTTAAATGAGACATCAACAACATCTGTTTAAAAAGCATGTTTTGTTTTGTTTTTTGAGCTATGGGTTTACTTTGCTGCAGTGAGCTTTGCAGATTAAAGTTGTGGTATGTTTGAGGCTATGGGGTGGTGAGAAGCTAGCTATACCATAGTTAAGGCAGCAACAGGGATTCTGTTTCATGTCAAATAGCATATAGTAAAGGGGCTCTGCGTGAATAAGAACTGAGGGGAGAAGGTTCAATTTGTTTGAACAAATATACTGTTGAGACTGTACTTTTGGGAAGATGTTAGTTAACTAAGTAAGACAGAGCACAAAGTAGGAAATCTAAGCTGTCACAGAGGCTGAATTGAGTGTCTTTCATGTTACCTTCAAGCAATAAGTATCCTTAGTGTTCATCATAAGTACTGAGATGATCTCTTCTTTTTCCTCAGTAATACATGTTTAGGTATCTAATAGATTTACACAAAGGGTTTAATTGTTCATTAAAAAGTGGAAGGAAGAATCTTGTTCTTTTCAAACAAAGGGCACAGTTCTTTACTGTGTCTTTCTTTCCAGGCTTGGAATGCTGTGGATCTAGATACAGCCTTAAACTAAAGTGTTGATTTCCATGTTTGCTGATTATAGTTCAAAACTTGCATCTCTGCAGAGCCACACCTCATCCATAAGTGGGCAGAGCTGGCATCCTCCCCCCCCTTATTCCCACCCCCATTCCCAAAGCTACAAATGAATCTGGAATAATTTCAGTACCAGGCAAATTGGTTGAGAATCTAGTAAAGAACAGTATTATCAGATCCATAGATTAACATGATTTGTTGGGGAAGAGTCGATACGGCTTTTGTAAAGCGGAATCATGCCTCACCAAGCTATTAGAATTCTTTGAGGGGGGTCAACAAACATGTGGATCAGGGTGATCCAGTGGATGTAGTGTACTTGGACTTTCAGAAAGCCTTTGACAAGGTCCCTTTCCAAAAACTCTTAAGCAAAGTAAGCAGTCATGAAATAAAAGGGAAGGTCCTCTTGTGGATTAATAACCAATTAAATAAGTAGGAATAAATGTTCAGTTTTTGGAATGTAGAGCGGTAAATAGTGTCCCCCAGGGATCTGTACTGGCACCAGTGCTGTTCAACATATTCATAAATGATCTGGAAAAAAGGGTAAACAGTGAGGTGGCAAAATTTGCAGACAATACAAAATTACTCAAGATAAGTCCAAAGCAAACTGCGAAGAGCTACAAAGGGATCTTATAAAACTGAGTGGGTAAGAAAATGGCAGATGAAATTCAGTGTTGATAAATGCAAAGTAATGCACATTGGAAAACATAATCCCAACTATACGTGCAAAATGACGGAATCTAAATTAGCTATTACCGGTCAAGAAAGAGTGGAGTCATTGTGGATAGTTCTCTGAAAACATCAGCTCCACATGCAGCAGCAGTCAAAAAAGCTAACAATGTTAGGAATCATTAGGAAAGGGATGGGTAATAAGAAAATATCATGCCAGTGAAATTAATAGGCCGTAGGTTTAAAGCAAACAAAAGGAAGTACTTCTTCACACAACGCACAGTCAATCTGTTGTGAAGGCCAAAACTGTAACTGGGTTAAAAAAAGAATTAGATATGTTCATGGAGGATAGGTCCGTCAGTGGCTATTATTATGGTTAAGATTTTGTCATGGTTATTTTTAGTTAAAGTCAGGAACAGGTTGTGGATAATAAACAAAAATTCGCAGAAGCCCACGATCAAAAATTCACAGAAGCCCATGACCTGTCCCTGACTTTTACTAAAACTAATGGAAGGGATGGGGGAGGGAGGCTGACTGCTGAGGGGCCTGAAGCCCAATCCCTGTGGAATATGTAGTGGGGACTGACAGCCTGGTGGTGGTGGTGGTGGGCGGGGAACGGGTCGGGACTATTTTCATATTTTAATGTAAGATTTGTCATCTTGAGGGGAAGTGGTAAACTTTTACATTGAATAGAAAATAGGCTAGTTGTCATCCTGCACTCTGGTACTCTTGGTGAGCACCAGAGAGAGCACATGCAGGTCACTCTAATTACGTAGACTGTGAAACAGCTCACATTTTACAAGATCTTACATTTAGAGTCTCTGCTTCAGCATAGTATCTATTAACTTGGAATTTAGGGTCTTTCAAGAGATGAAGGTGTTTTTCTTCTGCTGTTTGCATTGGCAAGAAGTCTAAAGATAGCGAGTGAGTGTCATTGTATTATATTTCTCCTTTCCTGATTTGTTGCACATTTTGCTACTCTTTTTTTTTTGTTGTTGAGAAAAGTGAGCTCAAAACTTTTTTGTATTGTGTTGTGAAAAGCCAAAAAGCCATGACTTAAAACCTGATAGTCCAAAGCTGCTGTATTTTTTTTTTTGAGGATGAACCTAACTGTTCCCTGTTGTAGAGTAATTTCTACTTTTATAAATACCTATGGGTATACTATCATATAAATCACATAACACACATGATATGAAGGGTTGGAAACTTGCCCGACTTAATCATGATTGTCTAAAAACAGCTTTAAATATTTAAAGCTGGATTTTGAAAGGAGTCGGAGTTGGAAGCCAAGGTCCCATTGAATTTCAGCGGGATTTGCGCTCCTAACTCCCATAAGATTCTTTGACAATATCAGCCTAAATATGCGTACAGCAATAGAAATCAATGACTTTGCTGTGCATTTCATTGTGCAGTACTTTACCATTGTTCAGAATAATTGTCATGCATACGCACATTCTGATCTTAATAAAAATTCCTCTGTCTAATTCACTCTGTGTGCATGTGTATTGTTTATGTCCAACTCCATATGTTTATCATAGTGCTGTGCATGCAAATTTATGACTGATAAGGCAAGGCATTTGTACTAAAAGCAGCAGAGGGGGACAGAGGAGGAGTTAGCATTTGGACACTGTTTCAGCAGGGCCTTTTTAGTTACTGGAAGCTTGGTGAAATGCCTGTGCTTGGGAGTTATCTGAACATTCAGAAAGCTGGTATGTTTCACCAGTGAAAGATTTTATTTCTTTAGGCGTGGATAACTAAAACTTTAAACTTGCCATGGTTTTAGTCCTCACTAAGATCTTTGCTTTTGAGATAGTAGACGGGGCAGCGGGGAACTGATTTAGAAATAACAAAAATAAAAGCATTTCAAAATGTGCATATTGCACATTGGCAGCATGCTATTTTGTGTTAAGGGTCAGATTCTGCTCTCACTTATACCTTTCTAAAATCAGAGCCAATAGGCACTCTGGAATTACTCTGGTGTAATTGAGAATTGACCGTAAGATTTTTAAACTATTGAGGTGCTTTGCTTCAGTTGCATATGTGTGGACCAGGAACTAGAGATGTAGAGCATATTTTCCAGTGTGTTTAGATGTATCTTTGATCCCATAAATATGCGAAAACATGAATGAATTTAAATCAAGACAAATTTATTCTCCATTATACCATGATAATTCCATAATAATCTGGATTTACAAGGGTGTAAATCACAGTAAAAATCAGCCTCAAGTTTTTGTTAGGCCAAAGAAGTCCTTGACAGGCCCATACTGCACATATATATTGTGGCATAAGAGTTAATCCCATATTAAAAAACAAACATGCAAAGTCTGGATGAGCATTTGGATAGGTACAGTTGCTATGCAAACGATCAGTTTTGAAGTCAATAACAGATGAGCGCAAAGCCCCTTGAATGGCATCCAGCAACATTACATCTCAACCGTTTTGTTGTGTTAGTGTTTATACCAGTGGTTCTCAAACTTTTGTAGTGGTGACCCCTTTCACACAGCAAGCCTCTGAGTGTGACCCCCCCCCCGCTTATAAATTAAAAACACTTTTTTATATTTAACACTGTTTTAAATGCTGGAGGTAAAGCGGGGTTTGGGGTGGAGGCTGACAGCTCGCGACCCTCCCTGTAATAACCTCACGACCCCCTGAGGGGTCCCAACCCCCAGTTTGAGAACCCCTGGTTTATACCAATAAATGCTCCTCTACTTATTGACAAACCATGTATGCTTGCTTTGATAGATGCATATTATTTTGCATTTTTTCCCACAGTGCTCTCCTTTTTATAATTGCATTCTTTAAGTGGCAGGCACTTTGGTCATCTTATTTGTCTCCAAATAGCAATGTGCACCAGTCTCCATGAGATAACAGGAAACCTGTGGTTCAGGAGATGCATGTGGATCAATAGAAACCATATTTTGGCTTTCTCCACTGTCCCTGTAATTTGCCTGTTCCAAACATGGATTCATATGCGTAACCAGCCTACCCCACCTAACACCAATCAAATGCATGTGTGACGCTCTGTACCTTGGGGGAACACCCTACACCCCCATCTTTATAAAATGATTGTATGGTATCCAATGCAAAGTTTGTCATGTTTAATGTCTTCAGAAGACTCATGATGCACTGAGCATGGTTGTCATAGTGATTATAGTAATTGTTATAGTAATGTTATAGGTTATAATTTCATGTATATAGTTATATGAGGCTGAAAATATATCCTCATGTCTAAAAGCAAACACAGGCAAAAACTCTCCAAGAACAGGGAGGCAGTTCACACCTCATCAGGGCAGATATGGGACAAACCCAGCCCAGCCTCACAGGAACAAAGGATGCCGGCCTAGGCAGCAACAAAATAATCTGTGTGACTCTTGAGGGAGTCACCCTCATTCCTTTGGTCATTTTGGAACTGTGATGAGGTAATGCTCACTGACTCTGAAGGCAGGGGGATGGGGGGGAGGGATAAAGCCAAGAGGGAAGAAAGATCATGATAAAAAAGAGAGATGTTTGCCATCCTCTTCCTCTCTCTTCCACCTACATCTACAGACACCACACCAATCGACTGAAGCGCTGATCAAAGGGGAGAGCCTGGCTGAAGAGCAATCAGCCAGCCTGTGGTGAGAAGCATCTAAGTTTGTAAGTGCATTGAAAGTGTTAAGATCAGCTTAGAATGCATTTTGCTTTTATTTCATTTGACCAAATATGTTTTGACTTATAATCACTTAAAATCTATCTGTATAGTTAATAAATCTGTTTGTTTGTTCTACCTGAAGAAGTGTGTTTGGTTTGATGTGTGTCAGAAATTCCCCTTGGGATAACTAGTCTGGTACACCTCTACCTCGATATAACGCTGTCCTCAGGAGCCAAAAAATCTTACCGCGTTATAGGTGAAACTGCGCTATATCGAACTTGCTTTGATCCACCGGAGTGCACTGCTTTACCGTGTTATATCCGAATTCGTGTTATATTGAGTCGCGTTATATCAGGGTAGAGGTGTACATATAAATTTCTTTGTTAAATTGATTAACTCATATAAGCTTGCAGTGTCCAGTCGGCATAACTGGACACTGCAAGACCAGGACTGGCGCCAGGTTTTCTGCTGCCCCAAGCGGCGGGGTGGGAAGGGGGGAGAAAAGAAAAGCCGATCAGCGGCACTTCGGCAGCAGCTCAAAGAGGAAGAGAGAGACTGATGGACCTGACGCCGAATTCCGGCTGAAAACCCGGACAGGCCACCCCAACAGTGGACGGAGTGCCGCCCCTTTGTACTTGCCGCCCCAAGTATCTGCTTCCTTAGCTGGTGCCTGAAGCCGACCCTGTGCAAGACAGAGGTTCCTAGGGTTGTGTCCAGGACTGGCAGTATTGGCTAGTATCATTCGGTTGCACAATCCAAGGAGCAGCTTACATGCCAGAGGCTGTGCATGACCAGCCCAGGAGTGGGGGTTCTCACAGCAGAGCAGGGTAAGGCTGGCTCCCAGAGTCAAGGATTGGAGTGACCTAGTGGATCACTGGTCCAGACAACACCAGATGGGAACGTCACAGCATGGGCATGTGCTGATGACCACCGTTCTATTTTTCAGGGCTGGATATACCACCCAGTATCTTGCTTTACACTAATGACTTGATCTTGAATCATAGAAGTAAATGAGAGTTTTACCATTAACATCAATAGGATGAGGATTAGGGCTTATATAAGTGAGAGTAATGTGTGTCAAATGTATTAAGATTTGGCTCACTCGGGTGTCTGGCCCCTTACAGTGCTGGTAGATGAAGACAGATGATTCTAGGTTATTTGTAGACAATGGTATGCTGCATCCAAAAGATGAATTTTTTTTAACCAAGGTGTTTTAGATATAACCTGTAGGAACCTGACATTCACCAAATAGAGGTGGACAGGTACTGATAACAGTAGCCAAGTTAGAAATGACTCAATCTTAACTACAGTGGTGCTACTGCCCCATTATAATAGGGTTTTCACTTACAACAAAAAGTGGAACACAGATCTTCAACCCTACTGACTCAGTGCCAGGTAGTGTTGCATCCAGTGTAAACTAAAACCAGCCTTTTTGGCTCTTGCTTTATTAAAACTCTGCTTCATACACCTTAACCAAAAAAGACCTTCCCAGCAATTGTTTCATGTAAGTTATCATATTTAGAATGCTATATTTCATAAAGTTTGCAACAATATCTATCTAATAGCACCTCAGGGTGTGTCTTTTCAAGACAGATCATGGAATAGTCCCATTGGATTTTCTAGTTTTAAAATTCTATGAAATTCATAGAGAAATGAATTATGCTGAAAATGTGATGGTAGTGATGTTGCTATAAAGCTGATGTTAAGTTTCTGTGAGTGTGTTGTCATCCAGAAGACTCTCCTCTAGGAAATGTCTTTGTTCTTGTTATGAAAACACACTCTTCCAAATCCACTTGAAGATTATATTTGGTTGTTCATTTGCATGAATTGTTTGAGTGTCTGTATGTGAAATGCTTATTTTCTAGCTTTCCTGGACAAATAGATGATGCACATACACTAAATCATAAACAAGTTGGTATATTTCAGAAATTGAGCCTACAGCTTTGAGTTGTCTTTGTATCTGTTGATGTCTTTTTGCAAAGTAGCATTAGATTGTGGGTGTGGTTTTTTGTTTGTTTTTTTGTTTTTGTTTTTTAAATCTATCGGGGATGTATACACTAGTGACTGTCCATGTGCATGGTTGTGCCGTAACTCGCTGTTCATATCTAAACCCCAGAAGCATGTGTCTGACAGTGAGCAGAAGGGCAAGTAAATGGCACACCTGAGGGATATGGGTAAGTACACACCTCAGGCTGTGGCACAGCCCTGTACCCATGCCAGTTTGCAGTGTGGACGGGAACAAGGGGTGGGTACCAGGCCTCGAGTGTCAATAGTCATCCACTCCAATTTCCACAATACACAATCTCTTTCTTCCTGCCCCTTACCTCATGTATAAGGTCCCTGTCCCTCTGTTTTCAATCATATTCCATCAGAACTGCTTTCCACTGCATTTTTGATCAATGCAGGTGAACATGGATTCTGCCTCTAGTGCAGCCGCTTGGCCTGTCAACCCTGACTGGGAGCTGGTCAATGAGCGGTCAGAATATACTATCTTCCATGAATTTTCAGGGAGCATCAGGAACATTCACCTGTACTGGGAAATTTCATGGAGCCTGGAGGAGGGCTCATGAGATGTGCCCCTTCTACAAGGATCTGGACTGGGTGCCCTCAAGGGCTCGCAACCCCTTTCTCAACCCTGCAAGCCTCATTGTCTGACTGGATGCCAATGAGGGCCAGGGTGACGTGGTATCAGGGCCCACGAATGATGCCAGTGTGATTGTCCACTTGTTCCTGGAAGAGCTGGTTAAGGAACCTGCCCCCCCCCCCCCCCCGCAAGCAAACCTGAGGAAGACCCTAAGCCATGAGAGGAACTGGAACCTGCGGCTGGTAAGTTACAGTGGACACCTCACCCTCCAGGGCATTTGAAGTGCTGGAAATTGCAAACTGGTAACATAGGCACTGTAAGGAACTGCCTCCCCTTTGCCAGTTGAAACAATATAAACATTCATACAGTAACTCCTCACTTAACGTTGTAGTTATGTTTCTGAAAAATGCTACTCTAAGCAAAATGATGTTAAGTGAATCCAATTTCTCCATAAGAATTAATGTAAATAGAGGGGATTAGGGTCCAGGGAAATTTTTTTCTCCAAACAAAAGACATTATATATGTTGGGAGCAGCTTCAAGGCAGAGGGCTGGAGCAGCATATGGCAGTGGCAGCAGGGACACCTGAACTGCCGGCAATTGATAGCCTGCTGGGTGGCTGCTGCACAGGGAATTTAGGGGAGCTGATGGGGGGCTGCCGGCCCACCCTGGTTCCAAGCCCCCACAAGCTAGCTCCAAGGGGCTGCTTTTCCTGCAAGCAGTGGACAAAGCAGGTGGCTGCCAAACAACGTTATAAGGGAGCACTGCGCAACTTTAAACGAGCATGTTCTCTAATTAATCAGCGATGTAACAATGAAACAACATTAACTGGGATGACGTTAAGTGAGGAATTACTGTACACTTTTTTTTATCATTAGTATCCTCTTCCTTCCTCATGGGCTGCCAAGTTGTCTGAGAACTAAGGATAGTAACAGTTGCATTCCTGAAATGCTCAAAAGTATCAACATTTTGGCCTTCTACAGCAAAACAATGTTATATAGGGCATTTCTTGGCTTCTTCCAAAGGGGAAAAATATATAAGACCACTCTCTTGTCTTTGAATTATCAGGATCTTTGCCTCCAGAAAGGTAATCTGTTCCACCAGAAGGGCAGTAGCAGCACCTCAATATAGCAGAGGCTGATGCAGAAGGGCCCTGGAAGAGCTGCTCATGGAGGTGGAAGGAAGAATTAGGAGCAGTTCCTCGCAGCAGAGGAAGGCAAAGCTCTGCAGCAGGAGGAGACTTTGAGTTAGTCCATGGAGCAGGAGGCTCACTATAGGGAATGGGAGCATTCCCTAATGGAGACGTTGATGGAATGAGTGGCCGAACAAGTCTGGAGTTTGGCTACTGCACCTTTCCATGGGTTGCCTTCACTAGCTGTTGCCCAGGCTACTGCTGACCCAGAGGACCCTCTTTCTAGACATCTGCCACTCCCCAAAACAATTGGGAGGAGGACATGGAGACTGCAGGACTTCCAGGACCACATCTCCACCAGCACTTGAAACCCCTTGCATGGGGACCCTCTTGATTATCAAGGAGTGAAATGATGAACCTGTGGGAGTCCCTGAACCCCACCAAGTGCCCACCCCACAAACTTCATGCAGGAAAAGTCACTGGTGTCCAAGAACAATTTCCCCCCATCTTTATCCCACCCCATCCAGGCAAGGGGAAGAAGACAGCTGTAGAGACATTAATATTTGCTGGTATTCGCAGGATCAATCCTATTATATTTTAAATATTGTTGGTTGACATTTTGTTGTAAAATATGTTAATGACATTTTTCTTATATTTTCTTTTATTAAATGTGATAGTTTCCTTGATTGTGTGTGTGGACCCTCCTTTCTAAGTGCAATGAATGGAGGAAGAAAAGGTTCAGGATTGGGCCTCAAGATTCACAGCTAGTACCAATGGCAGGCTCAGTAGAGAGGCCAAGTTAGAGAGGAGAGCACGCCCTTCAGCTCCTAAAGGTCCCGGGTATAGTTGAGGAACTTTAGAAGAGAAGTGTGGTGCTTAAGTTAGTTCACAGTAGAATGTGGAGGCAGATGGTTTTGGTAGCTGTTAGAAAGGAAGAAATGCTACATGTCACCTCAACACATTGTTGGATTTCAACATGTCTGTACTGGACTGTGGATATAACAACACGTTAAGGTTCTTGAGGCTATTGATCACATGACTTGTTTAATAGGTTGTTATTTTAGATCAAACTTTAATGTTTTTCCCCCTTCTTCTTGGAATAGGAAAAACTTAAAGTATGTGATGATTTTCGTGGACACATCACTTCTAAGCTCAGGACACTTTTTTTTTCTATTGTTACAAGCACTCTCTGGCAAGAAGATATGTAAGAGACCATTGTGTCAAGATTTTTTGGCTTGTACAGCAGGGTTGTGAGGAACTTACAGACTTCCGTAAAGTGAAGTTTCTAACGAAAGCCATTATAACAACTTAGGACTAAATTCTGGGCTAAATTATACCAGTCTAAAGTAACTCCATTGACTTCAGTGGAGTCACTTAAGACTGTTGTAATTTAGACCAGAATTTAGTCCTATTAACTTCATTGGAGTCAGTTAAGATTTGGACCACAGTTACACTGGTGAAGAGTTTCAGATTAATCAAGATTAGTTCTTGTTTTACCTTTTCAAAATAAATGTGGAAAGTCATTCAGCCTCTTTCTCTTTCTTTTAATTTTGATGTAAGATCATAATTGACTCTGGATATTTTTGTTTAATGGGCGGGACTATTAACCATGTTTATGGTTTTTTTGAAGAAAAGCAGCATTCCAGATTAAACTCTCCTACATCTTGGTAACTCTGTTCTTATGACAGAGTTAGTTTATTAACTGACTGTTTCACAGAGAGATCAATAGTATTCAGGCTACAGATTCTTCAGTTAACATCCGCAGTAAGAGGAGAGTTTGTATCACATTAACAGCTCTCTTGTTGAATTGCGAAGTTGGTGTAATTTATCTAATTCCTGCAGAAAGATCCAAAAATAGACAGCCAAATCATCCTTAGTTTATATTCATTAATGCTTTGATCTAACATTTGCACTGTTGATAGATGCCTTTAGAGACCTCTTGATGTGTGTGTCTCCTGTCTCACTGCCATTAAACCTACCGGCTAGATTCTATTTGGAAAAACGGCTGGTAGAAATAATACTGAGATTTATTTGTTTGGGAATTTCAAGGGCCATACACGTACAGTGCAGAGCTTCATCTAAGGGAGGAATGGTATACCTTTTGGGATGGTGCAACTGACCCCTTCCTCCCTCCACTTCTTAACACAGGCCCCTATAGTCTCAGGGAGATAAGCATGTAGCCCTGCCAGTTCCTTACCCAGCCTCGTTCCCTTTGGAGCAAAGTGTGTTTCTGGAGTGATTGTAGGTAGCAATTCCTATGCTCCTGTGAGTGGATGCTCTGCATTTGTGACTGGTCTCTGCTGTGGGATGTGCACTCTGCAAGCACCATTATAAGAGCCAATCACAGTTGGGGCCCTTATGCAGCATAAAGAACTATAGTAGCATTGCTTTGTATGGGGAAGCTCCTGAAGTTTCTATGGAGGGTCAAATTCTGCTCAGTTACACGTACATTCAGGGGAATTGAGGGCAGAGTTATTTATTAGGCAAAAATCCCAATAGTTAATGAGAGTGATGACTTAGGGGTTATAACCTCCTCAGTGTCTGTTCTTCAATGGCCCTGCCATCTGTGTGTGTCAAGAGGGCAAACTCCCTTAACAACATGGTCCCAAAGCTTTCAGAAGGATCCAAGTATAGGTGTGGGATTAAAATATAGTGGGCTGGGAGACTACATGTGCTATCCTTCCTCCCTCTCCTCACACACTAAGCTGCTGCTGCCCCCTACCCCCCACCTACAAGCATAGGAAAGGCTGCATTCGTTTCTTCGTGGAACTCCCCTTGAGGTGAAGCTCCAGGGATGGGAGCGGTATAGTCGGGAGGCTTAGAAGAGTAGCTCTATTGCAGCTGAAACTGCTAATAACAGGAGCTGTAGGGAGGCACAGGAAGCTTGCAGAGATGTCTCTTTGCTTCTGGTGCATCACTCAGGTCTCTGGGCTGCAGGAAGTGAAACCTGCCCTTTGTAAAGTGATCCATCCCCCCTGCACTTCCTCCTGTGGGTTTTTCCATGGGTAAAGGAGTGATGTGGCACTCTAGGTTATAATCAGTCTTTAGGCAAATGAGAGTTTAACTTGGTTAAAGACTGAGTAAAAACTTCAGTAATGGGAGGTGTGTGCGGGGGAAAGAGTCTCCCTTCTTCCCTTGTTTTGGGGCCAGCTTGTAATACCAGTGTGAGTTCTGCTAGCTAGAACCTGCCAATAAACTGTGGTTCATTTTATTCAGGAATAAGAGTTGGTTTACTATTGGTTGCTTATGAGAAACTGGAAAAAGAATTCCTTTATTTGCAGTGTACAAAACCCTTGGGCTTCAGAAATCCTGAGTCAGCCCCTCCAAAAATATGAGATTATAATACATAATTTATCTTCTGAGCTTTTAGTGGTCTATTTTCCCCAAACTTTTCTCTGCAAACTTATTTTTAAATGGAACGGTTAGATTCTCACTCAATTACATGACTTTGGGTTTGGGGGCTTTTAGAAAAACTCCAAATACTATGAGATAAAATCATTAGAATTATCCACACAGTTCTATTCTACATGTTCCTTACTAGAAATAAAACTATGGGGCTTAACTCTGCCTCTGCTACGGATGAAGTTTCCTCTTCTATAGTAAGCAGTGACTCACAGGAACGACAGTCTGTATGATTAACTGTGGCAGCTATCTCTTCTAGTACATGTAATTATCTGTTCATTAGACCATAAGCCCAGGAGTTAGGAATGTGTGGTGTGTCTCTATTTAAAGGGCAGTCTCAGAATGTAAATATTAAAAATATGCTTTCTGGTTTGCTTAAGTTAGACTGACAGGCTAAGAACCTTGTGTTGGTTTTGGCTGACAAAGAAAAGCATATTAAGAGGGGAAAAAATGGTTTTGAGGATTGCTGCATCAATAAAATTGTAAAGCAGAATATAAACTTTATACTGTTTGCTTGTTTAACATTTAAAAGCCCATTAACAAATAGCATCAGATTGTGTGTAGAAGAAGAGAATAAAAAGTGTATAGAGCTCTCCTTTTGTAAACATGCCCTTGAACCCACTTGTAGCTTTGATAAACGATTTAGTCACAGTGAGAGAGGAGCTGGCCTTTACTCAATGGAGAACCATAATTATAATGTATTTAAAATAATTACATCCTGGGTAGTGGAACTTCTCTAGGTTTGTATGTAATGTAGCAAGGATAAATTAGAGTGCTATGCCTGGCTTTCCCCACCACTTGAAGAGGTGGAGGAATAAGGGGAAGAATGTGAATGTGGTTAATTGTTGGAGAGGGAGTGTTCATTTGCCTGCCTTGCTGGTTGAGGATTACATGGGATGGAATTGTTGCAGTTAGATTGGTGTGTGTGTGTATGGGGGAGGGGGGGAATGGGATGGGGAGAGTCAATATTTGCATTTTAAATAGTGTTTAGGGCACATAGAGCAAGCAGGTGATGTGGGTTTTTGTTCTTCCTCTGCATAAATCTTAATAAACAGATGACCTGATGCTGCATTGCTTTTCTCCATGCGAGTAATATTTATTCATATTAGTAGTACTATTGAAGTCAATTGGATTAGTCATGGGAACATGGAGGACAAAAGGGCATAAGGACTGGCAAAATTGAGTCCATAACTAATTATAAAAATTTTTGGCTTCCTTTCTTTATCGCTAGGAATGCAATGTACCTGCATCTGGAAAGCTTTAAGCAACTGATAAAGGGAGATATGCATAGAAATTTTAACTTCAGCAATGGGAGAATGGAGCTAAAATGCATGCATCTTTGAACACAGAGAAAATAAGCAAAGGTAGCACTGGCTAATGGTTAGATTAGAGTAATGGGGATTAGCACACCAGAGTTCTGTTCCTGACACTGCCATTGAATTGCTGTGTGGCCTTGGGAAGGTTCCTTAAGCTGAAATACTGACAAGAAAATGATGCAGGCAATTGCTGTTGAGCTCTAGAACTTGCACATCTTCAATCCTCTGTCTCTTAAGTAACAATTACTAGTCATACCAAATTGCATGGTGTGTGGGTGTGGGGTTTTTCCCCCACGTAGATGGGGGCTAGGGTGAGATAGCAAATACAGGGCAGATCTTCAGTGGAGCTATGACAGTTTACACTAGCTGAGGAACTGCCCCTACATCTTCATGTTTGATCCTGCTGTGAGTCAAAATCTGTACTCTGGACCCTAGAAGAAGGAAATACCAGAAATCTAACCCATTGTATCATCTGATCCTTACACTCTAAGTGCAATGAAACATTTCATTCATAAACTGAATGAAACTTTTTTGAAGTCCCAAGGTACAAATCACAAGTGCTAATGAATGTTTTATGTACATTTAAAATCTACTAAGCAGAGGGAGAAATCATAGTGCAAATGCAAATCATTCTTGCCTTCTACGAGAAATTAATGAATGTCCTGAAATAGAAGAATTATATAGTACTAGGAGAAATAATTAATAATTGTGACATATATCTAATGGAGATTGTTTAGATTGCTTCCCATGATAAAATATCTACAGTAAAATAATCAATGATTGCTTTGTCCATAAATTTGCAATATTTAGCAGAATTTCCTTGTCATTTCATACAGAAGTGACATCAAGAAACCTGAGATTAGTAGTTATGTGAAAATGATTTTCATGTTTATAGTTACTTTTAGAAATTGTTGCATTTCTCATTTTGCCTGCAAGGTGGTAATCTCCTATTTAAATCAGTGGGAATGTTGCCATTGATTTTAGTGAAAGCAGGATTAAGCTTTTGGGCCCTGTAAAGAATTAACCATGGCTTTAAATTTACTCACAGGACTAGTGTCATTGAACTCAAAGTATTGTGACAGGGTTAGGTCAGATGGCTACAGGAGAATGATAGAAGGCAGATATATTAGCCCCAGGTTAAGTAGGTCCCCTTTCCCTGGGTAAGGTAACAGGGAAGGTTCCAGAACAATCAGGAACTTTCTGGAAACAATTAAGACAGACAGGCTGATTAGAACACCTGCAGCCAATCAAGAAGCTGCTAGAATCAATTAAGGTAGGCTAATCTGGGCACCTGGGTTTAAAAAGGAGCTCACTTCAGTTTATGGTGCATGTGTGAGGAGCTGGGAACAAGAAGTGCAAGGAGCTGAGAGGGTGTGCTGCTGGAGGACTGAGGAGTACAAGTGTTATCAGACACCAGGAGGAAGGTCCTGTGTTGAGCATAAGAAGGTGTTTGGAGGAGGCCATGGGGAAGTAGCCCAGGGAGTTGTAGCTGTCATTCAGCTGTTACAGGAGGCACTATAGACAGCTGCAATCCACAGGGCCCTGGGCTGGAACCCGGAGTAGAGGGTGGGCCTGGGTTCCCCGCAAACCTCCCAACTCCTGATCAGACACAGGAGGAGTTGATCTGGACTGTGGATTCCACCAGAGGGGAAGTTCTCTGAGGCGAGCAAATCCGCCAATAAGCGCAGGACCCACCAAGGTAGAGGAGGAACTTTGTCACAGTATGTAAAGTTAAGCATGTGCCTCAACCTTTATAGGATCAGGGCCTTAATTTGTAGTACTACTGAGCATAAAAAGACATCAACATTTTGACACCATGGGTGAAATTTTGCCCTCCTTTTTGTCAATGACAAAACTGCATTGACTTCTCTGGGACCAGGATTTCACACCATATGCTCTGATGGTAAATTCTTTGGTGCAGGGCTTGTCTCACAATGTGTATAATCTACTGGTCAGTGTGTGTTATCTCCTCTCTCTCTCTCGTTCGATCCACATAGTGTGAGTCTGTTCTAGCTAGAACTGTTCAGAAATTCTTTAGTGAAACTTTTTTTGGTCAGAGAATGCAGATTTCATTGAATTCAGAAAGTTTCACTGAGACAATGGAAGTATTTTTATTTTAAATGACGGTCCAACAGAACACAGGCAAGGCTCTGACAGGACCCTGCTTGCTCACCCTCACAGCCCTTCAAGTCTTGTGGGCTGAAGGGGACCTGGGAGTCCTGGCTCCTGGTTCAACTGGGTGCTCCCAACAGCCCTTTCCAATATCGCTCAAATAATTTTGAATAACAAAATAGCATGAAATCAGAAATGGGGCAGTGTGGAGAGGATAAATCAGCCATTTATGTCGTTCTCTTGACATGACTTTCCTAGTATATTATACAGATTATTCCATTTATATTCCTTTTCTCTATTCCTCCTTTCCCCCAAAGGCCAAATGTATGTCTGGAACAAGAGCTGGCAATAGTGGGACAGCGGCAGCCATGTGTTCAGGCTTTTACCCAGGTTGTCAAGATGTGGAAACAAGGCTGCACAGGACATAGGTGGTGTATGGCCTATGAGAGAAGGTAATGCACGATTGCTAACTAAGTTATTTTATTACCTGTTTTCTGGTAAGGCAATTGATAGGAACACTTCATACATTGCCCAAGAAATATGTACTGAGAAATATATTACAATACCTTTAGCCCTCCCCACAAAAAAGTTGTTATGAATATATTGGTATGTGCTGTTGGGATTTTGCAGTCAATTTGTATTTCTGTCAGAGGCATGTGTTTTGCACATTAGCATTTATCATGGTGGGTAAAAATTATTTTTTTTAAAAAGGGTTTTTTATTTGTATAAGTTTATATTAAGGCCTAAACATTATAATCTATTAAGTCATTTAATTTAAAATACAAAAAAAAAATTACATATTTGCTACCAAGTTTTAAAGAGTCAAACCACTGAATTGGTGGAAGTCACTGGCTAAGCACCTAGAACCAGAATTTGTTTAAGTGCTAAACCAGTTTTTGACAGTGGGATGTGTTTCACTTTACTTTCTCAGGTACAAGAACCATTGATTATGTCTGAAATGAGTGTATGTTACAGATATAATGTGTGTGACATATTAAATCCTGTGTACATTACTGCTGTTTTGAATAAGCTGCACAGAAGGAAGTTGGGATAATTCTCTTCCACTGAATCTTATTTTATAGGACGGGGTATTACACAGTCTACAAACAAGTGTACAGCATAGAGCATCAAACTGTCTACAAATGTTGTCCAGGATGGACCCAAGAAGATGACGAACCTGGCTGCTTGCACTGTAAGTAGTCACAGGATCCATCCAATGTTGTGAGGCAAAAGATAGAATACATTTCTCCATCTGGTCTTATTTACTTGTTGACTATGTGTTGTGAAAAGATGGCCTCTCTCTATTGCTTTTTAGATACATTTAGGATTCCCATAAAGGTGAATGGACTCTTATCATAGACTTTTTTTTAAAAAGCAAATGTGCATAGTAGCACCAGGTATCTTTAAGATGGCTGAGCAATACTTTGCAAGGACTATCATTAGAAGCTCAATATTCATAATTTATTGGTGTGCCAGACTCTCTGCTGGCCTTCCATAGACTTGATGTCCAGTTTAGTCCTGATATAAGCAAATGTAGATTCTTTGAAATAATAGAGTTGTGGCTGCCTAAACCAACACTAAATTTGGCCCCATCTCTCTCACTCTGCACCTTGCACTCATGTAGCACTGGTATCACTCTGTCCCTCCACAATGGGTATGACCATTGTTGGGTCTAGAAACTTCTCTACTACAGCTGTTACCACCAGGGTGGGTGCAAGGATGTTTCATGCCCTAGGCAAAACTTCCACCTTGCACCCCCCCTCCCCGAGCCCTGTGACAGCTCTCCGCCCCCCCTCTGCCCTAAGGTGCCCCCCCTCCGCGGCAGCCCCCCCCGGCCCGGGGAGCCGTGCGGCAGCTCCCCACCCCAGCTCACCTCTGTTCCGCCTCCTCCCCGAACACACCGTCACCGCTCCACATCTCCTGCCTCCCAGGCTTGCGGCGCCAAACAGCTGATTGGCGCCGCAAGCCTGGGAAGGAGAGAAGCAGAGCGGGGTGGCGTGCTCAGAGGAGAAGGCGGAGCAGAGGTGAGCTGGGGCAGGGAGTTCCCCTGTGTGCCGCCCCCGCCACCTTACTTGCTGCAGGCAGCCCTCCACGCACCCCCCTGCCCCAGCTCCCTCTGCCTAAGTGCCGATGACGACGACCAGGGGGGTCAAAGATTCGGTCGCCGCTGAAGGACCTGAAATGCCGCCCCACAAATGCTAGTGTCCTAGGCGACCACCTAGGTTGCCTAATGGGTTGCACTGGCCCTGGTTACCATCTATAGGTTTCCTGTATCTCTTTACCTCAGATTCTCCATTTCATTTACTGTACCTCTGAACTTCTCTCTACTTTGGCTATTTTTTCCCCTGTACAGCATTTTGTCCTATGCTTTGTATGAGAGAAACTAAACAAAATAAAATGTTTTAGGGTTGTATGCAGAGTCCTTGCTTTTGTGGTCATTTTTCTTGAGGGGTTGCCCCTTTCTGCTTCAGGCTATTGACTCTCTTTTGTTTGCTTCTCTGTAAATGCTGTCAAAGATGCATTTAAAATTTGTAACCAAATCTGAAGCATAAAAGGAATTTATCAAATTGAACTTCTGTGGAAATGTAAAAGCCTTTTCTTGGAAAAATAATGCAGACTCTCTGTGAATTCTTTAAGGCACCTGAGTAGCTGAACTAACCTTTATTCAATACATTCAGGCACAAGGAGACTGTTTTGATTCAGCTGGTTTTGTATTGTGCATTTGGGGACAGGGGGAGGAAATTGTCTCACCGTAGCTGTTACATAATCTATTGAGATGTGAGTTTCAATCATCTCTGCATTATACAACAGCAATTCATCCACCCTTCCATCATCCTCCCTGTGGAATCTGGTAGCATTCTTAATCTTGTAAGACTGTGCTTTCCACCCTTTAAACATCTTAAAGTCAAACCACACCATTCCCAAGGCCATTATTACATTATATTATATTTTATTATCCTGGACTGGGACATCATATCTGTATGATAATTGGAAGGAAGATTCTTTTTGCCTATTCCCCTAAGAACAAGGCTTACTCTAATTTAACTTGTTCAGTGAAAACACAACCTCTGATTCACATCAGTTTGGGAGGCTTCTATTACAACCAGAATATGACACTCTGAGGTATTCGTTCTTTCTGAAGAGTTGTACAATGAAGATTCTTCTTTGTTGTTTTTTCTAGTCTTGTGCTCTGTAGGCACTTGCTTCAATGGCGGGAAATGCTCTGAAGGAGGATCCCTGATGTGCCAATGTCCAGCAGGATTTCAGGGTCCGCGCTGCCAGTATGGTGAGTCAAACTTAAATTGCTTGCAGTGTATCTATAATAGTCTATATTGTTTTGAGGATGCCTTCAGATAAAATGAGCTCAACTAATATTTTGTTACTTGAGGTTACTTCTGCTGCTTTTTAAATGGCTATGCAGTGGCTCCACCTATTCTCAGTACTTGCTTCCTTTTTGTTAAGTTATTTAATAAAATAAATAAATAAACAAACAAACAAAACCCCACAATTGGCCCAATTTGTAGTGAGGCTGTGATGCTGCACAATGTAATACTAGTGAAAATCTCAGTGCTAAGCATACAGTAGAACCTCTATCTACTACTCACTTGGTAAATTGGATCGTTTTCAAAAGCAGCCTGGCATTCTCACTCCATCTTTCAGCTATGGCCTTACCCTTTCAAATAGTGGGCACCCAAAACTCTCAAGTGAGTCAACAGGAGTTTGGTGAATGCAAGGAATGTAGGTACTGGGCCACAGATCTTTAAGGATGGGCTGCTGTAGTGATATGTCTGATATTAGAAAGACTGGCTTTACAAAATATGCTGCAGAACACTTCCTAGTGTTCTGTGAAATTATTTTGATATCTGCAGTTCAGTATTAAAGACACAGAGTACCTTTTGTGTCTATGGTATCACGGACCCTTGTATTGTGATATTTTCCCTCTTATTTGCTCCTTCACAATATTTGGTAATGTGCAACTGGTCTACCAGGCATTGGTGAGGTTCTGCTCTAGTGTGCACTATGCAAAAGTGTGTATTGCAAATATAATAGGTATATCTCCGTATATTATTTATCTTATAGAACTGGAAGGGACCCCAAAAGGTCATTGAGTCCAACCCCCTGCCTTCACTAGCAGGACCAAGTACTGATTTTGCCCTAGATCCCTAAGTGGCCCCCTCAAGGATTGAACTCCCAATCCTGGGTTTAGCAGGCCAATGTTCAAACCACTGAGCTATCCCTCCCCCTATAGATATTGGCTTAGATATTGCTCCAATTTAATAGGTATTTTTGGTTTTTTAAGTCAGCTTTTCAAAACAGTCTGTCTCGTAAGACAAAGAGTTGTATAAATGTGGGAAAAACAATGATTTCCACTATATTTCAATCCTTAAGGACTTACTCACATTGTAGTCTGTGCAAATAAAACTTTATTTGAAATTTTAGATCTTCAGATTTTCTCTTTCTAGCCATGTGAAGGGTAATGAGATTTGATGGTACTTTTACACTGACAGACTTTGATAGGTTGCAAATGTTGAGCCAAATTCTTCACCTTGATACACTGATGCAAATCTAAAATAGCTGAGTGGAAGCCATGTAGAAGCTAGACTAATCTCACTTCATGATCTCTATGCATGCATAAAAGAACCTACTCTATCAATTTCTCTTTTTATTGTTCAGAGATATGACCTACCCTGTCACCAAATATTTTATTTAAAATAACACTCACAATGTCACATTCTTATAATATTTTTGGGCCATCAGGGTACAGTTATTCTCATTCAACTATATTCTCCTCTCATTACAACTAATGCTTCGTAGTTGTAAGTGAGGGAGAATTTTAATATCTCTGCCATACTCCATCTTGATTACAGGCCTTAATTTAAATGCAATGTGCTCAAAAGCTGAATTCCAAATTCAGTGTATGGCTTGTGTCATTCTTGTTCTATAAGCTATCAGACTCTGACCTCCACTTGGGCTCATATAGGTCTCTCTGTGATTTGACCTTTTATGGGCACACTGCACTAGTGTGGCTTCACTCCATATGAGAAGTAGCAGCCACTCCTGAGTGAAGGTAATGAGTCAGTCTGGGTTACAGCAGGCTACATCACCTGATGGAGAAATGCAAACATTCAGCAAATGAAGGAACAAAGTGTTTATTTCACTAAAGCCCTGTTACAGAATCTGGTCACAGATGACATTTTTAATGTGTAAACATGAAAAAATGGTGCACTTCAATAAATAAAATGAATGGAACTTCTGCTGGTAGCAAAGCTTCAGAATATTGTGGGCCAAACTGTGATCTCAGGCCCAGTCTAGATTAAGGATATTTGTATGGGTGTTTCTATGATTATGTATTTACACTTGTGCAAATCACAAATATGTATGTGCTGCACTGAACTATGTTGATGTAGCTACACTGGTGCAAATTTCCTTAATGTAGACATGGCCTAAAGGACACCAGTGTAAATCTGCAGCAATAGCGCACTGATACCAGTGGAACACTGGTGTAGCGGAACAGAATATAGCTCAGCATATCTGAGAAGGGCCCAAGTAACCTTTCCTTTGGATCTGCAATATACAGTTTCAGCAAAGTCAAAATAGCTTCAGCTCATATGTCTATATGTTAGAAAAATTGAAATGGAATACAAAACTAGTTCTAAATGCACCGATTACCTTGAAATACCTAAAGTGTTAAGACATTCCCTAGAGCAGATGAGACCTAAGGTCAGATCCTAGGACTAACATTAGATTCTGCACTCAGTTCATAGGGAGCAGGCTGGAGTGGTGACTGGAGACATTGTAAAAACAGTTCAAGTTATCCTGCAATTTCAACTCTCCACAGTTAGGTGGAGCTTTCTATTGGTGATTTACTTTCTACTGATTTGTGAGAGTTTGAGTGGAATTTCCGTAGTTATTTCCAGTGTTATACAGTAGCTGCAGTCTGGCAGGAGTAGATTTATAAATTAAATACGAGAGAAAAGCCTCCATTCAAAAAGAACTCTAAGGTCAATTCATCTGACTAACAGAAGCAAGGTATCAAGTATCAGAGGGGTAGCCGTGTTAGTCTGGATCTGTAAAAGCAGCAAAGAGTCTTGTGGCACCTTATAGACTAACAGACGTTTTGGAGCATGAGCTTTCATGGGTGAATACCCACTTCATCGGATGCATGTAGTGGAAATTTCCAGGGGCAGGTATATATAAGCAAGCAAGAAGCAGGCTAGAGATAACGAGGTTAGTTCAATCAGGGATGATGGGGCCTTCTTCTAGCAGCTGAGGTGTACCCTTAGAGCCCTGACCAGGGTTATTCTATCTACTACCCAAGATCCACAAACCTGGAAATCCTGGACGCCCCATCATCTCGGGCATTGGCACTCTCACTGAAGGACTGTCTGGATATGTGGACTCTCTACTCAGACCCTATGCCACCAGCACTCCTAGCTATCTCCGTGACACCACCAATTTCCTGACGAAACTACAATGCATTGGTGACCTTCCAGAAAACACCATCTTAGCCATCATGGATTAGAGACTCTCTGCACAAACATCCCACACACTGATGGAATACAAGCTGTCAGGAACAGTATCCCTGATGATGCCACAGCACAACTGGTTGCTGAGCTCTGTGCCTTTATCCTCACACACAACTATTTCAAATTTGATGACAATATACATCTCCAGATCAGTGGCACCGCTATGGGCACCTGCATGGCCCCACAATAGGCCAACGTTTTTATGGCTGACCTGGAACAACGCTTCCTCAGCTCTCGTCCACTCACGTCCCTTCTCTACCTACATTGATGACATCTTCATCATCTGGACCCATGGGAAGGAGACTCTGGGAAAAATTCCACCATGATTTCAACAGCTTCCACCCCACCATCAACCTCAGCCTGGACCAATCTACACGGGAGGTCCACTTCCTAGACACCACGGTGCAAATAAGTGATGGTCACATTAACACCACCCTATATCGAAAACCTACCGACCACTATGCCTACCTTCATGCCTCCAGCTTCCATCCCAGGCACACCACACGATCCATTGTCTACAGCCAAGCACTGAGGTACAACCATATCTGCTCTAACCCCTCAGACAGAGACCAACACCTACAAAATCTCCATCAAGCATTCTCAAAACTACAATACCTGCACGAGGAAATAAGGAAACAGATCAGCAGAGCCAGACGTGTACCCAGAAGCCTCCTACTGCAAGACAAACCCAAGAAAGAAACCAACAGGACTCCACTGGCCATCACATACAGTCCCCAGCTAAAACCCCTCCAACGCATCATCAGGGATCTACAACCCATCCTGGACAATGATCCCACACTTTCACAGGCCTTGGGTGGCAGGCCAGTCCTCGCCCACAGACAACCTGCCAACCTGAAGCATATTCTCACCAGTAACTGCACACCGCACCATAGTAACTCTAGCTCAGGAACCAATCCATGCAACAAACCTTGATGCCAACTCTGCCCACATATCTACACCAGCGACACCATCACAGGACCTAACCAGATCAGCCACACCATCACCGGTTCATTCATCTGCACGTCCACCAATGTAATATACACCATCATATGCCCGCAATGCCCCTCTGCTATGTACATCTGCCAAATTGGACAGTCTCTACGGAAAAGGATAAATGGACACAAATGAGATATTAGGAATGGCAATATACAAAAACCTGTAGGAGAACACTTCAACCTCCCTGGCCACACAATAGCAGATCTTAAGGTGGCCATCCTGCAGCAAAAAAACTTCAGGACCAGACTTCAGAGAGAAACTGCTGAGCTTCAGTTCATCTGCAAATTTGACACCATCAGCTCAGGATTAAACAAAGACTGTGAATGGCTTGCCAACTACAAAACCAGTTTCTCCTCTCTTGGTTTTCTTGGTTCTCCTCCCTGATTGAACTAATCTTGTTCTCTAGCCTGCTTCTTGCTTGCTTATATATACCTGCCCCTGGAAATTTCCACTACATGCATCCGATGAAGTGGGTATTCACCCACGAAAGCTCATGCTCCAAAACGTCTGTTAGTCTATAAGGTGACACAAGACTCTTTGCTGTTTTTACAGAAGCAAGGTAATTTAGAGTGCAAGTTCTGCTTAAGCGCTGCAGGGGTCCCCAATCAGTATGCTTGTGAGATTTGTACCATATTTACAGGCAAAATGAAGTTAGATATATTGCGACGTTAACAACCGTGGCTTCTATTTTTCCATCCGATATCAAACACTACCTCTTTAAAGTAATTTGAATTTAATGTGAATGAATTATTTAATGGGACTATATTATGTTTTTTTAAATGGCCATTAAACCCAATTCCCCCTTCCATATGCAGCTTGTATCCAGAATAAACTGTTTTCATTCCTAATCCTTTGGCTTTCTTTGAAATGTACCCACCAGGGTTTTCAGGGTTCTTGAGGTGCATTGAGAAGAGCTGAGTTACAGTCAAAGTACCGTTGGTGAGTTAGAACATCCACACCATAAAGTATTAATATCACAGAGCAAGACCGTGGCGGAGCCATTGCAATCGAGGCCTTACTTAGATTGTGGATATTGGAATTGTTTTACCCGACTGGCGCAGGGAGCTGCACTTTGTGCCTCAGCAGAGGCTATTGTGCCCCAAGGTGGGCTCTGGTTGGGGAGGGAAGCTTTAAACTGCAGCTGGGCTGCGTAGAGCACTGCAAGTAAAAGCTGCACACACTGGTGTGTCCTCTAGCTATGATCTCCATGAAACCATTTCCTCTCACTTCTGGGGCTGCACAGGTCTGCTTTGAGCCCCCAATAGATGAGGTGTAGCGGGCACCTTGCAGCACTGTCACTCTCCAATTCAAGCCGGCTTCCTGCAGAAGTTGGGGTAATCTACTCTGACACTTAAAGCATACATTTAATTAGCTCTGTTCATATCTTGCTCTTCCCATCTTCTTGCCAGTCTGCTCTAGGCTCCTAGCTTTGAATAGTAGCAGGTGTGTCTAAGCATCCATCTAAGTAGAGCTGCTAGTGCCCCCCACCTGGGACAGTGGTCCATAGAGGGAAGAAATAGCACAGAGTGGAGAGATGGCTCCAGTTTGGTTCCCCTGTAGAATGAATTTGCAATATACATTTTCCAAACTTTCTACTCTACACATGGCCATTTTGCCTGTTTGTTCTCCTTACCCCAAGAGTCGCTGAGCATCCACAAATACCATTAGGTTTATTGGGAACTAGAGGCACTCAGCGTCTTTGAAAATTAAGCTATTCTATATGTGCTGCATCAATCTGCCCCACAGACGGTTTGTAACAGGTTAATGAGCCGACTTATGATAGCCCTGGGTATCATAACAATCTGTAACATGGAGATCATCCTTTGCAATTGGCATGATAAAATATAACAACTGTTTTAGAGATGTTAAACTGTGTTGTCAGCCTGCAACATGAGGCCATTTCTATGCTAAGGCCATATGGTTATGATTCACATAACAAGAAGCTTGTGGAGTTGTCAGTAGAAATGTTAACTGCACATTGTACGTTCCACTAGATAGTTTTGCTAATTTACCAACACTAGCAGCAGTAAAAACTTAAAAAAATTATGCCTGAAATGCCCAGGCTCTTCATATAACCATTCCAAGGATTCAGTAACAGATTGAGCTGTCTCTCTCACTGTCACTTGCCATTTATCTTGTAATTTATATAAGTCTATTATTACAATGAAAACTTGCAAACTGCATTGTTTTTTATATTGTATGAAAGCTGAAGTTCCTTTTTCTCCAAAATGTAGGGGGGCAAGGGGGATGAGACATTTCTTATATACCAAGACATGATGAGAGCACTATGCTATGAATGCAATCTTCTGCACTGCAAATTTTATTGTCATTTACTAATTATTACTGGTAATCTTGCATAAGGTCTGCTAGTCACCTGAAGTGGACACATTTGTAAATTTCATTTCATTCAACTTGTTTAATTCTGTACTGAGACTATGTAATAGGAGATGGAGCTACTGAAAACACTCTAAATTCTGCAAAGTGAGGTGATTTCATTTACTTGTATAACTAATATGCAAAAATGATGGGTAGCTATGCTCTTAGAGTCTATTAAGGGTTCCATCACAGCACCATAAGTCATAGTCAATGTTTGTGTAAAGAATCTTTCCTTGCCTGCCTTTGCACACAGTTTAAAATACAGTAAATGTTATTTAAAAGCCATTGCATATTATAGTGATACAAAATGGCAACATTGCCAAGGGGACTCTAAATAGGGATGGGCTGTGAAAACTGAGCTTCTCTGAAAAGGCAGCGACTTCCCAAAGTGGGCAGGGATTGACTGCGGTGGATTTTCAGGGAAGGGAGCTCTGTATTGTAGCTTGATCCACCCACTGATTAAGAACTCTTAAAAAGACACATGTGATGTCTGTATTAATACACCCTAGTTGGTGTGTATTAATGTAGTATTACCAGCTCATGAGGTTATAGTGTAGGTAAGGGTCTAACAAATTTTACACTGTCTGTTTACTGGTATAGAAGATTTCCACTAATGCGAAGCTTAAGGAATATTTCTGAGACACTGTGAGCTGTGTGGTTAGGACTTTAGTCAGGTAGTCAAGATACCTGGGTTATACTCTTGGCCCTGTCACTGGCCTGATAGATCACCTTAACCAAGTCATTTCACTTCTCTGTATCTCAGTTTCCCTATCTGTAAAATGGGGATAATGGTACTTGATTTATAAAGTGCTTTGAGATCTATGCTATATAGGAGCTAAGTATTGTTACTGAAAAGAGTAATAGAATTGGGATGTGGGCACAAGGGCAAAGTAAAGCTTTTTACCTATGTCCGTTTTTATTGGTGGCTAAAGTTAATGCTTCTGAGGTAGAGCAGCCATTAGTTAGGTGAATAGTTCCTGCATGTCTCATAAGACTGGTTGCATATTGCTAAGAAATCAAATATATAGCAGAATGCTATATCCAATCTATCTAGAGATCCTACAGCAAATGAAAATGGGTTACAACTTTCTAGTCTAGTTGATTGGGGTGGAGGGGGGCAGAGTTCACACAGTAAAACTGCTTAAATTAAGGTTTATTTAAAAAACGTTTGATTGGAAGGGTATGAAATCTGGTCAATTTTCTTACAACCCTAAATAATCTCTCTCCAGGAAGCTTTGCAACAAAATATTTTTCTTTCTACAAGGAGTTATTTGATACAATTTGTGTCATTCATTCCTGTCTCTGAAAGAACAGGCAATTTTGCTATTCAGTACTAAAGAGCGTTATAGTGTAGTAAGAGTATGTATATAAAATGGTGGTGCAAATTTACACCACTTGTGAGTTCCTGTTTAAAATGGCAAATGACATGCCTGAAGTGCCTACATTCCGGTCACAGATAGGGCCATCTTCAGAAATTGGAGCAGTAGATTTCCTGGGTTTACTGCCAGTTGCAGAATGAGGTAACGCTCATGTACTTGTTTGTGGGACACTTTATCTTTTAAAATGGGGAGAAGCCTCCACGACAATATATGAGAAGGTTCTAATCACTGCCAGGGTTCTTTGTGTTCTCTTTGCAGATTTGGGATCCCAAATCCCCCACACAACTTCAACCGTGGCTGAAACTTCAGAGTATGAATTGCTAGAAAATGCACAGTAATTCCTAAGTTAGCCCATAGGGTGTGGAACTATAGGAAGATTGAAGGCTATCCTTGTTCAGAGCTCCTCTGGCCTAGTACACGCATTTTCCTGTCACGATTGTCCAGTCCTCCTTTCTGGCACTGGGTGGTTTCCATCTCCAAGTTACTAAGCATTATCCAGTGATCATCTGAGGGTATGTTCAAGGCCCAGCATTATCTCCCTTCTTCCCTAGCTGTGTGGGTGGCCTATATTCTTCTCTATGACTTCTGCTCTTGTAGGTGACAAGACTTCCTAATTAACCTGTCAGGTATTCCCTGGTTGATTGTCCCATAACCTTGTTTCCTGTGCCTCTTGCTGGGTTAATCTCTAGTTCCCTCCTCATTGGGGGTGGGGCGACCTGTTCCACCAACTGGTGTACTCCCTTAAACCAGCAGCACTCAAGGGCTGATCATACTTTCCCAGCTTCCACTTCTTTAAAGCTCTTAAGGAGTCTCGAGGACTGCTCCTGTCCTAGGTCTTTTCTCATTACAGTCATAGGGCATCTTCTTCAGCTGCTCCTGCCTGGATTCTCTGTAGCTTGAGGCTGTCCATACCACCTGGTCACTGTATACTACACAGTGCCACTGTTAGCAATGTGCTGACCTAAGTCCCTGCCCTCTAATAGAATCATCTGTGGCTTAATCCTTTCCTTCAAGGACATCCTAACATGGAAGCAGAGGGAACTCAGTAATGAGCTAAAATGCTCATTACAATACATCACAATAATGATGTTCAAATTAGTATGTCTGGAAGACTCTTGGTATTCAAACTATCTTAAACTTTATTTATTTTACAAGAAAAAATGCCCTAATTTCCCATGTAAATGTCTTGTCAGAATTGTAAAATGCTCAGGACTTTAGATTATTTTTCCACCAAGAAAACTGCTGTGCAGGCAATAAATAGTGAAACATAAAACAGATTCTAGAACAACAGTGATGGTGAAAAGATCTTGTTCTAAAGAGACAATTTTTTCTATGTACAGAGTCACTATGTTAGGAATTAGAAATGGGCCTCACCTATAAAGTGCATATCCAAATCTCAATTTCTCCAAAGTCTGGATCGAGGGATTTAGCCCATCTTTAACATTGACTACTGTGTGTTCAAAGGCAGGACTTGTGTTCCCTCTTGATCTAATATGGATAATATGCTAAGATACTGTGATGATGAACACCTTGTTGGAACCGCTGTTGTAGTAATAACACTGTTATAGTGGAGAATCCAAATCCCCTTCCAGTTAGTGGAAAATAGTTGCCTCTTAAAATAAGAATGATGATGCTAAACATTTAAACCACATAATCACGGCTGACATGGGCTGGCATGTTCACTTTCATCAGAGGTCAAGGATGAACCTAAAGATTGCTCTGATGTCTAATGTCATGAGCCACATTGGTGGGGATGTATAAGGCAGTTTGCTCTGCCACTGCTTGTGCAATACTCATTTTGTACATGGATCTTTAATGCCCAGTGCTATCCATCATTAACAGTAATTTAAGAGACCCAATTTCTAACAATATCTTAACTTCTGATTTCATAGAAACCAAGTTGTTTCTGTAAGTCTGAATTTTGTTGATAAATTGTATAGCCAATTGGTTGACCACACTTTGGTTCATTGTGAAATATACTTTAGACCAAATAACCAATGTCACAGGCTTTTAAATATGGTACAGGAAAAGGATTCTATATTATAGCTGCATGGGACTGCTTTTCAGAGACTGCTATGTTACATTCATCTTATGCAGTTATATCCCCAAAGCCATCTTTTTATACCCTATTTTTTAACCTCTAAAAGGTACTACCTACATTCCTTGGCAGTGGCTTTAATCAATCAGCTTTTTACCTTTTTGTTTTTGGTACTATGGTGTACCCCTTTGTCTCTTGTCCTGAACCCATGTATTTTAGATACTAAGGGGCATGAAGATACCTCCTAGGTTTGTGTGGGTAACTCCTTACCTGTTGCCATGAGAAAATTGTCAGCATCAGGACATATGATTTTCCTGTCTTCTCACACCAAGGCTTACTTCAGTTAATGCAAGGTATTATGGGTACTTAGTTTAAGTTTACAGGATTATAACAAAGGTACAGGCCAATTTGGGCTATATAACTGCTATTGTAATGCTTAATAATATGTATACTCAAATGCTTGGAATATATACATTGCAGATATACATCAGCATGAGATATATATGTATGTTAGCCAGTGTATATTAGTCAACAGTTTTAAACAGCTTGTTTATGAAATTAAATTGATCATTAGATATGTCAATTATGGCAATTGAGACCCAGAGATGGAGAGATTTAAGAATTCCCTAAATATTTCTTGTGTCTAGAATTGTTTCAACTTTTGAAGGGTTTACAATGGCTTTCTTACTATTTTGAAGACCGTTCTGAACTTTCTCTAGCCACTTTCAGAACCTTCACGTTACTCAAGTAAAGGCTGGTTATTTTGGTAGAACGAAATATATCATCTCTTCTATCATCTCCTGGTGACCTTAGCTTAGCTTTCATTTATCACAAATAATTTCCTGTTTGAACTGCAATTGCTGTGAGATGGCAGTGTTGAGATGCCTGTGTTACATATGACCTTCTAGAAGGGTCAAAGTGAAACTGTGAATTGGGCAAGAATGTAAATGATTGCTGGCCAGGGAGTGTGAAGCATGCTAAGAATACTTGACAGGGAGGTCTGAATTTGGGGGATGAAATTGAGGTTGGTGTGCAAACTGTGCATGACGTGTGTGGGTATTTTTGTAAGCTTGTCTGAGACCTGATAGAAGGAAATAAAAAATGTCTGCATTCTCTCTCCTCCCCCCATAGCCAGTCACATTTACAATCTATAAAAGGGTAGTACTGATCTGCTACTCACACTGAAAGTACTATACACTGATGACAAATGTCCCCATCCCATATTCCTTATGCAGATCAAACTCCCATTGACAGCAGTTCAACTTATATTAGGATCAAGGACACGGGGAAGGGAAGGTACTTTATTGGTGCCGAACTGACCTATACATTCTGCTGTCACATGGCAGTGGGTGAATTTTAGCTTCTAGTCATTATCAAGTGAAATAACACACTTTGCACTTATAAACTGCCTCACAAACCTCAGAAAACCTGCGGGGGGTAAATGACATTTATTTCTCCTCTTGTTACAGTTGGAAAACCTGAGGCAGAGAGGATGATGATAGGACCCAGATAAGAATCTAGATACAGGCTAAGGCTAGAATTTTTAAGACTTGAAGGTGCTCAGTTCCCATGGAGTTCAATGAAAGCCAGGCACCCAACTCCCATAGGCATTTCTTAAAATCCCAACCTATGATTTGCACAAAGTCAAAGGCAGAGCTGGAATTCTGACTTGGGAGTTGATGGCTTCTAGTCCTGTTTCAATCCACTAGGCCATATTGCATCTATCAAGATGTTGGGCATATACTAGTTTTATTATACCCAACTAAGTTATATGGTCTAATTGCACAAGAGAATTTAAAAAAAAAAATAAACACAGCATTAGAGAGCTAAACAACTTAATATAAGCTTCCTTTCTTGTTTGCTTAAAAATAACATCTTACTACTGCTACTAATGCCATGTTAGTCATCTCAGTCTATCTTTCTTATTTCTGCAAGGAACATTTGATATACCAATGTACCATCAAGGACCGTATCTCAGTGAGCTTTCACTGAATGCAGGCTTTATGCTTCAGAGTGTAATCCTCAGTGTATCGACAGCCTCTGTCAGCTTGCAGTTGTCATGGCCACAATGGAATCTTGCTGTCACAAGTCTGCTCATTCTTAGCCTTCTACAACTGTCTACTCCAGAGTAGACTGTCTCCAGGGTATGTTGTGGAGCATCACAAGACCAAGAAAATCAATCAGTGGTCCCCCAAGAATTCAGTTACTGGTACAGAAAGCTAGTAAACCCTAAAAGTTGCTCTGTGGCATGGAAGCCCCTAGAAAAGGAATTTTATTGCTCTTTATTTAAGACAAGATTGTGGAACATGGTCCTGTAATTTGAGCAACACCTTGGACTTACTAAAGTGGAAAGGCAGCAAAGATTGTATTTGTTTGGGTGGAGGACAAAGGAAGAAGATATAAATGATAGATTTTGGAGGAAAATAGCTCTGTTCCCATTTCACTGAAGAAACTGTTGAAGATCATCCATTCCTATGAAAAAACGTGCTCTATAATTCTTCAGAAGCTGGATTATGTGCCTTGAAAAGGGCATCTCTGTGACTGAGGATGTATCAGAATATGGGGAAGTAGAACCTTTCACTTTTGAGAATGGTTTCAATTTGCCCAAGTCAGCAGTGGGTATAAGTTGTAACTGCCCAAAGATGATTCAGTGGCATTTTATAAAATGGGTTTATAACCTCAATCCAGTCCCTATTTGGCAAGTGTGCTCATTGCAGAAGCAATCTTCACGCTCTGTGTCAGGCAGCCTTGCCAAACTATGAATTAAAATGGAAACTGAACTGGCTTCCCCAGGTTTCAAAGCAAGTTTGAAAAGTATCTTGGGAGCTATCTACTACTGCTCTTCCTGCTGTAACTGTTGTGTGGGTATAAGACAGGTTTTGTCTTTGAGACTTTCTCTAGCACTATATTCACTTAGAAAAAGAAGAGGGGACCTCCTCACAATCTTAGGGCCTGACTGAGTGAACCTTCCATGTGTAGACCGTCCACTGACTTCAACCAGATTGAGCCTTCCTTTTCCAAATGCATCTTATGTCCTTAATTCTTGAGTTTGGGAATTCTTTTGGAATGTAGGAAGGAGAACTGTAGGGGGTTTTGCTACACTATAACTTGGAACAGTTTCCAATGCACAGGGTGCCTTTCAATCCCATATTTGTGTCTCCTTACCATCCCACTTCCAACACTGAATGGTTGTCTTTCTGCTCCCATTTGCCTGCTGATTCTTTCTGTTGTTTTTTATTGTATCCATCCAATCTAGGTAGTAAACTCCTCAGGCAAGCCCCTGTCCAAATTGTCTTTTTTTTTTTTTTTAAAAAGACCTGTGCAAGCCTCTGGTGACATAAGTGCTTTGCTACTCCAGTACTAGAGATTACTGTACACTATTACCTATATGTATAGATATAGGTGTATATATAAAAAGCTCATGCCTACAAGAGAAAAAGTTGGACTTGATGGATAGAGTTATAAAAGGTGACAAGGCTGGTTGGAAAACAGGGGAAAAGACTTTTTTTTTTATTCTATTGATCAGTGTGTCATTTGATTTAAATTGTCTGACCCCCCAAAGAGCAAAGCATGATAGGAAGTATGAGTTGCCTCTTGTGACCCAGAGACCCATTGGTGTCAACTGGCAAAGGGTTCACTACTGCCAGCAACTTCTAACAGGCCTGACTAACTCACTACAACTAACACAGAGCTTTCATTATATTTATCCATAAATAGTGTGCCATACGGTATCAAATCAAAGCTGGAGCCACACTAGTCATTATAAGCATTGTGAGATATATGTATAGATGGTGTGAAAGGAGTTTCCTGCATCTACTGCACATATATCCTGTGAGTCTGTCGCCAGGTTTTCCCTCAGACTTGGAATGTTTGTCCATCTAGCTAACTGACATGTAATTTAAGCATTGTAGTGTTTCACAGTGGGCCTTCCATCACTGGTTTGAACTGAATATGAATAGAGAACAGTGTAGTTGTAGCCATGTGGGTCCCAGGATATTATAGAAACAAGGTGGGTGAGGTAATGTCTTTTATTGGACCAACTTCTGTTGGTGAGAAAGAGACAAGCTTTCAAGCCACACAAACTCTTCTTCAGGTCTGGGAAAGGTACTCCCAGCCTCACAGCAAAAGCAAGGTGGAACAGATTGTTTAGCATAAATAAGCACATATTGCAAGGGACCATCAAGGTGGAGTGGCCTGTTAAAGAGGGGGTTAGTGGGTTATGGATTGTTGTAATAAGCCATAAATCCAATGTTTCTGTTCAGTCCATGATTTTTAGTGTCTAGCAGAGTAATTAATTTAAGCTCTTAGGCTTGTCTTTTGAAAGTGTTGTGCAGATTTCCTTTGAGGATGAGGACTGATAGATCAGATACAAAGTGATTTGCTTTTATGAAAAGTGTTCTTCCATGGGTGATTGGGTGTTTTTTGTCTATTATCATTTTCCTGTGTGAATTCATGTGAGAATGTTGTGATTGTCGGGTTTCACCCACATATTTGTTGTTGGGGCATTTAGTGCATTGGATGAGGCACACCACATGTACCTCAGGGAAGAGCTCTGTATAGCCCGAAAGCTTCTCATCAACGGAAGTTGGTCCAGTAAGAGATTACCTCACCCACCCTGTCTCTCTAAGAATGAACAGTGTCATGTGACGTCAACAGGGAAAACAAACAATGGAGGAAAAGAGCTCTGTCTGGAGATGCACTTCAGAGGGTTTATTGGACTATGACTGGGGGACAAGGCAGACATTTTGTCACCCATTCACCTTGAAGGGTGTATTAATGAAATGCTTAGATCCTAGTTTTCACTGGAAAGCAGCAGCTCTATCAAAAACTGAATTCTTGAAAGAAAATCTACCTTATTAAATAGGAAAGGTAACTATTGATAAGTGTAGACCTAGGATTGCATTTTGTTTTCTTTTATATGTGTAAACATTTCTGTTTCCACTTATATATATATATATTCTCTCTCTCTCTAAACCTTTGATAAACTTATGGTTGTTTCACTAGAAATATATTTCATTGGTGTGACTGTTATAAAGGACCTGATC